>NC_090184.1:4282546-5482546 GCF_024679245.1 Pseudorasbora parva
AGACTCTGGAACTGCGGCCATGACGGGACCAGACTCTGGAACTGCGGCCATGAAGGGACCAGACTCTGGAACTGCGGCCATGAAGGGACCAGACTCTGGAACTGCGGCCATGACGGGACCAGACTCTGGAACTGCGGCCATGAAGGGACCAGACCCTGGAACTGCGGCCATGAAGGGACCAGACTCTGGAACTGCGGCCATGAAGGGACCAGACTCTGGAACTGCGGCCATGACGGGACCAGACTCTGGAACTGCGGCCATGACGGGACCAGACTCTGGAACTGCGTCCATGAAGGGACCAGACTCTGGAACTGCGTCCATGAAGGGACCAGACTCTGGAACTGCGGCCATGAAGGGACCAGACTCTGGAACTGCGGCCATGACGGGACCAGACTCTGGAACTGCGGCCATGAAGGGACCAGACTCTGGAACTGCGGCCATGACGGGACCAGACTCTGGAACTGCGGCCATGACGGGACCAGACTCTGGAACTGCGGCCATGACGGGACCAGACTCTGGAACTGTGGCCATGATGGGACCAGACTCTGGAACTGCGGCCATGAAGGGACCAGACTCTGGAACTGCGGCCATGACGGGACCAGACTCTGGAACTGCGGCCATGAAGGGACCAGACTCTGGAACTGCGGCCATGACGGGACCAGACTCTGGAACTGCGGCCATGACGGGACCAGACTCTGGAACTGCGGCCATGACGGGACCAGACTCTGGAACTTTGGCCAGCGACTCGTCAGCAAGCATTTTTAATGCGTTGTTGAGTAGTTCACACATAAAGATTGGCAAGCACTGATAACCCACTAAATTTGCCCACGATCACAGCCCGACTTTTCGGCGAGCTGATGGCGAGCTTGTTGACTTGCAAATCGGGCTTAAAATCCTGTAGTGTGAACTAGGCATAACAGGTGACTGGGGTTACTGAATCAAACAAAAGAGGAGACAGCAGGTCAGAGATATTAACCAATGATACACATGGGAGTAACAAGCAAACATGAACTGAACACAAAAACAGAATCTAACTGTGACACATACATCTTTATATCAACACTTGAATGTGACCAAGTTTCATAAAAAAAGCAACATTTTGAGCAAAGACTACAACTGGAGATAGAGTGCATCAACACCCCAGAGCTTCACAGTCCTGAAGCTGCTCCTGGGGCAACATTTCATTCAGTAACATTAGGCAGTTTTGATTAATATACTGTTTAATGTTTGATGATTGTGTTATTTTACATTGCAGAGGATTATGATATTGCTTGTTTCTGCTTCTTCTTCTCCTGTGTTTTGACCAGGAGATTCTCTACCTTTTCAGAAGATGTGTAATTACGCCCCATACCGTAAAACAATTCTGTCAATGGCAAGGAAAGCGTTAATGGATATAGCATATTGAAGTCATTTAAACATGTTACAAAATAACTAGAATTCAGGTCGTACACTTTTGCTTTAAACACATATCATCCCTTACAGCTAATAGTACTAATAGTATAAAAAATAATATTAAAGCAATATAATAATATTTTGATATGTGTTATTATTTAAGTTCCAGTGGTTAATATCTTTACTGGCCCTTAACTGGGTCATTAAAACATTCTGTTCATCATGTTGTACTCAATATTACGATCAAGCCTTTCTGTAGATTAATATTATAATATTACTGTCACTTTAAGTAAGGGATAATGTACACCCAGCCGGTGGTTATTGCAAAATAAACCCTGACAGAGTGATGTTGCATCAATCTGAAGGGGTTTATTCTGCGATAACAACCGGCTGGGTGTACATTATCCCGCTTATTACACGGCTACTAGTCTCAAATAAATTAGACACAAAATTTTGTCTTGAGATTAAATGTTTTATTAGCTCTTACGCAAAGCTTCCACGAAGAAAAACAGTTCCAAACTGCTTTAAGCCTTTATCTATTGCTGCTAAATGTTGAAAATGAATGCTGAAAGGGATAGTTCACCCAAAAATGAAACCAAGCCTATGATTTACTCACCCTCAAGTTATCGTAGGTGTATATGACATTCTTCTGTCAGACAAATACAATCAGAGTTATATTTAAAAAGTCCAGGCCAACGTTAATCCCAGCAGTAGTTGTAGTTGTGTTTGAAGTCCATAAAACATGCAGCTGTCCGTCAAATAACGTGCTCCACACGACTCCGATGGGTTAATAGAGCCTTCTGATTCCAATCAATGCGTTTGTGTAAGAAAAATATCTATATTTAAATCTTTATAAAGGAAACCTGCCTTGAAGTCTTCCATTGTAGCCATGGCTGTTTAAGTATTTAACAGCCACAAGATGGCGCCAGCGTTAAGCACAGAAGTAGTACCGGTCAAGATAACTCGTAGTACCCGGATGAGCGGTTGTTATCTGAAATTAACATACCGCTGGTATGCGTGATTGACCAATCAGAATCAAGTATTTCACAGAGCCATGTAATAAGTAATGATAATTTTACATTTCATGCATATAAATATCATGATTTGTAGCAGTCTATGAGTTACAAAGGAAATGTAAAAAGGGTAAATAAAGCAAATAAATACATTTTAAAATGTAAAGAATATAATAATAATGAATTAATTTTATTATTAATATTACTGTTTCCATATCTTATATATATATATATATATATATATATATATATATATATATATATATATATATATATATATATGTGTGTGTGTGTGTGTGTGTGTGTGTGTGTGTGTGTGTGTGTGTGTGTGTATTAGTATTATATCACACACACAGAGAGAGAGAGAGAAATGAATCTGACTTCCCTTCAATCATTAGTGTATAAAAGCAGCATGTTAACTGGAGGATGTCACCACTGCACTGAGAGCCAAAGTCTAAAATCCTCCATAACTCACTGTTACCCTGATATCAGCGCCCACTCGTGCATGAGTAACTCGAGGACGGGACGCTCGGATGCTTCAACCTACAGAGAAACGAACCAAATGCTGCGCCATATGGTCACAAACCCATCCCTGTAAAGCCAGAACACGACAAACACCAAAAACTATGAGTTCTGACCGCCATGACACACTGATGCTCTCTGAAGGTCAAGCGTTCAAGGCTCATGCCTCTGATTGATGTGTGTCACTCGATGCTCGCTTGTGTTAAGATGACTGTCTTCTCTCAGGATGATGGAGTGTAATTAAAGGACAGTGGATAATTAATACACACCAGACCCAGACAGCCGTGCAAACACAATGCCTTAGAGATGTACAGATTTATTCATGCATGGAAGTATTTTTTCACTCAACACTAAATGAAAATGAACAAAACATACAATAATACAAAACAAAACATTTATCAGTTTTAATATATTAATGTAATAATGTAAATCTTTAGGCCAAAACTCGGTTTGTTTTCTGACTATATTGCAACTTTTAAATAAGGAATATTCTGCAATTATATGAATTTGATACAAAAACACTTGACATAAATGGCAATGGGCTCAAACTAATGTGTATCTTCTTCTTCTTCTTCTTCTTCTTCTTCTTCTTCTTCTTCTTCTTCTTCTTCTTCTTCTTCTTCTTCTTCTTCTTGTGTTGGCTGCAGGTTTCAAAATGTTTACATTTGCTAAAATTATCCTTTATATGCTTCTTTACATATTATAATAATATAAGGATAAAGTTTAACTTAATTGTTGTAATATTTTAATAAACCTGTTAAGTGTCACCCCCCTTTTTGAAAATATACATGAAAATTCACTATCCAAACTTAAATGGTTGCAATTCGAGAATGCTTTGGAATATAGACATAAGTTTGGTCTCATTTTAAAGAAGACAGTCAGCAGATTATTGCTCAAAAAATTAAAGACTAAAAAAGTTATGGAAGTTTAAATTTACTGTAAATCAAATATACTGTACTAGATATTTAATATTTAATATAAAATATATGTTACAAAATATTTTGTACTCTAAAATTACTATCAAATCAAAGCCATATGTCTAATCAATTTGTGTTCCAAATTTGAAGTTGATATCACAAAATTTGAAGTTCACATGAGATTTTGTTTAGGCGCTGTACCACAAATAGCCACCGGGTGTCATTGAAATTCTATTGATTTTTTAAATGCAATTTCCTGTGTCAAATTTAGATATATTTGTGCAAATATGACAAAACGGTTTGCAGATATAGAACCGTGAGACTCAGACCTTTCCGATTATATGTGTTTTGTTAAGATTAGAAAAGGTTTTTAAAGTAAAGTAGTTAAATAAATAGGAAACATGACGACGCCACTTGAGGAGGAGCCCGCTAGAATCATTTAGAGCACCGTTTCCATGGTAACACGATTACACAGGATTAATCTTGAGTTCGTAAGCTTTCGAATGAAATATAATTTGTCAACATTATCAGGATAAATATAGGATATATATTTGGTTTAAACATGCAGTGGCAAATGGGCCCACCGGTGGGTCAGTGGCATTTAAAAGGTTAATATGTTATTTGTTGTTTTAAAAATCAGCCCAATCCAGATAAATATTCAATATGTGATTAGCAACAGATATAAAGAGAAAGGTGAGGTTGCTACTGAAGTACTTCTACATTTAGGCCTATACAGTTTGGCTTTGAAATGGGAGCTGTGTTATCCCTTTAACTAGCGGGAGGTTTAGCTCTCTTTTTTATTGTCTTTTTCCAAGACTTTAAATATCGGAAGACTCTGATTACTGGGGAGAAAGTGCAATGCATTTATTTACAACATTATTTAAACTTTTTTTTCTCATCTTGACAAAACACAGATCGTTGGAAGGTCTTGAGACTTAAGGTTCCATATTTGGAGACTATTTTGGGATTGAAATGATATTGTCACAGGAGAATTACAGTCAATAAATCAATAAATCAATGGAATGTGGCTGACACCCGGTGGCTATTTTTTGTATTACGCCTAAACAAAATCTCATGGGAACTTCAATTTTTGTGATATCAGCTTCCAATTTGGCACACAACTTAGTTAGATATATGGTTTTGATTTTATAACAATTTCAGAGTAAACATTTTTTGTAAAATAATTTACAAAATTAAAATGTTTAGTACAAATGTTTAGTAACATACATTTGCTTTACAGTAAACCTAAACGTCTATAACGTTTTTTTTAAACTTTCATTTCACTTCTTTATACAGAGACCAACTGTAGGTCTGTATTGCAGCATTCATGAATTACAATGCATTTTCACATACGCTCAAAAAGGAGGGTGAGAGTTAAAGGAATAGTTCACCCAAAAATGAAAATTATCCCATAATTTACTCACCCTCAAGCCATTGAAAGGTGTATTCTGAAATTCACTGATGCTTCAATATGCATGTAAATATCCTAATTAAATGTTTAATCAAAGCCTTAATATTTATCCTCCTTTATTATTATAATGATTCTTTCCTGTAATGATTTTACTTAATCAATTGAACCACTGATTTTTAATTCATTTTATATTCCTTTTACTCACTCTCAGAAAAAAAAGGTACAGTGCTGTCACTGGGGCGGTACCCTAAGGTACAAAAGTGAAAAGGTACACATTTGTACCTTACTCACTCCTACATATTAGTACCTTAAAAGGTACATATCAGGTACCTTCCCAGTGACAGCAATGTACCTTATTTTCTGACTGAAACACTAAAGAATCAAGATGAATATTGCCTGTACCATTGTCTGTACCTCTCACTTAGAGAAAGCACATGTTATCAGTATGTTTTGGGAAACTTTCTGGTTCGGGCCAGAGCTCAAACAACTCCAACCTTGGAGAGACCTTATATGTGCACAATATTCTGTGTTACAGATCAGTGTTGAAGGTGTGTTATGGGCATCCTAAGAGATGAGAGGACTTGTTGTTCTGCTCCAGATCTGGAAGGTCACTACGGTCCTAATTCCGGGGTGAAAGCATCAACAAGTGCCACGTCTATGGACACGCGAACCTGATTAACTGACAATGTGTGGAAATTTACCATGACCAATGAGCCAATCAGAATCATCCACCTTGCAGTAATGACGTGGGTAGGCCTTGCAAAGAATACAACTGTTGAGAAATGATATAATAGATGGGTAGAGAGGCCTACCAACTCTATGAAGCTGGCTTCTGCTGATGAAACTGCAAACTATTCTTCAGTCAATTTTTCTTTAATTAATTGCACTCCTGACTCTTGGTCTTCATTTTTCACTACTGGTCCTGGGTCATAAACTGTTAACCCCTTACATCATCCTAGGTGTGTATGACTTTCTTCTTTCAGACGAAAATAATTAGAGTTATATTAAAAATGTCCTGGCTCCAAGCTTTATAATGGCAGCCTTAAATCTGAAGACCAAAAAAGTGCATCCATCCATTATAAAAGTGCTCGACACGTCTCCAGGGGGTTAATAAAGTCCTTCTGAAGTGAATCAATGGGTTTGTGTATGAAAAATATCCATATTTAACATATTATAAAGTCAAATATTTAGCTTCTGTCAGACCGCCTACTCTATTCAACTTACACAGAAAGTGTAATGCCTCTTGCAGTTCAAAACATTTACACCACATCCAACGTTATCATCGCACCAGTTTTTTTTAAAGCACTTTTATGATGGATGGATGCACTTTTTTGGGTTTCAAATTGTGGGCAGCCATTATAATGCTTGGAAGAGCCAGAACTCTGCTTGTATTCGTATGAAAAAAAAGAATGTCATACGCTAGGATGGCTTGAAGGTGAGTAAATCATGGGCTAATTTTCATTTTTTGTGTCAACTATCCCACAAGGGGTTAAAAATGCTGCGCAAAGTGGTGCAGAGTTGATGCTCACCAATCACAAAATCTGTTCGTCACACGGGTCAAAGTGTCATTGCACGTGAAACTCCGCCTTTAACAAACTTGCGCTGCATTTCATCATCATTATAACTCAAATCTCGATCTTGCCTATCATCTATCTATATTTATATTTCTGAGGCCGTGTTTGAAGAATCTCTGTACTGGAGTGAGCGTTCTGGTAAGTGCACTGTCATGGGTCTGTGTGTGTGTGTGTGTGTGTGTGTGTGTGTGTGTGTGTGTGTGTGTGTGTATGTGTGTGTTTCTTGCCATGTGTTGGGACGCGTGGAAGTGCCGGTTTGCTGTAAATATGTATTTCACATCATGACTGAATGTTCAGAGTATCGTGGCATTGTAGTCCTGACGATTGTAGTCCTAAATCCTGAACGACTGTTCTTCACAGTTAGCACAGAATGTCTGAGAATCTGGAATCATTTCTAAAGAATCGTAATGGCAATTTTTATTGGCATTCCAGCTTTATAACACCAAAGCTAGATCTTTTTCCTGACGCAACGTTAGTTCCCCAATAAGACTGAAGGTTCTCATTCATAGCCAAGCGACGTTTGGACATCAGAATTTTTTTGTGTGTAAATATTGTGATATATTATTACAATTTAAAATATTTGGTTTTCAATTTATTATACTTTAAATGATCATTTATTTCTGTGATGCAAAGCTGAATTTTCAGGATGGTTCCTCCAGTCTTCAGTGATCATCCTCATATGAGGATTCATTATGTGTGTTGGAAATAGTTCTGCTGCCGAACATATTTGATGAATGCAAGGTTCAAAATAACTTCATTTATTCAAAATAAAAACATATTTTCAAATAAAATAAATCTCCTTTACTATCAATTTTTATAATTTTAACACATCCTTGCTGAATAAAATTATTGATTTATTTCAAAAAAGAAAAAGAAAAAAATTACTGAGCCCAAATGACTGACCAGTAGTGTATGTTGTTGATACAAAAGATTTCTATTTTTAAAACATTTGCTTTTTTTTGTTGCTACTTTTTATTCACCAAAGTATTATAAAAAAAGTATCACAGGTTATGAAAAAATATTAATCAGCAGAACTTTTTCCAACACTCATAATGAATCCTCATATGAGGATGATTTCTGAAGGATCATGATCACTGAAGACCGGAGGAATGATCCTGAAAATTCAGCTTTGCATCACAGAAATAAATGATAATTTAAAGTATTAGTAATTGAAAACCAATTATTTTAAATTGTAATAATATATCACAATAATACATTTTTTTTCTGTATTTTTGGTCAAATAAATGCAGGCTTTATGAGCAGAAGAAACTTCTTTCAAAAACATTACAAATAGTAATGTGTCCAAACTTTTGGTCTGTACTGGATATATATATATATATATATATTGTGTGTATGTGTGAGAAATCGCATACTCATAGGTAAAATCAGCAAAAGTGGGACATCAGCTAAAATTGTACAAATAAGCTTTTTGCTATAATGGTGGGTGGTCTTGAAATATTGTAATAACACCACTTAATTTGAATATCAACATTTGATTAGTCAAATGTAAATCATGTCGGCATGGCTACTCAAGCACTGTGATGTTTAAGGCACAATATGTGTGATTTTTGGATTAAAATATCCAAAAACCATTAGAACAATGTTATATATTGTGTTGACTTGTATGCTTTACATGATCCTAAATGTTTCCAAGAGTGTTTAAATCCAGAGAAATAAGCAATTTTAACCAGGACACGGGCCGTGTCCGTGCATTTCCTATCAATGACATCATACCCGTTACCCTCGATTTACTGCAAGTACCGTGTTTTGTATACATGGTGTTAAGAGTCCCATAGTAGCCGCTGAGCGCACGCACAGAGTAGCATTATAACATAACTTTCAACACAAGTTGTGTAATAGGGCTGCACAATTAATCCAAATCGAACTGCAAGCAAGATTTGGCTTATGCTGGATTATGAAAGCATAAAGGATGCGATTTGAATTAAATAAATATTTGCCCAGTGTGTCAGTGAAATGCGGTTCAGTGAAGTGACTACACATTGCTTTCTAATATGTAAATAGAGTTAAACCATAATAAAGAGTTTTGAGAAAGACCAATTGTATAAAGCTTATCTAATAATAAATAATGATCAACTAAATCAAAATCTTTTTTTGGATCAATAAAGATAGCCCCTGTAAGATCACCCCTGTCCATTAGTTAATTTTAAAAGACTTGAAGACTAAAGAAGATTTGGATTAGACACTCGATTAGTTATTTTCACATGCCTTTATGACAGTCTTTGCATCTTTTAATTTTGAGAGAAATGGACTTTAAAAATGGAGGGACATAAATCCCTCAGGTTTCATAAAAAATATCTTCATTTGTGTTTGGAAGTAAAAAAAAAAAAAAGACATGATGGTGAGTACATGACAGAGTTTACATTTGTGGTAGCCTACATTTGTTCATTCGTGTTAAGGGGAATTATACCTTATAAATAGGCCTACTACAGCAAGTTGAGCCTTGGATAAAACAACTCTATCGCAAAATATATCGTTTCCATCAACGATACATATCGTCATATTTTTATATCACGATATATCGTGGCACCCCTAGTTAATAATATTAATAACTGCATCCATGATTCCATGAACATGATTTCTGCCCGAGTCCTATCCCACCGGCTGTGAGGTGTAGACCGCATGTCCCAAGATTCTGTGTTCAAACTTGGCGTCATCAAACTACGCCTTTGTTTAGAATAGTTGATGGAAAAGTTACATAGTCAGCGTTTTTCCTGGGTCAGAAATGGTCTTCGGTGGTGGTCTAGCTGACCAGACATGGTAATCCACACACACGCATTCACGCGAGCACACGCACACACAGACACACAAACACACACAAACAGTAAAAGTACCTACCCGCGGGATATGTGAGCCCAATACAGACAATACATGTAAAATAAATTCAAATAATATATTTTTTTCCTTATTATGTATGATGTTTTGATGTGTTTCTTTTGTTCCCTGTTTTTACCCAGTTTGTATTGTTTACTGATTAATTATTTTGGCAACAATCATTAAAAAATAGCATTAAAAATGGAATAAATAGTCTCATTTTCTACCATATCTACAATTTAATAACATTATCAGCCAGCTATTAACAACTTGTGTTGCTCTGGTTTCGCCTTATTCCAGTCTAAACTAATTTTTTTGTGGTAATTTACTAAACATATTTATTTACTTCAATATAAATACCTAAAATAAATAGGCCTACAGGAAAATACTGTGGATTATTAAAACTAATTCTTACTAACCCCTCTTGTTTAATGGGGTAAGCACACTTGCATTCTCATTTCAGAGTTGTTGTGAGTAAATGATTAAACACTGATTCGTGAGTTCAGTGTTGGACAGATCAGTTCAGTAAAATAAATCGGTTCAAATGAGTCATTAGTTTGTGAATCGGACAATAGAGGACGTGTTATGTGTGAATCCAGACTGCTAAAACAGCGCAAAAGATTTGTCATCACAGAAAACAATTTATAAGGATATATTTCCGTGTATTTGAAAGTAATAATAATAATAATAATAAAGTATGGTTTATGGTCTCTGCGTGTGCAAAACGTCTGTCAGAAGAGTTGCATTTATTGAGCGCAATTTACACCCAACAGCAATTCAGGGAAGAAAAAAAATTGCAAACGCGCCTCGTGGAACATGAGCTGTGTCCCAAAGTGAAGGGTGCGCACTTCCAAGGCCATGCACTTCGAAGGCCAGACCAGGCCACGCCTTCAAAGTGCACGAAGTGCACGAAGGGCGAACCGAGGGACAGGGTTGCCAGGTCTGAATAATAAAACCCCTACAATTGTTATTCAAAAGTATCGGAATCACAGCCAGAATGGGCCAAAATATCCCAAAATGCGGGGCGCGGGCAGTAGAAATATTGCTTAAGTAAAGACAACTTAACCTGTGGACTATAGGCTACAAACACCCCAAAGCAACAGTAGCCTAAATGCAACCCCATTCCAGACTTGGCAACAATGAACCAAAGCGCCGTTAATGGACTAGCAGGTTCTGACAACTGACAGCGGACGTTCGTGAGGAGATTTTAAAAAGAGAAATGGAGCATATACTACTACTTTATATATATATATATATATATATATATATATATATATATATATATATATATATATATATATATATATATATATATATATATATATATATATATATATATATATATATACTTTTTTGAGCTTTCTATTGGGTTTTGACATGCTTCAAAGCCTGCGACGATGGGCTGGACCATAAGCATGTAAATCTGTAGCCGGTTAAATATTGTCAAATTGCAAATATTAGTTAACAGTTTATTTATTATGTTAAATGTAACTGTTACAATATATTTTAAACATTTAGCCTATATACGTCCAAGTTTTTTCTTTGTTTTTTTTAAGTAGGCCTACTTATTTTTATTCAACTCATCATCTCAGATGCATTTTTTATGGCATGCAATGCAGCCGTCGACCGATTCAGCCTCGCAAAGCTGCGGACAGTGGAAATATGCACTCATCCCAGAAGATGATGTCCCGCTCAGGCCTTACCAGAGTCTCTATTGTGCATTATTCCCCATCCCGGTCCAGCTCCAGCTTCTCCCGCTCAGCGCAATGAAAGTGTAGAAAAGTGTTTTCTTCTGGTTTGGCTGATAATAAAAATTTGTTGTTTCTAATGTTAAACTTAAGTTATTTTATTGGTCTATAAATAGGCTATATTGTAAAAAGCCTACGTAGGCTAATAGACCAATTTATTTTCATTTACACATTTTAAATTACATGACAAGAAAATATATGTATAAACATAAATGTGTTTAGCTACAAATTATAACGTGCATTACAAAAACAAACAATAGCTAGGCTATAGAAAAACCACTTCTCTTTAATTTAGCCTAAGTTTGAAGTTAACGAAAATGAACAATAGACAGCAGTTCGTTTAATTTACAAATAACTTAATTTAGCATAAAAAATAATAAGCTAGCCATTTAAATTGTTCTGTGTCGGCCACGCATTCAGCCTTTGGAGGATCGATGTTGACCGTCGTCAGTGAACATTCATTCATATATATATATATATATATAAACTTTATTTTAGCATCTAAGTCAGCAGTTTTCGTTTGTTTGTATTTTTTCTTATAATTCTGAGTGACAGATGTCACGTTTGATTTAGCCTATTTTTCTGTGATTTGTTTTAGTTACGGTGTTGACATAGGCTACAGCAGGCTGTAAGAAAAATAAATGATTGCACGGACAATTCCTATCCAGTGTCTCTCTTTCTGTAAGGGAAATTTAAAAGATAGATTCTGGAAACAAAATCTAAATTTAGCTGGATCAGTCGGGTCGGGAATAAAATAATTTATAGCGGGTTAGCACGGAGTGAATTTTGCGCGAGCGGAATGGTGCGGTGCGGAATAGCGGGAGCAGGACGAAAATACAGCCCTGCAGATTATATTTTGAAGGCTATTTAAAGAAAGTGTAGGCCTATGGGAAAAAAAGAAAGAAACAGCGAAAAGGGTGATAATGGACTGATTCATCTTCTTGAGATAATGGTTGAGAAATGAATAGCATTTAAAAATTGGGGAAATTAAAGTTCATCTTGCTCAGGGCAGGGAACTGGGAACTGTGTGAATGCACTAACGTTGGAGGTTTTATTTACTTCTAGCGCTTGCGCTGTTGTTCAATAGTACCCAGGCTACACTTGAGTTACCGACCCCTACCGTCTTTAACTGGAATCTGATCGAGTGCCGCGGGAATGCGGACCAGTCAAATCCTGTAGTCACCAGTGTGCTATGAATTCTGGGATAGGGAAGGCTGCGAAGTTATGAGAAGGTCCCATCTGCTGTACCCTTCCTTTGCCTGAGAACCGAAGGGCGCATTTTGAAGTCGCTCATGAATTGCGGCAGCCTTCGTCGCACCGCTGTGACGCAATCGCACTTCAAATGCGGCCTTCAGAGGTGCAGCTCTCCCTTTGGGACAGCCTACGTAGTGCCGCTGTGACGTAATCGCACTTCAAATGCGGCCTTCAGAGGTGCAGCTCTCCCTTTGGGACAGCCTACGTAGTGCCGCTGTGACGTAATCGCACTTCAAATGCGGCCTTCAGAGGTGCAGCTCTCCCTTTGGGACAGCCTACGTAGTGCCGCTGTGACGTAATCGCACTTCAAATGCGGCCTTCAGAGGGTGCAGCCTTCACTTTGGGACAGTCTTCGTAGTGCAGGTATGACGTAATCGCACTTCAAATGCGGCCTTCGAAGTGCGCGCACTTCACTTTGGGACACAGCTATGGAGTCAGTCTTCCGACCTTTTACTTTTGTGTAAGTTCAGCTGATTTTGATTGATATGCGCGAGTGAGAAAGAGCTCAGACGATGATCATTTTGAAGACTCTCTGCTCGTTATCTGTCACTCAGTTAACGTGCGCCCTGTCACGTGCATTAGTCATCCACATCAATATATAAAGCACAATAACTCATAAAATAAGGCTTTTGCGGGACAAATTTGTTTTGGCGGCCGGCAAAAAAATTTCAAGGTAGGAAAAACCCGGATAGTGCACCTTTAATTGACATTTGCAGTGATTTTGTAACATCTCTTTCCTTGGGTTAGTGAGAATGGATAGCTCTGGTGACCCCAGTGGGCCTCCACGGACGCCGCAGATAGGGGGAGCCAGAGGGCTGCCAATGGGCCGCCGGCTGCCCGCTTCCATCACTCCAGGACGCCTCCCAACAATGCGCTCCAGAGACCTCACGTTAGGAGGCGTCAAAAAGGTTAAGATTAATAGCTGAACATGCTAGTCGATACCAAACATTTCAGATTCAATTTCAAGTGTGTTGTTCTTTGTCCTCCAGAAAACCTTCACCCCGAATATTATTGGTCGAAAATCAAAAGAGGAGTAAGTGCCCTGACTCTTTTATAAATAGTGTCCATTTACCATCTGTAATCCTTCATTGTTGACTGTTACTTACAAGTGATTCTTTGCCACAGATTAAAAGCTGATGAAGGAAAGAGGCGAGATAAGAAGGATGTTGATCGAGGTCGGCAGCGGGACGGCCGAGGGAGGGGCCGAGGTCGCCCTGAGGTCATCCAGTCTCATTCTATTTTCGAGCAGGGTCCTGCTGAGATGATGGCCAAGAGGAAAGGTAAAGAAAAATCGCTAGGCCAAGTACTGTGTTTCGAGCCAGAGTATGGTGTCAGTGACGCTAAATGTCATTAAAGCGTTTAGTGATGTGCTCAACAACGTCCGCTCTTAACAGCAGTAAAATCACTGACACACAGCTTTGAAAAGCGATTGATTTAAACATCAGCTCAGAAGCAGCAGCAATATGACATCATTGTTGATAATAGATAATTATGTTTACTACTACAACAACTGTATTGTAATATACTTTATAATGTATATCCTCTGATCAAAGCTGAGTTTATCATCATTCCTCCAGTCTTCAGTGCCACATGATCCTTCACTAATCACTCTCATATGAGGATTTGATGCTCATGAAACATGTATTATTATATGAATTTAAGAGGCAGTTGTGCTGCTTAAATTGATGTGGAAACTGTGATAGTTTCCCCCAGACTACTTTGAGGAATACAAAGTTCATTAAAGTTAGGGTAGGTAGGAATGATCTAAAACACTTTTGTCCAAATTTGTTTAAACTTTCTTTATATGTCAATACATAATTAAAATGTAAGTTCTCTGAAAAGGAGAGTATAAAAACCGAGTGACTCTAGACTTTTTAATCTGCAATAAACACCGCTCATTATTTTCGTTCGGGACGAAACAAGTGATTGGCTTGGGCGACTATCACTCTCTCTCGCTACCATGGCGACCACCGCTTGCGCTACAGGACCCGCCCACGTGCGCGCGCTCGTTTGAAGAAACCTAGGCAAAATAATGGCAGAGAAAGAGCAATCAAAATTCACAGTGCAGGGTTTTGCAGTCAGCGAAGACTTTACAATAAAAGGCAATGCACAGAAAGTCTTTGGATAAACAAAGAAATCAAACGCGAGTAAATATCGGCGTGGCTTTCCAACGATGGCGAACTGAGGGACCTGAAAAACGACTCATTGCTGGCTGTATTTCTGCTGGACAGGTCATCTTTCATTTTGATTAAAAAAAAATTTGGTTTATGTTTTCATGAAGCATGTATCAAGAGCACATGAAGCTGCCTAATATAGCTAACATAACATTACTTAGCATAAAGTTACAATATTATACACTTAGCCATTAGTAGAGATGATAAATACTCAATATGTTTAGCTCAAGTTGATCGCTGTTGTGTTGAATTTCGCAAAATTTAACTTTAGATAACAAAATGCATGTGTAGAAGCTAGTACAACGCATCCAGGAACTTTTTTAGAGCTAAGTTAGCTTTAGCTACTGCTAATCAACAATGCTTTCATCATGGAAACTCTTACATGCAAAACACAGTATATGTTATGAATCTTACACGAAATTCAACTTCATTACAGTATAACTGATGTTATTGAGGAATTATTTTTTATCAGTGCTACCCGTTTTTATCTTTGCCTTATAAATATAACTAGCTTGTTACCAAATTAAACAAAAAAATATTTTAAACTTTACCAGTATCGGTATTCTAGCATGACAGTGAGTACTAAAAGACATCTTATTAGTTTATATTCATACTGATAAAGTTAGATTTTTTTAAAACATGTGATTCTGACATGATGTGACTACATGCTCATCTCAGGTAAATAATGCGTCTTCCAGCTGATTGGTTGATGATGCGCGTTCATGTGTTTTGGGGGCGTGGCTTTGGAAAGAGTCCAGAAGGGAGAAGGTGGACTGAATGGAGATAATGAGCTGTCTTTAAAACAGTCCTGAGAGGTCTACAGACACTCAATTTTTATACTTTCTTTTTCAGAGTACTAACATTTTAATTATGTATTGATATATAAAGAAAGTTTAAACAAGTTTGGGAAAAAAAGTTTTTTAACCAATTCTTACCTATTCTACCTTAAAGTCTTTACTGTCAATTTTGATCAATTTACTCCACCCTTACTGAATAAAAGTATTAATTTCCAAAAAAAACTTTGAACTAGGGTTTAATGTTCATGGAAAACCTGGAATTATTAGGAAATGATAATGCTTTCCAGGCTTGGAAGTCATGAACGTGAATACAATGATCAATGTTTTAATTGGACAGACATTGCTCTTTGAGAGTGAAATCGTATAAATACGATTTATATAATAAAATAACGGCAAATGATTATGCTGTTATATGGTACAGATTTAGTGAATTTAAGAATGGAAATGGACATAATTATTTATCATTGCGTAATCAGGATGTTGGGGTCAATATCTAGGGTGTAGTCTGTTTTATGATGTGAAAAGTTTAAATATTAGCCTTTTCTTGTCTTTTTGTCTCAGTACTTTCTTATTTTTTTCTATATTTGATCAGGTGTATATGACGACGCCAGAGAAACGCCAAACACTGGCCCTTCGCCCATCATCAACATCAAAAAGGAGAGAGAGACCGAAGAGGAGACTAAAGAAATCCTGCGCAAACTTGAGAAGGACAATGTAAGTTTTCTAAAATAAATATAGCTGCTTATTAACTTGCAATTAACTAATCAAACATGATGCCACAAACTTAGCCACATTTCCAGTACAAATTTGTGCAAACCTTTTACATTATTTTCTAAATGTCAATAAAAAAACAATTGCGAAATTACAGCGTTTCCATTCATCGATGTCATGTGACTTAAATGTAATTTTTTTTCCTCTCACGATAATGCATGGTGACCTGTTTCCATTGCAATTTAGCGTAATATTCCTTTTTTCGAATTGCCGAAATTGCAAATCAATTTGTGAAATGATGTTTCCATTGGGCGTATTTTCAGTAAGCAATTTAAATTTGCGCAATTTAAAGGGTAATGGAAACGCAGCTAATGTCGAACCAAAATTGGTTCAAAGGCTGTATCTTGGCAAAACTTTGTTCAATTAAAACGAAAATTGGTACGCTTCATCAGAACATTTATTTGAGGGTCTGTGCCAAATTTGAGTACAGCACCACCTACAGGTCATGAGATTTTGAGAAGAGGGCTATTTTTGCTAATAACGTCTTAACAGTTTGACAATGTATGTTTTCAAAAACAAATGTTGCCACTACTTATTAAATAGAAATTAACTAATCAAATTTGTGCAGAACCTGGTCATATTAATAAAAAATAATATTTTTTATGTAATTGAATTTTTTTTAAATAAATAATTACTTTTGTCATACGTAGATTATATATATATATATATATATATATATATATATATATATATATATATATATATATATAAATACATTTTGCCATAAGAATCACCACACACACAAAAAAAACAGGACTTATAAAATGAAAAGTACGATGATCTGGTGCATTAAAATAATGGCAATTATAGGGGCAAATGTCATAATGCAAAAATCTTTTGTTTAGTGTAATTATAGGCTTACTTTTCTTTATACAAAATACATTTAATTCCTCTCTTTTGTATTTTGTTTTTGAAGTGACATGACCTGGGCCATGTTTTTTGGCCAATTCTTTAACTGAGTATACTATGCCAGGTCTTTGTTGCGTGTCACTCACAAGACTTTGTTTGTGTGCCGTAGTTTCTGGATGACCCTCACCTGACGGGTGAAAGAGGAAGCTGTCCTGTGCAGCTGCCGCTGGCTGTGTCCGGATGGGTCTTCAAACAGGAGTTCATTGAGAAGACCTCTTCAGATCCTGAACCAATCAGCACTGTAGCTGAAGTCAAGGGTAGGAGCGACGGCACAAACTAACATAGCTGATGCTGTCAGTCAGATTTCACTTGTGTTCAATTTGGTCATTTGAATTTGTGGCATTGACCAAAAGAAAGCTGCTTGGGTTGAAAGTGACTTTTGTGTGAGCTGAGCTTCATACATCCCTCCACTATTGACAGTAGACCTTTTTTGCCTGTGAAATTTCACCTCAGATTCACTAAATGTAAAAAGTATTTATTGAATGTTTATTTTATTTAGCATTTTTATATACTCCCTACTGCTCAAAATACATGGGGGATATGCGTTAGACACAGATAGAGCTTAAATAGGTTACAGCTGAGTCTGACATAATTATGAATTATGAATTTTTAATTAGCCAGGATAAGGAAGGAATATTAGGCCAACACCACAGTAAGAAAACCGACATCACAATGTGTTAAGATTTATGCAACATACTAGTTTCATATCATTTAAAGCTGCTACAGCAGCGGGGAAGAAGCGTGGGCATGAATTTATGTTATTTGAATGTTATGTTTAGTTTTTACCTAAAACATACCCTTTTCAGATGTAATGTCCACATTCAAGGGTTCCCTACAATGGGCTTAAACAGAGCGCCCTTTTACCGCAGATTTAGTTTACAAACAGCTGACAGTCATGACCTAAATATGAGTTTCAGTTGCAATAATAAATCCTAAAATTCAGCATTAGTAACTTGCTCTTTGCGCCATCAGGTGAATGCGCTCTCAATGTTCGAGGATCTCCAACTCTTGGCTCATTTTGAGTCTGACTCCTAAATTCAGTGTATTGTTAAATGGAGACTCGCTGTGAACAGATCATTTGAATCATTAAGTGGTTGACTTGAGAGCATATGCAAACCAAGGGCCCTATCATACACTCGGCGCAATGCGGCACCAGGTGCGATGCAAGTGTTTTTTGCAAGTTTCAACCCGAAGCAGGTCTCGTTTTTATGTCCAGCTCCACGTTGTTTACATAGCAAATGCACTGGCGCATCTGTTCGCCCATGGGTGTGCTGGTCTGAACACCAGGAGCATTGTTGGAGCGTTTCTATTGTGAGGAACTGAAAACCACTGACCATTGACCAACACAAACCTGCTCTAAAGTCAATAGTGCAGGATTTTTTGTGTTATTTAAGGGGTAGTAATATGAGCCTAAAGGCAGTGCACAATTATTACAGTATCAGAATTCCCTATTTGCAGTAATGACGAATTAAATTTGCTACTTATTTAACCAACCGTGGCAATACACACATGTATTCAAACTGTTTTGTCTGTATTGCTCCATGTAAATAGCGATTCCACCGTGGTTGGAGCAAAACTGATGTGATGTGAGGGACTTGGTTGCTAGGCAACGTGGGGGAGAGGACGCTGGCGTTGTCTGTTCACCGCTTCTCCACCCACAACAAATCATGTTAATGTACTATTAGATTTACATTTTATTTTATTTCCTTATGTTTGTGACTAGTCTAACAGTCAGAGCTACAATTGGGACTGTTGCTGATTGCTGGCAGCCACTGAGAGGTCGTTGTTCGTCGTTTCGCCGTTTTCAACCGCTTCTCTAATGTTTACGTTTGAATTGCTGCGGTTGGTTTCTGGTTTGGAGGACATTTGATGTTTCTCGCCGCGGCTGCTCACTGGTGGTCTCCCTTGGGCTTAAGCTGCATGGTGGCTGAAGTTTGCACCGGGCTAGCGTCATCCGGGCTCTCGTCGGCGGCGTCCGGCATGATGTTGGGATGTTCCGCTTCTCGGCTGCGCCGCTGTTCCGTCCTGCATTGCGACCGTGGAGCGGCTTGGACTTCTGCGCCGACCCCGGCGTGTCCACAGAAGTGCCCGGAGGAATGTTCTGCCTCTTGCATGGTGCTGCAGCGATCCCCATCATTTGAATCATCATGAAGAAGCCCCATCATCTGGTCTTCAGCTGTCGTGCCTCGGCGATGTCATCGGGACTCTGCCGCTGGGAGAAATCTGAAACATGGAGTGGACCACAGTGTGCTGCGGAGCTAACAGAGACTTCCACCATCAGCTGTTTTCTGTTCACCATTAGCTCTGTTTCTGTTCACCATCAGCTCTGTTTCTGTTCACCATCAGCTCTGTTTCTGTTCACCATCAGCTCTGTTTCTGTCCACCATCAGCTCTTTCTGTCCACCATTAGCTCTGTTTCTGTTCACCATCAGCTCTGTTTCTGTTCACCATCAGCTCTGTTTCTGTTCACCATCAGCTCTGTTTCTGTCCACCATCAGCTCTGTTTCTGTTCACCATCAGCTCTGTTTCTGTTCACCATCAGCTCTGTTTCTGTTCACCATCAGCTCTGTTTCTGTTCACCATCAGCTCTGTTTCTGTTCACCATCAGCTCTGTTTCTGTTCACCATCAGCTCTGTTTCTGTTCACCATCAGCTCTGTTTCTGTTCACCATCAGCTCTGTTTCTGTTCACCATCAGCTCTGTTTCTGTCCACCATCAGCTCTGTTTCTGTTCACCATCAGCTCTGTTTCTGTTCACCATCAGCTCTGTTTCTGTTCACCATCAGCTCTGTTTCTGTTCACCATCAGCTCTGTTTCTGTTCACCATCAGCTCTGTTTCTGTTCACCATCAGCTCTGTTTCTGTTCACCATCAGCTCTGTTTCTGTTCACCATCAGCTCTGTTTCTGTTCACCATCAGCTCTGTTTCTGTTCACCATCAGCTCTGTTTCTGTCCACCATCAGCTCTGTTTCTGTTCACCATCAGCTCTGTTTCTGTCCACCATCAGCTCTGTTTCTGTCCACCATCAGCTCTGTTTCTGTTCACCATCAGCTCTGTTTCTGTTCACCATCAGCTCTGTTTCTGTTCACCATCAGCTCTGTTTCTGTTCACCATCAGCTCTGTTTCTGTTCACCATCAGCTCTGTTTCTGTTCACCATCAGCTCTGTTTCTGTTCACCATCAGCTCTGTTTCTGTTCACCATCAGCTCTGTTTCTGTTCACCGTCAGCTCTGTTTCTGTTCACCGTCAGCTCTGTTTCTGTTCTGTTTTCTGTGTTGGTTGATTGTTTGTAGTATTCTATATTTTTACTTGTTATTCGTTTTTTGTTGTTATCCCCCCCCCCCCCCCCCCCCTTTGTTGCACTTTGAGATTCTTCGGAATGAAAAGTGCATTATAAATAAAATCTATCATTATTATTATTATTATTAAAACTGGCTTTTAAAGAGCATGGGAGCTCTGATTGGTTTATTGCACGTTAGGCCCGAAACACACCCATGACTCATTAAGAGACGAGGTACAATCTTTTGGACCATGTGCCTGGACCGCTGACCATTTTTCCCGTCGTTAAACTAGCAAAAGTGGATTCAAACATGCCCTAAGTGCACTTTGTTTGCCCTCGGATCATTAAAATAGGGCCCTAAGTGTGAAACGTCTAGCACTGTGACCGATATCACGATATTGAGAGTACTTCGACTCGGTGCAGTAAAAAGTCACGTCTGGAAAATCCTCTCCCCCTATTGACGGAAATGAGAGTGGGAGGGAGAGATGTGAGGGACGATTTTTCAGGCGTGACTTTTTACTGCGCCGAGTCGAAGTACTCTCAGAAGTGCTATTCCGCCATACATTATAGTTGTCCTTTTTAATCCGCTTTGAAAAGCGCCACGTTTATTTTGTGTCATCATACTTGATCGTTCAGCTGTATTTAAATAGGGGAAACGTGGAGGTGTTTGGTCGCTTCTAACTTGATCTCTGTTTGGTACCATAGTGAATGAACTGGGCTTAGTGGGCTAAGCTAAATGCTATCAGATCGTCACTGCGCGCGTCAGAGAGATTAAGAGCACACACTGAGGCGAGAGAGGGATGTATCAACTCTGCTTAGTTAGGGGAATAACATAGTTTAATATGAAAAAGCGGTGGAGTATCCCTTTAAATATTATTTGAGGGAGCAGCTCTTTATAGTGGTGTCCAAAACCATAGTGGAAATTATTAAGTTTACTCATTCAATCCCACAATGCACTGCATGTCACTCCGAATTAATTCTCGCATCTGACCAGATGATGGCGCAGCTGAATCATCATAATGTATGAGTGGACTAATGTAGGGAATAGTGAATGAGGGTATAGGGGGCAACTCTTTCTCTGGTATCCATCCCATCTCGTCTTCCTACAGTCAAGCAGGAGCCGCTAGATATTCCTGAAGCCAAGAAGGCGGAGACTATGTTCAGACTGCCACCCTTGCCTGAACCTGATTTGCTGCCTGATTTACTGGAGGTGTGGAATCACTGCAAAGAGGAGGAGCTTCTCTTCATGCAGCTCCCTGATTCGCTGCCAGGCCAGCCGCCCACCAGTGACGTCCGGCCCACCAAAACAGAGGTGCAGTCCAGCGATGGACAGACCATGATGCAGAAGACCGAGACACAGGTTGCCACTGGCTAGATTTCTAGATTTAGACCACATAGCCATGTTGGATTTTGCATATGTTCATGTGTTTTTTTTGTCCTCCTGTGTGTTTGTGTGTCAGGATGAGTCTCAAGAAGAGAACAGCTGTTGTCTCAAGGATCTACAGGAGGGTTTGGTGGGAAAGATGCTCGTAAGGAAGTCGGGCAAAGTGCAGCTTATTCTGGGTAACGTCACCCTGGATGTGGCCCTAGGAACCCCCTGTGCCTTCCTGCAGGTCGGTTACACTCATTATTAGGGTTGGGAATCTCTAGGCACCTCACGATTCGATTACGATTCAGAGGGCTGCGATACGATTATAAGGGTGCGTTCACACTTGTAGTTCGGTTAGTTTGGTTCGTTTGGTCCGGACCAAAAAACAAAAACAAAACGTATAGTCCTGGTCCGCTTAGCCTTCACACTGGCATTTTTAACAGCGAACCTAAAGTTACCGAACCAAATGCATAGGGAGACGGTCACAACCTGATTGGTCGGCTTATATGACATAGGAGCTCGCTTATCAAACATTCAAAACAATGCTGTGTGCTGGATTAAACACGATTATTTTATGTATATATATGGCATTATTTTTAACAGCTGCGAACTCACAAAGAGCTCATCAAATATTCAAAACATTAAAAGAGACGGGCGTTCTGTCGTCTGTACCGACTAATGGGCAACAGGTCCTCTGATGAGAAGAACCAGGTTTGCTTTTTGTGCGTTTTTTCTAGCATTTTCGAAACATGTTCGTCGGACCAAATATTGATGAGGCGCCTCCTCGTTGCTCTACGTTTGCCCTCTAACGTTAATGTTATTCATTTCGGATACACCGATCTTTCCGTGTCAGCAAATCATATGACTTGTAGCGTCGCATCTTGTGACATTACGTCCGGTTTTTGGTCCGTTTACATGTCTTTGAACCGTGTTGCGTTCATATATCAATCGCACCAGAGTTCGTTTGGAAGCGGACCGAGACCCATCTTTTTAGCGGTCTCGGTCCGCTTGTTTGGTGCGCACCAGGGTTCAGATGGCAGCGTTCACATATGTTCAAATGAACCGCACTAAAAGAGCAATCGCACCAGGGTTCGTTTTAATCGAACCAAACATGACAAGTGAGAACGCACCCTAAAACGATTATCGATGCATCTTTTTTCTCACTTGGTAATTTTAAAGCAAAGTATTTGTAATGACCCATAGTGAATTTATTTCCAATATAGCTTATGAATTAAAAAAATGGAAACGATTTTTAAACTCAACAGGAAGGTTACATTTGCCAGAATATGTCCCGACATTGCAAAGAACCAACATGAAAGTGTCTGTAGCAGCATACTTCTAGTAAAATAATTCTGCATATTCTGAATCACTAACAGAAAGTAATAACCAACACCCTCCTGTTATGAGCAATATAATCCTTCAGACAAAAAAATTAAATAAACATTTTATTGTACCGGAATCACAGCTTTTATGCAAAAATATAGAATTCTGTACCAGCAGTAGATCATTGTAATAAATGATCTGTACAGAAGTGTGTGATTTGTATATTATAATAAGCTGTACACTAAAAGTGTTGGGCTCTTTAAGAACGACCTTCCCCCTCTGTGCGCATGTACCAAGTATACACGTGAGTTATGTGAATATGTGATATGTTTTTGCTGTTTACCACAATCAAAAGCAACTTTTATCAAATGAACATCAGCAGAGACTATGGTCCCAAATCCTTGAGCATAGCATTAGCGATAATTTGTGGTCCTCTGGTTTGCAGCAATATAACCAAGCGTCGAAAATGTGTAATATGGTTTCTCATGTTTGTCGTGTTTCAATTTTTTTTCTTTTTCTTTTTTTTCCTTTTTTTCTTGTGTGGCTCTTGTCCAGGTCATTTTCCCCTTCAAATTTCCAGACGGTTCGGGCGCTGCACTTCCCGCGCTTTATTATTAACATTATTATTAACATTTAGAAAATAAATTTTTTTGACATTTGAGAATCGATTCAGAATCGTCCACATTCGCATCGCGATGCATACATTTTTTCCCGCACTCCTAATTATTAGGACAGTGAAAGTATCATGTGAAGGCCATATGGTAACCCATACTTGGAATTTGTCCTCTCCATTTAACCCATCCCAACCCAAGTTAGTGCGCAAACAATAGGAGTATTGTGTAGTGAACACACGCACCCGGAGCTGTGGGGAGCCATTTTTGTTGTGGCGCTCGAGGAGCGATTGCGGGTTAGATGATTTGCTCAAGGGCACCTCAGTCATTTCCTGCCGGTTTTGAGAATTGACCCCGTAACCTTCGGATGTGACTCTCTAACATTGTCATGACTGCCCGAAGTAAACACAACATTTTGCACAAAAAAAAAAGTGTTCATGTGACCACGCCTTATCAGCCATTTTACAAAGACTATTTATGTTTCTATCCACCTTTTTTTAATGCAAATTTGGGGATATTGCATAGGGGAAAAAACTGGATGTAAATGCCAAATGCAAATAAAGTAATAGCAATAAAACATTTTACTTATAAAGTGACTTTTTCAAAGTTAAGGTTGCTGTACAGAGAAACAAAGACTGAATAAAAAAATTGGCATAAAGAGTTTGTGCCCAACTGAGGCAAAACATTTTTTCAAGAAGTCCTCGCTGCAGCCTGTAGCACGATGACGTACTGGATCAGATTCAACACGTACTGGACGCGCATGCGCGGTGGTTTCATTCACAGTTCGATGACGTCAGATACGCATGCGCAGTAGAGTTTTGGGGACATGAATGCACAGGAGAGTTTTGCTGGATAGATAAATACTCAAACCGCTCGCGCAAAAATAACGATTAATAACATGCTCACACCATCAGGACACACGTTTTGCATTTTCCCTTGAATGTGTAGGCTACTGGTATTTTAAGTTCTTTACTGATCGTGTTGCATTAAAATTACAGACACAATTAGGCTACTTGACTCATTTTTCCTTCCACTCAACAGCAAGTATGATCAAAATATATTAAAATGAACTGTTTGCATGCATGTACAGCGAAACTAGGATAATTTAAGCATCACATTTATGAAAAGATGATTTATTAATCAATAATTACTTAATACTATTTATCAGTACTACAACTACACGGTTTAGAACATCATCTATATACAATAATGATCATACATTAAGACTAGCGCATACGCATTATTAATTAACCCAGAGATCTGTATGAATGACATTGCCATTACGATCCACCATCCAGTACGTATTGGATCTGATCCCGCTACGTCATCGTGCTACAGGCTGCAGCGAGGGGAGTCTCCATTTTTTTCCTGAAGACAAACTATGATGGAAACGCATTTACTGAATAAATCCCTCGATGCCCATTGATAAACTGGATAAACAAGTGGACCAATAGCAGCAGCTTCCATTTTTATTACAGAAATGTTGCACTAAATTCCCAGGAAGTGATCTTGTCCTCTTAAACTGGGATGGAAACACTGCTTTATTCACAAATGTTTTATGCTATATTCCAATTTTGCACTTAAGTTAAATTGGAAAAAAAATGATAGAAACATTGCCCTCAGTAAATTCGGCAAACAGTGGAAAATATGACTGCACATATATAGATTATTTAAAGGGGGTGTCTAATGCTATTTCATGCATTCTGACTCATTTACACTGTTAAAGAGATGATTCTGATGCTAAACATGGACAAAGTGTCAAAGAACGAGTTGGACGTGTGATGGAGTATTTCTGTGCCAGAATACACTCCTTCAGGATTCAAACAAGTTTCGGAAGGGTTTTTTCCCCCCGAGTATGGCCCTGTATGATGTTATTGCTTGTATTGGCACTTCTCCTGGATGAGTGTGCACACACACACACACACACACACGTAGTGAGATTTAGAGAGTGCCCATCATCGAGCTTCGTTCAGGTTACGGGAGCCGTCGGTGCTGCTGGTTGGTTTGTTAGACCAAGAAATCAACAATGTGACTAAAGTGTACTTTTAAAGTGTGTTTCTGGTTGTGAGGGAAATATCACCTTATTCAGCTTCACAAATAATCCAGCTTTAGGGGAACAGTGGGTGCTTTTTTTTTTTGGAGTTCTGCAAGTGTGTGTGTTTGATCCCGGTCATGAGTGGAAACCACAGGAGAGTAAAACTGCACCGATTTATTTTTAGCAACACTGAAAGTAAAAATCACATTCATCGTATATAAAGCATTTGCAGACAGTATCAGGATTAGTGTATATGTATGTCAGCTGCTGAACTGATCGTTTGGTGGAGAATCGCTGCCCACTGCTGGGGTGAAGGTGTTATGACAGCATTTGTAGACCCAAAGTTCAAAGGCCAAACAATAGCCACGTTTACATACACACTTTTTTGTCATTCGGATGAAAAGATTTAGTGGACTGTTTACATGAGACGTTATCTAAACCGATCTGGTGTTTACATGTGCTGACTTTCAATCGCAATCATTTTGTGACATGCAGTTTGTCTGCACACCGGACACGAAGCGAAGCGCCTGCCACGTCTCTAAAATTCAAACACATTGTTTTCAACTGAGGCCTCGTCCACACGAAGCCAGCTCTTTCCTAATCCGATAATTTTTTTTCCTCGTTTCAAGAAATATCAGCGTCCACACGGGATTAAGAAAACGGACTAAAAACGATGTAGTTTGCATGCCAGGCCAGTGTGTGGCGCTGAAATTCTGCCACAGAAATACACTAAAAACGGAGAAGAAGAAATACATTTGCTACTTAACAGATGTGTTTTATTAATGCCTACACCTACCCCAACCCAAAACATACCCTTACAATATTGCAGATACGGTAATTAAATGACGCGATATTGATGTGCGCATGCCCAGTGCCCGTAGTTGTATCCCTAAACTCTTTCACCGTGCTGGACGTAGTGTGATGACATCACCGTTTCAGAAAATATACGGATTCGCTGTACACACGAAGACGGAAGATGATCGTTTTCAGATTTACCCACTTTGGGACCCGGTTTCGAAAAATATCGGATTCATGCTTCTAAAACGCCGGATCCGTGTGGGCGAAACGCTGATACAGTACAAAATTTATACGTATACAGCGAAACGCGTCTCCGTGTGGACGGGGCCTGAGTGTAAGCACACCGGCGCAGCTCAGGAAGTTGTTCAAAATCCTGCCGCGCCACTGAGCACAATTTTAAGATTTTATATCAAATTTATATTGTATTTACCTCAAATCTGATTTGATCTGATTAATACTGATTTGACCCCGTGCGTTCATGGATGCAATAGCAACTCTCAACGACCACCAGGACTTATACGGTTTTATAAAAGCTATTTATTTGTTGTAAAGTGTAATAATCATCTCAGAAACATGAATTCTTCTGTCAGGTGCAGTTGAAGTAAAACGTGTCTGGGACAAACGCTGTCAAGATGAGAGGGTCTAGCCAGGCTATGTCTGTGTCATTATGCCAAAATTATCTTTATAACATATATAACTTAATAAAAAGTTTAACGTTACCCCTCAGAAAAATGAACTTTCCTCTTTTGTCAGCATTATAGCCTGTGTGTGAGCGCGGCGCGTGGTCAGTGGTGAAGGCGCGCGCTGTGTATCACGTCGTATAAGGGCACACACTCAAAAGTAATCGGGTCAGGTCGTTTACATGGTGACCTTTTTCGTTTGATCGGTTCATGAAAAGGTTTATCCCACCCCTCTCAAACCGATTACAATTTCATTCGGTTTGAGCATTTTTATTCCGATTGAGGTGTTTATATGGAGCATTTTCATTCAGATATGACTTTTAAACCAATTACAGTGCTCCATGTAAACGCACCTAATGTTTATGAAATTGGTGACAAACCCCATAAAGGGACTATATCCGTAAATTCAATTAATACACTTCTTAATCTGTCTGAATACATGCTTTTCTGTGTGTGTCTGTAGGAGCTGGTCTCAGTAAATACCGAGGGCCGAAGGGGAGACCTGTCCGTGCTGGGACACGTTAAACACAAGTTGGTTTGTTCACCGGACTTCCAGGCTCTTCTGGAAAACAGAGCGTGAGGAGCGGCTGCTGGAGTCCCAGTGTTTCACACGAGTGCTGTATATCCCTGTGTGAGGAGATATTCCCATGCACTGTCACTGATGGACAACTCTTAGGGAATGAACCAGAATAATTTATGTCCAAGGAAATTTATTTAGAAGAACTAATGAGCTGTCATTCAGGAATGAGACACTATTACACATGTAAATATTGTGGGTTAGAATAACTAATACATTTATTAAAAAATCTGGGTTTGAGTTTGAAACATTAAATAAATAAAAAAAAGTGACATAAATACCTTTTTTTCTTTCCTTTTTTTGATTCAATAAATGTATTGAATCATTCCCCTAGTGGTGAAAATTCACAAAAGCACCTTTCAAAAACTTTGACTACATTTGATTTTGTATTGTTTTGTTAGGTAGAGGATGTTTTTTTTTTTAAATCATAAGTCATCAACATTTTAGGACACAAAAATGTATATTTGTAGTCAGAGCCTAAAACTAACTTTTTGCGATACCTGCCAATGGATGAACTGAAGAGAATTTGTTTATAGATATTTTTTACTGGCCAGTTGTGACACCAACATTTTAGATGCCAGTGAAAATTCACAATTTTCAGGTACATAAATTAAATAACACTACATAGTCACTATAAATTAAATATATATAAATACTTATTAAAGTTACAAAAGTCAGCCAAGAGCAGAGAGATTTTTAAACATTAAAACACTGAGTAGCAGGTTTATTAGGCTGCTGTCACTTTAAGACTGAATGCACAAATCCACTATACTGTTACACATGCGTTTTATTCCTCAACTGTTTGCTCATTTATGCGTTTCCCATGAAATCAAAATGGAAGTTTTTTGGCTTTTATTATAAAAATGTTAGCCTTAATTCCTGTGCACACCAGGATGCTTATCGCTGGGGCGGCAGTGGCTCAGTGGTTCATGTAGATTGTCTACAAACCGAAAGGTTGGTGGTTCGATCCCCGGTTCCACCTGACCAAGTGTCGAAGTGTCCATGAGCGAGACACCTAACCCCAGCATGCTCCCGATGAGCTGGATGGCGCCTTGCATGGCTGACATCGCCGTCGGTGTATGAATGGGTGAATGTGAGGCAAAAATGTAAAGCGCTTTGGATAAAAGCGCTATATAAATGCAGTCCATTATCGCTAGCATTTTTGGAGATCTTTTCGGTGCGTCTTTGTATTCAAACCCAAACGATTTTTAACTGGCGACGCTCCCGGTGTACAAGATGATGCTGCGGCACTTTACACTTCTGACACTCATTTGTCACGCAGAAGAAGAGACAGTATTTACGTGCTTTCCAAAATCATTCACACACTTTTTTGCTAACTGGCAAGCAGCGGTGTCACAGTGATAGGCGTTATCAGTTCATCTTCTTCTTTGTCTACTTACTCCCTCTTCGTCGTATCAATGTGTGCTCGGCAAGACCGTTTTGTGCTTGAGCGCCACCAAGTCGTGTTTTCCTGAAACTTCAGCAGCTCCAGGCACGTGAACAAAAGCGTTTTTTTTTATTACGTGGGACTTTTAAGACATAACTGAATGTTTATTAGGATACTCGCAGAGACGTGGATAGATGATGACGTGACTGGTCGCGGGTAAATGTGTGTTCTGAATGGCGCTGCTCCTGTTTAATGGCTTTGAAATGGCTATAAATGTGTGCAATGCCAGCTGGGACTTGTTGATAACATTTACCTTCATCAATGCCTCCCTCAATCCTTTCCTCTACGCATTTAACCACAGTCACTTCCAAACCCGCGGTAACATCCAGCCTTAGAGCCACTTAATGGAAAATCATACAGGAAAAATTATTTGTAAAATAAGTTTAAAATATTCTGTAAGTGGTATCATTTAAATTAACTGGTCTTGTTCTGTTCAAATAAATCTATATTTTTATTTTCATTTAATATGACTACATTGGGTTTTAAAAGGTCGATCCGAGTGAAGACTGCACATATAGTCTGACTTCATTGTGTTACTAAATTACATCAATAGCATTACATTAATACATTCAAATTCACATTATTCAGAGTAATGTTTGCTACCAGTAAAATCAAATCCAAGCTGAAAGAAGTTAGTCTGGTCTTACCAGTCTCTCATACATTTAATTTGTACAGTCTGGCCACTCTCCATTGACAAGCGTTTACTTCGCGAAGGCGGGTTCTCTGTTGAGGTTTAAAACTATTGGATCTGCCCTGGGCCACTCTGGATCTGCCATAACCAGTCGCTAACGTTTGGTCGTGACGTATGTCATGTGCCCTTCACCTGTTTCACACAAATCCGACAGCATAAATGTGCACTTGTGCAGGCCACCTCAATGATAAAACCTAAACCTCGTGCATTCAGATTGTGATTTATTCACGCCACGGTGAAGGGGAGAGTTTTGTGATGGGGAACGTGCCGCTCGTGGTCCGTAACATGATTGTGTGCTGTAAATAAAATGTAATATGCTTGGCATGATAATAAATGCTGCTATAAATAACAGACCAGTTCAAATGTTTATGTGCTTTTATTTTAATTTGTTTGATTTGTTTAATGTGATGAAATATATTGCTCTTCTAAATACTTGCGAGCATTTGAAAAGAGATACAAATCTACAAATGCATCCAAATAACAGCAAAGCAAACAGTACGGTGCTCTGCAGTGGTCAAAAATGATTATAAACAGTGAATTTTGAAGTGATATATTCTTGAAAACTCAGAGATGTGGATTCGGACAGATACTACATCACCACACCACCTCTGTGTTTGTTAAAAGCATCTAAAAACCCAAAAGGAAGTCAGATATTTAGATTTTTCACTGCAAAATTTGTGCAGATTTTGCCATAGACTTTAAAGTTGTACTTTAACAAACTCCTAGAGATTTAATCAGATCTTCATCATATTTGGTCAGTCTAATCTTAAGGTTATGTTAAATTGCGAAGATCTCGAGTTTTTGCTGAAAGGCGTGTTCTTGGCTGCCTGACAAAATGATGTTTCGCCATGAAACAGAAACTCAGGCATACAATCTCCGATCTGCCCTAAACCTGGAAACATTTACATGGCAATATTCATCTACAGTCATAGCGCCACCTGCTGGCAACAGGAAACAGTGCTTTTCACTGTAATTCCCTCCCAGAAACATTTAAATATGCCCATTTTAAATAAAGTCCCAAACATGCTAGAAACATGGTAAATCATGCAACACTTAGTTTTAGTATGTGATTTACGCCATTAAACAGGAAGTTGTTAGACTGGGTAAACCTAGCCTGATCTGCTGGCAATTTGATTTAGCCCTGCAGCTCAGGCTGAAAACCTGTACTTAAATCCTTCTTCTGTTAAAAATTTGCGGGGACCAATCACAAACCGGTTTATCCACCTGGCGCGCTATTGGCGGGTTTAACACAATGACAGATTGAGAAGCGATGGATCGTTGGTCTGATTGGTTGAAAGACTATCAAATTGCGTAGAGTCATGTGAACTATGCCCGCTGATCACTCCTCTTGTGCATTAGAAAAATACAGACCAATGTTCAATCTTAAAAGATTGAGCTTAGTCTGGTGATAGCCAGACAAGGAAGTTGTTGTAACTCAGGCTTACACTAGGCATGTTTACATGCACACTTTTTTTGTCATTTCGATTGAAAGATTAAGTGGACTGTTTACATGAGACGTTATCTAAACCGATCTGGGGTTTACATGTGCTGACTTTCAATTGCAATCATCACAGAGCAGTTTGTCTGCCGCTTCAGAAATGTTGACGCTGTCCATCAGCAGCACCAGGACTTACACGGTTTTATAAAAGCTATTTAATTTTTTGTAAAGTGTGTAATCATCTAAGAAAAAAATTAATTCTTCTGTCAGGCGCAGTTGAAGTAAAAGTGTCTGGGACAAACGCTGTCAAGATGAGAGAGTGTAGCCGGGCTATGTCTGTGTCATTATGCCAACATTATCTTCATAACTTCTTACGAAATAAAAAGTTTACCCCTCAGAAAAATTAACTTTCCTCTCAACATTATAGCCTGCGTGTGAGCGTGGCGCGGTCAGTGCTGAAGGCGCACGCTGTGTATCACGTCATATAAGGACACACACTGAAAAGTAATCGGGTCCGGACTTTTTTGTTAGATCGGTTCATGAAAAGGTTTATCCCACCCCTCTCAAACCGATTACAATTTCATTCGGTTTGGCCATTTTTATTCCGTTTGAGGTGTTTATATGGAGCATTTTCATTCGGATTGGACTTTTAAACCGATTACAGTGCTCCATCTAAACGCACCGGCCCCACTTTATATTAGGTGGCCTTAAGTACTATGTACTTACATCAAAAAAATAAGTACAATGTACTTACTGTGTTCAGTTGTATTTAAAAACACGTTTGCTGATATTGAGGTGGGATACGGGTTGAGTTAGGGGCAGGTGTGGTGGGATGGGTGAGTTTAACGGTTGGGTTGGGTTAGGTGTAAGGGAAGTGTCAAAAGTGTAATTATAAATGTAACTACAGAAAGTAATTACAGACCTAATTACATGCAAGTATTTTAAAAATGTAAGTACAATGTAAAAACATGTATGTACACAATAAGTGCATTGTATCAAATTATTAATTACAATGTACATAGTAGTTAAGGCCACCCTAATATAAAGTGGGTCCAATGCCCCTAATGTCCGATCTGCCCCAAAACTCATGTTTGAGAAGCACTCACTCCTGCCCTGAACACATCTACATGTCAATATTCAGTCCACCCACTAGCAACTGGAAGTGACGTGTTTAACACTGTGATGCACTACACTAGCAACAAACTAAAATATACAATTAAGTGCTAAACCTTCTAAAACATGCTAGCAACACTTAGCTGAGTGCAAAAGCATGCTATTATCACTATTGGCAAAAAGTGTAGCAAATAGAAATGACTGACGTAGTCCTCCTTTTTTTATGCACATTGCCCACCGTGTTCTGTTTTCCTAAAGCCATCGGGAGGCGGTGGCATGGGGTCGGAGGGCCCTTTCATCGCTGCTTCGACTTTGATTCTTATTGAATTTATTGATTAAATTTAAGAATTTGACAAACATGATGACGCATACATTTACTAAGGTTAGAAAAACATGGTTAGAAACATCACTTCTTAATAGAAAGGTTTGTTTCTGTTGCTGTGATGTTGTTTTTGGAAGTTATTGTAACATTAAAATGACAGCTGGCTCAATAATCTGAGGGGCGTGACCGGTGCCGTTTGAATGGCCATGAGATGTGTGTTTCACGAGCTGTGTTTACATGAACGCCTTTTGTTTGATTTAATCCTCAATAATTCCAATTGATGGTTTAGCAGAAGACGTGACTAATCAGAAGGTTACACACCTTAAGAAAAAAATTGCTTTTCACTCCTCCCAAAGTGCATGATTGCAGACACAATCTATATATGTTTGTGTTAAAACATTTATTGTGCAACACATTTTGTGTGAAAATAAATCATAAAAGTGGTTCATGTACTGAGGCTCCACAGACACGCGGGGTAAAAGGCTCACACTATTTATAAAAATACTTTACCTAAAATAATGTTTTTAACCATGTCTAAGTTAATACACTTTAGCAAAGTTTGTAAAAAAATATTTTTTATAAATTAAATATTTTTGTTCAATAAATATACATTAAGTCATTAAAATATTTTAATATAAATATATATATTTTAAAAAGTAAAGATTCTCAATGCATTGAATGAGATCCCATAATTTAATAGATTTAATAGTAACATTAAATTATATTTTATATTATAATATTCATATTTGTTTTAATATGATGGTTTCGTTTTAAATATGGTGATTATCGCCAAGGTGGACACCCAACTTAAAATATGATATTTATAGTCTGAATCTAACCATGTGATGTCAACAAATGGAAAAGTCAGTCAGCTGTTTATTATCATGTTTAATATTGATCGCCCCAATACCATACTTTTACATATTCTTCCACTATTAAAAACTTCATTTAACTTGAACAAAACTGAAAATCATTAACAAGACCTTTGTCTCAAAATAAAGTAGTTTTAGCGATTCTCATTTGCTATACTTGAATCTACACCATTAAAAAAACAAAACAGAATTGGGTTAAATCTGCGCTGCTGCCCATGATCGCATCAAAGATCAGACAAATTTCCACGAGCATCTTGAAAAGCACCATCTAGAGGTTTAGAGGAGAATAAAACCGAAGGAGTCTTTTACCCCGTGGAGCCTTTAGCTCTGTTGCAGTATCTTTAATGCATTATATTTTAAGCTCTTGAACCTGTGCATTTTTTGCATGCAAAATTAGAATGAAATTGAAATTGAATGTAAACTGCATTTGCAGTCGCGTTTCAAACGCGTTGATCAGTGTGCTTGCGTAGACTTCAGCGTAATTCACACTGGTGTTGAGTCTCATTAATAAACGCAAGCTCTTATCAATCCCACAAGGTGTCGCTGTGCCATCTCGATTACTATGTCTGACATAAAATCTCACACCCCTCATTAGCATACGGACAAAGACATGTAGAAATAAATACATGTGGTAAAATACAATTATACATAAATAAGGAAATAAAATTATACATTTAATTTCTTTGTAGCCTATATTTATTTATTATTTTGGCAGACCTGACATTCCATAAAATACACAGATATAATTGTCTAAATCAGAGATCAGTAGAGAATGATATACCTGTTCAGAGCTCGTCTTCTCATTGAATGCCTTTATAAATCATTCTGTCCAGTCATCAAACACATAAACTGACGTGCCATTTGATATTTTCACGTGATGATTTAAATTGTGGACAGGATTTTGTGGTTAACACTTCTGTTCCACTTCCTGTTTCCTTTGTCCTCATTTTCCCAGGTTGTTAATTAGTTCCCCGCACCTGTTCTGTTCTGTTTCCCAGTCTTCGTTCTCTGTCCTGTTTATTGTGAAGTGGTGAAGTGGTTGTTATTCTCCTGTGAACGCGTGTTTTCTTTTATAATAAAGTGTTTCTTTTATATTTTCTATCATCGTACGCTCATTTTAGCAGCCGATGTGACAGCTTTGTTCGCAGTTATAATCTGACTAATGTCAAAGTAAAGGTTTTAAATTAAAGAGTCACATGTTTAAAAAAATCAGACCTACACTTATTTTGCATTGACTAGCACACTAAAGCACATGTACTTTTTTGTAATAGGCTAATATTAAAGGGATAGTTTACCCAAAAAGGAAAATTCTGTCATCATTTACTTACCCAAAAGTTGTTCCAAACCTTTATGAGTGTCTTTCTTCTGCTGAACACAAAATAACATATTTTGAAGAATGTTTGTAACAATGCAGATAGAGCAACCATTCCCCCTAATATTGTAGTCAATGGTTGCTCTATCCATTTTTTTTAAATAAGAGATCATAAACGACATGTTTTTTATTTAGCACTGCAATGAAAATGTTTTATGAAAACAGATGTTTACATAGTCCACAAGATATAATAATATCTGCATTTACACAAATTAAAGGTTTCTCGGAGCTGTGTCATTGTCTGAATGAACTGTTTTTTGAAAAGTCTCATGTTTGTCCTGAGCACTCATGTTCTGTCCACATTTCTTCAGAAAAATCACCCAGTTTCCAGCATCCTTTGCATATTTGAACACTTTCCAGCAGTGACTGTGTGATTTTTTTTTTTTTTTGAGATCCATATTTTCACATTGAGGTCAACACCTTGGCTGGACACATTCAATTACAAATAGTAAAAACTGGTGCTCCAGAAGGAAACACGAGGCATTAAAATTCAAGGGGGTTTAAACATTTGCACAGGATGTTTGGGGGGTACATTTTATCATCTTAAAAATATTTTATGTAGCTTTTGCAGGGAAGTACTAAAAAAATGAAATCTCTAAAGATTGATTGCGACAAAACAGTGATTTATTAGTCATACATATACGCTTTTCTGATTGCGGCACTGAGGACGTTGAACTATGGGCGTTTAAAAAAAAAAAAAAAACTTTGTTTGGCATAGCCAGGCTTTGTTAGGCAGAGATCAAGATGTTTGGTCTGGAAACTCCATTGACAGCTCAATCCGTGGGGCGGATAAAAGGTTGTCTTTCAAACTCCCTCTGCAGGCGATAGGATAGCGCTACAACGTAAAATGCATCGTTGTGCAGAAGAAAAACAATGTCCTGACTCCTGAAGAAGTGTAAATTCCAGCACCTATTTATTCACAGTAAGATCATAGACAGGATTTATTTGGAGACTGTCATGCATTGGTTACAGTTCGTGGTAAACACTTGTTGTGTGAACTTTTAGGAAAATTCAAGTTCCTAAAACTTACAGGAACTTCTGGTCTGGTGTGGTGTGTTTTCCCAAACAAACTGGTGTTACCGTGTGAGCGGTATTTACTGCTGTTCTTTTGTTTTGCTTCCTCCAGAAAGTACAAACCCCGCCCATCCCATGACTAACCTCTAACTTTCATTTTCGCACATATGATAATGCAGCTGATCGAGCACACACACGGTCATCTGGCTTCAGGTCGCCATCGGGTCCGAGTGCAGTGACGATGGGCTTCAGCGCGCTGTCTCTCGTGTGCGTGCTCGTGCTCGTGCTGTGCAACGCGGCTCCGTTAAAACAGAGAAACGAGCCTGAGAACAACAGACCGATAATCGGTAAAACTCCTGTCTTTATAAAACTCCTGTCTTTATAATATAGCCTATGTCAAATATAGCATTTTTCACAAAATGTGATTTAATAGCATCACCTTAATTTCTTGTTTTGCTAACAATTGTGTTCTTAACAGGGATTCTGACACAAGAGGTTGACAATAAGGCTATGAAAATATTTGGAAAGACCTACATCCCTTCGTCATATGTGAAGTACATCGAGTCCGGGGGAGCTAGGGTTATGCCAATTAGGTAAGTCTAGTTCTTTATATCTGACCCTGGACCACAAAACCAGTCATAAGGGTTAATTTTTTTTATTGAGATTTATAGCCTACATCATCTGAAACCTGAATAAATAAGCTCTGTTGTTATAATATGACAATATTTGAGATAGCCTACTATTGCAAAAAATCTAAATATTGAGATAATCACCTTTAAAATTGTCCAAATTAAGTCCTTATGCATATTAGCCTACTACTAATAATATTTTTTTCATATATTTACAGTAGGAAATTTACTTAATATCTTCATGGATCATAATTTTTACCTAATATCCTAATTATTTTTGGCATTAAAAAAATTGGATAATTCTGACCCATGCAATGTAGCCTCTTGTTGGTCACTGCCACAAATATACCATGAGACACATGCCTGCTTTTGTGCTCCAGGGTCACATATAAAAACCGATTCATTGATTTTTGAATTCAGTTAATTACAGCAAAGTGTTTTAATGTGAAAAAGGGGAAGGCACATTTGCATACTTTTTATAGGCTTTATGGGAAAATACAGCTCTGAAAAAAATTAAGAGATCACTTAAGTGGTCTCTTAATTTTTTTCAGAGCTGTAAGTGCACTTCAGGCATAACATTATGACAGATTAAGTGAAAAACGCTGATTATCTCTTCATCACAGCACCTGTTAGTGGGTGGGATATATTAGGCAGCAAGTGAATATTTTCTACAGAACTTCTATTTTAGACAGAACACAGAAATCAGCAAACCAGTGTCCAAAATGTGTTTTTTAAACAATCATACTAATAAACACACGTTATATTACAGACTAAACCAGAGTTTTGCAGAACATGAAAAGATCTTCAAGTCAATAAATGGGTATGTCCTGCTACTTTCTCACAGTATTCTCAAATTAAACTCAGAATGAGGCTGTCACGCCCAGAGTTCCTCATTGTTATGATGACGTTTCCTGAAGTATTCATACATGATTTAGGCCATTATATGCATTTAGAAAAGGATGTGTCATAGCACTGAACACATGATTGCAGTAACCTAGATTTCACCAATTCTATGACTATATAATTGGTTCTGAATGTGTATCTGTGCAGACCTAATTTTATGCCCTAAATACAGTAATGACACATCTCGTCATGTCTGAACGAAGCTGAAAAGCAAATACAAAAGCGTAACTTTTCCATCTATCTGTCAATCAGTCTACTTCTCATCGGAGGATCTGTGAATCTTGAGACATCTGACTTTGCTCGCACTGCTGGGATTTACTTCAGACTTGCCCTTAAGGTGAGTGAACTACAGTATATGCCATGTCTGTGCGTGAATGTGAGATGCTCCTTGTGTTTCTTGAACTATTAGTTGTTACTAAAATGGCAGTGTATTCTTTATTTCAATAGCTTTCCTGGTTCTTTAGCATTGTCGTATTAACTTAAATGAAGGAAATGACCTACCAGACTTGTTTTTGTGCTGTTCTCAGGCACATGATGAGGGCGATTACTTTCCCATCTGGGGAACATGCCTGGGATTTCAGCTGCTCACTGTGCTAGTAGCCGGAGAAAACCTGTTGAGTAAGACAACAGCAGAGAATGTCACTTATCCGCTCAACTTCAGCTCAGGTACTTACACACACTATAGTTATAAGACCTGTTCTCACCAAGGACGATACATATATAGTTTTAAAAATCATTTAGGAATAGCACAGTTCACACCACAGCTATTATGATAACGGCACAGAGAAACTGAAACTGACTAGACTAGGTCTAGTTCTTGGTCTTGGTCTCAGACTTAGAGGACTCGGAACTGCAAGGATATCACTAAATTGCCGGTGCATTGTCTGAGTTTACATCATTAATGTGATTTGATGTAAAACGTACTACTTAAAATGCAATCAACAACTTCTTTATAATGTGATTTCTTGTGTTGCTGTGCTGCCGGGTTCTCAATAATGCCTCAAATTTATATAAATTACCAAAAAATTCTGATATGTAGTTTTTTTTATATAACATAGAATATAATTAAGCAATATCACAAGAGCAAGAGAGCTGTTTTCATGAATATAAGCGTGATTTCAAATTATATTGATTCATTTAAACATTCAATAAACAAGAAGTTAATATTACTAATTAATCGGAGTGCAAACCAAACCTCATGAAATCCCGGACGAGTCCCCATTTTTATGTTATGGCTGGCTCATATGCTGCAACATAAAAGAGGCAAACAACAAATGGTTTAAACAGTGATGGGAATAACGGCGTTATAGATAATTGTAAGTATAAGACATTTTTCAGACAGTGGATAAGGATATTTTTGATTAATTTAAGGAGTGCTGGTTTGGTCTGGGTCTTGACTCGGTCTCGCCCTGCCTTGGTCTTTTCTTGGTCTTGGCAAACGCTGGTCTTGGTCTCGACTTGGTCTCGGTTTAGGTGGTCTTGACTAAAACACTACAAATGAAAGGGGAAAAACATCCAGTATGCAGCAGTCCTGTGGGCGATGCCTTGTTGATGCTAGAGGTCAGAGGAGAATGGGCCGACTGATTCAAGCTGATAGAAGAGCAACTTTGACTGAAATAACCACTCGTTACAACCGAGGTATGCAGTAAAGCATTTGTGAAGCCACAATACACACAACCTTGCGGCGGATGGGCTACAACAACAGAAGACCCCACCGGGTACCACTCATCTCCACTACAAATAGGAAAAAGAGGCTACAATTTGCACGAGCTCACCAAAATTGGACATTTGGAGACTGGAAAAATGTTGCCTGGTCTGATGAGTCTCGATTTCTGTTGAGACATTCAGATGGTAGAGTCAGAATTTGGCGTAAACAGAATGGGAACATGGATCCATCATGCCTTGTTACCACTGTGCAGGCTGGTGGTGGTGGTGGTGGTGTAATGCTGTGGGGGATGTTTTCTTGGCACACTTTAGGCCCCTTAGTGCCAATTGGGCATCGTTTAAATGCCACGGCCTACCTGAACATTGATTCTTCCAGCAGGATAATGCCCCATGTCACAAAGCTTGAATCATTTCAAATTGGTTTCTTGAACATGACAATGAGTTAACTGTACTAAAACATTCGAACATAACCCCCCCACCCCGCTCACCACTAAAGGTCAAGAATTTAAATCCATTTTTTTTTTTGTAATAAACAAGTGTTCTTTTAAGTAATGACGGCCAATACTCCGAATCCGGACCTTTGTATTTGTCCGATGTGTAGGCTATAAATGTTGTGAAATAATAGCCTAATAATAAAGTATTACTTTGCAGCAATGATATTGCACACTAATCATTCTCATATGAGGGTTTATTATCAATTTTGGAAACAGTTGTGCTGCTTAATTTTTATTTATAACCTGTGATACTTTTTTACAGGATTATTTGATGAAGAAAAAGTAAAAAAAAACAACAACAAAAAACATCAGAAATCTTTTGTAAAAAATATACTCTACCGTTCAGACTCTTTTTTTTAAAGACATTATTTTATTCAGCAAGGATGTGTTATATTTATATTGTTAGAAAATATTTATATTTTGAAGAAATGTGGTTCTTTTGAACTTTTTATTCATATTTAAATGCCATCAACTGTGTCCACTAACAGAGGCTTCGTCCAGTCGAATGTTTGCCAGCGTCCCACCGGACCTCCTTAAAGCGCTGTCCCAGGAGCCACTCACTGCAAACTTCCATCACTACGGAGTGACTAAAGAGGTACGTACACACCATATAAGTTCATTTAAATCATTCTAATCAAAATAACAAACAGCCAGCGATGAACTCTTTCTCTTTCTCAGGCATTCATGGGTAATGAGAAACTGAAAGGCTTCTTTTCAGTGCTGTCCACAAACATAGCTCAAAACGGCCTTGAGTTTGTTTCCACCATGGAAGGTAAAAAACATATTTTTTACATTACAAATCACCATATACTGTAGAAGCAGCCATACACAGTGTGGATGATATGATATGGGTCTGCAGGCAGGGCGTACCCTTTCTATGGGGTCCAGTGGCACCCAGAGGTTAACCGCTTTCAGTGGAAACCTCGCTACAACTTTCCTCATTCCAGCAATGCTGTGCGCATCTCATCCCTACTGGCTGAATTCTTCGTAAATGAGGGTAATTACAGTCTCTCACTTATTTACTCATTTGCTTGTGATGTTCCTCATTTGCATACATTTGGATGAAGAAATGCAGTGCTAAATGAAGAAATGCATGTGTCTGTTTTCAGGAAGGAGAAGCAGCCACCGCTTCAGTGACGCAGTAGAAGAGAGCCGCGCGCTTATATACAACTACAACCCTGTTTATGTGGCAAACATCTCTGCATATGAACAGTCTTATTTCTTCTGAGAGACGCACATGAGACTTTTCAGATTGACAAATGTACTGTAATAATCACAGACCTCATATTTAAGGATATTATGTTTTTAACAGAGAGACAAATGAAATCATCAGTGTTTTCATTCATTATTTTGTGATTTATGCTTACATATATCATTCCTTTAATAAATCCTATTACATATGCAAGTTTTTTTAAAAACAGACACATTTACAGTAACACTTTATTTTAGTCATTGTTACTTACCATAGTTATAACCATAAATTATGCATAATGACATGCAACTAACCCTCAACCAAACCCTAATCCTACCCTAACCCTATAGGGGTTAATTTATATAGTACCCTATAGTAAATTAATTTATATTACTCAGTACTTAAATATATAGTTACAATGTAACAGGGACACCTTAAAATAAAATAGTGTAACCGGCAAAGACGGACATACCCGTAAATTCAAGCTTCGCCTTTCGCGTTTTAACACTCGATGGCACCGTGTCGAATGTGAAGAGGGGGATTGCCGTGTTAATCTTGGACTAAATCGGCCACCGCAGGAGTTAAAACGAAATCAGAATTGAGAGGAGCAGAAACTATTCACTGGATGGTCATATACATACGACCATCTTGTAGAAGATACAACCCATTTATTAATACCAAAAAGCCGTCGGGAAGCGCTATTCCAGGCGGCTCATTCTAATCCTATGGCGGGACATTTAGGACACCAAGCGACACTTAACCATCTCATGGCCCGGTTCTTCTGGCCGGGCATTCACGAGAATGTGCGCAGGTGGTGCGCAGGTCTTGTCGTGAATGTCAGTTGGTGAATCCACCAGCTACCCCAAAAGCACCTTTGTGCCCATTACCACTGATGCAGTTCCCCTTTGAACAGACCTCATCGGGCCATTACAACGGTCTGCACGTGGGCAGGCATCGCTTTGCATTAGTGTTGGTAGACTATACAACGCGATAGCCGGAAGCAGTGCCGCTCCGCACTATTTCGGCGAAAAGTGTGGCAAGCGCGCTGTTTTCCCTAATCTCTCGGGTGGGAATCCCGAAAGAGATTCTCACCGACCAAGGCACGGCGTTCATGTCACAGACGATCCGCGAATTATACAAATTATTTGTATGGCTTGCCTGAACCTCCCCTAAACCATGTAGTTACCTTTTATTACCCAGTACTTTCTTAGGTAAGTAAACTGTAAGTACATATACTGTAAAATAAAGTGCAACCAAAATGACACGACTGAACATCACTGAGGGCGGCTCAATGGGTGGCACTGAGTTCTCCGGTTCGAGGTCCCTTTCTTTGGAGACGGGTGTAGCTGCAGGTCGGAGTAATGGGCGTGTCGAAAGGTGAATTTAAAAAACCGATTCTGACCCCTGACCCTAACCCACACCCTGACAGATAGCTCAGAAGCGCTGCACTGTATACAACGTGGAAGAGATTGTTGAATAAGAGATTGTTCTTTTTGTTTTGTTTTTGTGCACAAAAAGTATTCTTGTGGCTTCATAACATTAAGGGTGAACCACTGGAATCACATGGACTATTTAAACGATGTCTTTACTGCTTTTCTGGACCTTAAAAGTGTTCATTAAATTGCTGTCTATAAACGGGGTGGGCATTGTGTATAAAGGCCCTTAGGGTCCCTTAGCACTAGGATCTTGAAGAGACATGCAGGGTGGACTCTATTTACTTGGGGCAGTTTAGGGGCCTCTCCTATATCTCTGACCCAAGCCATGAGGGTGGGCTCTTTTGAGAGTACTGAGGCCATTTGTCGGCCCCTGGGGGCCCCTGCCATCAGAGCCAGGGATGAAGGTGGGTGCACTTTAAACCCATTTACTTTTGACTCAAATTTCCAAAATAATCTCAGTTAACAGGTAACATTCGTAGAACTTCAGTTAACATTCTGAACAATGTACAAACTTTATTCCAGTACCGTTAATAGTTATCTTGTCTTTATTTGTTACGCACAGAAGAGACGGAGACAAGATGTAAGGTTAATGGTTTATATTGAGAACCAGCAGAGTGAACAAGAGTGCAGATACCTTTTAGATCAAGATGTCATCTATGTAGACCAGGACTGTCCTGTAGAGGAACTCCCGGAGCACCTCATGGATAAAGTCCTGGAATATTGAGGCCAGTCCATAGGGCATGACGAGATATTCGTAGTGACTGGTGGGTGTCACGAAGGCTGTCTTCCCCTCGTCCCCCTCACGTTTTCGCATAAGGTTATACGTGCTGCGGAGGTCCAACTTGGTGAAGACAGTGGGACCATGGAGATTTTCCAGCGCTGTTTGGACGAGAGAAAGGGGATAACGTAACTTAACTGTTATCTTGTTTAGTGCTCGATAATCGATACGGGGCTGCAAGCCTCCGTCCTTCTTGAAGAAGAAGCTAGAAGCAGCAGGGGAAGTGGACGGCCGAATGTATCCTTGGTCTCGTGCCTCCTGGATGTATTCCTCCATGGCCTTCTCCCCTGGCAGTGACAGCGGGTAGATCTTTCCACGGGGCACTGGCTCACCCGGAAGCAGATCGATAGCACAGTCCCATGGCCGATGAGGAGGCAGCTTGGAGTCGCGGTGAGGGCAGAACGCATCACTGAAGAGGGCGTAGCATGGTGGTACTTCCAGTGAGCGCTGCTCAATTAGGCTCTAAATGGAGGTGGCACACACTGGAATCTTTCTGGAGTGAAGAATCGAGGGAACAGGGAGTGCAGAGAAACAATTCGGGAAGCAGCTATTGCCCCACTTCAGGATCTCAATGGTTTTCCAAGAGATGAAGATTTCCTAAGATCACGTCAGCGGTGGATTCCAGCAGAACCAGTAGATGGAGTTGTTCTGAATGCAGAATCCCCACCTCCAGTTGAATGGGACCGGCGATGGAGCGAACCTGTCTTTGGCTGAGGGGCCTTCCTGTTATTGATTGGGTCTGGTAGATAGACAGACTGTTAGTCATCTTGAGCCTGAGCTGACGGCAAAGGGCGTCCGAGATGAAATTACCAGCTGACCCAGAGTCGAGGAGGGCAGAGACTGGCAACGAGACATCGGCAGTAATGAGGTTCACAACAGTGGTAAGGGGTTGCATTTTGTGAGCAGATGGATAAATAGTAAGGCTGGGACAACGCGTCGACGTCGCAAAATATGCGCGTCGATTCGTCAGACTCAAAATAAAGATGGCGGCGCCGGAGAGTAGTAGCAACCATAGATGTACATAATAAAGTATATTATGTAATTAAGTATATTATTTATTATGTATATCTATGGTAGCAACACGAGTGGCTCCTCAGACTTTCAGAAGTGCAAGGCTTGCGGGTTGGCCACAGTCTATGGGGTTGGCGCGCGGTGCGCACGGAGCATCACAGGCATGCGCGCATGCGTTTTGTTGTCACGGCTACATAAACAAATTTCTGCACACAGGAAGACAGATGTTTTGGTAATATTTGATGTATTTTAATCACAAAAACAAACGTTTGCATCAAGTGAAAGCATCGGACACATTGGCTACGTTACCTACATAATAAGCTGTTTTAAATTTAAAATGTTCAATGTCTAATCGCGCTGATGTGACCGAGGGTATCAATCCTCTAAGTGAGCAGTTTCATCCCAGGACTATTCCGGTTTTAAACGGAATATTGGCACCCATAATGCACTCTACATGTAACTGTTTTCACTGTCATGCCGCGGATGCGCGTGGCGTTTCTGTTGCGGGTCAGCCACGGGGCTGCGTGACGTTTTCTCTGCCTTTGCACACTAGAAGCGTGTCTGACGCGGCGCTGCTGCTGCTATTGATGCGGAGGGAAGCCCTATTCCTAATGTTAAACATAAATAGCCTACTGATACAGCAAAGACAACGTCGGCAGTAGCCACATATCTATGGTATTGAAGGCAAAATAGGCTACAGAATATTTCGTTCTGTATTGACAGTTGCAATATTTCAAAATCGATTATTGACGTTTTTTATTATTACAATTAGGCCTATCTGCATTTATGTAAACCTACAGACTTTCAAACATGAAAATGTAATTTAATAATATGTATTCGTGTCAAAATGATATATAAACATCTTTTCCTATTCTATTTTGCCTGGAGACGCTCCCAACACACGTGAAAAATAGGCGCTCTTCTATTTCTAGCATGCACGCGTTTTCAGCGCGTCACAGGCAGAGTGCAAACTCCAACCTGTTAACATGGGAGCCGAAACAAAAACGGACACGCCACGCAGCCGAGACGCTCACGCTTGCAGTGTCCCCGGATTTGATTAACCAACTTGTTGATATTTAATCGATGGGCATAGCCTGTAGGCTGAGTTGCATACATAGAAAAATCGTATATGTTTCTTTGTTGTAGGTTAATACTTATTTATTTGTGTGTGTGTGTGTAGCCTACTTTATGTTTTCAAGGTTTTATTGAATGCATTGCTCTTGTATAGTCTTACTTTGGAATTTTAAGAGCAATAAACATATATTGCAATGTTAAGGAATTCGTTTTTTCATTCAGATAATTAAATCAACATGTATAAATTGCTATTAGGCAATTAATGGGGAGATAATCGGTAATCGAATCGAATCGTAACCGAATCGGACAGGAAAAATTAATCGTTAGATTAATCGATGCATCGAAAAAAATAATTGCTAGATTAATCGTTTAAAAAATAATCGTTTATCCCAGCCCTAATATATAGCACTCACCAGAAGACCAGGAGGCGTGTGGGACTCTTGGCAATGTAGTGATCCGAAGAGCCACAATACAGGCATAGGCCCTGACTCAGCTGCCTCTGCACTTCAGATTGGGTAAGGTCGCCATGCTCAAGTTGCATCGGTTCGGATACTGGTTCTGGAGGGCTGATGGAGTCTGGTCAGCGGAGGAAAGGAGGGCCTAATACCTGGCCCTGGTGCTCTTCAAGACATGACAGCATACGAGTGGTGAAGCGGATGGATCACTGGATGAAGTGTTCGAGCCCGATGGGATCCTTGTATGCAGCGAGATGTAATCTCACTCGGGGATCCAATCTCTGTTGATTGGTGGTAAGAAATGATTGCTCGTTCCATCCTCTGGCGGAAGCAAAGGTTCTAAACTGGAGGGCATAATTATTAACAGACATTATTTTGCTTTAAATGATACGATTACTCACCAATGGAGGCATCCCAGGCTGGTTTTCTGAAGACCTCTTTGAAATGGGCGATGAAGCTGGACATTGACTGTGGGATTATTCTATCACCAGACCATGTATTTTCTACTGCACAAAAGGCGTGATAAACGAGCATAGCAGGACTCTGTACGCAATTGGATAGTCATTCAACCAATCAGACCACAAGAGCATGGGCACTGACCCATCACTTCTCTGTCTGTCATCCTGTTAAACCCGCCAATAGCGTGACAGGTGGATAAGCCAGTCTGCGATTGGTTCCTGCAAAAGTGTAACAGAAGCAGTAGAAATGAACGTACAGGTTTCCAGACTGAGCTGCCGGGCAAAATCAAATCGCCTGCAGATCAGGCTGGGTTTACCGAGTCTATTCTTGAGCCTTATTCATACGTAATTGTTTCTCGTGGGGTCACAAGGTATTTTTTACAGGGGCTAGTCTGTGATATTCTTTACCACCCGAATCCAGAATGTCATTCTGAACTGAATTACCTTATAATTCAGTAATTTAATTAATTGTAATTTAATTGCCGCCTAAATCTACATCTCTGAGTTTTCAAAAAGAGATTGCTTCTAAATTCACTATATTTATCATTTGGATGCATTTAAAGATCATCTAGCCTACACTTTTATTACTGAAATGCTGAAAAATATCCCCAAGAATAATCCCTTATTACCACTCAAAATAGAAAGAGAAGAAAAAACAACATTAGAAGCGGGCCGTTATTATGGCAGTAATTAACCTAATACACCTTAAATTATGTTTACCTCCTGTAAATAAGAGGATATTAGCTTATTTCCACTCATTTCCACATTTTTAAAATGACATCCAGGAGATTTAAATCATTAAATATTTAAAAATTTCTCAATTAAATATGAATTTATTCTTGACAATTATGCGACTGAGCATGCATGTGAACAGCGTGTTCCCAGGTTCATGGTCACAAAACTGGCTTCACCATGTGACTTAATCGCCAGCAAATGCACTAATATTATCACCGTGGTGTCATGCAAATTTTATTTTTACGGACATCCACGTAAGGAACAACCGTCTGAATAGGGATTTGGAAACATTTAAGTTAATGAAAGCACACAAGCATTTTTCTAGTGGTTTTTATTGTGCCTTAACTCGTGTGTGTGTGTGTGTGTGTGTGTGTGTGTGTGTGTGTGTGTGTGTGTGTGTGTGTGAGTGTGTGTGTGTGTGTGTGTGTGTGTGTGTGTGTGAGCCTGTTTATGTGGTCTATGAGGACACAAATTTGTATAACTACATGGGTATTGCACTGGTATTACACTATAAATGTGGTTTATGAGGACATATCAAATGTCCTCATAATTCAAATGGCCTTAAAAACATTCTAAATTATGTTTTTTTGAGAAAGTAAAAATGCAGATTGTTTCCTGTGATGGGTAGGTTTAGGGGCAGGGGCAGAGTAAGGGGATAGAAAATATGGTTTGTACAGTATAAAAACCATTAGGAGAGTCCCTGTAAACCACATAGACCAACATGTGTGTGTGTGTATGCAAAAAATATGATGCAATGCAAAGTATATTGTTATTAATATAGGTTATTTTACCTTCACAGGTCTGTGAAAAGGGTCCGTTCCGTTATTTAAAAAAAGGAATGTCCTTATTGTTCACTTTAGCAAGAAAAACATTTTCAAAACATTTTAAAATCGGGTCATTTTGAACATTAAGATTCATAACGTTTTCGTGACTTAATGGGAACATTAACTTAGCAAAACGTTCTTAGAACATATTTTTGTTAGCTGGTAATAAAAGAGTCGCGCAAACGCCAGAAAATCTAGTTTGTGAAGGCAAATCATTTTGAAGTCGTTTGTAATTACACGCTGTTATTTCTATTCCAATTACTTATACGTTTAATTTAAACTGCTAAAAGCCTAGCCTTCAACTTGGATATAAATGTCTAAAAATGACTTGTTTGTGTGTTCATAAGTGAGTCACAGATGACAGTGGAGAATAGAGATGTGTGCTGAAGAAGATTGGCTCAGTTTGATGCCCATCACTCCGGCTGGGAGGGACTTTAATGCGCTCTTGTTTATTCCTCAATGGATGCCAACATCAGCCACGACAGGCGATCAGATGTAAAACGGAGGACGTTTCCTGAGGCCAATCGGACATAAACGCAGGCGAACGGAGGAATATGAGTCGAGCGTCGTGAATGAGACTTTATTTACCGCCTCGGGTCGCTATGAAGACGTGTGAGGAGGACTGTGTTTAGTCAGAGGAATCCAGATGTGCTGAATGGCCTGACAGAGCATCATCTCTGTTTATAAACACACATCCGTACATATAAAGGAATCACACGGGTGGATTGATGCACCCTTTCCAGTGGTGCAACGGTAAGATCACCTTTATCCCTCCTGGAAGACTGTGGGATTTTATAGGCTATATTAAAACACAATAAAAGATGTGAGGTTGAGGGTAGACTGGTTGGTTTATATACACAAACAATAGATTCTGCTAAATGGGTCAATGACAAATATATGGATGTCTGAGTTGATGATGAGGAGGAGACATCGTTTACAAATCTAGTTTGAAACGCACGTGCCAGATCTTAGAAATGTAATATTTCCATATTGTTTTCATACATTTTGAAAAACGTTTATTCCACATTTTCTACAAAAAGTTGGATTTCAAGTCGAGTGGTCTAACCATGAAATACTAAAATGCTTTCTTTGTACCCTGAATACACTGCACAACTTTTTCAAACATAATTTTCAAGTAATTGTTTCACTATCATATATAACCATATATCTTTGAGCCACGGATATCTGATAGTTAATGTTAATATATTAAGTTTTCTTAGGGTTTATTTGACCTGAACAGAAAGCATCTTTTCACTAACAATTCATTTTAGCCCCAGACTAAACAACCCAATGCATGTTTGAGCTGTACTTACCCTGGACTGGAATCTTAAAATTATCTTAAAATATGTAAGTGTCATTGTTTTGTCTCAAGATGCACACCAGTGATGTAAAAGCTACTTGAATGCCCTAATTGAATTAAAGATTAATCCTGGCTTCAGCTCTGTCTGTAAAACCAGGCCATAATTTTTTGTCACATTACAAACAATGGCTTACTGTGTGTTAGTTGCACCACACCGACTGATTTGGTGGACAAAATGAATATTAATACATTGTTATTAATATATATTATATTATTTAAAATAAATAAACAAAATCAATTTATAATAATCATTTTAGAATAATATTATTAATTCAGAAATGGAAAAGGTATATTATTGAGCATGACAGGTAGGCTATTGTATTATATTTGCATTTGTAGTTTTGAATAACTTAATAGATTTATGTCAATTCGTTGCCCAGATCTTTCCTTAATTAAAGGGGTCATGAATTGAGAAATCAAATTATCTTTGCGCTTTTTGACATATAAGAGATCCTCATATTATAAAAAATATCCTGAAAATGTCCTGGTTAGTCCCAAAGCAGCTTTTATTGTCCCCAAGCCCAGAGAAAGACTCATTTAGGAGAAAGACAGAAGAAGATCAACTCCTACTTCATCATCACAACTTTGGCTCCGCCCACTGGAGTGTTAGTGAGATGACGAGGAGAGAAGAGCGACTGAAAATAACATTACCTTCTAAAGGATCCTAATGCTAGGAATGAGCTTCTTTATCTTCATCAATGTGAGTCTCAGTTGAGCTTTATTTATTTGCATTCGCTTCATTTCACTGTGGACTCTTTGGGAAATCAGACGCGGTTTCGGCACTGGCTTTGCAAACAGACTTATGGACTCGACAGTAGCGCCACAACATGCGAGTAAAAGTGTTCATTCTAACGCCTGATCTGAGACCAGTGATTTCTGATAGGTTTCATACACAGTCAGATGTTCTTTGACTGTGTAAGTAAATCAAACCAGTGTCTAAACGCTCAACTTCACATTTGTTTCTCTTAGTAGGATGAAAATAAACTGTTAATAAAAGTGTGATTAAAATATATATAGAAAGCGATCAAAGACGCTCCCTTTACAATCTCTGGAGCTGTCGATCAAACAGCACGAGTTTACAACCCGTTCTCACTCCCAAGGCGTCAAAATCCGAAGCATGGTCAAGTGCCTTCCGCGTCACAATTAAGACGCTAAAGGTGCCCCTGGGCGTCATTTTGCGACGCGCTGGGTGCTCCATTCATTACAATGATAAACCTTTGGCGTCATAAACAGACGCATTTAATTATTTGCGTTTATAAAAGCAGACATGATTTTATTGATATTTAAAGGCTACTTTTATATTTTGGAGCAACTAACTCCACTCCTACCCTAAACCTACCCATATCTAAACAATATAAAACACATAACAGGCAAATAAATGTACAGTCACAAGTATTTATTGCAAAAACTGACCAAAGCAGTATAAAAGTATTAACTCATGTTGCATTCCAAGTCTTCTGAAGTCATACGATATCTTCATGTGAAGAACAGAGTTGATCTTGATGTTTTAATCGCTGAAATGATGATCCCGCTGCCCCCTGAACGAACTCATTCATATCTCATTCAAATAATTCAAAAGACTCCTGAGCATGACGCAATCGGTCACAAGACACACGAGAGCCAATGACATTTTACAATCAATGCTGACGTAATGACGCAATTGGTCACAAGACATACGAGAGCCAATGCAATTTCACTATGAAATCTCACGTAACGGGCGCCAATATTTGAAATTTGATTGTGTTTGTTGATGATCTTCTGCGCGGATGGAGATGCTGATCGCTTTTGGGGATTTTCTTAATACAAATCAATCGTTTGGCCTCGGAAAACTTGGATTATTTAACTTTTTTGAATAACTCGTGGATGCAGTCGTATGTTATATCCTGTGTTTTATATCATGTTCACACAAATGGGTAGGTTTAGGGATGGGATGGTGTTGGGTTACATGTTAAGCATGTCTAAACAGCGTAAATAAAAAAAATGTAAATAAAATTATGCTTGCTGATTAAATTGAAAAACACACTCCAACATGTCATAATGGCAAAATTATAAACTAATACAATTTCACCATGACGATAACATTACTAATACCCAGTGCGTATGTGTATGACGCCAAAGGTTTCTCACTGAAATGAATGGAACACCCAGCGCGTCGAAACATGACGCCTTGGGGCACCTTTAGCGTCTTTATTGTGACGCGGAAGGCACTTGACCATGCTTCGGTTTTTGACGCCTTGGGAGTGAGAATGGGTTGTTTATCAGTGACTGAGTTCTGGACTTTATTATATAACTCCTGTTATAATAAACAAATCTCTTATTTACTTTGTGTTTGCACTGTTAGTTATGATAAAATAATTCCTTAGTGTGCAGAAATTGAGTTGCAATGACGAGATCCTGCATTAAAGGGTTAGTTCACACAAAAATGAAAATGTGATGCTTATCTGCTTACCCCCAGTGCATCCAAGATGCATGTATGTATATATACATAGATTCCTTATTAGTGCCTGCACGGATTGGCCGAATGAGGCATCTACATAATATATGAGGGCTGCTGAATATATTTCGATTACACCCTTGTTTCGTATTTATAGGTCATTCCGTATTTGAAAGCTCTCTAATCTCGTGGGGTTGTTAATATTTTATGCACATTTTCAGTCTGCTTTTTTGTTGAAGCCTCCCGTGGTGAAAATCTAGTGTTGCTTATATGTCTATGTGGTGTTTTTACAGTCAACACATTTTCTACTTAAAACTGCAGTGCATATGAATGAATGAATGAGGCATTTATATAGCGCTTTCAAATGTACTACTGTACACCCAAAGCGCTTCACACTCATGTCAGCGGTCTCTCCTCAACCCAGTGTGCCGCTCCACTTGGATGATGCGACGGCAGCCACAGTACAACGCCGCCAGTGCGCTCACCACACACCAGCGATAGGTGGAGAGGAGAGAGGGTGATAGAGCCAATTCAGTGGATGAGGATTATTAGGAGGCCATGATTGGTAAGGGCCAATCGAGGGAATTTGGCCAGGACACCGGGGTTACACCCCTACTCTTTTACGAGAAGTGCCATGGGATTTGTAATGACCACAGAGAGTCAGGACCTCGGTTTAACGTCTCATCCAAAGGACAGTGCTCTTTGACAGTACAGTGTTCCCATCACTATACTGGGGCGTTAGGACCCACACAGACCACAGGGTGAGCGCCCCCTGCTGGCCTCACTAACACCTCTACAAGCAGCTACCTGGTTTTCCCAGTTGGTCTCCCATCCAGATACTGACCAGGCTCAGCCCTGCTTAGCTTCAGTGGGAAACCAGTCTTGGGCTGCAGGGTGATATGGCTGCTGGCATATAAAAAATTTATTTTAAAACCACCCGTTTTCCACATCACAAACATGTGACCAATCCCGTCACAAGGGGGGCGGGGCTTTTCTCCACTGACTGTCTATGATGTTCAAAGCGTTTCTAAGGATGCTGATTGTTATGTCATCTGTCTTAAGATGTGTCTGTGTAACATTAGCATCACATTATTAGCTGTCTGATAATGTAGTCAAGGAAAAGGATTATCATATAAATTACATTATACACCGATCAGGCAAAACATTATGACCGGTGAAGTGAATAACACTGATGATCTCTTCATCATGGCTCCTGTTAGTGGGTGGGATATATTAGGCAGCAAGTCAACATTTTGTCCTCAAAGTTGATGTGTTAGAAGCAGGAAAAATGGGCAAGCGTAAGGATTTGAGTGAGTTTGATAAGGGCCAAATTGTGATGGCTAGACGACTGGGTCAGAGCATCTCCAAAACTGCAGCTCTTGTGGGCTGTTCCCGGTCTGCAGTGGTCAGTCTCTATCAAAAGTGCTCCAAGGAAGGAACAGTGGAGAACCGGCCACAGGGTCATGGGCGGCCAAGGCTCATTGATGCATGTGGGGAGCGAAGGCTGGCCCGTGTGGTCCGATCAAACAGACGAGCTACTGGAGCTCAAACTGCTCCAGAAGTTAATGCTGGTTCTGATAGAAAGGTGTCAGAATACACAGAGCATCTCAGTTTGTTGCGTATGGGGCGGCATAGCCGCAGACCAGTCAGGGTGCCCAAGCTGACCCCTGACCCTGCCGAAAGCACCAACAGTGGCACGTGAGCATCAGAACTGGATCACGGAGCAATGGAAGACCATGTTAACCCTTTCATGGAAAAAGTATTCCCTGCTGGCTGTGGCTTTTCCAGCAGGATAATGCTCCTGACTAGGGCTGGGACAACGCGTCGATGTCATCGATGACGTCGACGCAAAAAATACGTCGACGCAAAATATGCGCGTCGATTCGTCAGACCCAAAATAAAGATGGTGGCGCCGGAGAGTAGTAGCAACCATAGATATACATAATAAAGTATATTATGTAATTAAGTCTATTATTTATTATGTATATCTATGGTAGCAACACGAGTGGCTCCTCAGACTTTCAGAAGTGCAAGGCTTGCGGGTTGGCGCGCGGCGCGCACGGAGCAAGCGCTCTTATACACAGGTGCGCATGCACGCGTTTTGTTGTCACGGCTACATAAACAAATTTCTGCACACAGGAAGACAGATGTTTAAATTAAGTTACGGTACCCACATCCAGTTATGGTGTCCCGCCTTTGTTTTACTGTCTATTAAAGTCTGCCGCGTTTAAGTTACGGTGTAGCCTGTGTACTGTCATACATGTTTTCATAATGCAGAATATTCACTCAGCGCGCTGTCAGGCAGTTTGGGGCTGCCCACTGCACGAGTGTGTGCACTCGAATGCCGTGACATCGTGAGCTCACGCATACAATCAGTAGTAACAGTTCGCAATTATATCCATATATCCTTGCTTTTCTTGTAAACCCGATAAAATCCATGGCAATGAATGTCATCGGGGATGTTTAATCCACAAGCATTCTGAGAATTATTCCTACTTGTCGTTCACATCAATCTAAAAGTTGTCCTTTTAGGCTATAGGCGATTTTCATTCAAAGATGTAAAAGTAATTGCTATGTAGCCTATTGTATCATTTTTTTGCTACATAAAAACATTAAAAACATATTGCAATAAATAATTTCTCTGTTTAGCGTATGAATGGGCAATCCGATCCAGTCAGTGCTGTCATTAGAGTGTGATAGCCAAACTTAACCCTTGATTAACCAGCGGCACTATTTGCTATTTATCTTATTACAATCACATGCATTTTTACATGATTTGTTATTTGTTCTATTTTTTATATCTTTGCATTATATATGCAAATGTTTACTCATTAGAAATAATCTTATCTTGTTCATATAATTCAGTGTCACCTATCAACCTGTAAGTTTTGCTGCACAGCAATGAAGATACTCTTTACAAGACGTATTGTGTCCTTAATAATGGCATCAGAATGCAGCCAAAGCACATGATGGTAATAAGAAGATGGCTATAATTAATTGTAAATCATCCAAAATAAATGCCATGATCATTACATTTTATACAGGTGTTACTATATTGATTTTGTAAAAGGTGATCAGCAACCAAATATTGATAATATGGAAGTTACTGCCTTTTGCCTTGGCATGACTCCACATTTTTTGCAGACAATACAAAGGCAGAGTGCAGTAACTTCAAAATAGGGTGTGTGTGTGTGTGTGTGTGTATTTTGTTATGATTTTATTGAATGCATTGTTCTTTTATAGTCTTTTACTTTGGAATTTTAAGAGCAATAAACATATATTGCAATGTTAAGGAATTAGTTTTTTTCATTCAGATAATTAAATCAACATGTATAAATTGCTATTAGGCAATTAATGGGGAGATAATCGGTAATCGAATCGAATCGTAACCGAATCGGACAGGAAAAATTAATCGTTAGATTAATCGATGCATCGAAAAAATAATCGCTAGATTAATCGTTTAAAAAATAATCGTTTATCCCAGCCCTACTCCTGACACAAAGCACAAATGCTTCAGGAATGGTTTGAGGAGCACAGCGAGTTTGAGGCGTTGACTCGGCCTCCAAATGCCCCAGATCTCAATCCAATCGAGCATCTGTGGGATGTGCTGAACAAACAAGTCCGATCCATGAAGAACCCACCTCACAACATACAGGACTTAAAGGATCTTCTGCTAGCATCTTGGGGCCAGACACCACAGCACACCTTCAGGGGTCTAGTGGAGTCCATGCCTCGACAGGTCAGGGCTGATTTGGCAGCAAAGGGGGGAGCAACACAATATTTTGTCATAATGTATACCTGATTGGTGTATATCCGATGTTGTAGAGAGTGATTAATCAAACCCATCACCGTTCTGATACTTGTATGAGCCTGTATAATTCACTCTTCCACTTATTCTGAATCAGGTTCTGGTTTAAATATGGCTGGATTAAACCAGCATTTACAGTTAATCTGAGCAAGTGGATCAATATTTTTGAGCTGGTGTGAATCAATGGAGACGGGGCTCTTTTGAATATTCATGGTTCAACGTATGATAAAAAAACAAGGGTGTAGTTACATTTAAGCTATTTTAAGGTATAAAGGAATTTTTTAAGTGTCATTTTGGTGATCAAAAATGGGGTTTATGGGTTAAAATTAGGGAACCGAAGGGGGACTTTAACTTATGTAAGAAAGCAGGCATTACAATCAAATATAGCCAGTTTTCTTTATGAATAATTTAGTGTTCAAGAGAAGAAAGAATGTCATAAAAATGGTAAATAATGACAAAAATCAAAATTCTGATTACAGTTACGGATTACAAATTACACGGCAAAACCTGTAGTTAGTAATGTAATCCATTATATCACATATTTAAGGTAACATAATCTGACTACTTTTGGTTTACTTTTAGATTACTTTTGACCTAACTTGCTTATCACATTGATAATCTTGTACCGTATTGATAAAAAAATATAAAAGAGATAAAAGAGAAAGAAAATATATAATATATTTACAAATGTTATGCATAAATAAAATGATTGCATTATTATATAATAATAAAACTACATATTGGTTGCGGCAGAAACATTTATCATAAACTGTGTGGGACAGATATGTTTATAAAAGCAGATACATAATGAAAACAGCAGATTGATAATCATTTAAATGGTTGACTGGGAATCGTTTGCAGGATTTGGTAATATTTTCACATTAAACTAAAGATCTATTTAAAATCAGTTGTCAAAAATATATCTAAAAGATTTGTTGAGGTTCTTGAGGACAGCAGGGAGTGTGAGAATGAAGTGGAGAGACTGAGACTACGCCACTGATTTGCTATCGATTTCCTCTCTAGGAAGCCTGATTCTACTTGAGGGAGACTTTCGGCAGAAATGATGTTAAATGACAATGTTATTGATTTCCGTTGGTCCAAGCACCGTGTGAAGAGATGTATGAAAGAGCTGCTGCTTATTTGTTTTAGTTTTCAACCAGGAACAAGAATACCAAGTGCTACCCTTCTTTTCATTTATTTAAAGGGTTAGTTCACCTAGAAATTGAAATTCTGTCATTAATTACTAATCCTCATGTCGTTCAAAAACCTGCCAGACTTTGCTTCCTCTTAGATACACAAATGTAGATCTTTATGATGAAATTTGAGAGATTTCTGTCCCTTACACCACATTGACCCTTCAAAAAGTTCATAAACAGATCATAAAACGAATCACTCGTTTCATTTGCTTGGGATGAATATTGTTGGTGTTACAGGGCTTGAATTTTGGCGTGGGATTGCGCTTAATTGTACTTACAGATATTGTAACGCACGTCAAATAGCATCTCTCAGTACTAAACTTTCCTTAGTGCAATTAAATAGTCAAATACACATACAATAATGTCAAAATGCTGCTTTTGACAAGTATTCACATATGCTTAAAGTGAAAGTAAACCGTCGAGAAAGAAAACGCATGTAACAGTATAATAGATCCGTGCGTCAGGTCTTAAAGTGACAGCAGCCTAATAAACCTGCTACCTAATTATGAGATAATATTTTTTTTAAATATGAATCAGTTTTACCTCATGGTATTGATGTCAAAATGGTGGCCAGTGAAAATGCTAAGTGGCTAGCAACTTTGAAAAACCACTTTTTTTTTTACTTGACTTGACTTGAACCATGAACAGGCTCACCAACAGCATGTTACAGGAAACAATACTCAACAAGGCAGACATGAAGGCTTAAATACACAAAAACTAATGACTAAACAACACACACCTTTGAACAATAATCACCCCATGATCCAATGAGAACATGACCAGAGAGCACATGGCAGGATCACAAGAGGGCAAGGGAATCACATGACAAAACAGAAACCATGACTAAACTTGAAAATAAAAGACATGAACCATATGAGGCATGAATATGAACGTGACACACTTACACTGGAGAGCAAAAAAGTTAATATCGAGCCCTGTACGACTGAGTGAAAGTCATTAAGGTTCACTGTTTTTGGCTAGTGAAAGCTGGAATCAGGTCTTATTCAACTCAAAGACCAGTCATTAAACCTGTAGTCAGATGAGGGAGGGCTTTATCATGTTCTGTTTGATTTATATGCTTTAATGTTTTAGTGCTCAGCTTTCACTTGCGCTCTGAATGGACTGTACTTGCATGTGTAGGGTGCTTCTGCGGTTTGGGACTGATCTACTCCAATAAGACCTGCACTATGCCATCCGTCACCTTCCAGGACCTGCCTCTCAATATCTATATGGTTATCTTCGGCACAGGCATCTTTGTCTTCGTACTCAGCCTCATATTCTGCTGCTATTTTATAAGGTAAATCTGATCTCATGCACACACATAAACACACAGCTGCAGAAGCATATCTTATGAGATCATTGATCAGCTGAAGAACACTAGTGTTGTGAAAGGAAGTTGGTGAAAGTCAACAGGAAACTGCTTTACTCACAGCACACATGCAGACGTCAGCGTGGTGGTTCATGTCTAACACATTTGATAGGTGTTAATGATGTATTATTAATGTAGCTATTACAGGTCAATGCAAACTGCTTCAAATAAGATCTGAATCAAAATATGCCTGTGTCTGTCCTGTTCTTTTCTTTACTTTCCAGTTATTTTATGGTATTGTAGCCTTTTCATTTTAAATAATACATTTAATTTGTCCTCTTCTTTATTTCATTATCCATCCTGTCATATTCTTTTTGTTTCTTTTCTTTTCCTTTCCTTAAATTTCATATCATATCCTATCCCATCCTATATTATATTTATTATATCCCATCCCATCCTATCCTATATTATATTATATTTCATATATCCCATCCCATCCATCCTATCCTATATTATATTATATTATATTTCATATATCCTATTCCATCCCATCCTTTCCATTATATTTCATATATCCTATTCCATCCCATCCTTTCCATTATATTTCATATATCCCATCCCATCCATCCTATCCTATCCTATCCTATTCTTTCCCATCCTTTCCTATATTATATTTAATATATCCTATCCTATATTTAATATATTCTATATTTTTCTATCCTATCATATATTATATTTAATATAGCCTATCCCATCCTTTCCTGTATTATATTTCATATATCCTATCCTATCCTATCCCATCCTATATTATATTTATTATATACCTTCCCATCCTTTTCTATCCTATATTATATTTATTATATCCTATTCCATCCCATCATATCCTATCCTTTCCTAAATTATATTTAATATAATATCCCATTCCTTCTAATCCTATCCTATCCTATCCTATATTATTTTTCATATATCCTACACTGTAAAAAAAAATTCAGGTTAAATTCAATTGAACATTTTCTAGTGACTGATCACATCTACATTTTTCAATTGGCCAAATTAAATTTCTGTGAATTAAATGTTCAATTGGATTTTTTTTTTTTTTTTACAGTGTATCCCATTCCTTCCTATCCTATATCTTATCCCATCCCATCTTATATCCTATCCTACCATATATTCTACCATATAATATATCATAACAGTATCATAAGAGTAACTGTATATCATATCAATCACATCATATCCTTCTCCCTAATCTCTTTTGTGTCTTTTTTCTTTGCTTATCTATCCTTTTCATTTAATTTCAGTTTCCTTATCCTGTGCTATCATTTCTTTTTTGTTTTCTTATCTATTACTATCCTTTTCTTTTATGTCTATGATCTATGTCTTTTATTGTAAACAATTGTAAAATTATGTCTATAGACGACAAAGCACAGATAGACGACTTCTATATATTACTATTATTTTATTATCTTCTATATGTTGGGCAATATGTAAACCATGTCAAATGCAAACGAAAGCCCTTCAAGAATAATCATTGCAGACGCTGAAGCGCTTGTGTCGTGATTCCACTGCCACGCTAATCACTCAGGTTTAATCCTGAAAATAACTCATGCCATGATTCATTTAGCTGGGTCTATGCCACAGATTCAGCCACAATTAGCGAGTTATACTTTCATTTTACCTTGAATCTCTCTCCTAATGTGAATGTGTAGACCAGGTCATCCGACAGTTTTTCTCAAATACTTAAATCAATCCTATTATCCGAATATCATACCATAATGCTTTTTCCAGAAGAAGTGTGAAAAGTACTGATGGTCAACCATGGACATTCATTTGTGTTATTTTACCTAAATAAATTGCCAAACAGTCAGTGACAAAAAATGTGGACATGTCCTCATTCACGCATTTCAATGGGTTTAAACCGCTCGCCCTGACAGTCGTGAATTAAATGTGATTTCTTAAATGTGATTTCATTTACAATAATCAATATTAACAATTTTGTGCCATTAGTCATGTGCATGTTGAAGTTCTGACGATGTACCTACTCTTGGCTCATTCGGACCGGATCATTGAATTGTTGATCAGTCAGATTCAGGAATGAATCGCTCAGTGTTATTAGTGAACCAATTCAGCTTGTTCATTGGAATGAATCAACTTGATTCGGACATCGCTCTTGCATCTCTCAGAGGGTGGGGATTTCTTCACTTAGAAATAATCAAGAACTAAATGTTTTTAATGCAATGTAGTGGAGTAAAAGTATGTATATGCTTTGGAATATAGTAAACGTTTCTTTACTGATACTTGAAAAATGTACTTAAAGGGATAGTTTACCCAAAAAAGAAAATGACCCCATGATTTACTCACCCTCAAGCCATAATAGGTGTGTATGACTTTCTTCTTTCAGACAAACACAATCTGAGTTATATTAAAAATGTCCTGGCTCTTCCAAGCTTTATTATGGCAGTGAAAGGGAGCCTAAAATTTGAAGCTCAAAAAAAGTGCATCCATCCATTATAAAAGTGCCCCAAACGTCTCCAGGGGGTTAATAAAGGCCTTGTGAAGCGAATCAATGGGTTTGTGTATGAAAAATATCCATATTTAACACGTCATAAAGTAAAATGTCTAGTCTAATCGCCTATTCTATTCTACGGACCGTTCGTCCAATGTGTTGAATATGGACATTTTTATCATGGATGGATGCACTTTTTTGGTCTTCAAATTTTGGGTTGCCATTATAAAGCTTAGAAGAGCCAGGACATTTATTAATGTAAATCTGATTGTATTGGTCTGAATGAAGAAAATCATACACACCTAGGATGACTTGAGGGAGAGTAAATCATGGGGTCATTTTCATTTTTGGGTGAACTATCCCTTTAAGTACAGCAGAAATACTTCATTACTATGCATCACTGAAAACTAACCGATTGGTTTTGTATCCAAACAATGCAAAAAGCAAGAATTACGAGAAGGTGGAGGAGGAAATGAATGTTTAGAATGAAAGTCACTATTCATGGAGCAAAAAGGCCTGTTGTGTCTATCGGGATAACTTTGATATGGCCAGTGTTGTAAGTGACTTGATATAATAAAAATAACAAGGCTGAAAATCTGATATTGAGTGAATTGTGTTTGTGGTCATTTTTCAGTAATTCTATGCTTTATCTTTCTTTTGTCATTAATAGTAAATTGAGACATCAAGCCCAAAGTGAGCGCTTTGGATACAGAGAGGTAAGAGAGACTAAGTAGAAATGCTTTAGAGAGCTCATACCTGACATCTTTATCGTATTAGTCAAGGCTAATTGTACTAACTGTTAGTATTTGTGTCGATTGCAGGTTATTTTAAAAGGAGATCCGAAGAAACTGAATCTTCATGGGGTAAGAAACTGCCTTGTCTAGATCCTTTGAAAACCTGGAGATATCAGAGTCCCAAGGAGGAGGAATTAATTAGGGCTGGGCAAGTCAACGCGTTATTATCGCGTTAACGCATTAATTAATTAACGCTGACAATTATTTTATTGCGCATTAACGTAGTTATTTATTATTATATTGAAAGCCCGTTGCTCACTGCCTCTGAATACACATACAGACAAACCATTGGTCAGGAGAATACATGGCTGTCTATAGCCTAAGCCAAGGGCTTGACATTCTTTGTCTGGGACAAATGGGACAAATAAAATATAAAAAATAACCAGAAACGCGAGAATGATCCAGATTTTTTTTTGTTTTTATTATATTCAATGTAAACAGCGATTGATAATGGAGTGTACCTCTGCCTTTGGTACGTTAACAAGTCGCGTTGAGGCTCGCGCTGCCTGTCTCTTTGTGAGAGACATTTGTGGAGAAATCAAAACAATTGAGCAGTGATATAAACTCACAGAAGAAACATCCTGGGGTAAAACTGAGCTTTTTGTAGTTGTTGATATTTATGATTTATGATATTGTTAATTACACAAGCCGACTTTGCAATCGTGAATTGTGTAGCATGAATGGTGTAGCCTAGTTCAATAAACAAGTAGCCTAATTAAAGGTGCACAATGGAGCTTTCCGTCCACTGGAGGGCGCCTATTCAAAACAAATGCGTAGTTTGATGACGCAAAGTGTGAGCGCAGCATCTTGGGAGATGTGGTCTTCTCATCACAGCCAGTGGAAAATAGGACTCGGGCAGAAATCACGTTCATGCATGCGGTTATTAACGTTACTGTAGTCTAAAGCAGAGCAGGACCGAGTGTTATGGACCTGAGCAAAGCTGCTGGAGCGATTGTTAAACAAATACCCGCCTCGCGAATACCGGGACTTTTATTATGACGGGACGAGACACATTCGCCGGGCGCCTGCACAGATCCGCTCTTCCGGTTATGATTTTGAGGTAATGTAGCTCTGTTTATCATATTAGATACATTTAAGTGTGTTCAAAACGATGTTATGACTTTACTCCGTGAGTTCACTTGTTCACACTGCTAAGAGCAAAGCGCTCCTGCGAAATAAAAGCCGAAACCGAGGGTAGCGCAGATATGACACAATTGACAGGCGACTCCCTGAAATGCAATGCTGAAACGTCCCTGTCCTTAGTTAAAATAGCAATTTTCTCACAATTTACAAATAGTTGGAAACATCTGGGAGATTGTAGGTACTCAACTGAACAAAATATATAACACTGGCCTAGTGGTTTTTGGATATTTTACTGCAAAAATACTACATAGTTCACCTTTAATGTTAAGTTATTTACATTTTAGATCCACACAACCTTTTTTGTTCCATTTCACCGATGATTTCACCGACGAAAATAGTTCCAGAGGAAAGCAACACTCTGTTTTGTTACTAAATGATTCAGCGTTTTGAATGAATCATTTGAATGAACGACTCAATGACTCACTTATGAAGATGATCACTTGCTGCCCCCTATTGGCGGTTATGTTTAAAAGTATGATTGCATGTTTGAACATCAATCTTATAACATTATTTATTGTAGCCATGGGCGTAGATTACGCAGGGGACGTGTCCCCCTCACTTTTAATAAAATGTATTTTCGTCCCCTGCACTTTTACTGGGTCTCACTGATCCTAGTCGACCCGCTCCGAGAAGGATTCGAACCGGCGTTACCTGCGCGGCGGCGGGCAAGTTAACAGGGACGCTAAAAACAGCTTTCTCTAATCTCGGTTGATAACGCGCTTCTTGAGGTCAAGGGCAAGTGTATTTACATAGAAACCAATGTGAATACATCAAGATTTAAATTCAGAGACAAAAATAATCTATGCATGACCTGTAATTTTATTCGCATCTAAATATGAGGAGGGCGCTCTCATTGAAAGTCCAAAAGTGGATTCGTAGAGTAAATACCCAGTCACGCTGGAGCTGCAGCTGAAGGAAAACAATCGTTATGAGTGATGAAACGTGACGACGACAATCAGACGATTGCGACAATATATGCTATATGTGTGTTTTTCAAGCCATCTCAATGTAGCCTATTGACAATAAAGTATCATATGAATAATGCAGCTTTAAATGTTTGGTATCTTCTGCTCACCACGGCTGCATTTATGTTATCAAAAATAGTTAAAACATTAATATTTTGAAATATTATTACAAATTAAAACAGCTTTTTTCCTATGTGAATATATATAGAAATGTATTCCTGTGATCAAAGCTGAATTTACCATCATTACTCCAGTCTTCAGTGTCACATGATCCTTCACTAATCATTCTCATATGAGGATTTCATAATCAAGAAACATTTATGATTATTATCTGTGTTGAAAACAGTTGTGCTGCTTAAAAATGTTGTGGAAACCATGATATCCTACATGTTATTTTTCAGGATTGTTTATTTAATAGAAAGTTCAATGGACAGCATTTATGTGCATTTATTAAATAAATTATTATCTTTTGTAATATTAAAAATATCACTTGTGATCAATTTAAAGCATGTCTCATCAATAAAAGTATACTCATAAATGTGTGTTGATCATCAGGGCCTGGTTTTTCAAAAGGTTTAATCCGGATAAAATTGATCCGGATTTAGTAATCCTTTTTGTGCGATCCGTGATCACGTAATCCAGCTTACTTTTGGAGCCAGTTTTTTAAAGCAACATCGGATTGGATCAATCTGATCTGGAAAGGAACTTTTCAGGATCACTAAATCTGGATAACCAGTGCTCAAACATGATAGGAAATCACAAAGTAGAACTATATGTAAAGAGCAACAAGTAGAAAAGCCAGTGTAAGGTCAGTATAAGTTTAATTTTATTTGAAATGAAAACACACACATTTAAAAAAACGAAAAACCCCACTCTTCCAGCAGTCCGCTCATCTGAGACCTACAACACAAACACTGGACATTGAGGATATTTATAACAAGTATCAAGTATAGATGTACTGTAATCATTGCATGCATCACTAATAAATATTCTAAAAACAAAAATATTTTCAATTGTGATGAATATATATATATATACCAAAAACAATACATTTTATTCTGTCACTAATTGAGATATATATATCAATTAGTGACAGAATAAAATGTATTGTTTTTGGTCAATTTTGACAGCTGTTTGGGAGATTATTTTATGAGGCCAAACTCTTTTTACTTTGCTGTAGGCCTATACTGAAAGGCTGAATACGTTAAAGCCTACCTAATCACTGAAACCTGACAGATGAACAAATAAAATTAAAGCATTATGAATAAATAGGATATCTGGTAAGATACTGCATGATCCAAATATAGTATTATTTGATACATTTTTAAAGTTTTCATTACATTTTGGGCATGAACTCCACGCTGAATCCACCCTTCTGATGGGATCAGTTTAATCCAGATTTTTGGGATCAAAATGATCCAAATCCTACAAAAAAGTTCTGAAAAACCCAAACTAAATGTTTGATCCGGATCAAAAACATTGGATTACGTGATCTAATTCGATTATGTAATCCGTTTTTTCTTTTGAAAAACAGATTTTCAAGAGTTGATCCAATCCGTTATCCAAAATCCTAGTGGATTACTTTTGAAAAACTGGGCCCTGACGCTCATATGAGAGTGATTAGTGAAGGATCATGTGACACTGAAGACTGGAGTAAAGATGATTAATTCAGCTTTATAAATTACACTTTACTATATATTCATATAGAGAACAGCTGTTTTACATCAGAATATATATATTTTTTACATTAAAAAGTCTTAATGCGCAAGTGTTTGTAGTATCATAAAATTGGCATAAAAAATAGGAGAATAATATTATAGATATTAGTGGTTATTCTTCAGCAGTGTATTTGATATCTTGCCCAATTAAAAGCAAGAGATGCGATAAATTATATTGGTCAAAAATAATAATAATGGTATTGTGACATTTCTGTCCCCCTCACTTCTGAAAAGATGGCTACGCCCCTGATTGCAGCTGTATTTTTTGCAGTTTAAATTATTTAATTTGATTGGTAACAGCCTATAGTGTTTTTACTATTATAACTGAATTTATTAATCAAATGTAAGAATTGAACATGAAAGATGATGCATACATTTAATAAGATTTTTAAAAAATGGCCTTTATAAAATTAAATAACGCCCTGGGGTGAATATCACTAATATGCAGATTTAAGGCAGCCTATGTTAAAGCTGACAGAACACTGATGAGAATATTACTACAGAATCAATTTAATTTAATTTGATTAAATTAATGTTTAAGTTGATATTTACAAGAAATATTGTTACTGTTACTAACTTTTAGCTGCTGTAAAAAGCACCTTATTTGTTTAAAGTGTTTGCAAACCATATGTTATTGCACTTTTGTTCATTTAGCAGCACTTTTGAATTCATTATAGAATTTTGCGCATACTGCGATTAATCATTTTAATTGTTGCCCAGCACTAAAATTAAAACAATTTATTTAATGGAAATCTAAGAAATTTCTATAGTAAATATATTTTTATTGTGCTCAGCTCTAAAACATCTAAGGCCAGATTTACTAACATCTAGGGAAAACTAGCGCTGAAAAGGCCCATGGTTAATTTAGTAGGAGTTTCCCTTTCTGACGAAACATGAGACATTATGGGAGGAGAGTCTATAAATGAAATCATTTACTGTAAATAAATCATGCTTGTGATTTACTAAGGTTTGTGGTAGTGGAAATGAGCTGCTGCATCTGTAATCTTTAAAGGAGTCATCATGACCTGGCTTTATACATTTTTTTATTCTGTTGTCTGAGGTCAACTTATGGCGTTAACGTGTTATTTTGTATTACTTGGCCCACCCAATCGGGAGGATATAACCACAAACCACACACACACACACACATGTTGGTCTATGTGGTTTACAGGGACTCTCCATAGGCGTAATGGTTTTTATACTGTACAAACCGTATTTTCTATCCCCTTACTCTGCCCCTAAACCTACCCATCACAGGAAACATTCTGCATTTTTACTTTCTCAAAAAAACATCATTTAGTATGTTTTTAAGGCCATTTGAATTATGAGGACATTTGAAATGTCCTCATAAACCACATTTATAGTATAATATCAGTGTAATACCCATGTAGTTATACACATTTGTGTCCTCATAAACCACACACACACACACACACACACACACACACACACACACACACACACACACACACACACACACACGTTAGGTTTTTGTGAATTGTAGGTACTTTCCATAGGAACTTTCCATTTCGCTGGCTGGTCCCCACAGTGTAATATCAACAAGTACACACATACACACACACACACTCACGCATCAGCAAATCCTCACTGCAGACAAATCACCAAGTTCAAAACATCCACGATTGTATTTTCTTTTTAAATATCAAATCAAGAGAGTGAACAACACAACAAATACAAAAAGGATACTCCAGCCTGTGCCAGCGTATGTTCAGTTAGACACGTACATAACCAATAGATATCAAATGTGTTTTTTACTCACATAAGCGTGTTGCACCATTCCTGTCGGATCCAATATAGAAGTTACAGCATTGTTTTTAATCTTAATATGTCTGCAAATCCAGTCTCTACAAAAGAATCTGCGGTGAAATGAAGTGAAAAAACGTGCAATGTCTTACCCACGTCACGTGAGCTGGATCCTCATTAAAAATAAAGTTCAACCGGATTACCCATACTTGAATCCAAAGAAATCTTACGTAAAGCTGTGTTCTTCCCAGACCAGGCCCTGTGCACTATTGTTTAATCTTTAATGGCTGTTTATTGTTTGGTAGCTCGATCCAGTTATGCCTATGTTACTGAATCTTCTTCTGTTGAGGCGGCGTTTCACTGCTCTGTGACGTCACGGCAAATTCACAGATCTCTCGTTTGATGAGCCAACTGTCGATAAAAGCTTTTCTTTGACTAACAAGGAAGTTTTCAGTTCTGAAACTTACAGGATATTCATATATTGAATTATATTCGATATAATTATATTAAATAATAATTATATTATATATATTCGTAAATTTATAATGACCTTTTATATATCAAAAACTCAATGAAAAGTTGATTTCTCATTTCACGACCCCTTTAAAGGGATAGTTCACCCAGGAGAAGAAGAAGCAGAAACAAGCAATATCATATGTAGGCAGATGGATATGTAAAATAACTCGAACATTAAACAGCATATAAATCAAAACTGCCTAATGTTACTGAATGAAGTGTCGCCCCAGGACTGTGAAGCTTTGGGGTGTTGATGGACTCCATCTGCTCCATCTGTGTTTGATCATCGCTCTGAATCTGATCCAGAAAAACATGATTTTCTCAGCTTTTTGCTCAAAATGTTAAATTTTTAATGAAACTTACCCACATTCAAGTGTTGATAAAAAAGAATGCATGAAGCTAAAATCAAACTAGTTTTTTTGTTTTAAAGCAGAAGCTCTGCTCTTTCTTTTTGATATATTGCATGTTCAGATATTCATTCAACAAATATTCTGGGGCCATGACATTTTTGTGAAAATGATCAAAAGCGCTGGCTGGCAATTTTGTTTTTCCAAAAACACTAGAGAGGAAAGAGTTAATTTTGTAAGATCTTATCACACCCCTAGTAATAATGTCACCAAATTTTTTTTGTTTTTTTTGTTGGATCAAATAAATACAGCCCAGCAACCGAGCAATACAGTCTTCTACTTTAAGCTTCCATCCATTTGTTTCCTCTTTTCTTCCCTGTGTGTCTCCACACCTCTACAGCAGACGTGTGCCGTGTGCCTGGAGGACTTTAAGGTGAAAGATGAGCTGGGAGTGTTGCCGTGCCAACATGCCTTTCACAGGAGGTGAGCAATAAGCTGGAGTGAAACAGCTGGTGTTCATTCTCTGTTTCCCTTTGCATTTACGCCCCTTTGTCTATTGATGTCTATTAAGATAGTGCCAGATCAGGTGCAGATTAATACAGACTTTTAAAAGAAACAGACAGTTGGAATAGAAACGATGCAATGCAAGATAACTTGGATATCACTGTTTTGATATCATTTTAAAAATCATCCAATCTAGTCCAATTTGTTCTGTGCTAATGCTCATTTACAAAGTATAGATATAAAATAAAAGATATATATATATAAAATAAAAAAGTGACTGTAGCGGATCGTGTGTGGGGTAAGGAAGAGGACACAGGGGTCGACTGGACTACTGACGTTTTATTTGTCAACTCAAGATAGCTCGTGTTGGCACCACAGTGCAACTCAACTCAATCATTCGTCGTAATCACTTCCGGGTTACGGTCATCCGGGAACTCTGGGGAACACGTCAGTAGTCCTTCCCTGCTTCCCAATTCGCATACTATCCATCCTAAATAGTACGCGAAAATAGAATTAGTATGTCCCAAATCGTAGTATGTTGAAAAGAGTATTCCAAAGATTCCCGGATGGTTTACTATTTCCGGTCCGAATTCGTAGTATGGATCGATGGGCACTCTAACGGCTGATATTGCCCACAACCCATTGCGAGTTGGACGAGGATTCGATTAGAACTACAAACGCGGATAAAAAGCGTTAATAAACTACAAACATGGCGGATGTGCGAGTTCGACGGTTAAGTAGAAAAGTTCAGATAAAGGGGTTTGAGTGACCAACTATCAATATTTAACCTGACAAAAATATATTTATTCAGTGTTATCCACATTATATTTCACCTGCAGCAGCATTGTGAACTTTTTTAATGACACGTTTGGCCATTAACTTTTAAATGCATCATTATATTTAAACTGCAAACACATGAGGAGAGTCTCTGACCCACAAAGACCCACACATGGCAGATCAACGAGCGGCTACATTTCTCTCCGATACGGTAGGAGATTAAACTGAATGTGGAGGATTTAAACTGTGACGAATCTGACCGATGATTGACACGGCAGATAAACGGTGACGGGATGCATGTAACTAAGCGACAGAGTCCGTTAAAGATGGCGAAGTAGTATGTCCCGAAGCTTGCATACTTTTCTGCTACACACTCAAAAGTATATACCTTTTCTTCACAAAAAGAGTGCTTACTTTTAGGACGTAGTATAAGTAGGCGAATTGGGACGCAATCCTTCTCTCTCTCCCTGTCTTCCGTTTCTCCAGGGCTCTTACTCTCCCCGCGCCAATTACTAGAACGAGAGACAGGTGCTGGTAGTTTGTGTCCAACCCACTCACTTACCGCTCGTCTCCCGCCTCTCTCTCCCGCTGCAGACCTCGCTGAACCACGCCCCCTCTGCCACAGTGACCAATGATGGAGAAAAGATGCATTGAAGCATGGTCCAAAAGGGTTGTCCCTAGTCTCTTAAAGGGATAATTCACCCAAAAATGACAATGTGATGTTTACCTTACCTCAGGGGATCCGAGATGTAGGTGTGTGTGTTTCTTCAGTCGAACACAAATAAAGGTTTTTAACTCTGCCGGTTGCCGTATAATGCATGTCAATGGGGTGTATTTCTATGAGAGTGAAAAACACACAGACATACGAATCCATATTAAACCCTGCGGCTTGTGGCGACACATTGATGTCTTAAGACACGAAACGATCGCTTTCTGCGAGAAACACAACAGTATTTGTGTTTTTTACCTCATATCAGACAAATCTCATCTAGTATTCCCCGGCGCCATTACTTAGAATAACGTCAAAAGCCCGGCAGGATCATATATATGTTTATATAGATGCCTCATTTGACTGAACCCTGAGGACTCTACCACTAATGAGGATATATATATATATATATATATCTATGATCATGCCAGGATTTTGACCTTACTCGACGGAAGTAATGGAGCTGGGGAACACTAGATGAGATTTGTCTGATTTGAGGTAAAAAAAAAAAAACACAAATACTGTTTTGTTTCTCCAGAAAGCGATCGTTTCATGTATTAAACATCAATGTGTCTCCACGAGCCGCAGGGTTTAATATGGATTTGTATGTCTGTGTGTTTTTCACTCTCATAGAAATACATCCCATTGACGTGCATTATACGAGCAACGGCTGAGTTAAAAATCTACATTTGTGTTCGACTGAAGAAACAAACACACCTACATCTCGGACGCCCTGGGGGTCAGCAGATAAACAACATTTTTTTTATTTTTGGGTGAACTATCCCTTTAATGAATTTAAAAAAGTGTCCAAGGATGTAGAAAAGATGCATTGAAGATGTTTCAGTCTAAGGGCCCTATTTTAATGATCTGAGCTCTGAGCTCATGGTCTGAAGCTCATGGTACAGATACATTTAGGACGTATCCAAATCCACTTTTGCTAGTTTAACGACAAAAGACACGATCGGCACGCCCGGCGCATGGTCCAAAAGGGTTGTCCCTAGTCTCTTAATGAGTCATGGGTGTGTTTTGGGCACAATAAACCAATCAGAGTCTCATCTCTTATAAAAAGATAAAATCATATACAAATTTGGATTTAGACTTCTCAGCCAATATATCAGTTATTAGCTTTTAAATGTAAAGAATTATTGGTTATTGGTATCGGCCAATATCGCATATCAATTTTCATATCATCGCTAAAGTAAATTGTTATAAATGTACATTATATGTAAATTAAAATATGAAAATAAAGGTATAAATGCGTCATCAGTCTAAAAGGGTCCATGGGAAGTACATCAATACAGGAACATGATCACAAGGCAAATGCAAATGCGCATTGGTGTGTGTGTTGGTGGACTAAATGCAGAATGTGTGTGTTTGCAGGTGTGTGGTGAAGTGGCTGGAGGTGCGCTGCGTCTGCCCCATGTGTAATAAACCCCTGGCCGGATCGGAGCAGCACCAGAGCATAGGCACACTGCTGGATGAACTGGTGTAGACTGAAGGCAGACTCTCTCTGGAGTTTTTTACAGACATAAAGAGGCCGATAACTCTCTGAGCTGACTGTGACTGAGACTGAACCTCACAGATGAACTCAGCGGACACATTTTCTCAACAGCACACAAGGGAAACCATAGATGCTCGATTGAAGAAACTTGTAGGATAAGGCTTTGTATCTTTTGAGGAATGTGGCTTTGATTTAACATCAGTATGTATGCTGACCCATCAAACTGATTCACCACAGCTCCTCTGAGGAATTTACTGTATATGCGTTTTAAAAGGGATAGTTCACCCAAAAATGAAAGGTCTGTCATTAATAACTCATCCTCATGTCATTACAAGACTTTTGTTCATCTTTGGAACACAAATTAAGATCTCATTGATGAAATTTGAGAGATTTCTCAACCTCCATTGACAGCTACGCAACCAACACTTTAACGCTTCAAAAAGTTCATTAAGAGATTATAAAATAAACCTCATTGATTCTCGCTGAAGCTCAGAGGTCTCCATAATGCGAGAATGAACCTCATTGGTTCTCGCTGAAGCTCAAAGGTCTTCATAATGCAAGAATGAACCTCATTGGTTCTCGCTGAAGCTCAAAGGTCTTCATAATGCAAGAATGAACCTCATTGGTTCTCGCTGAAGCTCAAAGGTCTTCATAATGCAAGAATGAACCTCATTGGTTCTCGCTGAAGCTCAAAGGTCTCCATAATGCGAGAATGAACCTCATTGGTTCTCGCTGAAGCTCAAAGGTCTTCATAATGCAAGAATGAACCTCATTGGTTCTCGCTGAAGCTCAAAGGTCTTCATAATGCAAGAATAAACCTCATTGGTTCTCGCTGAAGCTCAAAGGTCTCCATAATGCGAGAATGAACCTCATCGGTTCTCGCTGAAGCTCAAAGGTCTCCATAATGCGAGAATGAACCTCATTGGTTCTCGCTGAAGCTCAAAGGTCTCCATAATGCGAGAATGAACCTCATTGGTTCTCGCTGAAGCTCAAAGGTCTCCATAATGCGAGAATGAACCTCATTGGTTCTCGCTGAAGCTCAAACGTCTCCGTAATGCGAGAATGAACCTCATTGGTTCTCGCTGAAGCTCAAACGTCTCCGTAATGCGAGAATGAACCTCATTGGTTCTCGCTGAAGCTCAAAGGTCTCCATAATGCGAGAATGAACCTCATTGGTTCTCGCTGAAGCTCAAACGTCTCCGTAATGCGAGAATGAACCTCATTGGTTCTCGCTGAAGCTCAAACGTCTCCGTAATGCGAGAATGAACCTCATTGGTTCTCGCTGAAGCTCAAACGTCTCCGTAATGCGAGAATGAACCTCATTGGTTCTCGCTGAAGCTCAAACGTCTCCGTAATGCGAGAATGAACCTCATTGGTTCTCGCTGAAGCTCAAACGTCTCCGTAATGCGAGAATGAACCTCATTGGTTCTCGCTGAAGCTCAAACGTCTCCGTAACGCAAAGAATAAACCTTATTGTTTTTTGCAGCTCAAATGTGATGTGTAACGCAAGAATGCACCTAATTGGTTCCTGCTGAAGCTTTTCGCAGCACATTTGAACTTCAGCAAGAACCAATAAGGTTCATTCTCGCGCATCAAGCAGGTTCGGTTGAGCTTATGATTATGTTCGCTGATCAATGTGTATAAATAAAAGCCTAAATTCAATCTGTTCATCATATAAAGCGATCAAGTCTCATCAGAAAATTTGGACTCAATTTAGCTTAATTCATTTGGATTAGTTATCTTTATGAACTTTTTGAAGCGTCAGAGGGTCAGTTGTGTAGCTGTCAATGGAGGGACAGAAATCTCTCAGATTTCATCAAAAATATCTTCATTTGTGTTCCGAAGATGAATGAAGGTCTTATGGGTTTGTGATGACAAAAGGGTGAGGAATTAATGGCAAAATTTTCATTTTTAGGAGAGCTATCTCTTAAAAGAAAATAAGGTCTGGTTAACACTACTTCAAGGTTCAAGTTTCAAGGATGTGAGTTTCAATACTTGAGCAAACAAACAACCATTGTAGTCTTTCAAGTAGAAACTTTTTTTAAAGCACACAATAGTTTTATAATTCTCAACGGAGGTATAAATGTTTTGTAATTGGTGTTGTAGAACAAACTGTGCCAAAATGAAATGTAAAGACAGACCGTATTTTACTCCAAAAACCACTAAAAACTCCAGCGAGGACCCCGCACTCAAACTTGCTAATTGTCCTCTGGATTTTAGGGCTTAAAAGATGAACATCTGTACTGTAAATGCTCTACGTAAGACCGGCTGAGATGGAGGAAACCACATTTACAGCATTCCAGCAACAACAGCACAGTCCACTGGGCCCAAAGAATTTCATCAGAGTATGTGTTTATGTGAGTGTGTGTGTGTGTGTGTGTGTGTGTGTGTGTGTGTGTGTGTGTGTGTGTGTGTATTTTACAGTCATCAGTAGTAGTGACAGATTCATTCTAGATTATATGTGCACAAATCATCGACTGTCTTAAGAGATTTAAGCAAACACTACCACAGAAATGGGCTGCCAGTGAAAACACAAGTGACTTTCTTTTTGTATTAAGTTTTTTGTGTTTGTTCACTGTAATCTGTTTTGCCATTGTTATCTGCAGTGTTTTAGTCAATGTTTTCACACCAATCTCCCCCCCCCCCCCCCCCCAAAAAAAACCCATTGAAAGCATTTATCTGTGCAGTATGTTTCTTTTTCTCTTTGTGAGCGTTCAGCTGACCTTTAACCTGTTCAGATTACTGCAGAGGTGAAAAGAAGTGTAAATGTTTACTGTAAAGCATATGTACCTGAACTAAACATTTTATATTATACAAAATAATTTGTAATCTAAAATTTAAAATTGAACATCTAAATTGAAGTTATAGGGCCCTATTTTAACGATCTAAGCACATGGGTCACGGAAAACAACAGATTTGAGCTGCATTTTATTTTATTTACAACCTAAGCTAAGATCATTTAGTTTCTTTCCTTTAAATGAAGATGATTGTGTAATGCGTGTCTGCGACTTCTTTCGGTTTTATTTGTGGTAGTTTGTACTTATCTGTGCACTGCAAAAAATGCTCTTCTTACTTAGTAGTTATCTTGTTTCTAGTCTAAATATCAAACGATTCTGAAATCAAGATGAATTTACTAGATAAGTAAACTGACACAAGATATTTTTTCTTTTTTTGTTGAAAATAAAATCAAAATGAAATGAGTTTTTGCTTAAAACAAGTACAATTATCTGTCAATGGGGTGAGAAAAATAATCTTGTTTCTGATTGAAATCTGTTTCTTGTTTCCGTCCCAAACAAGATTATTTTCCTCACCCCATTGGCAGATCATTTTGCTTGTTTTAAGCAAAAACTCACTTTATTTTGATATTTTTCCCCAGAAAACAAGGAAAAAATATCTTATGTCGTTTTACTTATCTAGTTAATGCATCTTGATTTAAGAATATTTTGATATTTGGACTGGAAAAAAGTAAAAAAAAAAAAAAAAAAAAACCTAAATAAGAAGTGCATTTTTTCCAGTTTGGCGGTGCGGGCTGCAGGAGCGCCGTCATATCTGGCTATAAAATGTCATATAGCCTTTAACACACTCTCACACGTTTCTTTTTTAGCATTGTTGGGAGGAGTAAAATTTACATATGTGGTTTCGAAAACCAGATGCATTTAGACCTGTTCAGTTTCATGTGGAATGCGGCCCAGACCACCTCCTGAAGTAGTTTGAGCGATCAGATTTAAATCTGTCTTGAATGAACACCCTCAAGCGAGAGGGGAAGACACAGAAAGACATTTCTGAACGAATAGGCTGTTCCCAGAGTGCTGTACCAAGGCACCTCAGTGGGAAGTCTGTCGGAAGGAAAAAGTGTGGCAAAAATGCTGCACAACGAGAAGAGGTGAGCGGACCCTGAGGAAGATTGTGGAGAAGGGCCGACTCCAGACCTTGGGGGACCTGCGGAAGCAGTGGACTGAGTCTGGAGGAGAAACATCCAGAGCCACCGTGCACAGGCGTGAGCAGGAAATGGGCTACAGGTGCCGCATTCCCCAGGTCAAGACACTTTTGGGCTACAGAGAAGCAGCACTGGACTGTTGCTCAGTGGTCCAAAGTACTTTTTTCGGATGAAAGCAAATTTTGCATGTCATTCGGAAATCAAGGTGCCAGAGTCTGGAGGAAGACTGGGGAGAAGGAAATGCCAAAATGCCTGAAGTCCAGTGTCAAGTCCCCACAGTCAGTGATGGTCTGGGGTGCCATGTCAGCTGCTGGTGTTGGTCCGCTGTGTTTTATCAAGGGCAGGGTCAATGCAGCTCGCTATCAGGAGATTTTGGAGCCCTTCATTCTTCCATCTGCTGAAAAGCTTTATGGAGATGAAGATTTGGTTTTTCAGCACGACCTGGCACCTGCTCACAGTGCCAAAACCACTGGTAAATGGTTTACTGACCATGGTATTACTGTGCTCAACTCTCCTGACCTGAACCCCGTCGAGAATCTGTGGGATATTGTGAAGAGAAAGTTGAGAGACGCGAGACCCAACACTCTGGATGAGCTTAAGGCCGCTATCGAAGCATCCTGGTCCTCCAGAACACTTCAGCAGTGCCACAGGCTGATCGCCTCCACGCCGCACCGAAGCAGTCATTTCTGCAAAAGGATTCCCCGCCAAGTATTGAGTGTTTAACTGAACATAATTATTTGAAGGTTGACTTTTTTTGTATTAAAAACACTTTTATTTTATTGGTCGGATGAAATATGCAAATTTTAGGAGAATTTTGGGTTTTCATGAGCTGAATGCCAAAATCATCAGTATTAAAACAATAAAAGACCTGAAATATTTCAGTTGGTGTGCAATGAATCTAAAATATATGAAAGTTGAATTTTTATCATTACATTATGGAAAATAATGAACTTTATCACAATATGCTAATTTTTTTAGAAGGACCTGTAGTCTTTTCATCACCCCTGTGTGCCAGTTGCTCGCCTTGCAAAGGTCTGGTCCTGTAACAAAGGCCAGTAAAACACACGCAAAGACACACAGCTTCTTCAAGGTTGGAGTTGGTTGAAAACAATAATTTTTCAAAAAAATCTACTGATAAGATGTACTTTCTCTCAGGAACAAGTTCAGACAACTCGAAGTGATTGTAAAGTAAAGTAAATATATTACCTGTGAATTGTGGTATTTGTTTATTTTGATGGTCGCTTTTGAACATTCTGTTGATTGTTAGTAACTTTACTAAGAGTATTAGTAGACTCTGCTTGATATCTGCTAACTCTTTATTGAGCCTCACAATACACAAGGGGTAGTTGATAATGATATCACTTTTACTTTAGTTAGTGTGAAATGTCGCTGTTTGAGCATAAAGGACATCTGCAAAGTTACGACACTAAAATTTTCTTTTACAGAAATTGCTTTTTAAGGACTACAACAAATGGCTGGTAGGGACTACACAAACTTCCTCCTGGGTTATTGACATCACTAACCCTAAAATTTACATAAACCCCGCCCCCAGGAACATGTGGAGAAGAGGAAGAGTTGCTGTAGTCGAGCACATTTGGGAGTCGCTCAAGCTGTCGTCTGTCTTTCACATTTATTGATACAGTACAAACACAAATGCAATAGCATGACATAAAGCAAGATGACAACATGTTATAACCGTAATTAAACTAAACTATCCCTGTTCTCTTCATCAGCAGATATTATAACCGTAATTAAACTAAACTATCCCTGTTCTCTCTTCATCAGCAGATATTATAACCGTAATTAAACTAAACTATCCCTGTTCTCTTCATAGGCGATTTTAACATGCTATAAAAATGATCTTTGGGGTATTTTGAGCTAAAACTTCTCATACACACTCTGGGGACATCAGAGAATTATTTTACATCTTGTGAAAAGGTGCATAATAGGACCCCTTTAACATGTGATGGTTGCTTCTCTCATAAAGAGAGACAGCATGTGAACATTTTCCATCCTTCCCAAATGATTTCAGCTTTTCCTTGTGCTCTGATCAGCTTTTTCACTTCACAGCACCTCTACACACTGACACATTTGACCAACAACGTGTTTCTCCTTTTGTGATTTGGATTTTGAATGTATACGGCAACATAAAAGATTCAGAATATGGTCATATTATGTGAAACGGGGACTTTCAGGTGTAAGATGAGCTGTGGCTGTTTCCTTGACAACAGCACTTTCTCTGGAGGTAAGTGTGTCATCCAGACAACAGGTTGGTGAGGCTGAGGTTCGATTCATTGATTCGTCTTGCAACAGTTTTTTTTTTTTCAGAGCAATGACGCATTTTATATGAAAAATGTTTAGTAAAACACTGCTGTTGTCACTACATTTTTGATTAGCTTACATAGATCATGTCATGTGTTTTTGATTCAAACATTTTGGTGATCTCACAGAATAAAAAAAATAGCAGAATACAGGGCAAGGGCTGCATCCAAAAATCATATACTTCCCTATGATATATAGTGGGTGAAAACCAGTAAGTGACAAAAGAGAATTCACAGTACTCATAAAAGAGCTGGCAAAAAGTACCCGGATGACCTACTACTTCCTGTAAGAGTGTATATGATGGACACTTTTAATCCCATGAGGCCATGGGGGAGGATTTATAAATGGCAGTAAAGTAGGTCATGTGATAATGACACCATGGCGAATCAATGTTTTATGCCCAGATTAAATTCATAATACACACATTCATACTTTATATAGACCTTACTTCTTTAGTGGCTGTGAATAATTCAACCTACTCAAGAGAATACGCGGTATTCTGTCCTGTACAGAAAATTCCACCAAATCAGAGTTGCGGTGAGCTAATAGCGAGGTGTGTAGAGGAAATTCATTTTCACTAGGCCTTAGCTGCAGTATAAGCTGGCCTCAGCTGAGCACCAAGAAACCAAGGTCTGCCGCTTGTAAAAAAAACAGCAAAGCGTGAGAAAGAGGAGATATTACATTAGTTGTAAGGGGAAAATGGGTAAGAAGCGCAGGGAAACTGTCATGTACTGGGAAGGCGGGGAAGGTCCACCGATAAATATGATACATTGTTTATATATATTTGTGGACAAAAACATGAGGTGACTATAAAAAGAATGGTGCCTAATGGATGAGAAAGAAAATCTAGTGGCAGTCGGCCACCATTACAAAGAAGACTAGATAAGTTTATGAATACAGTAACTGTGGCAAAAAGTGTGGGGAGTAATGCACCTGCCATGAAATCTTGAGCTAGAACTGTATAAAAGTGTGAGCTAAGGAAGAGATGGTCAGATGAATAGCTGCATATCACTTTGTTGTTGTCCCAACAATAAAGTGAATTCTTCTGAGACCTGGAACTTCGGCTCTGATAGATTTTTCTTTAAAGAGTTAGAGACAAGTAAGAACTTAGAATTTGCTACGACAGGTGCAGATTTTCCAATTGGCTTTTGGATAAACGCAAAAACCAAACTCTAGATGTGATAAATAAAAGTTTTGATAATTAGATGAACAACTTTTATGAATTTTGAACCCTAAATGCAGTCGCCCAAAGTAAAAAGATAAAGGTAGGATTTTATTTAAACAAAATCACTGTTGTTGCATTTTTCTTGTGCTATTTGAGCAGATGGCGACACAAATTTTTTTTTTTAAACATATTCTCTCATTCTCTGCTATAAAAGTCAACCCAACTATGACGATTTCGGCTCTGAGAAACCTGGACATGTAAATCTATAGCAATTTTTAATTATGCATGATTTATCGTGCCCATCATCAGCCTGATATCTTATTAAATTAATGTGCCAAGTATTCGTTAATCAAAATATGTGTTTACTGGTGTGAGGGCGTGGCGACCTGTCACTAACATGAGATTGACCAATGGCAAATCACAACCATCCAATCAAAATACAGCAAAAATTTGCATCAGAAAATGTATATTTCCCAAATAAAAATAAGATTTTAAATTATATTGTCCATCTCCAATAAATCAGTATCACATTCCCTAAACAAAACCATATATCAGTTATTGTAGCAATTTTGTTAAAACAAAACAAAAACAAACATCAATAATTAAAAGGTTTGTTCACCCAAAAATGAAAATTCATTAATTACTCACCATCATGTTGTTTCTAGTTTCTAACCTGTAAGACCTTCGTTCATCTGCACAAATTAAGATATTTTTGATGAAATCCAAGAGCTCTCTGACCCTCCATAGCCAAATATTTAATTAACACTTTCAAGGTCCAGAAAGGCAGTAAAGACAATGTTAAAATAGTTCATGTGACGCCAGTGGTTCAAACTTAATGTTATGAAGCAGTGAGAATACTTTTTGTGCACAAAAACAAACAAAGATAGCGACTTTATTCAACAATTTCTTCTCGTCTGTGTCAGTCTCCTACGCTGTTGACTTAGTAAATTATGGAAACCCGTTTCCGCCACTAAATAAAAAAATAAAAAGAGTAATTGCGACTTTTTATCTCAGAATTCTGACTTTTTTTCCCTCACTATTGCGAGTTATAAAGTCAGAATTCTGTGATAAAAAATCAGAATTGTGACTTTACAACTCGCAATTGTGAGAAAAAAAGTCAGATTTCTGGGATAACGATATTTAGTAGCGGAAATAGGCTCCAATAGTAAATACAGAGCAGCGCTTCTGCGTTACGAACTACACCAGAACACCGGCTTACCATTAGCTGATCTGATGCTGATGCAGGAGCTGGCCAACTGCGCAAGTGTGCCGCACACATCCTAAACACCAAAAAAAGTATTCTCATCATAACATTAAGGTCGAACCTCTGGAGTCACATGGACTATTTTAACAATGTTTTACTATTTTTCTGGGCCTTGAAGGTGTTCATTGAATTGCTGTATGGCAAGCTCTCGGATTTCATCAGAAATATCTTCATTTACGTTCTGAAGATGAACGGTCTTACGGGTTTGGATCGACATGAGGTTGAGGAATTAATTATATACATAATTTTTTTGGGGGGGTGAACCCTTAAGGGTATTGAAACTTAAAGGTGCACTATGCAGCTTTTGTCCACTGGAGGGCGCCTATGCAAAACAAATGCGTAGTTTGATGACGCAAAGTGTGAGCGCAGCATCTTGGGAGATGTGGTCTTCTCATCACAGCCGGTGAAAAATAGGACTCGGGCAGAAATCACGTTCATGCATGCGGTTATTAACGTTACTGTAGTGTAAAGCAGAGTAGGACCGAGTGTTATGGACCTGAGCAAAGCTGCTGGAGCGATTGTTAAACAAATACCCGCCTCGCGAATACCGGGACTTTTATTATGACGGGACGGGACTCATTTGCCGGGCGCCTGCACAGATCCACTCTTCCGGTTATGATTTTGAGGTAATGGAGCTCTGTTTATCATATTAGATACATTTAAGTGTGTTTAAAACGATGTTATGACGTTACTCCGTGCGTTCAGTTGTTCACACTGCTAAGAATAAAGCGCTCCTGCCAAATAAAAGCCGAAACCGAGGGTAGCGCAGATATGACGCAATTGACAGGCGACTCTCTCAAATGCAATGCTGCAACGTCCCTGTCCTTAGTTAAAATAGCAATTTTCTCACAATTTACAAATAGTTGGAAACATCTGGGAGATTGTAGGTACTCAACTGAACAAAATATATAACACTGGCCTAGTGGTTTTTGGATATTTTACTGCAAAAATACTACATAGTTCACCTTTAATGAAGTTTCAACACCCTTGAAATAATGAAACTTGTGGCTAAAATTACATTTGTATGAGTAGCTACAACCGAAAAAGACTTGTAAAATTGTTCCCGACTCTTGTTTACAGAAATTATGTTTTTCTTTTAAAGTGAAGGGTAATATCGATTTATTATTATTTCAAAGTGAGTTTTTTCTACCTACGGAGGTGACTGACGGTTGCAGAACTCAACACATGATTGGCTCACGAGGCCCACGTGATCCAAACGGCCGTTTGGCGGAGTGTCGCTAGTGTCGCGCGGGGTGTTTGGCGGCAGAGGGCGCTGTCGCACTGGCAGAGCAGCGGTGAAGCGTGCGAAGAACCTCCCCGTCCCTCCAGTGATGTTTATTTCAGGAAACGGGACGGGACGCTCAGTAAATCCAACTACAATCTTAGGACACGCAGACGAAGGAAGGCTTGCTCATGGTCGTTTGAACGCCTGCTGATGGTCGCGTAAACGGCGCTTAAAGATGGTGTTCGAGTCGGTAGTGGTCGATGTGCTGAACAGGTTTCTGGGCGACTATGTGGTGAACCTCGACAGCTCGCAGCTCAGCCTCGGCATATGGGGAGGTACAGTAAACGAGCCAGCTGTCAAATACAAACGTGTCTTTGCTGCTAACAACGTGTTTGTGTACATCCATTAATATACACAGCTATATATAAAAGAGCCAGCTGACCTTACACTGGAATCTGAGAGTCAAGCTTTGAGGACAGGTTTGAACATGCGTTTTACAGTAACCCTTAACTAAAGCTAACCCAGTACTACATGCATAATCTGATCTTCTGCTTTAAATCTATTGTAAGGATGTTGATAAGCTCCTCTTTCTAATTATATGTTACTCTGAAATAGTATGGTATTACCTGGATTGGGATAGTTCATACCTCATGTAAACTGTCCAGCTTCAAAATGGAGCAAAAACTTCAAGTAACTCATGAGACAGGTTTCACTTTTGTGGGAACTCGTGCTTCACTTTCATTCTGAGATCCTGGATACATTTCTGTTTATATGCATTTCACTGGAGCATGACTGTCAAAACATGATAATGTTCACTTTGACATTTATCAGAGATTATGACTCTGCTATATTATTTAACACGGATGTACAATTTCATTCAATTTCTCTTGATTTTATTAACATGATAAAACATAAACAATGTATCTTGTAATACTATATTTTGACAAAATGAAGAGGTTAATATATAAAATATTTAGTGCTGGGAAAAAGTTAATCGGGATTTAATCACATATAAAATAAATGTTTGTGTTTATGTGTGTGTGTGTACTGTGTATAATTATTATCTATACACAAAAATACACACTCATGCATGTATAAATTAAGGACAATCATTGCATATTTTTAAAATTTTGATTTATTTGTATATAAGATAAGATAAATTATATACATGCAAATATTTCTTTAATATATACATTCATCATATGTGTGTATTACACACACACGCACACGCACACGCACACACACACACACACACACACACACACACACACACACACACACACACACACACACACACACACACACACAAACACACTATTTAAACACAAACTTTTATTTTGGATGTCATGATTCATTTTTCCCCAGCAATAAAATTATTCCTCTTTTTTAGTTTTCACTGCTGCATCCTTACTGATATAGATATTTATGAAAACATATTTATATATGTTTTTTTTTAAATCTCTAATTTTAAGTGGGTCTGATTAATGTAAAATCACCTCCTGTTGTCTTGTATTTTATATGACATCCAATATAATTTTTCTGACCATAAAACATCCACAACGTTGTGAAATTTTCTGTCTCTGCCTGTGATAACAATCAATAGATGTAGTAGTAAATCATTTGCATTTACATTTAATAATTTAGTAGATATTTTATCCGAAGTAAAATCACTTTGAAACCCCCTTAACCAGGGGCCCAGGGCCCTCTGAGGGCCTCAGCAAATTTCCACTGGCCCCACAAAAAAAGTAATACAAAATAAAATAAATAAAATAGGCCTAGTTATTGTCTTCGTTGTTTTTGACCCATTACCATAATAAATAAAACACCAACAACTACTAGAATGAATACGTTTCTCATTTTCATGAACCGATATGGACTCTTTAAACCCAAGAATCGATGAGTCTATCCTGTCTTCAGTTGATGAATGAACGGAGCATTGTATCTCCTCCAATCTAATAAATCAAAATCATCTCTGATCGCTCTGGCTCAGCTCAAGGGAAGCGGCTCATGAACGGATCTTCTCTTCCGCTTTAATACCAGTTACAGCGCGTAATAAACCTGAATGAGCATCTGAAAGTGTGTTAAAGATTCAGGACAACTCACTGAAATCTGTATCACGTCACATGGACTCGCTCAGTCAGTTTCAACCGCGGAGAGACGTCAGTAAAACAGCTCGTGAACAATGTCACGAAACGTCACATTTACCTCAGAAAAACCATATCCAGTGTCCATAAACTCATCAGTCGGCTGGAAAAATCAACTCTAGAGAGGAGCATTTAGGCAAATATAGGCACCATATTACATAATCATTATAATTTTTAATGTTCTTGAATATTTACTGCATGTTTAAATAAATCTGGCAAGTTTTTTTGACAGCCACCATTTAGATGTTTATATTTCATAGAACATTATTATTATAAAAATTAATTGAGTGTAATTTAAGTGTTTGTATAGAAATTAGGGATGCAACAATACAGTTAGTCCACGGTTCAATACATACCTCGGTTTTAACCACGCTAAAATTAAAACTACATATCCTTCAATATACAACATTGATTAAAAACTACTGTATTAAAGGTGTTTTTAAAAAAAAATTAAAATCATTTTAGAGGTGAACTGTCCCTTTAAGGACAGCGTGCTCACTATAGGCTGCGCTGCTATCAATTGAAGACCTGCTCGTAGTGAAAGTACGCAATTTTACTTTCACTTTAGACAAAACCGACTGTGTTTATATGTTAACCTTGTGTGTAAGTGACAGTATTAGCGCAGTTAGACTGTCCAGTAATCACGTGTGTTTGACAGACATTTAGTGCGCGCGCTTAATGCAAAACATAGCACGAGAATGAAATGTTTAACCAGCAAGGCTTTAAAACGCGGCTAAACACCGCCTAACTTTAGTGCATATGATTTGATATTTGCTCATATGAACGCGTAGACTCACAGGCATACTCAAACAGAGCCGAAATAAACGGAGAGAAATATTTCAAACGGAGAGAAATAATTAATTAAATGCAAAACCGATAGGGTTGTAAATGGTGCAATTCACCAGCGCGTATTGAACCGTGAATGCCGTACCGAATGGTTCAATATTATATTGAGTATTGTGGCATCCCTAATAGAAATATCAGTTTATTGCCTTTATACCTTTAGTATTATAGTAGGCTGACCTCTGACTCTCATAGTCTACAGCTTTAGTTCAGAGATTGTTTTCCTTGAGAAAATTTGACATGTATATTGTACGGGATGTTTATCTAAAATAATCTAAATATTGAATCGGAATCGAAATCGAATCGAATTGTGAAATTAGTGTAAATACCCAGCCCTACTATATAACACTCCCCAGTTTCTGTTGGTAACGTTTGAAAGCAAGCACAAATATCAGAGGAAATATGGGGAAATATGAGGCAATATTGTTTGGCAATGGGGGCTTCCAAGTCAATATGATTGAGTGTAGTTTTTCTACATTTATTTATTGTAATGAATGCTAAATTCATCTAGATTTATAATAATAGACTGACACAAGGGAAAAGGGGTATAGGGATGTCCTGGAGAACCTTCCTATAAAGTTTTATGATATGCCATGTGCTTTATTGACTCTGTAAATATTTGCTCAATGATACTATGAATTATTACAGACAAAGGCGAGTAATATGTCAATGTTTCTTTTGCAGGTGCTGCTATATTAAGAAACCTCGAGATAAAAGAAAATGCATTGGTATGTTGCTTTATGTTTCACTTTAGATTTGTAATGACATTTGTTTGTAAAGAATATCAATGAAGGACTACTTTTTCTAATGCTTTGTGAACTAATGCTCTAATGAGACACTTATCTCTGTAACAGAGTCAACTGGACATCCCTTTCAAAGTCAGAGCAGGACACATTGGTAAGAAAAGACCTGACAGATGTGTTGTATTGAACTGCTAATATCATGTTTGTGACTTTGTAAAACCAGCATGCATAGCATACATTATGATTTGAGCTCTTTCAGTGGTTATATTTGTCTTTGTCAGGTCGTTTGGAGTTGAAGATCCCTTGGAAGAACCTGTACACTCAGTCTGTGGAGGCCACGCTGGATGAAGTTTACCTGCTCATCGTGCCAACTGCTAGTAAGTGCCACTATTATGGTTTTTCGGACATTACCTTTTATGCAGTGTGTAATACAGCTTTGTGTGAATGTAAAGCATCTGCAAAGTTTCAAAGATCAAAGTGCACAATGAATAAAGTTCTTGTCTCCTAAAAGAAAGAATCTATTCTGAACTGCCTGAAACGACTCAAAAGTAATTCCAGTCTTACTTCCTGTTACAAACCTATGTAACAATGTAACACTTTTGCATAATGCCAGTCTTTGGTCTTCATTGGCTGCTTGTGAACGGAGTCTACTTTGCCCCTGTCATGAAGATAAGAGGATCACACAGCAGATGCTGAGAAATAATGGAAGCTTTAATTCAACACCGGGCTTGCCAGCGAGCTCAATACAATGCGTATAATAAAGTTCAAACTCAGGTCTCGGCTAGTAGACAGCGCAGCCCCGGTCAGCCTGGTGGTAACGTGGGAGGTGAGAGAAGACTCCGTGAGCCAGGGAATGAGAATGGGCCTAGGGAGAGGTAGCGGCGAGTGGTGCTTCTCCGATTCAGAGGAGTTCCCCTAATATAAATCAGCCTCTCACACGACAGGACTGAGAGAGAGAGAGAGTGAGAGAGAGAGAGAGAGAGAGAGAGAGAGAGAGAGAGAAGAACCGGATCATGACAGCCCTGCCCTCAAACACTCTAGCTGTAGCTGAGACTGGAAGAGTTTGGTTCATGTTGTCGACATGTTAAGACGCTTTTATTTTGCAGCAAAAGCAAATCTACTTTAATGGACTTCCATGAGATGAGACCGTTACTTTCCTTACCACTGTGTATCAAGTGCTAGAAATTCAGATTTAGAGCTAAAATTAAGATATGCTAATGAGTATTTGGATTTAACATGCGCTGTCAGTGTTAGACCAATCACAGCAGACTAGACCATCTGGATATGTTTGTTGTGATCCGAATCGTAGCGCGATAGTTCCTGGCATCCCCACAGCCTTGGTATGGTTTCACACTTAACTAGATTCAAAGCATAGTGAACAACACTTAGCTTTACAGCATGTGTGTCGCATGAAGGCGCTTTCTGCTGTTGCAAATGGACTCTTCTGAGGAGACGGCGGATTGCAAGCTATTCATTTGCCGCCCTGATTGCACTTGCTATGCGCAATTAATATGCAGACTCGCTCTAGCTCGCATCCAAGGTAGATCATCAACACTATCATCTCTTACATGTGTTTTGTTGAACTAAAGACATCATAATCAGCTAAAATGCCTTTTCTTTCTGAACAAGTGCACATCCAGTTTGAGTGCAACCAAACTCCTTCAGATAGTCTCGGGTTCGGTACTCCGGTGATAGTTTTCACATCGCCAGTTTTTCATGCAAACCGTGCCATGTTTCAAACTAAACTTGTTAGCTTTCGACCACTTCCAGAGGTAGTGGCAAACACATTCGACCGGATTGCTTTTCAAACAGCCACAAAAGATGCGTGCGCTAGACAGACAGGATTTAAAGGTGCCCTAGAATGATTTGAAACAATATGTTAAATTGTTCTCTGATATCTACATTGAGGGTATGTGGCTTATTTAAGGGCAAATATTGTCCAGATACAGTTTAACAGGTCCATTTACAACCCTATAAATTGTCCCTAGGATGTAATGCTCTGTTTTTGCCTTATTTGGAAGGATCATGAATATTAATGTTGAGCACTGCTCTGATTGGCTTATTTCAACAGCTCACAGCAGTTCAGTAAAGCGGCTCGTGAGTCCTGACCGTCCTGACAGAACACACACCGACTGAATGACACTTTAAGCAGAACATCTCAAACGGAGATTGATAAAATGCAGCTTACTTGTTTATTGGTGTTTTCAGATCATCCACGCGTGAGAGAGTGCTCGCGTTCGTGCGGTTGCCAGATTACAATAATTAAATCCCCCAAACAGAGCTTTTCTGTGAAAAGAAACCCTTATACACTCCGGTTTTTACCTAAACATATCCAATCTGGCAACCATATGCACGCAAGCTCTCTTTCACGTGATGATCTGAAAACACCAATAAACAAGTAAGCTGCATTTTATCAATCTCCGTTTGAGATGTTCTGCTTAAAGTGTCATTCAGTCTACATTTTAGACTTGTCTTTTTTCGTCAACGATATTGCATGTTTATATAACGTTAGTCACAATGTAGGCTAACGTTACGCAGTGACTGTGATGTAGCCTAATCTGAAATACAAATAGGCAAAAACATCATTGGAAACACCATACTTCAGTTCTCAAAAATATAAATATATAACTTATATTTTTACAAAATGAATAGCCTTGTCAAATGACTCGTTTTAACTTATAGGGTGGAAAAGGTGACGTTTGCTAGAAGGATCGAGTGAACGATCTAAGCAAAGTATCTACGGTTGTATTTTGTAATAGAAAATAATATTACCCTTTGTCATTAGACACACTATTTAGTTTTGTATGGTACTTTCTTGGTGTTTCCTATTGTTACTGTACTAGCATCTTGCGTTATCTAGACAATGCTGTCAATGCTGCGTCACTGTTGGGTTTATGTTGAGAAGCACTATTTTCCCGTTGAGTTTTGGATTCACGAGATTTACATAAGAAGGAGGAGGCAATGATGTTTGAGACTCACAGTATGTGATGTCCATGTACTGAACTCCTATTATTTTGCTATGGCAAGGTTAATTCAATTTTTCATTCTAGGGCACCTTTAAACTTTGTCGGCTGAAGACCCAAGTTCGGTTTGAAGATGAAAAACATACCAAACACAATGTTCTGTCAGCATTCCTGTTTTCTAACACACACTCACAGTGTTCAGCTGGTCTGTCAGAGCAGAAATGATAGCCGATGCTCTCCGTAAGTTTTCTGTCGTGTCTGGTCATGGTCATAGGTAAATTGCTTGAGCTTATTTTATCCATTAGATCAAAAGATCTGAAAAAGCTCATTCATTTACACACCCAGCTATCCAAATTGAATTAGTTCAATTGAATGAAGTTATTATTGTTCTAAAGCAGCTTTACAGACCCCAGTGAGAGTGATAAGATCTCATGTGACATTTTATTAGTATTTGTATTGTATAATCAGTAGGGTATCAGTTGTAATGAGTCATCATGGCCGTTTACTGAAGTGTGACACTTATTTGACTGCCAGGCCTCACAGAAGATATCTGCATGCATGTGATCCTGCCAGTTCGCTTTGAAAACAGGCTTCTTGCACCTCTGTTCACTCAGGTATAAAGTATGACGCAGAGAAGGAAGAGCGACAGCTTCAGGAAGCTCGGCAGAGGGAGCTGCAGCGGATCGAGGAGACCAAACAGAGAGCAGCAGAAAAAGGTGGATAAATCATTTGAGCTCACTTTGCTTCTACATGGAGACTGGTGACATGCAAATTGCATTTGTGTCTTTGTGTTCAGAGAATCCAAAGGAGGAGAAGCAGGACACATTTGTGGAGAAACTGGTTACTCAGGTGATCAAAAACCTGCAGGTGAAAATATCCAACATACACGTCCGCTATGAGGATGATGTGAGTACTTCGGACATTTTCTGCAGCTTTTTTTAATACTAAAATCTGCAATGCATGTTCTTTTGTGTTTACGCCTTTGTATAAGCTTTTCACACACATGGCATGAAGTGCAGCAGACTTTTTGTATATTAGCACTTAACTTTCTCAATGTTAAACATGTTTTTAGGTCACCAACCCCAGTGCTCCGCTCTCATTTGGAGTGTCCCTGCAGAACCTCAGTCTCCAGGTATGCCAAGAATTTCATCCAAAATAAAAGGAATAAATTATGACTGCATTGGATGAATCTCATAAGACCTGTCAAACACACATATTAGTGCTGTCAGAAGATTGAAAACATTTACTACTGGTTATTAATCACACCTTTTTTTGTAATTAATCACGATTAATTGCACCTAAAATGTAACAAAATAAAGACAGTAATATTTTAAATTAATGATAAATGAAATATAGATGAATCCTTATTAAAGCTACAAAAGCATTGAGTGATTTTTCTCTTTGTCTTTTGTTCTTTAATTATCATTAATGACAGACAGCAGCAGGTTTATTAGGCTGCTGTCACTTTAAGAGCTGACACACATGATGTGGAACTGGCACATCTGATGTTCTCACTACTCTTTATGGTCATATAAGACTTTATTTAACTCATCTAATAACTCATGTTTATGAGGGTACTCGACAAAGTGGGCAAAGAATATAACATTTGCAATAGCAGTTGCTATTTATAACCTGTACCTTTTAGCTGTATGCGTTTTTTAGACTAGCATATAAAATAGCGTATTCACTAATTCTACCTCATGCGTATATAGCGTTTCCATAGTTTGAGCGCGGCCAAATCCATTTCTTTTCCTGCATTCCGCAAATTAATTTTGCGTTGAGCAATGGACCTGTTTGGGAAACCAAATACTACATCGCCGATCTGATATCATTTTGGATTTGTGCCTTACGAAAAAGGTGAACCTTTAAATAAGGATGAAGCCATTTGCTGGATTTGTAAAAACTAAATATGTGTTAAATGGGCGAACACATAAAATCTCAAGAGCCATCTCTTCAATCATGTCATCCATCGGCGTTTGTACAAGTTATTTCCTGTGAATGCAAACGCCCAGCTGGTGGTCAGGTTGGTATTGGAGAGGCTTTCGCCAAACAAGCCAAATACAAACGGGAGAGTGACAAGTGGAAAATGCTGACAAGAGACATGGCAACGTATTTGGCGGTGGGGAGCGCGCCGCTCCGCAGTTTTTATTCCCCTGCATGTTACGAATTCTGTTTGAAAGTTGCAATGATTTATAGTTTAATATTTAACTTTCTTATTTACCCGTTTGTTTCACTTTATTATCCCTGATATTTATTTGATTTTTTCAATGTTAGCAGGCTGTGTTTCACTTAAGTGCTGTAAACACACATGTTTGTTAACAGATGTTTGAGCCTCATTTTTTAAATCTCACAATATATATCTTTTTTAAATGCGAATTGTTTTATTTAAAGGCAGACATTCAAGCTTTCTTTAAACATATGTTTCCTGTTTGTGTGATAAGTAGGCTATAGGGCAGTGTTTTAGTTCATTGTTTCAGTTTCATCCCCCACCCCGAACCCCACAAACACCCTTTCACCGCCGGTGGTTGATCAATAACCACTGCGGTGGTAAAAAACTGCCATTGTCACAGCCATAATATATATATATATATATATATATATATATATATATATATATATATATATATATATATATATAAAATTTTAAATGCTATTAATCGATTTGACAGCACAAATTTATTATGCACCCCACATTTAGTATAATGTTTATGAATAGAATATATAATTTTTTGTAATGAAATACAACCTGGCTATGTGTTTGTTTGTCTGTCTGTATTATAACATTTTTGTTATATTTTCCAGACATCTGATCAGAACTGGAACCCATGTCTTCTGGATGAGAAAGCCAAGCTGTTTTTTAAGGTTTAACACTTGTCTTTTTCACTTTCAGGGTTATGAGTAGCACAGTTATTTAGTATTATTTACTAATGCGGCTCGTTACTTCATTTAGCTCGTACGTTTGGACAATCTGTTTGCGTACTGGACCGTGAATTCAGAGCTCTACTCCAACCACGTCCCTGAAGAGGCTCTGGTAGGTCTTCACATTTCATTCGACTTTGAGTCTAAGGAAAATAAATCTCCCATCTTCATTGGCTGTACATTTGTATTTTTTATAGCGATACATGAAGCACAGTGTAGCCGTCCAGAACGCTATCCCTCAGGATTATCATTTCAGTGAGTTCCTTCTTGCTTTCATTCACAAATGTGTTTTCTCTAGAAAATACAAACCAACTTTGTTTTTTGCACGTCGCTGCTTTAGTCTTTCGTCCAATATCTGCGAAAGCCAAGCTGCGCATGAATCCTCGCTCCGATGTGGACTTCTCCTCGCCAAAAGTGGACCTAGAGGTCAACCTTGCAGAGGTGGCAATTGAACTCAGCCGGCCACAGGTGTGGAAAATGTCTGCTTAATTTTGTCCAATGCAGCGAACAAATAATGACAGATCATTCATATGACTTCACAACTGTTTCTAGTATGTCAGCATTCTGGAGCTGTTGGGCTCGGTGGATATGATGACCCGTAACCTTCCATACAGGAGGTTTCGTCCAAATGTGGTGGTTCACACTAATGCTCATCAATGGTAAGTGCATTTGGAGTTTGTGGTCTTGGATAATTCAATTTTGTAGTTGTTTAATTCTGTATTTTCTGTATTTGTGGTTATCATAGGTGGCGATATGTGATCACAGGTGTTTTGGAGGTCAACATCAAGCCCCGCCTTCACATGTGGTCATGGCAACATATCCGACGCCATCGGCAACATGTGAAAAAGTACAGAGAGATCTACAAGAACAAAATCACCAGTAAGAAACCTGCAGAGAGTCTGCTGAAGGAGCTTGAGGTGGGTGAGCTCTGAGCATGCTCAGTGAAGGGATAGTTCACTCAATAGTGAAAAATCTGCACAAATTACTCGCACTCATGTCGTTACAAATCCACATGCTGTTAAATGAGAACTATGGCCATTGGGTTGGCAGCCATGGTCACTATAAGCGGTATTTGTGAAATGGTGCTGTTTTTGTGTTGTTGTTTTTTTGGTCATAATGAACTGGCAAGAGTTGCATAAAGACTATTCAGAAAAAATCTCTTTTTATGTTAAAAATGATATATTGGTTTGAAATGCAGAGTGTGCTGTTGTTTTTAAGCTAGCGTTAGAACATTTACAAAATCTTGCATATGGATATAGTCTTCTGAACAAATAAAGTGTACATTGCTTTAATATGCTCTGTAATACTTAAATACTGCATTAGAATAAAAACACTTTCAAGGTGAGCATAACGCTACTGTTTTTCAAAATTATTAAGCCTCTGTTGATTGATGCATGATGCTACTTTACCCGTCTGTTTGATTCACATGACTCAAAGTAACTTTATATCAATCTAGTGTTGTGTTCAGAATAGATCATTTCTAATATAGATCATTTTTTTACACCTTTTATGAAGATTAAAATGTGGCAAAAAACAAATAACTTTGTTGTCATTTCTGTGACTGCTCTGTTTCGAGCATAACCTGCATTTTTTTCTTCCTTAAGGACACGGAAAGAAGCCTGGATATATTCAACATCACAATGGCAAGACAGCAAGCTGAGATGGAGGTGACGTGAAATCAGTTTCACACTCTCTCTCTCACACACACATATAATATTGTATAGATCATTTGAATCCTGTATACAGTGTGGCCTATGGATTATATAACAGAAAGTGTGTTCCTGTAGCTCAGCTGGTAGAGTGTGAAGCCGAAGGTCTTGGTTTGATTGTTGAGTTTCTAATTGAACCACACCTGTTGACTCTTGCGTATTCTGCCCCTGGTGTTGTAGGCCTCAAAGGCAGGGCTCAGGATATACCGCCCTGGGGTGAAGGTGGAGGAAGAACAGTCACAGGGCTGGTTCGGCTGGATGTGGAACTGGTCTGGAGACAGTGAAACACCAACCAAAGACGTCAAATCAGGAGGTTTGACTGTGATCAGTATCTGTTTAGTAAAGCATAAACTAGGCCTGCACAGAATCTGTTGTTTAGAATTCCATGAAATGTTCATGTGATACTTAAAGGGTTAGTTCACCCAACAATTAAATGTATGTCATTAATGACTCACCCTAATGTCGTTTCACACCCGTAAGACCTCCGTTCATCTTCAGAACACAGTTTAAGATATTTTATATTTAGTCTGAGAGCATATGCAAGTGTATGCACACTATACTGTCCATGTCTAGAAAGGGAATAAAAACATCATCACAGTAGTCCATATGTGACATTAGTGGGTTAATTAGAAGCATTGCAAATACATTTTGGTCCAAAAAATCACAAAAACTACTACTTTATTCAGCATTGTCTTCTCTTCCGCATTCAAACGGTTATGAAATAGCGTATTGATTCATAATTCAGATCGCCAGTGTCACGTGATTTCAGCAGTTTGACACGTGATCCGAATCATGAATCAAAACGCTAATTCATAACCGTTTGAATGCGGAAGAGAAGACAATGCTGAATAAAGTCGTAGTTTTTGTGATTTTTGGACCTAAATGTATTTTGGATGCTTCAAGAGACTCTAATTAACCCACTGATGTCTCATATGGACTACTGTGATGATGTTTTTATTCCCTTTCTGGACATGGGCAGTATAGTGTGCATACACTTGCATACGCTCTCGGACTAAATATAAAATATCTTAAACTGTGTGGGAAGATGAACGGAGGTCTTATGGGTGTAGAACGACATTAGGGTGAGTTGATGACATAAATTAAATTTTTGGGGGAACTAACCCTTTAATATTCCTGAGAGTTCCACATTTATGCAGATCTGTTTCTGATTGGCTGACATCCTGATTCATATCTCTCAGGTTTTGATGGGCTAATGACCCCAGCAGAGAAAGCCAAACTGTACGCTGCCATTGGATACAGCGAGACAGCCGTCAATCCTAACCTGCCAAAAAAGGTTTGTGACAAACAGTTGTAGCATATATAAATCCGGTTTCCTCTTATAGATTTAATTTAGTGTCAATGCATGACACTTTCCCCAACTTGACTTAATGATGGTTTATATTTGTGTGCTCAACCATTATAAAGTTTGAAATCTTTTTTAAAAGAAGCCTCTTAAACTGTGTCCACACCAGACATGATTTGACACGACAAAATCAGTCATGTTTACAGCCAAATCAGAGGAGAGTGGGCAGAGTCTCTGCAATCGTGCGGCACTCGCAGTGCAATGGATAAATATATCGTCAAATTCATAAACCATTTTAACATTATTAAAGATACATACTGAGTGGCTGAAACATCATAGAATAACTAATTTTTAAATTTGACATATGAGTTTAGGGTTAGGACACAGCACAAAAAAACAGTACATGAGATTATCATTGTTATATGTTGTTGTGGTTCCAGCTGTGATGTCGCAGAAATAGAAATGGTCATGTTTGGTGCGATTGCTCTGTTAGTGCGGTTAATTTGAATGGGTGTAAACGCCGCATCTGAATTGAATCACACAAGCGGACAGAGACCAGAAAAGATAAGTCTCGCTCCGCTTCCAAACAAACTCTCGTGTGGTTAGACACGCAAACGCAACACAGGCCATAGACATGTAATCCAACCAAAAACAGGACGTGATGCTCAAGCGCATGTTTTTCTCGTCATAATCGGGATGCTTCCTAACACAGTTCGGTACAGGCGTCAGAGCCGCGTCTCCTTGCAGCAGATCTTGGTGTGTGTGTGTGTGTGACGGAGGGATTTCTGCTGCTGTTTTGACTCCTTTACACACTTTATAAGCTCTTCACGAGTTCTCAGCTGGTCTAAATGGCATCATATGTAGGGATATGCATGCACAAACAACGACTGCATTCAGCCCTGTTGGAAATGCTCAATTTATTATTATTTATTATGTTACAGTTTAAAATAAAGTTTTTTTCTGTGTCAATATATAGTAAAGGGTAATGTATTCCTGTGATCAAAGCTGAATTTATCATCATTACTCCAGTCTTCAGTGTCACATGATCCTTCAGAAATCATTCTCATATGAGGATTTGGTGCTCAAGAAACAGTTGAAAACAGTTGTGCTACTGTGGAAGCTGTGATACATTTTTAAATATATATATTTTTGGTAACAATATCAACTTTTTGTCATCAATTTAATGAACCCTTGTTGAGTAAAATTATTTCTTTCTCTCAAAAAATTTTACTCATTGAACTGATCTGATCATTGATCTGATTGTACTTCATGTGAGGCATCACCCCTCTGACTTGTATGTACTTATATTTGTTTGCAGTTTGAAAATATGAAGATAAATTTCCAGCTTCTCCGTCTGTCCCTGTCAATCAAAGAGAGCCGAGAGAAGCCGGAGATAATCAAGCTGTCCGTCATTGATCTGAAAGCCATGCTGGCTCAAAGACCTGCGGCTCAAGCAATAAAGTACAGTATTCTCTTCTAAATGCATATCACCTCCTTCAGTAAACTGCTACTGGTTTATTTCATTTGAAGGAATGTTCTGTGTTCAGTGTTCAACTTAGTGTGACACTTGCTGTTGTTCTTTTGATTTGTTCCTCAGTTTGTGAAACGAGCACAAACATGTTCACAATAAAACAATGGAAGTCTATGGGGCAAGACAATGCACTGGAATAAATCTTGCAGTAACTTTCACATGATTTAACACCATGCACACATTTAGCTTTTTAAAGGAAGTGTATAGAAGATTTATGGCCAAAACTGCTACTGCAGGTGTATCCCCCCTCCCCCTCCCTCTGACTCGAGGTTGCCAGATTGGCTGCAGGATCAGCAGGACCGTTTTTAGATCTGCAGCTGTGGTAACTAGAGCAGATCTGGCAACCCGGATGCCCAAACACTGCTGACTTTGTGATTGGTCGATAGGTGGAGGGCGGAGCTTCAGGCCAAAACACAGCATGTCAACATCAACATCAGTTGAGGGCTGCAACAACAACTTTTAAATGACAATATCCTGGCCTGACTACTATTGTCAGTGATAGAAGTGTTTGAAATTAACATGATTTCTTAAAGGGATACTTCAGCGCTGGGAAGATGAATCTGTATTTAAACTGGGTCATTAATGTAGTAGAAATGTGAAATTATTTTTGAATTTGGTGCTTTCTAGACTGAGAAAAGACAGAAAATGTATTTTTGTCTCATGGGGATGAAAGACTACAATTCCCAGAATGCTTCGCTGCCCTGCGGAGGCCACTCCCAAAGCTACTGAATCACTTTTACTTTCCCATCGCGACTGTGTTCATCTTCATAAAATCAGTTCAGTTAGAGAACAGACACTACAATTAAAAACTGAATGTGTGTGTTCAATATATTGTGAAGTAGCCGCTGATGAAGTGTCAGCACACACACAGCCGGAGTCAGATTACACGCAACATGATGAGCTGAATGTGTTCTCGTGATGAGAGCTGAGGTAAACGCGTCCACACTCGCGGCAGTAGTTCTCAGCCAGTGTTCAGTCTGGCGTGTTTTCAGTTCATGCCGTTGAAAGTTAAAATACTCACTTTGCTCCGCCGGCTGCACCGTTTCCATGAATGCCTGAGCTGAGCTGAGCTGTGAGTGCGACCCCATCCCTCATGTGTGAGTTAAAAACATGCGGAAATAGCTCCCTCTGCTGGCTGTAGTCTTTAGCGTCTGGCCAAACATTTTACCGATGACGAAAATCGACGATATTTGCGTCACCGGAGTAATTTTTCCAGAAATAAAATGCATAAATCTCTCGTCTCAGGGAGATATGAGAGGGCGGAGCACAATCATTCGAATATACTCCAGGGTTTCTACTGATAGAAAGCCATAGGCTAATCGCTGAAGTAACCCTTTAATGTCTAGTGACATATCAGGGCCATTTTCTGATTAATTGAAATTAATTTCTTACATAGTTCCTTTAATCCTTCAGAATGTCTTTCCACATAGACTTCCTTTGTGAGAACATTAGCGTAATTATAATTATTATTATTAATTTTTTTTAAGGATCTCTGCTCAGCTGTCATCGTTTGTAGTGTCGGGTCTCCCACGAGGCAAGACTGCACCCATCCTGCTGTCACCTCGGCATGTGGAAGGGATGAAAGATAAGACTCTATTGAACCTCATGTTCGAGACAAACCCGCTGGACGCGTGTGCAGACCAGAAACTCCGCATCGAGTCCCAGGCGCTGGAGATTATCTATGACGCTGTGAGTGTGAGGAAGCATCTCTATGCGCCAGGGCTTCACTTTTTTTGTCAGCTGATCTGACTGACATATAGTAGATTTTGATTTAAAAGTTAAATAATTTAAAGGTGCCCTGCCACACATATTTCATTACTTTTGTGGTAATGTCTGAAGTTCTACCAGTCTTAAACATTTTTGTGCAAAAAATGCCTTGGTTACCATGTTTCGAACCATTCTAGTGTGGTATAGAAAACCTGCAGGAAGACTTAGCTCGATTTGCGGCAGTTCTCATGAAAGGGGTGGTTTAGTGTTTTTTTTTCTAGGCTTGGTTGTGTTTATGGGGTGCAGTATAACATGTCTTAATATTTCTTTTTTTTTTTTTAAACGCCATATTTTTCTTATATTTGACCTTAATTCCCCACCGCTGTCTCCACTGTCCTTTGAGCGGCTCGTTTGCTTCCTGCTTCTATGAAGCCCATCCCTCTGAAAAACGCTACGGTCTTAGATTGGTTAGATGGCCAAATGTAGTTTCCTGTATTTTTATTGGCTGAAGTGCCAAGCACAGGTTGTCCGGAAACGCCACGCCCCTTCCCATTACGGGCAGAAGTCACATCTGCGGTGACTAACGAGGGTTTATGATGTCACCAACCCAGGAAGAAGCTCGTTGTAGTCCAAACCGGCCGTTTTTGTAGGCAATAAACTGCCGTAACTTTAAAGACAATATCTCAAAGCAGCAACATTACACACTAACTAAAGTTAAAAAAGTCAAATCGCATACAACCACCCCTTTAATATATGTAATTATTTGTTAAGGCTTTTGCACTCCCCCCAGAAACTTTGCAATTCACTCGCAAAGATCACAACAGTTTATTGAAGGAGTGCAAAACATTTTCTAGCAAAACATTGAAACATAATTTTTCCTCCCATCTCATATTATTTTTCGCGGGTACTTGAGCACTGAACGGCCGCTGACGGAAACGTCTTAACTAATTGTCAAATATGCCCTTTATTTATATACAAGTCGCATATTTGAGGTCTGCTACATTCTCGCATTGCGGGACACAATAACAGTAGTATTTGTAAAATGATGGTGGTTTGCTCGTCCGCCATGACACTCAGTGTGAGAAATGATGCAAGCGATGAGTGATGCAAACGATGAAACGCTTCCAGTGTTGATACTGGAGGAATATCGCACAGGTTTGCACTGTGATCTGTCTAATATCACTGGAGCATTAGCTGTTTGAGGTTAAAGATATTGCAGCCTTTTGCAATTTGATAATTGCACTAATCGATAATGTGATCGATTAGTGCAAAAATTTTTTATTAAAATTTTTAAAAATTTTAAATTTTTTTATTTTGATTAATTGTGCAGCCCTCTGTATTTTAGTTAATTAAATTTTTCATGTTTATGATTGATTTAAATTACCCACAAAACAGCATTTGTGAATCCCAGCTCTGTGCTATGAATGGATAGTGGCACGTATTTTGTTCTTTCTGCAGATGACAGTGAACAGTATGTCTGCTTTCTTCATGCCTCCAAAAGACCTGCAGCTGGACGAGCTGACCAACGCCACCCTCATGAAGCTGGAGCAGTTCAGAGACAAGACCTCCACAGGTGTGTGTGTGTGAGTGTGTGTGGACTTGCATGCCATGCACTTGTTTTGCACAGTTCTTGGCCAGAATAAGCTTTATTATCAGGGCAAAGTTCTCATAACTGCAGATTTCCTAAGAATTTATTTCAACTTATAAAAGCTTAAAATGCTATTTGTTTTAAATTTAAAAGTGTATTTATTTAACAAAATTGTAGCTTTTATCTGTGGTTATTAAATGGTATCTAGTATTAAGACCGTATTGTTCATTGTTGACAGGATTGATGTACATCATTGAGACTCAGAAGGTTCTTGATCTGAAGATAAACTTCATGGCCTCATATGTCATCGTACCAGAAAACGGCTTTTATGACCCCAAACACAACCTTGCCATTCTGGATTTGGGTCATTTTCAGGTAAAATCAGCTCACTGTCAGTATACAGGATTGTTTACAAAAAATAAAACTAAATGTTGTGGTTATAATCATGTTTTTTAGGTTATAGAGATTTGAATAATATTTCGGTTAATAATATATATCAGGCAAAACATGAAAAGTGTTTTGAATGTGAAGATATGTGAATTCCCTGTTGTATACGTCATACTATATATATATATATATATTAAAGTTAACACAAATAATCTTTTAAATCTTGAGTCTGGCACCCCATGGGGGTGAACAACAAGAATGGGGGGGGAAAAGTATCAGAAATAATGAAATTAAAGGGTTAGTTTATGCAAAAAATTATAATTTATAATTCTGACATAAGAGTGACCTTGATGATGTAGGATGTAGTGACCTCTGACCCGACGCATGATATCCACAACTTTCCTGCATGTCTTAGTGGGCGTCGCCATGACACTCGATACTTCTGGTTGACGGTATCTCAGTTCCGGTTTAGCTCACGTTACAGTTATGCTGCTTACACCAGATGCGAGTGACGCGAATAAATAGCGCAATTCGTGTGAAGTTGGACGCGTAAACATTTTGAATCCATTCGCTTCATTCACTACACAACAGACGCGAATTTGCGTCATGGGAGGGGCTTTTGCCAGGCAGCGGCAGTCGTCAGAAGGACTAGCCGAGTTAAGGCTGCTCTCGCCGGGGTTAATGAGCGCTGAGCGCCTGGGTCTCACACCTCCAAAACCTTGCTTCCATAAACCATGCAACATAAATGGACCCGTTTGACACGTTGCCTAGCACCACCCTACACCTTCCATTCAATGCCCAACGAGCTTCAAATAAACTCAAGAATTGTGATGAAGTAATATTTGTATTTTAATATTTGTAATTGTTGAAATGTTTTTGTCAGACATTGTCAGTACTTTTTTTTAATCAACATGAAAATAGATGCATGAACTTATGTGAATTTAAATTCATTGTAATAAAAATTAACATTTAATTGCTGTAAATGTAATTATTGAGTTTATATATTAGTTTAACCTATTTAAAATACTGCAGTAAAACTGTTTAATTTTTTGCAAGGGGTATGTTTATTGTTTTCAATAATTTACAGATTTAATGTGTAGCAAGACCGCTCTAACAGTCTAACGTTACTATCCAAATAGAGACCTGCACTCCCGCGGGACCCAGCACAACCGAGTGCGGCGCGGCCGCGCGGGATAATATTTGATGGGTGAATGCGGAAGCGGGTGAACAAAATTAATAACTAGAATCAAATAAACCTTTATTTATAATAAAATAAAATCGATTTACAGGCGCATGGACGGAAGGTAATTCTCGCGTGGTTCATAGGAACAGCCAAGCCTACCACCACACAGTGGCAAAATGTCTGCGCCGCATAACTCAGGTAAACCGCTTAGTGCTACAGATATCAGTAAGTTCTTGTCAGATAGTCAGATCCATGCGACCCATTTTGCCTGAAGCGTTGTTATAAAAGTCTACTCCTGAATCCTGATAATACAACCAAGCGTTTAGCAAATAACAGTACAGACTAACGTAAACCGGAAGTTTGTTACCTGCGTGTTCTACGTTGCCATAGCGATCATGGAAAAGGTCAGAGTTCGGGAAAGTTGTGGATAGGCATAGGTTCAAACAGCTAACTCAAGCCCCTCCCACATTTCTCTTTAAACCTTTTTCTTTTAGACCCTAATTCATGAGCAGTGTTTTGTTTTGCTCCATCCTCCGCGCTTCCGCATTCATCAATATGTCAATCATCAGGTCAGAGGTCACTCTTATTTTTACCGCAAGCCAGTAATTATTTATAAAGTTATGAATATGGATATTTTTCTTACACAAACGCATGGCTTTGCTTCAGGGAGGCCTTTATTAACCCCACAGGGTTACTGTCATGATTTTGGGCTTTAAAAAAAAAAGGTACCATTCACTAACATTATAAAGCTGGGAAGAGCCAGGATATATTTTTATCCCTGATGTATATGACTTTTTTTTTCTTCAGACAAACACAAACAAGATTTGTACAAAAATAATCCATCTCTGTGAGTCCATATAATTCCCATATAAGTGAATGGGTGTCGTGTCGGTCGCTTGAAAAAACACACACAGCAATTTTGACGATAGTCCATATGACCCCAAGTGGATGTATAAATGTCTCATGAAGCCAAACGATAGGTGTGTGTAAGAAAAATACTAATATTTTAAACTCTTTTAACTGTAAAACAGTGCTTCTGGTCTATTGTCAAACGAGTGCTCACGAGATTGTGAAGCTTGAGAAGTGGCAGTAGTGCTTCTGTATTACTTCTAGCATGAACTCCACAACACGCTTACATTTATGTCAAGCTGAACTTATGAATGCACCTAGGAGAGTTGTCCAGAAGCAGTGTTTTAAGGTCCCCTTCCATGAAACATATTTTATTGAACTGTCCCACTGGGTCCAAATGCAAGTGACAACTTGTTTAGTGAAATTTTACCAGAAAATACTATACAATTGTATCATATGTCAATGTAAAACATCTCGTATAATATTTCTTGCTGTTTGCATTTCATTTTGTTTGGGTTTTATTGTATTTATGCAACGCTTGCATTTTTTGTAACTCTTTGGTCATAAAAATACCCTCACCTGCTGACATGGCATTAAAAAAACCTATTACTACTACTACACACAGCTATCATTTCGCTTCAGAAGACCTTGATTTATCCACTGGGCTCGTATGGATTACCTTTCTCATTGCTGTGTGTGTGTGTGTGGTATGCATTATATGGATTATTTAGATCTTTGTTTGTGTTGATCTGAGGGAAGGAAGTCAAATCATTTACTCACCCTCATGCCACCCCAATTTTGGGCGAACTATCCCTTTAAATATTTTTTCCTGCACAATATAAATGGTGTTTTATAGATATAGCGGTCTTAATATTTTTAAGTAATAATTGGTTATAAATGTGTGTTTGTTGTGTGCAGATGTCCAGTCAGTGCCGAGCCGACCTGCCTCAGCTGTCTGCGGTCAGCAGCACTATCGAGGACATCATGTCTCGAGCTTATGACAGCTTTGACGTCCAGCTGAGCAGTTTACAGTTCCTCTACACTAAAGCAGGTGCGCAGACACGCACAATAACTATAGGGTTGCCACCCGTTCCGTATAATACGGAATCATCCCGTATTTAAGGCATCAATGAAGTTTGTCCCGTATGTTCAGGCATACGATCTAAATGGAGAGTTTGTGTCTCTCCATTTAAAAGTGGCTAAAACGGGTGGATTAGGACATTTATAATATTCACGGGCGGGGATGCGTGCGGATAATTAACTCCAGTAGCGCGGATAAAAAATATGTGCAATTATTTGTGGCAAGGTGGTGGAGCAAGAGAGCGAGCGAGAACGGGGCGTGATTGTGAATGAGCGTCACCTGCGAGCAAACCGGTCTCGAGTCCTCTGAGGGAGCTCGAGGCATACAAGGAAGAGCGACACCAATAAAGGACGAGAGATCACCAGACCTGCGGATTTGGCGTTGAGTTGTGTTTATGTTTTATTATGTGTGCGTGACAGTTGTCCGTGAGGGGCTGCCCACGTTACTTTCATTTTGTTTGGTTAAAGTCTTTTAAATGTTCGCCGGTTCCCGCCTCCTTCTTCTCCCCTCGAACATACTGTATTACAATTACTATGTCCAAATTACCATTACACATACACGCAACAACGATATGCCATTTGACCCATCACGTCACCACCACTGCGGCACTGTGGCTTTTGTTGATGCCTCTCGTAGCCCAGATGGCGCGAGCATTGCAGGATTAGCAATGGATGAAGTAAAAGTAAAGTTGGTGAGTGGAGTAGCCTATATGAAATTGTTGACAACGAGTCTTTAAAGGCACTTTAGCCTGTTTCATTAGCCCATTCATGACACTGTTGATGTTGAGAGAGGTGCAAGATAAAAAAATAAAGCATTTTAATTGGAATGATTTTAACGTGTGTGATTTATCACGGGCACGGGTCGGGTAACGGTCCAAATAATAACCGGTCTGGGTGGGCGCGGATTTAATTTTGATATTTTCACGGGTCACGGGTCGGATCTGGTGCTAAACCTTGCGGGTACGGGTGGGGGCAGGTCTCCAAAAATGGACACGTGCAGGACTCTGGTCTAATTTACTTGAGACAAGTAACGTTAGCCGTGTAATAAGCAGGATAATGTACACCCAGCCGGTTGTTATCGCAGAATAAACCACTTCAGAGTGACACAAGACTCCTGATCACTCTGTCGGGGTTTATTCTGCGCATAAAATCTGGCTAGGTTTACATTATCCCTTACGTAACGTGCTGTGTGTCATATCAGGTGGTGACTGGAAGTGGGCTCGTCCACTGAGGCAGTCTGCTTTCCACATCCTGGAGCCTGTCGACCTGAAGGTGGTCTTCAGCCGAGCCATGGTGGTGACGGACTCAAGAATGCCCAAGTAAGGAGGGTTCCCCTTTCTGGAGGTCAGTCCTTTTTATTTGCACATCACATATTATGCATTGACATATTCGTACCTAATGTCTTTCAGGTTTAAGATTTATGGTGAACTCCCTCTGCTGTCGCTGCGCATCTCTGATGATAAAGTGCGTGGCGTCCTGGCGTTGCTCAGAAGCATTCCTCTTCCTGAGAGCCGCCCCGTCCCTCAGACTAAAGGGCAACAGGTTACACCCAAGGTCATTAAAAGAAAGCTTATGGGCAGGGCTGTAAGTTAACTTTTTTTTGCACATAGCACTGATGCTACAGAGGTTAAAAGTAGGGATGTGAATCGTCACTGGTCTCACGATTCAATCTGATTTGCGTCAACGATTCATTATCACGATTTGTTCCTCAATTTTCACTATGACTGCACATGGCTACAATTTCATCAATGAATACAAGCAGTCAGATATGAACTCCCTTTTTATTTGATCTACTCCAAGAAAGTGTAGACACATGTAGTTGTGTCTGTAAATAATAATATTGAATTCAACAAAGGATGGATGTAGATTACTGAAATTAAATCTGCTATCAGTGTTATTTCGTTATTGTTTATGTACCATTATAGTATTTATATTTTGTTTTTATTGTAGTACATTTTAATAATTGTTGTTATTTCATATTAGTATTTAGCCTTCATTTGTATTTTTTCAGTTTTAGGAATTTTTGTGCCTTAAGAAACTTAAAAAATGAGTAAATAAGTTAATACTTAATGACTACTATAAGTAGTCATGTCTATATTTTTGTCTATAATGTCTATATTTTTTGTATTTCAGCTTAACGTCATATGACGAAAACTATTTTTAATCATTTTAGTTAACAGTAAGAACACTGCTATGGGGTCGCAATTATCGTCTGATGACTATAATCTCAAATATTAAGGCTAATTAAAAAATATGTTTCCCAGTAACTTACGATCTTCTTTGAATTTTTTTAATATTGTCCTGATTAATAAAATCTCAAGTTTAATTGATGTCTTTCTTTTAATAAATCATTTAAAATACACACATTTTGGATAAATCGAACTGCATAGTTTGTGCCCTGTTGTCATTTAAAAATATATATTAGATAAAGCAGACTATTGGCTTTGAGTATCAATACAGATTCAATTCACAAGCTTTTGATTCAGATCGATATAATTCAGATTAATTTGGTCATATATCCTTTTTGTTTGCACATGAGGTTTTCTAGCAGCTGTGTGATACTTTTTGCTTTTTCACGTTAGGCATCAAAACATGTGAACACGCCTCAGCTCACCCCCCGAAGGCCAGCCATAGACGACCTGCGTGCATCCATCATATATGGCTCAGGTAAAGATGGTTACATTTACATGAATGAACATCAGTGATCAAGTACAGATATATCTATAAATCCAATATCACCCTCACATTAAAACACGGTGTTTGTGTTTTCCAGAGGAGGAGTTGTTCTTCGATGCCCCTAGTTCACCGATAGAGGACCTGCCGTTCTTTGAGGCCTCGTCTGACTCTCTGCAGGGCTCTGATAAGCGTCTGTCCATGGTGCTGAAAGACCCCAAGAAAAACATGACCGAGTTCCTCTTGAGATTTGAGATCAACAAGGTCTGATTATGCCCTTGTCAACTTACGAAGAGTGTCTAGTTAGCTTGCCTTTCCTATCATATCAGATATGTGTGTATTAGGGGTGTAACGGTACACGTATTCATACCGGACCGTTTTGCTACTTCCGGCACGGTACAGGTGTGTATCTTTAACTGCTAACAGTCGGCTTGTTTTACATGCAGAACACACTTCAATCCGAGTCTTTAATGCGTTCTTTAATATGACGTGACTGATATGCGCGGCGGCGAGCGCGTTAACGCGATCATCTCGTCATAGTCAATGAATAAACATGAATCAACATCTGAAGGCGTGTTGAGGATACATTACAACTGAGAACAATCTCAGGTAGCATCACATTTACCTCAGAAGTCATTCAGTGTCCACAGCTGTTGGTTCACTACAGAAATCAACTCTTTCACTAAATATATGACCTATATTAGCCTATATATTCATTATATTCTACTGTTAGAAATGTCTTCATTATTTAATGTATGTTTAGATAAATCTGTCATGAAAATGACAGCCAATGTGTATAAATAATTAGATTTCAACATTAAATTGGAGTACATTTTTATTTTATAATTAGAAGTTAATGCAAAAACTGCCTAATTTAGCTGAATTTAGGCTAGTAGTTTGGGCTCTGTTATAACCTTTAATATTAGAGAAATGTGCAAGTAAGGGCTCCCTTAATTGAATATATTTAAGGATAGACAATTTGTTCTGTAAACCAGTTTAATAAAAAGCTATTTCATATTTAGTTTTCTCTTCCCTGCTGTACCGAACCCATACAGAACCGTGACTTCAAAACCGAAGTACGTACCGAACCATTCATTTTTGTGTACCGTTACAACCCTAGTGCGTATATATTGTTCATTTGAAAATGTCTTAACATTTCAAGGCTCCTCCAATCTGACTCTTTTCCCCGTTTCGTTCCTTTATTCTAGCTTTCCATTCAGTTGTGTCGTTTGTCACACGGACAGGAAGTGAGCGTTCTGCATCTGTTCATTGATGGATTGGGGACAGAACTCAATCTTCGCACATATGATATGTCATCATACACTTTTCTGCGAGAGATCTGTCTTGAGTGTTCAGAGTACTTGGGTAAGTGCAATGTGCAGACACTGTTCAAAAGATGAATTTTATTGAAAGAAAGTAAGCAATGTATGGTTTTTATTCAGCGAGGAGGCTAAAAACAGCGACAGTAAAGACATTTATAATGTTACAAAAGATTTCTGCTTCAAATTAATGCTGTTTTCCCCCCAAATACAGCATTTTTATGAACGAAAGTTGAGCTTTTTGAAAACTTATCACAGTCCTGCAAAGATGAGACAAAATGTATTTACTCGCATTTGCTGTCCTACAGCAAAACATACGAGCGGTTTGTTTTAGACCAAACACAGTATATTGGTGAGCGAATGCGATCTGGACGCTTTAGTGAATGTTGAGTTAATTCCATCTGTATCCTCTCTGTGAGCTTATATGAGGGTTTACACATGTGCAATAAGGGGAATTTAGCATTTTCAGTCATTTCAGTGTGGATGATAAACTTCTGGAAAATGCTTGAAAATGCTAGTGTAGATGGAGAGCGTTTTGATACGAAAATGCCATTTTCAAATGTCTCCAGATATGTAGACGTAGCCAAAAAATGAAAATGATTTTGTTTTTGTGTGAAGATTCTGAAGACAAGAAAGTTCACCTTATCACCACTCTGGACAATACCGAGGAAGATCTGCTCACTTTGGAGTATGTCAAGGTACATTTGCTTTATCATGTTTACGTGTCATTTTCCTTTGGGTTCAGGTACTGTATATGTAACGTGTAACGTGACACAGAAGTCACGGTTCGGTACGTACCTCGGTTTTGGGGTCATGGTTTAATACGAGTTCGGTACAACAGGAAAAAGCAACAAATCACCAATGCTAGGTAGGGCTGTGCGATTAATCAGAATTAATTTTCAAATTCGATAATGGCTTCCAACGATAATGAAAACTAGATAATCGACATAAAACGATTAATATGCCGTAGCTGCACTCCCTCCCGTGCACCTTTCTTTCCTTCACAGCGGTGCACTTTTGTTCCTCCCTAACACCCCAAACTTAACATCCAAATCAGCCGAATAAGTAAGTGCTGTAAAATACAGTCTATTGATGCGAAACTGTAAGAGACGAGGGGGGAATGTACAAAAGCTAAGTACACTGTAGGCTTCAGGGACGTGCCTCACCACAAATATGTCAATGCCCTTTTGTTAAGTAACCTCGAAAACACACTTATGTCTTGTGGTTAAAGTAAACAACAAAAGATTGCTCTTGAATGAATAAACTGTATTTTTAATAATAATTAGTCTATATTTAATATATACAGCAGTTATTTTACATTTGATTACTTTATTCAATTTCTGTTGTAGGCTATTACTGATCTGAATATCAGTTAGTACATCTTCCTGAAAAACCTAAAGCACTCTTTATTTCATTTGTATTTTTGTTCTGATTATTGGTGACGGTTTTGTGTGTTTCTTCGTTTCTTATTGTGTTGCCTGACTGTTTACCTGACTTCTGTAACTGTTTTGAGGACTGTTACTTACATTAATTAACCTTCTATAAGTATTTGCAAATTACAGTTTGTTCCACCTAGCGGCATTTAGTCCCCCCGAGGGAGCTGGTGCAGTACAGCCTCCTTTAGTTTATTAAGCACTAAGCAGTAAACAGAATGCACTCTTGAATAGGTTTCTATTAAGAAACTGTAGGGTGACCCCCAAGGTTCAGTTCCAGGCCCTTTCGTCTTTTTAAATTTAAACGTTTATACATAAGTGCTAAATAGTTGTTTAAAAAATTAAATTAAATATATTTAAAATAAAGTGTAAAAATATATAAAGGTAATTGTGTTATTAAACTTTTCTGCCGAGCTCCGATGTTTGGTAGCCTGACAAGCTGGACCCACATCAAGATGTTTGGTCTGGAAACTCACCATTGACAGCTCAATCCGAGGGGCGGATAAACGGTTGTCTTTCAAACTCCCTCTGCACGCGATAGGATAGCGCTACAACCAACCGAACACATCTTCCCTTCTTAAGAATGACTTCAGTGCCGTTCTTTTCTCAAAGAAAAGCTTAACTCCAGTCTTCCAGAGTCGCGGTCAAAGCTGATTCGAAAGACAGCTGTTCGCCAGTTTCTGTGTTTACTAGAAGCACGCTTAACTCGGCCGTCATTGTGTTAAGCCCCACCCAACGACTCTATACACGATGTGATTGGCCCGACCAGAGTTTGGCGTTTACAGCTCAGAAGGGTATGGAGAGTTGCCAGACGACACTCGCGGCAAATTAGATTTGCTGCCGCTAGGGTGCGTGTAGATTTCTAGGCTAGATGTTTGGCACATCTGGATAATGTTGTTTAATTAATGTGTTGTACGGAGCCTACGCTGTCGTTTTCTTTGTGCGTGAGGGTTCATTAACATGCCGTGACAGTGGTGGATGCACAAAGTTCAAAATCACAGAAAGATGATCAAGAAGGTGAAGAAGAGCCTACTTCACCTTTCCACGAGGAAACAGTGAGTGAAACGGCACCTGAGGCTTCCCATTTCCTGAACACAAATATTTAATCATTAGACTATAGTGGGACTCCGTGATACAAATCGGCACAGTGTCAAATGATTTTGTCTCATTATAACAGCGAGTAAGACATCATTTGAAACAATTTGTGTACACTCATAATAATAAAAAAAGTGATTTCATAAAATAAGGAAACAAACAGGATGCTGCTTTCTGCCATCTCGGTTTCCTTGTCACAAAAATGAATCAACGTATAGGCTACTGGCCAGCTCTTGTGGATTGGAGTGTGGTTCGCCTGTGACTGACTGTATGCGTCATCTGACTGTATGCACCGAACCGTGATGGGCTTGAGATTTAATCATTTAGCAGACACTTTTAGATGAATGCATGTACCGTTACACCTCTACCATGTGTATATAAGGGCTGTATGTCATCAAATTTATGAAGCATTAAAGGTAGGGTAGGTAGGAATTGGTTAAAAAACTTTTTTTCCAAATTTGTTTAAACTTTCTTTATATTTCAATACATAATTAAAATGTAAGTACTCTGAAAAAGAAAGTATAAAAATTGAGTGTTTGTAGACCTCTCACGACTGTTTTAAAGACAGCTCATTATTTCCATTCACTCCACCTTCTCCCCTCTGGGCTAGTTCCAAAGCCACGCCCCCAAAATACATGAACGCGCCTCACCGACCAATCAGCTGGAAGACGCATTATTGACCTGAGAGGAGCGGTGTGCATGCAGTCACATCATGTCAGAATCACATGTAATAAAACATCTAACTTTATCAGTATGAATATAAACTAATAAGATGTATTTTAGTACTCACTGTCAAGCTAGAATACCGATACTGGTAAAGTTTATAATATATTTTTGTTTGATTTGGTAACAAGCTAGTTATATTTATAAGGCAAAGCAAATGGGTAGCATCATGTTTTTCCAATAACATCAGTTATACTGTGATGAAGATGAATTTCGTGTAAGATTCATAACATATACTGTGTTCTGCATGTAAGAGTTTCCATGATGAAAGCATTGTTGATTAGCAGCAGCTAAAGCTAACTTAGCTCTAAAAAAAAGTTCCTGGATGTGGTGTACTAGCTTTTACACATTTTGTTATCTAAAGTTATATTTTGCGAAATTCAACACGACAGCGATCAACTTGAGCTAAGCATATTGAGTATTTATCATCTCTACTAATGGCTAAGTGTATCATATTGTAACTTTATGCTAGGTAATGTTATGTTAGCTGTATTAGGCAGCTTCATGTGCTACTAGTGATACATGCTTTCATGAAAATATAAACCAAAAAAATGTATAATCAAAATGAAAGATGACCTGTCCAGCAGAAATAAAGCCAGCAATGAGTCGTTTTTCAGGTCCCTCAGTTCTCACCATCGTTGAAAAGCCACGCCGATATTTACTCGCGTTTGATTTCTTTGTTTATCCAAAGACTTTCTGTGCATTGCCTTTTCTCGTACTGTCTTCCTTTTTTTGCATCGTTTGCCTTCGCTGACTGTGAATTTTAAATGCTTATTCTCTGCCATTATTATGCCTAGGTTTCTTGCCTCTTGAACTGCTCAAATCATACGAGCGCGCGCATGTGGGCGGGTCCTGTAGCGAAAGCAGTGGTCGCCATGGTAGCGAGAGAGAGTGACAGTCGCCCAAGCCAATCACTTGTTTCGTCCCGAACTAAAATAATGAGCAGTGTTTATTGCAGATTAAAAAGTCTAGAGTCACTCGATTTTTATACTCTCCTTTTCAGAGAACTTACATTTTAATTATGTTTTGACATATAAAGAAAGTTTAAACAAATTTGGACAAAAGTGTTTTAGATCATCCCTACCTACCCTACCTTTAAAGCGTCTCAGAGTCAGACAGTTTTCTTTGTTGTGGCGGTGTCTCTCAGTTTGTGTGTGTTAAACGTCTAGTTGAATGCTGTTTTTATGTAGGGCATTTTATAATTTTAGCTTTAATAAGCCAAATGCTAACACAAAATTAGACCTAATAAAAGACTAGTGACTCATGATGCATGACTAATTGTAAATATAGTCAAACTCTTGTCAGCATTTAGACTTGAGAATGTGTTATCTATTTAGGGCCCAAGCCCTGAAAGGGCGCAGAGCCCTATTGTTCTTCTAAGGATTATTTTTTGTTATTATTAGGGCCCAAGCCCTGAAAGGGCGCAGAGCCCTATTGTTCTTCTAAGGACAATTTAGCTTTTTCGACTATTCGGGCACTTTCGGGGCCCTTATCATGCTCGAAAACTCTTGAAACTTTGCACACACATTGGAATCTGCGGCCATCAGGGCCGGACCAAAGCTGGTACCCGGGCGTGGCAGGGGGGCTCGACAGCGCCCCCTATAGTGGGGTCTGAATACATGGTCTATAAATCGAACACACTTGCACGTACATATATGAAACTCGGTACACATATAGAGCTCATCGGGCCGAACAACTTTCGTGCTCTCAGTTATGTGTCAGCCCAACAGGAAGTGAGCTATTATGGGTTGTTCGGAAAACGCATGCTCTGGAATTTGCGATACTCCTCCTAGACGATTCACCCAATCAGCACCAAACTCGGTCAGCATGAAGTCAAGACACTGAGGATGCTAAATTGCGAGCAACTTTTTGATATCTCAAACGGTTAGGCCATGGCGAAGAGATGAATTTATGGCGAGAAAAGGGAAACAGGAAGTGTGTTATAACTTCTGCATTCATTAATTCATTTTGATGAAACTTCAGCTGTGTGTTCATTGTAAGAGGCCGATCACATGGATATGACTTTTGTGAGTCAAAGTTATAGCGCCACCAACTGGCAGCAGGAAGTGTGTCACTTTCAAAATGCTTTGAAATCACCATCTTATTTTTACCCGATTTACTTCAAACTTCATCAGTATAATGTCAAAACAAAGCAGATATAAAGCTGGTAAGCACTTCCTGATATTGTATATACTGTTGCCACGGCAACACATCAAACTATAACATTCTTTTTCGCTGCTTTTGAGACTCTTAAAATGCTTCAAATTACATGAAACTCGACACACACATCAGACATGCTGTCCAGTAGATATGGGCAAAGACTTAAAAACAGGCATGGTGGAGGAGCTCAGTAGCGCCATCGTTTGACAAAAGTAATGCAATCTTTTGTCAAAAGTGGGGGGGTTAGTTTTATCTTCAGTCACCAAACTCTGTATATATATTGTTCTCTTTGAGCCGAACAACTTTCTAATTTACAGTCATTAGCTCCGACGAACAGGAACTCAGATATTTAGGGCTTAAGTTGTGAGGACCTCACTGTAATTGCTCAAACCATCATTTTTCTTTTCCCAAATGAATTACATTTTTGAGGGCCTAAACACACATGAAAACTCATGAAACTTTGCACACGCATCAGAAGTGGTGAAAACATACATCTGATGTGGGTTTCAGAATTAGGTGTGGCAAAATGGTTCGATAGCGCCACCTACAAAATTTAAATTAAGCGTCATTCGTGCTACGTTTCATGTATGAGTATGAAAACTTGGTAGACGCATTCAGCAGCCCAATACCTACAAAAAAGACCCAGGGCGCCAAATCTGAAAAACCAACAGGAACTGAGATATTTTGAATTTTCTTTGGTAAATTGGTGCCGTTTTTGCCATTAGCAGACGTTGTACTTTAACAAACTCCTCCTAGAGATTGAATCATATCAACATCGTATTTGCACAGTCTAATCTAAAGGCCTTTGTGGCGTTTAATTGGGAAGATCTTGAGTTTTCCCTGAAGGGTGTGTCTGTGGCGGCCTCACAAATGTTGATGTTTCGCCATGACACAGGAATTTTTTGTACCTCAGGCATACAATGTCCGATCTGCCTCAAACTTCACATGTTTGACAAGAGTCCTGGCCTGAAGACATCTACATTCCAATATTCAGTCAAAGTTATAGCGCCACCGACTGGCAGCAGGATGTGTCACTTTTTGAAACATTTTTGAATCACTGTCTTACTTTCACCCGATTTACTTCAAACTTCATCAGTATAATGTGAAAACATGACAGATATAGACATACGAATGGATTCCTGATATTTTATATACTGTTGCTATGGCAAAGTGTCAGTTTAATTATCTTTTTGGGTGTTTTTGAGACTTAGCATGCTTGAAATTGTGTGTGTGTGTGTGTGTGTGTGTGTGTGTGTGTGTGTGTGTGTGTGTGTGTGTGTGTGTGTGTGTGTGTGTGTGTGTGTGTGTGAGTGTGTGTGTGAGTGTGTGTTTTATACATGGGCTTTACAGAAGGTCATTTGCTGTTTTTGAAAAGACACATGTCTTAAAATGAATTATTTACTGATAAAAATGAAATTGATTTAAAAAGTAAATTTCACATGATTTCTAGTTTATAAGTTGTCTGGGTATCACCAGACCAAGCTCAATTTAAGATTTGACCAATGAGCATTATTTGAATGACTCTGTATGCAATTGGATAGTCAACTAAACAGACTACTAAACTCGCCAATAGCATGCCAGGTGAATAAGTTAGTCTGTGATTTGTTCCCGCAAAAGTGTAACAGAAGCAGTAGAAATGAATGTACAGGTTTTCAGACTGTGTTGCAGGGCGAAGTCAAATCGCTGGCAGATCAGGCTGGGTTTACCCAGTCAGTCTAAGTAAATTTTATAATAAAGTTTATAATAAACTTCCATAAAATTTAGACGCGCATCTTACTCTTACCTGACACTAATATTAAAATCATTGCTGCAGTTTCTGTGATTTGGCTCCAATTGGTAATTTTGTAATTAACATTTTTTATTGGATGCTACAAATATTGAAATGAAAGCAAGCTTAATTGCATAAGATTGTAAATAGCTAAGGTAGGTCAAAAACACATGAAGAGAAGTGTTAGGATAATACAATATCACCATTCGGACGGTATTCTGCGCTCATTTGAAATTGATGTGACATCATCTGACATAAAATTGATTAATTAAATGTAATTGATCTCATAGATGTGACTGTTGTGGTTCGTAGTCATAGCAGCACCAACTGCAGTTGATGTGGTGAATCCAACTTCATTTGTATGGCACTAACAATATAGTTTTATACAATTAGTTTAATAATTGTGTTAATAAAATAAAAGACCATGAATTAAATACTGGCCTTCTGGACTTTACACATTTGAAAATTACCTATTATATCATATTACATTAGAATTCATCTATATTTAAATTACATCATGGGTGTGGCTTGTGGTCATAGCAGCACCAGCTGCTGCGGTAAATGTGGCATATTTGAGCGATTTTAAAATACTCTCCTGTTTAAATGCATATTGCCTGTCTTGCACAATTTGCCTGAAGCCACCGGGGTGGTGGTGCCACCGGCTTGGGCCCGTCATCGCTGCTCGCAGCTTTAATTATTTATTATTTTTTTACGCGACTATTTGGGCATTTTTGGGGCCCTTCCCATGCTCGAAAACTCTTGAAACTTTGCACACGCATCAGAATGCGCGGCCATCAGGGCCGGGCTGAGGCTGGGACCCGGGCGTGGCAGGGGGGCTCGACAGCGCCCCCTAAAGTGGGGTCTGAAAACGGGGTCTATAAATCAAACACACTTGCACGTACATATATGAAACTCGGTACACATATAGAGCTCATCGGGCCGAACAACTTTCGTGCTCTAAGTTATGCGTCAGCACAACAGGAAGTGAGCTATTATGGGTTGTTCGGAAAACGCATGCTGTGGAATTTGCGATACTCCTCCTAGACGATTCACCCGATCAGCACCAAACTCGGTCAGCAGGAAGTCAAGACACTGAGGATGCTAAATTGCGAGCAACTTTTTGATATCTCAAACGGTTTGGCCGTGGCGAAGAGACGAATTTATGGCGAGAAAAGGGAAACAGGAAGTGTGTAATAACTTCTGCATACATTAATTCATTTTGATGAAACTTCAGCTGTGTGTTCGTTGTAAGAGGCCGATCACATGGATATGACTTTTGTGAGTCAAAGTTATAGCGCCACCAACTGGCAGCAGGAAGTGTCACTTTTGTCCAAAGAGGAGGGTTAGTTTTATCTACATTCACCAAACTCGGTATATATATAGTACTTTTCTAGCCGGACAACTTTCTAATTTACTGTCATTAGCTCTGACCAACATGAAGTCAGATAATTTGGTTGGAAGATAACACAAAGTGGAAAGCGAGCTCTGAGTTTTTACCTTCTCCTCAAAAGCGATTCATTCAATCTCCTCCAAACTCGGACAACATGAAGTAAATATACAGAAGATGCTAAAATGCGAACGGTTATTGGATATCTCAAACGGTTTTCCCGTAGCAAAAGCCTAAAAAACACAAAATAGGGACACACGTGCCTGGTTCATAAATAAGGCTATACTCCCACCTGCTGGTTATTCTCTATATCACACTGGCTGTTTTTCTGTTTTTTTTTCCTTCTGTTTTTTCAACACTTATGCTCTCCCTTAAATGACCAGTAGAGGGCAATATTGTATAAGTTTTCAAGCAAAAAACCTTGCCTCTGTGTGTGTGTGAGAATGGTTTTCTAGGCTGGTGGGGACTTAAACCTGAATGCACACAGACTCATGGGGACTTCCCAATGGGTACAAAAGCTTATAAATCAGACAGAATGAGTTCTTTTGAAGAAAGTTTTGTGTGATGGGTAGGTTTTGGAGCAGGGGCAGTGTAGGATGACAGAATATGGTTTGTACAGCATAAAAACCATTACATCTATGAGTCCCCAGAAAGATAGTGAACCAGACCTGACTGTGTGTGTATGTGTGTGTGTTTGTGGGTGGGTGTGTGTGTGTGTTGTGGATGGGGGATGGTGGGTGGGCTTAACTGATAAGAGTTGCCTGCAGCATACTTCAGCATTACTACTGTGTGTGTGTGTGCGTGTGTGTGTGTGTGTTCTTTTTGCTAGCCTGGTGGGGACTTCAACCTGAATGCACACAGACTCATGGGGACACGTGTCACTGATTTCTACAGTGTGTGTGTGTGTGTGTGTGTGTGTGTGTGTGTGTGTGTGTGAGCCACTCTTCTGTCTAAAAAGATTACCTCTCAATGCTGTGCTTTGGCCTGCATTAAAGGATAAAACATTTTATTCTGGGTTTGAATAAAAAAATGAATGTATAAAACCAGTTTATTTGTAGGGCATTGACAATATTGTTTTATATAATTAGTTAAATAATTGTGTTAATACAAATAATTATGAATAAAAAAATATAAATATAAAAAAACATTACTAACAAAAGAAAAAAACATTTAATTGTCTTAAAAAAAAGTAGATTAATGCCTTTTGTTTAAATATAAATATAGAATAACTAAATATAGAATAACCAGAAGGTGGAAGTGTAGCCTTATTCAGTAACCAGGTTGGATATGTCCTAGGGAACACTGTTTTGAAGATAAAACTGTTGTTGTTATTGCCCCTTCCCCCTCCCTCTCTCAGGATCACTCTGTGTGTGTGTGTGTGTGTGTGTGTGTGTGTGTGTGTGGAGGGGGTCTCTCTCACTCTGTGTGTGTGTGTGTGTGTGTGTGTGTGTGTGTGTGTGTGTGTGTGTGTGTGTGTGTGTGTGTGTGTGTGTGTGTGTGTGAGTGTGTGTGTGTGTGTGTGTGTGTGGAGGGGGTCTCTCTCACTGTGTGTGTGTGTGTGTGTGTGTGTGTGGAGGGGGTCTCTCTCACTCTGTCTGTGTCACCTTGTCTCTTGTTTTTTCATAATTTAACCCTTTCATATCATAATTGCTATCAGCAATATTTATCACTTTATTGTGAAAAATAAGTTTAAAAAAATGTATTATATATATCATTATAAAATCATTATAAATATGTATTATAAAATCATTGTTGCAGTCTCTGTGATTTGGCTTAATTTATTTTTAAGAGAAGTGTAAGGATAATACAACTTCAGCATTTGGACAGTATTCTGCACTCATTTTGAAATTGACATTTGACATCACCTGACATAAAATTAATGAATAAAATGTAATTGATCTCAGAGATGTGACTGTTGTGGTTCCTGGTCATAGCAGCACCAGTTGCTGCAGTTAATGAGGTGAATTCAAATGACTTTGACATAGTCCCATTATTTATTTTTTCCCATATTAAATGCCTATTGGCCTGCTGTGCACAGTTAAGCTGATGCCACCGGGGTGGCGGTGCCCCCGGCTTGGGCCCGTCATCGCTGCTCGCAGCTTTAATATTTATTATTTTGGTCCATTACATTTTTTTTATCCTTATAATCATCCTGTAGCCCATGTGTTTGACATCTCTTTCCAGTGCAATATTGTGAGAAATCTAATCATGGAATAAAGTACTGTGCAAAAGGTACGTTAGTATGGTTATTAATGGTTATAAACTAATATTTACTACTGACACACTACGGTTAAAGATATAAATAACTGGCTTAACCATTTTTTGGGTGAAAATACTAAGACTTTTGCACAGTACTGTATATTGTTATATGATTCTATGAGCACAGCTCTCTGCATAAGAGCATCCCAATAATTCCCTATTCTTTTTCAGGCGGACAAAAATGCACCAGAATTTAAAACAATGTATAAAAATACTGAGCAACTAATCAAGGTAAGCTTCTTCACAAATCAGAGCTCAGAATATCTCTACAGTTAGAGCGGTAGCCTATCAGATCACAAAGCGTATAAACTGGAGGCTAATTTCAAGGGTTTGTTAAAATTGTTATTCTCTGGGCTTTTGCACCAGGTGAATTTCTCCTCGCTGGACGTGCACCTGCACACCGAGGCACTCCTCAACTCTATGAATTTCCTCAATAACCTCCTCCCACCCATGAAGAAAGACACACAGGAGGAGGAGCCCGTCCGACCCAAGGAAGAAGAGGAAGAAGAAGAAGAGGAGGCAAAAATAGAGGATTCTGCTGTTGCAAAGAAATCTTGTAAGAAACTCAGATGTTCATGGTAACACTTTATTTTAGGGTTTAATTCTTACTATTAACTACTTGCATATAAGCATGCATATTACTAGGATATTGGCTGTTCATTAGTACTTATAAAGTACGTATTAATGACCATATTCTACATCCCTTAATCCTACCCAATACCTAAACTTAAATGCTACAAAAACCACCTTACTAACTATTAATAAGCAGTAAATTAGGAGTTTATTGAGGCAAAAGTTGTAGTTAATAGTGAATGTGTTTCCTCATACTACAGTGATACCATTTTCAATTGTTATTGTTCTTTTTTGTCATGATCTCCTTTTTAATCTCATATTTTTGGCTTTTCCGTCAGCCTATAAGAAGTCAAAGTTTGAGGATGTGGTGAGTTTGCACATCCGAGCTGACCTCAGCTGTCTGAAGGTCTTCATAAGAGGAGAGAAAGCCAGGATCTCTGAGATCAGCATAGAGGGTAAAGCACATTTCTGAAGATGCAAATCAACTCAATAACGTTGGGATGTGATCCATTACAGCATGTTCTGTCTTTACCAGGGTTAGTTTCTGAAGTTCAGATGAAGAAGAAGTCAGTGGAGATTCTGGCTAACCTCAAGAACATTATAATTCTGGATTGTGACAGAGAAGCACTATATAAAAAGGTAGAAAAACTTTACTTTTGAGGATAAATAAATCATAGAATGGGAACTACATGGGCACAATGGAGAACTGGCACACATTTTTTAAATGTTGTGTTATGCAATAATAAACAGTAAGACTTTTAACCACACATTTCACTCCTATTTTATTGGTCCAAAGTAAAAGTATTGTTTATTAGATTATATAATTTTTTATTTACAATTCCAATGTCTTGAACTCAATTTGTATCCACTCACAAAAAAGTTTAATGCTCAAATATAATGGTGGAAAAAGCTGCCACATTAGTACGTTCTTTTGTTTACAGATACCTCATCTTACTGACTTTGGGCTAATAACAACATTTATGATTTTGAACTGTTTTTAAATGTAATTTTGTATCATTCATGAGAAGAAAGGACAGGGTGTGAGATGTAATGGATTTAGGCTAACGATGGAATGATGATGTTATGTAGGCGGTGTCCATCGCGGATAAGGAGGTGTTTGATTTCCACATGGTGAACCATGTGGATGTAACCGAGGGGGACGCCTATACGGACATGCAAATTGTGGACACCAGTGTAACTTTGACTGTGGGCTGCATTCAGGTTATCTTCCTCAACAAGTTTGTGTCCTCAATACTGGTAAGTGTTCATCTCAAACACTACTGCATCCCCCATTCTTCCATACTAAGAAAGTTAGTTGAACAAAAAAATAATACTGATAATGATAACAGCTGTTGTTTTATTTTTTTACATTTTATTTAGCACCTATAACTTGTACATTTAAAAACAGAAGAGGGCCTATTGCCGAACCCGGGGGTTCACCTTAGTTTCTTAAAGTTCACTTCTGAATTAAAAATTTCCTGATAATGTCTGTCTTCAGTTGAAAAGAAATTACGTTTTTGAGGAAAACATTCCAGGATTTTTCTCTATATAGTGGACTTCAACAGGGACCAACGGGTTGAAGGTCCAAATTGCAGTTTCAATGCAGCTTCAAAGAGCTCGACACAATCCCAGTCGAGGAATAAGGCTCTTATTTAGCCAAACCATCTGTAATTTTCAAAAAAAATCTACAAAACCGATATACATTTTACAACCACAAATGTTTGTCTTGCACTGCTCTGCATGTGCCACTTATTACAAAATCACATTGGAAAGGTTACCGCTGACGTTGGTGGGTAGGGTGAAATTTTCACATCCAACAATCGTTTTTTACCTTTTTTTTGTGAAGGCTGTTTTACTTCTTTGCACATTCGTTGTGTAATGTGACCTTTCCAGCATGAGTACTTTATATGTGGCGACTGATGGTTTGGCTAGAGAAGTCCCTTTTTCCTCAGCTGGGATCGTGTTGAGCTTTTTGAAGCTGCATTGAAACTGCAATTTGGACCTTTAACCCATTGGTTCCCGAAGAAGTCCAATGACTTTTTTCGACTGAAGAAAGAAAGACATGAACATCTTGGATGATGTAAATTATCAGGACATTTTAATTCTGAAGTGAACTAATATTTTAATAGAAACAAATTTCTACTCTGCAAGTAAACCTTATTTTTCTTTACTTACTCTGTCACTTTGAAAACCACAGCATTATGCAATTTTCTTTTTGAATTTTATTAGCCTCTGTTTGAATTTAATTTGTCTAATGGTCAAATCTCCCTCTTTTTATTTTCTCTCTTTAGGCATTTATTAATAATTTCCAGGAGGCTAAAAATGCACTGGCAGAGGTGACGGCCCAGGCAGCAGAGAAAGCAGCCACGGGGGTTTTGGAGCTGGCAGAGAGAAGTACACGCATCTCCCTGAACGTAGACATCAAAGCTCCAGTTGTCTTCCTCCCACAATCCTCGGTTTCCCACAATGTCATTGTGGCAGATCTGGGTTTAGTGACGGTAAAGAACCGCTTTGAAATGGTCTCCTCTCCATCACACACCAAGATCCCCCCGGTCATGGACATCATGGCTGTTGGACTGAGTGATCTTAAAATGTTCAGGTGCGGAGAGTATTGCAAATCACTTTTTCTGTATTTTTAAACACATTGACTAATTTGATATAACCAGAGGTGGACAAAGTACACAACTCTATTACTTGAGTAAAAATACTTCTGGTCAAATGTTGAACAGATTTTTACTTAAGTAAAAGTACAAAACTATTTGTTTTTAAAAGTACTAAGTTTCAAAAGTCAATTTCTTTTTATGTCAATGCATTATTTTATTATTGCATTGTTGTATAAATGCACATTATGCCATGATGGTGGTTTAAGCCAATCAGTGATGCTCCATCTGACATGCTAGCATACAACTACCTTAAACAAATTGAAATACTTGAATAAAAGTTACAAAGTTTTTACAAAGCTGCTGTCACTTTAAGGCTGAATGCCAGGGTCCAATACACTGATACACATCTGATATTCTCCCAACTGTTTACTCTTCTCTTTCTCCCAGATGTTTACATTTTTTAACATTTTATGAGACATGCATCAAGTGTATGCCAACTAAACTAATCTTTAATCTTTTCAGAAAACTGAAACATACTTTCTATTTATGACCATGGCCACGCACTGTGCCGTGGAAAACTCTTCTTCCATTTTGCTATAAACTGTTCAGTGTTCAAAAAATCTTGGGAAACTTCACATGAGCCTACAAGAGTGATTACTAATAGGCTGTCTGAAAAAAATAAAAAACTTTTATAGAAGAAAAATATCAACCATTGACTTTAAGAGCTGCTACAGAAACGGCTTTCGACTTTGAGGACCTTGATAGAAATGTAGTGGAGTGAAAAGTATGATATTTGTCTTTCAAATGTAGTGAAGTAAAAGTCATACGTTTCCAGAAAAAAATAATACTCAAGTAAAGATACTCAAAAAGTGTACTTAAGTACAGTACTCAAGTAAATTGACTGAATTACTGTCCACTCCTGGATTTAACAGCCCTAAAATAAAATTTGTATTGCTTGATGAATGATGTTTCTAATATTTTTTATTTTATTTTCTCAGGACCACATTCAGTGACGGACAATTTAAGAGTGAAATTCAGTTACTCAAGCCAGTCAACATGGACCTGTCAATCAAACGCAATCTCGCTGCCTCCTGGTATCACAGCATACCTGACATCCAGATCAATGCACACCTCAAACCCATGAGTGTAAGAGGATATATTTGTGTTTATTTCTGTGTGATTATAGGCGTAAGGGATATTGCAGCTAATATGAATGTGTGTTTATTGCAGCTGATCTTGAGTCAGGAGGACCTGACTATAGTGCTGAAGACTCTGAGTGAGAATCTGTCTGAAACTTCTGGTGATCCTCCAGCGCCGTCCAGCTCTGATAAAGGAGACACGCTTTCTACCAAAGATTCCCAGAGTTCTGGAGGTATAAGATACACACAAACACAGACAGTGAAGCTTTATCAATCATTGCTGCACAGGTTATGTCAAACACACTTTCTATTTTATTGTCTTTGCATGTTTGCCTGAAATGAATATCCTGCTATTTATGTGTCATTTAAGTATCAAAAAATATTGCAAATCATGTTATAGCCATTCCAAATGACATATTTAATATAAAATACAAAATATAATTTTACAAGATTAGGCGAAATAAAAATAATTATTTGATAATTTAAAGTTTTGCATGTTTTTGTCAAAATAACAAAGAAACACTCTATAACATTTACTTATACCTACTGTATAACAGCTCATAAATGTCATATTTACCTGTGACCTTCCTTCCTCTTAGACATACAGAAATTGATTACAGTTATCAAACACTTTACAGTCTTAATTGCATAAATAACAAATTAAATATAGATTAATCCTTATTAAAGCTACACTTTTCTCTGTTATCTTTGTTTTTTGATTAACATTAATGACAGACAGCATTAGTGGCTGCTGTCACTTTAAGATCTGACACGTCGTCACATGCATCTCATTTCCTCACAAGTCTTTAAGCTCTTTTAAGATGTTATTTAACTCATTTAAGACAAGAATACTCGACAAAATGGGCATTTTGGCATAGTTCTGTGTGTTATTGTTTGTTCGAGCAAGGCAAGGCAAGGCAAGTTTATTTGTATAGCACATTTCATACCCAATGGCAATTCAAAGTGCTTTACATAGAAATTAATTAAAATAGTGGTAACAAATGCATGAGAAAAAAAAGAATACCATATGGACGAATAAAGAATTAAAAACAAGCATAGTTAAAACAGTCGTAAAGATATAGTAATTAAAATAATAATAATAATAAAAAAAATAAAAATAAAAAAATGAGAGCATGAAAGAGATTCTTGTGTGCTCGCGTCTTTCTGTGCGTTGTGTGTGAGTCACAGGGGGCGTCTCAATCAGCTCCCTAGCCTCCTAGGTCGTGAATCCGTGCATCTGGAAAGTATTCACAGCGCTTCACTTTTCCCACATTTTATGTTACAGCCTTTTTTCAAAATGGATTCAATTCATTATTTTCCTCAAAATTCTATAAACAATATCCCATAATGACAACATGAAAGAAGTTTGCTTGAAATTTTTGCAAATTTATTAAAAATAAATAAAAAAAGGCGAAAAGTCACATGTACATAAGTATTCACAGCCTTTGTTTAATACTTTGTTGAAGCATCTTTGGCACCAATTACAGCCTCAAGTCTTTTTGAGTTTGATGCTCTAAGCTTGGCACACCTGTTTTTGGGCAGGTTCTCCTGTTCTTCTTGGCAGGACCTCTCAAGCTCCATCAGGTTGGATGGGGAGCGTCGATGCACAATCATTTTCAGATCTCTCCAGAGATGTTCAATCGGGTTCAAGTCTGGGCTCTGGCTGGGCCACTCAAGGACATTCACAGAGTTGTCCTGTAGCCACGCCTTTATTATTTTGGCTGAGTGCTTTGGGTTGTTGTCCTGTTAGAAGATGAACCTTCGCCCCAGTCTGAGTTGCGGAGTGCTCTGGAGCAGTTTTTCATCAAGGATTTCTCTGTACATGCTGCTGAAAAACATCCCCACAGCATGATGCTGCTGCCACCACCATGCTTCACTGTAGGGATGGTATTGGATGACACTTGTCACACAATAATCACCATATCCTGATTGGCTTCATCACTCGGTCTCCTCTCCACCAATCCACCAGTGCCTTGAAAAGCGCTATATAAATCGAACGCATTATTATTATTATTATTACTTGCCATTCAGGCAAAAGAGTTCAATCTTTGTTTCATCAGACCAGAGCATTTTGTTTCTCATGGTCTGAGAGTCCTTCAGGTACCTTTTGGCAGACTCCAGGTGGGCTGTCATGTGCCATCTGGCCACTCTACCATACAGGCCTGATTGGTGGAGAGCTGCAGAGATGGTTGTTCTTCTGGAAGGTTCTCCTCTCTACAGAGAAACGCTGGAGCTCTATCAGAGTGACCATCGGGTTCTTGGTCACCTCCCTCACTAAGGCCCTTCTCCCCCGATCGCTCAGTTTGGGCGGATGATGGAGGCCACTGTGCTCATTGGGACCTTCAATACTGCAGAAATGTTTCTGTACTCTTCCCCCAATCTGTTAGCCTGACAAACCGGACCCACATCAAGATGTTTGGTCTGGAAACTCACCATTGACAGCTCAATTCGAGGGGTGGATAAACGGTTGTCTTTCAAACTCCCTCTGCACGCGATAGGATAGCGCTACAACCAACTCGAGCAACGAAGGTGAAGCAAAGCTAGTTGATAGATTAAACTTTCGCTGTATCCTGTCGGCAAAACTCTGAACACATCTTCCCTTTTTAAGAATGACTTAACACTAGAAGTCCCAGAGATTTGTAGCCCTCCTTTAGCCAAGTGGATGCTAACTGGCTAGTCTTTTGGCTATCATTAGCATCAATTCATGTGTAAATATGGTCATTACCTGAGCAATCTGCAGGGGGGTTGGGGGTGTGTGTGTGAATGGTTGCTAGTGGCTTGTTTGTATGTGTGGGGGAGGGAGGGCTGCTAAAAGCAGAGAACTTGATTGACCATGTCTCACATGGACATGGGTAGAAATGTTACCACGGGCAATTTCTTCACATCGCTGTCACTTGCGCATAAACGTATTAGCCGGAAAACCACCATCCTCGGCACAGTCAACAAGATTTCCCGGGAAACCCCTCTTTCCGCTAGACATACAGATCGCAATGAATTCACCACTCCGGTATGTTGCAGGTCTTTTGTGGTTCTATGTTTGTGTTTCTAAATTTTAGAATCAACACCGCCAAGTGTTTCATTGTGTGTAAAAGTGCTATGAAAATAACAATATCTTATTTATTAGGTGTTCCCTATATCGAGGGAACTTCGCACTGCGTCGAAACGAAGAAATTGGGGATACTCCCTAAGCATGAACGCGTCTGAAGTATGAATGAAACTAGTCCAATCTTTATTGGTCCTACGTCATGACGTAGATGTGACGGCATACCCGGAAGCTATAAAGGGGAGCCCGGCGCATTGTAGCGTCAGTTATCGCTCTACAGCAATAACGCTCTGTGTGTGTGTTTGAAGCACTGTCTGTCTATTTATTGTTGTCTGTCCCATATATCAAAAAGAAAAGAAAAGAGACCTAGAAACATATATATAAAATAAATATGTCGAACACTGAGTTTAAGAGGTGCGTGCATCCGTGTCCCCGCTACATCTCGGGAGCGGACACGCACTCTATGTGTTCAGTGCCTGGGCATTCAGCATGCTCAGGTGGCTCTCGAGGGAGCCGCCTGCAGTCATTGTGAGCTGCTGACGCTCAGGGTACTAAGGTCTCGGTTGGCGGTCTTTGACGAGGCCGGCCAACCACGCGAGCCCCGCCCCTCTCGCAAGCTATCTGTCACCCGAATCGGCATCGTCCCTAAAAGCCCCGGTACTGCCCACCAAGCCATGCAGGGACACATCGGCGTTGGTGGGCAGGGCATATATGGCGGCGGGTCGGGCTGGTAGCTCTCTGCACACGTTGTCTATCTTGCAGGCGTACCAGGCCGACCTTCTCAAAGAGCTAGACGAGGGAGAAGGTCCCTCTCCTGAGGACATTTTAGAACTTAGGAAGGCTGCTGATCTGTCTCCCCGCGTCACCAAGGAGACGGCCCGTACCATCCGGCTTCAAGGCTTCTGGTGGGTGTGTAGACTCGTAGGAGTGAGTAAAAGTATACGGGTGCTGAGCTTGTGGAAGATCCAGCAAAAATCAGGGCTTTGAATTGGATCCAGACAGCGAGTGGTAGAAAATGCAGAGAGATGAAGAGAGGTGTGACATGAGCCATTTTGGGCTCATTGAATACAAGGCGTGCCGCAGCATTCTGGATCATTTGCAGCGGTTTGATTGCACAAGATGGAAGTCCAGCCAGAAGCGCATTGCAATAGTCAAGTCTAGAAATGACCAGGGCTTGGACAAGAAGCTGTGTTGCATGCTCCGTAAGGAACGGTCTGATTTTCCTGATGTTGTGCAATGCAAACCTGCATGACTGGGCTGAGATGTGGTCTTTGAAGGACAGCTGGTCATCAAAGATTACTCCAAGATTTCTGACCGACTTTGAAGGGGTAATCAATAATGAACCTAGCTGGATGGTAAAATTATGTTGTATGAAATGGTTGGTTTCTTTATTGGTTTCTCTGGTTGGTTTCTTTATTTTATTTTGTACTATTTTTATCAATAAATCTCAGCAACAAAGGAAAAAAAAACATGTGTGTTGATTTCTCCCTAAGATGGCTCCCTAAGATTCAAGTTTCCTTGAAGTGGCTCAGCATGGCCCCACATTGTTTACATAACAAAAGCAACTGTTCACAGGTGATTAAGGATATTAGTCTAAAGCCTTACAGCCCATCGGCTGTCCTGCGGGTTTTATAGGTAGAAAAGCCAAATGGCTGCTCTCTGGGACTTCTTGTGTTAAGTGCCGTTCTTTGTTCTTTTCTCAGAGAAAAGCTTAACTCCAAGTCTTCCAGAGCCGCGGCCAAAGCCGATTCGAAAGACTGCCGTTCGCCAGCTTCTGTGTTTACTAGTAACATGCAATCGCAACTCTGCCATCATTATGTTAAGCCCCGCCCACTGACTCTATACATGATGTGATTGGCCCGACCAGAGTTTGGTTTTTCCAGCTCAGAAGTGTATTGAGAGTTGCTAGATGACACTCGCGGCAGATTAGATTTGCTGCCGCTAGGGTGCTTCTAGATTTCTAGGCTACCGATCTTTGCCTCAATACAATCGAGTCTCGGATGTCTATGGAGAATTCCTTGGACTTCATGGCTTGGTTTGTGCTCTGACATGTATGTAGCCACGTTTCCATTACAGATTTGTACAAAACTTTAGCAATATTTTCTAAATTTTGATAAAAAAACGATTGCGAAATGACTGTTTCCATTAGCGCAGTTATGCGACTAAAACTTATTATTTTCCTCTCGCGATAGGTCAGTCCAAAAATTAAGGAACCTGTGTTGGTAGGTTTGTATATCCCATTCACCGCACTAGCCATTATTTTTATTGAAAGGAGACGTGTGTGTTATCCAAGCATTAATGGCAAGGAAAGCCCCTTATAGTTTACTTAAGCGGCACATATAAGGTGTTTGTGTGTGTTTCTCCCTCAGATCTGCTTTAAGGGTCTTCATGATAATGTGGCATTTCTGTGTTTAGAATCCAGTATTCCTGTAATTGTATTGTCGTTTATGAGTTTAATAAAGAACTCCGTCTCTTCTGTCCAAACAAACTGTCATATGTAAAGAATGATCAACTTTTACACACGTCAGTTTATTGTGACGCATTGCCACATATAGAGAACAGCTAAATGTTTGAATTTGCACGATGGTAACTCAAAGGTTTTTTCGTTTTACCACTTCGTTATTTTGGCTTGAAATTCCGTTTGTTGGAAAATATGAACTGAATTTAAAAATGCTTTTGATATTAAAAACTTTGTGTTCAATAAACAAAATACATTTTGTGCATGCAATATAATGCCTGCATGCAGTCCATAAATAAAATTAGACCGTTTATAGTTTATAATTATGTCTTGAACTTATCTGCATAGCTAAAGATTACGGAGTATTGTGAGTTGTTTCCGCTGTCTTAAAGGAAGAAAAAAAAAAAACGTCAGCATCTTCATTGGCCATGGGTTAAAGAAAATATAGCCTAACTATGAAACTAAATAGGCCTAAACATTAGCCTATAATTATATTGTTTTAATTCCATATAATGATTATGAAAAGGGAGCAGTATGAGTAAGTTTTTATTAAAAATGTATTTCGTTTTGTATATATTGTATTTTAATTTTGATCGATGTTTCATCAAATAATTGCCTGTATATTAAATAAGAAGCAAGATCGTCTGGAATGGATTGACGTGCGTGGCCTGTTTCCTCGGCCAGTGAGTAAGGCTGAAACTAAAGCGTCTTACTGTTTAATACATTTCTTGAATGTATGTCTTAATAACAGAAGGCCTATAAATTATATTATTTGTGGCTGCTCCGAGGTCCGTCATTACTAGGTTAAACTTCAACAATGTCCTTACTAGGAGAAAATATATGTTGTTTTAATGACATAAGATCTCCTTATTAAGAGGAAAGATGTTGTTAAAACACATAACATCTCATTATTACGACACAATTGAGTGGAAAAATAATATATAGGCCCTATGTGGCAGCAATGCGCCAGATGACCTGTAAATGCGAGAAGAAAAAAAACGTTTCCATTGCTGTTTTGTGAAAATTTCGATTTTTTTTTTTCCATCCATCCATCCATCCATCCATCCATCCATCCATCCATCCATCCATCCATCCATCCATCCATCCATCCATCCATCCATCCATCCATCCATCCATCCATCCATCCATCCATCCATCCATCCATCCATCCATCATCTTCCGCTTATCCGGGGCCGGGTCGCGGGGGCAACAGTCTAAGCAGAGACGCCCAGACTTCCTTCTCTCTGGCCACTTTCTCCAGCTCCTCCGGGGGTACCCCGAGGCGTTCCCAGGCCAGCCTGGAGACATAATCACTCCAGCGTGTCCTGGGTCTTCCCCGGGGCCTCCTCCCAGTGGGACGTGCCCGGAACACCTCCCTGGGAAGGCGTCCTGGAGGCATCCGAAATAGATGCCCGAGCCACCTCAGCTGGCTCCTCTCGATGTGAAGGAGCAACGGCTCTACTCTGAGCTCCTCCCGAGTGACCGAGCTTCTCACCCTATCTCTAAGGGAGCGCCCAGCCACCCTGCGGAGAAAGCTCATTTCAGCCGCCTGTATCCGGGATCTTGTCCTTTCGGTCATGACCCACAGCTCATGACCATAGGTGAGAGTAGGAACGTAGATTGACCGGTAAATCGAGAGCTTCGCCTTACGGCTCAGCTCCTTCTTCACCACGACAGACCGGTACAACGCCCGCATTACTGCAGATGCTGCACCGATCCGCCTGTCAATCTCCCGTTCCATCCTTCCATCACTCGTGAACAAGACCCCAAGATACTTAAACTCCTCCACTTGAGGCAAGAACTCTCCGCCAACCTGAAGTGAGCAAGCTACCCTTTTCCGACTGAGAACCTTGGCCTCGGACTTGGAGGTGCTGATTCTCATCCCAGCCGCTTCACACTCGGCTGCAAACCGTCCCAGTGCATGTTGAAGGTCCCGGTCTGAGGTTGCCAACACGACAACATCATCTGCAAAGAGCAGTGACGAAATCGCGTGGTCCCCAAACCGGACACTCTCCGGCCCTTGGCTGCGTCTAGAAATTCTGTCCATAAAAATTATGAACAGAACCGGTGACAAAGGGCAGCCCTGCCGGAGACCAACATGCACCGGGAACAAATTTGACCTACTGCCGGCAATGCGAACCAAGCTCCTGCTCTGGTCGTAAAGGGACCGTACTGCCCTTAGCAAGGGGCCCCGGACCCCATACTCCCAGAGCACCCCCCACAGGGTGCCACGAGGAACACGGTTCGAATGCCTTCTCCAAATCCACAAAGCACATGTGGACTGGTTGGGCAAACTCCCATGAACCCTCCAGCACCCTGTGAAGGATATAGAGCTGGTCTAGCGTTCCACGACCGGGACGAAAACCACACTGCTCCTCTTGAATCCGAGGTTCCACTATCGGCCGAATTCTCCTCTCCAGTACCCTGGCATAGACTTTCCCAGGGAGGCTGAGAAGTGTGATCCCCCTGTAGTTGGAACACACTCTCCGGTCCCCCTTCTTGATTTTTTATTTTTTTTTAAATGTTTTTATTTCAATTTGCTCAATTTGAAGGGTAATTGAAACTTGGCTTGTGTCTGTGCACTGTGGGACCTTACATAGACTGGTGTGTGCTTTTCCAAATCATGTCCAATCAACTGAATTAACCACAGGTGGACTCCAATCAAGCTGTAGGAACATCTGAAGGATGATCAGTGGAAACAGGAGTTAGTGCAGTTATAAATACATTTTGTGAAGAAGACTGTTACGTCTCTATGTAGTCTAGGGTTAAATGGACTATGTTGGTGTGATGTGTGGAGGCAGCAAGGTTCAGTTCCCAACCCCTGAGCTTCTTAACAAGAAATAGACCTCAAAACAACTTATGTGGAAAAAAGAACAAGGACTTTTATTTCCAGACAGGGGAGGATCGAGGAGGCAAGGCCAAAACAACAAACATAAAACCTCGAACTAGTCAGGAGAAAACTAACTAAACTTCAAAAGTAAAGAAAACAAAGTACAACAGAAGTACACTGACTCCTTAACTAACTTAAACAGGAGAAAACCGAATATAAAGAAAATGGCACCCACCTACGCCACTAATCCCTTCCCCAAATGATTAACAATACAAACGTGATAAATAAAAGACCATAAGAACAGTAATTACTAACAGATGATGACTTACAAAAGAGAGGAGTTTAGTTTTCGTAGGTGCCAGTTACCACTAGCCTGACAAGCCAGACCCACATCAAGATGTTTGGTCTGGAAACTCACCATTGACAGCTCAATCCGAGGGGCGGATAAACGGTTGTCTTTCAAACTCCCTCTGCACGCGATAGGATAGCGCTACAACCAACCAGAGCAACGAAGGTGAAGCAGAGCTCGTTGATAGATTAAACATTCGCTGTATCCGGTCGGCTAAACTCCGAACACATCTTCCCTTTTTAAGAATGACTTCAGTGCCGTTCTTTGTTCGCACGCAAACGCAACTCGGCTGTCGTCATTATGGTTCCGCCCACCGACTCTATACACGATGTGATTGGCCCGTCCAGATTTTGCGGGCAGATTAAATTTGCTGCCGCTAGGGTGCATCTAGATTTCTAGGCTAAGTTACCACAATAACTTTAAAACAATAAGAACTCAAGCAACAATGATTCTCCTTTAAAGTAAACAAAGAGAAAGAAAGATGCTAATAAAGCTGGTAGAGTTTAAGAAGCGAATCCTCACAGAACAGCCCTACACACACACACACACACACACACACACACACACACACACACACACACACACACACACACACACACACACACACACACACACACACACTCACTCACAAACACACTGTGTGCAAAATTAAAGTGGGGGAAAGCAAAAATACGTCCTTGGACGTAACAAAGACACACTTCTTTCACATTGTCATTATGGGGTATTGTTTGTGAGCTGATTGAGACATACCCGCACAGACAGGACATTCACAGACAGCCCATTCTCTTCTGTCTTGTCACATTTGAATGGTTTAAAAGCATTTGCATGAATAAATAAACGCAAGATAGTAAAACGGATGCTGTGTTAATTGCGTTAAATACTTTAAACAAGTTAAACTGGAAAAAAAAAGAGTGTAGAATCGATGTCCTGGTCAAAATAATTATAAATAAAAATAATAGGATAATTTAACTCAAATTTAAAATGTATATAAAATTATATTTTTTGTAATAATAATCGAAGAATTGTATTTCCCAATTCAAAAAAGTACTGAGAGAATATTGGAGTACTTTTATTTTGCTGTAGGGAACACGGTTGTGACGGCAGCAGTGGTGGAGGGCCAGAAAACAGGCAAACTAAAGAACACTCTGAAACTCGACTTCAAGTTTGACTCCATGACACTGGTCCTCTACAGCCCGAACAACGAGGTGACAAAATACACTCAGGTCACAGTAGACCAACATGTTCATGTAATGTTTACATAGTTTACTAAGTTTAAATATTTTGCATTCTGGTTCAGTTTTTTGTAATCTGTTTGTGTATAGGTCCAGTTATCCGACTCTCGTGATGAGAGTTTGAAGTTGGCAGAGTTCACGTTGGGCACGATCTCCACCGCTGTGCTCATGTTCTCTGACAGCTCCATGAAAGCCTCCCTCAAACTCACAAACTGCCTCCTGGATGACAAGAGACAGAGGGTGAAAATGATCACATCCAGGTAGATCACACACACTCAAGATGCTCCAGTTGTGTTAAATGTTGTTTTATATGTACAAATGTAATGTCCTTCTGCCTCATGCAATTGACATAGTCGTTGCTCATTTTCTGTGATATAGCTACAAATAATTGATGAAATCAGGAACAATCGAATAATTTATTGTTCTTAGTTTTTTGTCACTAATAATTTGTTTAATCTTAAATCACTAATGTTGTAGCATTTATATATTTATTTATTTTTTGCACTAAATATATGCTTACATATCCAATTAATCGATTGATATAAAATCAATAGATATTTCTTTGCTCGGAGCATGGAGAACCTTTTATGCAAATCGTTCATTTTGAAACATTTCTATTTTAAAACTTTTTTTGCACAAATTGTATGTATCCAATTAATCGAAGAAATAATCAATAGATTATTAAATTCTCTACATTTTCTTTGTTCTGTGCATGAAGAACCTCTTTATCTGAAATAACTGATGCTGTAACATAATTTTTTTACCTTTTTTTGCACAAAATGTATGCTTACATATCAAGTTAATTGAAGAAAGAGTCAATAGATTAATACATTCTGAAAAGTTGCTAGTTGCAGCCTTTTGGTAAATCAAGTGTGTCACTTAATGTCTTCCCTAATTTCCTGCTGCTCTAGGATGATGGCGATGCGTCAGGGTAGGGAAGGCAATGTGATGGTAGACGTGAGTTACCGACAAGGCCGGGAATATACCGTCCTGGACACCCTGGTTCAGGACCTCTATCTCTGTGCCAGCGTTGAGTTCCTGCTCACAGTAGCTGATGTCTTTCTCAAAGCTATGGCTGACGGCTTCTCTGGTCCTCCTAAGAGCAACAAACAACCCACCAGTTCCTCTAAAGACCCAGGTTCTTCATCAAAATATTAATTGCTTAACATCTGGTACCATTTTTGGGACTTTCACCTGTATTTGACCAACACAAATTGAAAAGCTTCCCATACACACATACAGTGGTCTAAGTTCAAAATGTTGGTGTCATTTTAGAGGAAACCATTTGAAGTTACTTCAATTAAATTTTGATTTTGACCTTCATGACAACTGTGAGGGGGGTGAATTTTTTTTATAACTCATTCGTTTACGTTATATAAAGCCTTAAAGTTCTGCATAATTATGGGCGTGGTTACAGGTGGATAGCCATTTATCCGCCGACTTTAGTCATTGCGTCACCTAAGCTTCGCCCACATCCCGCCTTTTTCCCATTTTCTGTTATCCGGGAGTGACAAGCGATGACTCGCTCGCAAGATGGCAACGCCCAGCTCGTCTCTACTTTAAGCTTCAGAACGCCTTATCGGAATCCTATGGGGGACATCACGGACACTACGTCCATATTTTTTTTTAACAGTCTATGTCTAGGACCCAGCAGACAGTTTGGGCTGTTTCCACTAAATTCCAGAAAATAGTGGAAAAAAGAAGTTTGTCTGTGTCATGTTGTATGCAAGATTTACTCAAATGGATCTGTTTTTGGGGGTTATTACAGCTCAGAAATCCTATACTTACATGTTTATCACATTTAGCAGTGTTTTATGTAACTTCAAAGGGTTTCCTGTAAAATGACACCAAAATTTTGAACTTAGACCACTGTATGTGTGTATGGGAGGCTTTTTAATTTGGGTAGGCCAAATCCAAGCGGAAATGGTACCAGAGTAATTCAGTGTAAATACATTACTTTTTGTCTAAAACAAATGCCAAAGTGATGCATATTTCCAGAAAGTAGAGACTAAGCTTTCCAATGGTACCACATCATAGCTCCTCCACAGACATTTATAATGGAAAGTATATACATGACGATGCCATTCCCGACCCTGTACAGGGTCCGTGGAGTTTAAGTGTTAACAAAAACTATAATAGTATATCAATGATACTAACACTGGCTATTTGACTTGTCTTTCTCTTGCTAGCGGTTCCTGCTCCACCAGTGGTTTCCAAAACCGAGATGAACGTTGTGGTGAGGAATCCGGAGATCGTTTTTGTGGCCGACCTCACGCGTGCTGACGCTCCGGCTCTGGTCATGACGACGCAGTGTGAGCTGGTGATGAAGAGCGAGCCCAGCGGTCAGTCAATGACGGCGGCCATTTCAGATCTGAAGGTGGTGGCGTGTCCGTTTGTGCGAGAGAAGCGTGAGCACAATGTGACGACGGTGCTCCAACCATGTCAGGTGTTCTTCCAGAGCAGCCAATCGCCTTCTCAGCCTCAGTCCATCGAGCTGTCCATTAGCTCCCTCACACTCAAGGTGATTCAGCTTTAAATGGTGATCAACTGCTGTTTAGAAATCATTCATATCTTAAAGCTACAGTTGAAAAACTGTTTAATTCTAATGAGACCATTTTATCAAATTTAAGGTAAAAAAAATCTTAAATATCTTGAATGGTATAATTAAAGTCTTTATTATCATTTTACGACAGAAAAGCAGTAACCACAATACTGCACATTAATGCCAAAATATCAACTTTTGATGAACTATGATAATAAATGTTTAGTTAAGTTTAGTAAATTTAGGAGCACTTAAAGAACTTCAGGGGCACAATGAGAATTTATCAAATTATAGTTTATCCTTATGACATTTGCAAGCTAAATTATTTTATTATTTTGAATACAAACACAAGATTTTTAAACATTTCTGCTTCAAACTGTATATATTTAATAATTAAGGAATTATGTGTATTCTAAACATTTTATTAAATTCCATATACATTTATTTTATAAATAAAATACCAATAATAACCAGAAAAAAACATGTTATGCATAACATATGCCCAAAATACAATGGGACTCGAAATGTATCTATTACTTCCGACTGCTCGTTCAAATATATGAGGGAGATTAAAATATCCACTCTTACAGCCATCTAAATCATATGACAATACAAACACCATAAAGTAAACATTGTCATAATTCATCAACAGTGAATCATAAGCAATCGTTTGGCATGTGAGGTGTTCTTTGATTGCGAAATGCTCTGAAAAACACACAACAGTGCCACATAATCACATTAAGCCATTTCACAATCGCTGTTTTCCGGGCTCAAATTTAAGACCTTTTAAAATGATTTTTGTTACACCATTTAAAATATGACTTTTTTTTTATGACCTTAAATTCAGAAAAGAAAATGTATTTAATCATATTCAATGATTTTACAGTTCGCACACATCTATTTTTCATCGTATATGTGAGTGATATGCTCACACTGTCGGGCCCTGTAAAAGAATCTGAGATGCATGATTTATTTTGAGATTTTATGAGTTTGTACTGAATGGACATGCTGTATTAAAGGGTTACTTCAGTGATTTAGCATTAAAGGCCCACTGAAGTGCTTTGAAACGCGCCGCATTCACTGGCGTAGGAACCGGGGGGGACGGGGGGGACGTGTCCCCCTCAATATTGGAAAATGCTGCATGTGTCCCACCCACAAATTAGCCTATACGCAGGGACAAAAACTGTAACATTTGGAACTTTTATTTTGAAAGCGCAACAAAGAAGATATTCGGTTTTGCCAGTCAAACCCAGAGTGATTTCATGCTATGTTTGAATAATCACCATTCGCAAATCACCAGCTTCATAACGCACGCGCGTTGCTACGGTTACGCGCCTGGCCCGAAGTTAACTTCTAGTGTTTGTTTATCGGTCTGGCTGTAGATAGTATGGAGCACTACTCAGTAGAAAAACACATTTTTGACATACTATTTTTGGATAACATGATATATTAACAATCAAGCAGAGAGCACATGACAGGGCAACAACAAAAAAAGAGTGTGCGACTGACCAAGCCTTGAATGCTTCATAAATATCCAGTCTGGCTGCATATGACATTGGCGTCTACTGTAATAGCTGTATGTCTAATGTGATTTACTTGTTATTTATTTGCTTGTAATCAGAAATAATCTACTGTAGAGGTAACTTATTGTGGCTGCGTTTACACTTGGCATTATGCGATCACCGTGATGCGATCAAGCAGATCACTTTACATTTGTTCACGTCAAGTGGAAGCCATCTGGAGTAACTGATCGGATTTTTGTTTACCGCAAAAATTAATGGCAGTGCATAGAGCACAGGATTTTTGTGATGCAGTAGCATTCATATACAATCAATCTCAAATAGGGCACTTAATCTACAAGTTTAAGTTTCCCAACTTCAATCTTATATGAAACAAAGAAACGTGTTATTCCAATGCATTGTACAATTGAAAGGCGAGTACGCACGCATTTGGCTACTGTACAGAAATCGGCTTTACAAAGTCAAAGGGTTAGTTCACACAAAAATTTGAACTCGGTCATTATTACTCACCCTCATGTCGTTCCAAACCCATAAGACCCTCGGTCATCTTCGGACACAATTTTAAGATATTTACAGGTTTGGATCGACATGATCGAGGGTGAGATAATGACAGGATTTTCAGTTTTGGGTGAACTACCTTTTAAGGAAGACGTTTCCCCACTCTATATTGAAGACAGAAATGGGAGCAGGGGCGTAACTATAGACAGTGCAGGCAGCGCACACGGGCCCATGCCCACATTGCAAACGTGCCCCAGGCGACAAAGTGACTCCGCAGAATATTGTGACACTCACATTTCAAATGAAAAGCACTGGTTTCAGATTTCACACGGCTGTCGCGCTCTACCGTCACGCTTAGGATAGGCTACTGACCCCCTTTTTCAGCATGTGAGCGGAGCACAGTTGCGTGACGCTCCGCTAGATATTCCGCTCTCTGCCAGTGAGCTCCACAATTCACTATAAAATGTGAATTATTTGATTAAATCTAGCGATTTTAAGCTTTCTTTAGACGTGTGTTTCATGTTTATGTCATGTATTCACCGAGTTTCAGATTCTCGCAGATAGAAAGCGCACCTTTTTTATTTATTTTACTAAAGCATAAAGTTTTGTTGTTATGTGAGTGTACACAAATAAAAGTAGACAATTAATAGTTTATAATTATGTCTCACATTTATCTGTATGGCCAAGAAGTACGGAGTATTGCGAGTTATAGGCTATCCCTCGTCATGACTCGTGATGGGGAAAAAAACATCAGAACTCGCCGGTGCGTTCTTCAGCCAGAGGGTTAAAGAAACCGTAGCCTATTTAGTTTCATATTTATGTTTAAATAATAGCCCATAATGTAATTTATTATTATTATTAATTATTTTAATTAGGGATGCATCAAATATTCGGCCGAAAATGGACCATGTGCATTCTCGGTGCATTCTTGGCCGAAAGACTTTCATCACCGAAACAATACGTCCGAAATGTGATGATGCAAACAGAAACCGCGACCTGCGTGCTGGTCTAAAGATGTGGTTCATCTCACATCTGATGACGCATCTATGGGTTGTAACTTGAAAATAATACTTTGTTTATGTTTCTCTTGATGGATACACGCACTGGCTCCTCAGTGATACACTAACACCAGCGATTATAAAAGAAAAACGTGGGCAAAACGGTCTCTCTTTATAAACTTTGTTCAATGCATGCGAGTGCTGCCTTAGGTTGGAATATGGACAGTCATTTTCACCATCATCCACCCGTGTGTAGTGCCAGAAGACGCGAATGAGAACATCTGTCTCTGTGCACTCACCCGAAAGCGCGCAGTCTCACAGCGCGCAAATATAGAGTTCTCTTTCAAGTCTTGCGTTTGAACGGACAAACTCACAAAAAAAGTAGCCTATGTCAACATGTCCATCTTGATGAGTCTTTAGTAATATTGTTATCTACTTTTTTGGCCTTCAGAACATCTTAAAGTGCACATATGTAGATCCTAGAAATCTAAATTTTCTCGGGGGAGCATGCCCCCGAACCCCCCTAAATAACTCACATTTGGAATCTTAGTGATTATAAAAGTGTCTTTTTTTTACCATTAAGGAATGTAGGCCCTACGGTGACACAGAATGAGCCATTAATATTTGATTTTTAAATAAAAATAAACAACCGATATCCTGATATAGAAATGAAACCTAAACCTTAAGTGTTACATGCTAGGTTAGGGGGGGCCTACTGCGCCTGTCCTGGGGCCCATCATTAGTTACGCCACTGAATGGGAGATTATTTATAATAACAACAACAAAATTTTTAAAGGATATTTCTACTGTTGTATTTTTGTATTTTTGGGGGGTTACGAATCAAATATTTGCCTTTTAAAGTGCTACTTTCCTTTCTGCCTGCAATTACAGGAGGGGTTTGTACACTTTTATGTTTCCCAACTTCAATATTTGTGTAATAATAAACAGATGATTTAAACAGATGATAAACTGATGATTTTGTTTATTTATTTGCTGTTTGTAATTCTATACATTTTGTACCACGTCACTATAGGCTATACTGTTACTATTATGTTGGTGGGATGGACGTTGATTCATAGCGGCGAAAATGTCCCCCCCAATGTCAAAGTCGCTCCTACGCCCCTGGCCGCATTATTCAATGTGTTGACATACTTTTCCCTGAAACGGCTCCAGCTGTTAGCAGCTCCTCCCCTTTTTTGAAACAGCCAATAGCGTTTCGTTAATATACAGTTTACTAGAGCGCAAGAGCGTAAGTTTCCTCTAACACTGTTTACCATCATAATCTCCTCCATATCGCGTTGAAATGCAGCATTCTGTGCAGAATTCAAATGGGTCGATATGTTTCTTGTCTGCGCCGACTCGCTCGTATGATCCGCGCTGCGCTCTCGTGTCTGTAGTCTAAATTTAGACCAGAGACGTTGGGGTGTGTGCGCCGCTGTGGTGCGTGAAACTAACATGAAAACAGACTTCATTCGCCTCCAATGAAAGCATATTTACACTGAATCATTTCCTATCGCATATATAGTGTGCTGTGTGCCTTTCACCATGTAGAAATTAGTAAATGTGTGTTAACAACTGACTGATTTCAGCCAGAGCTTCGGCAGTGTAGGGGGCGGGCTTTAGATTCTAGAGAGCATTTTGATTGGACAGAAGATTTGACGAGAAAGTGAAGTCTGCGATGATCTCACCAAAATCTGAGATTCGTTTTAGCGGAAATGAGAGACTGTAAATTTTGAATGCTTATATCTCCTAAATGTTTTGGAACATACCAGCTTATTCATAACTTTAAGGCTAACACAGTCATACTAAAAGCTAAAAAGCTTCAATTTTGATTTCAGTGGACCTTTAAGCTTTGTATTTAAACTGGGTCATCAATGTAGTATAAATGTGAAATTATTTTTTAATTAAGTGCCTTTTAGACTAAGAAAAGACAGAAAATATATTGTCTCATGGGGATGAAAGACAACAATTCCCAGAATGCACTTGCTTCGCTGCCCTATGAGGCCACTCCCAAAGCCACCGCTACTGGATGATTTGCCCACCGTGTTCATCTTCATACAATCAGTTCAGTTAGAGAACATACACTACAATTAAAAACTGAACGTGTGTGTTCAATATAATGTGAGTGAGCCGAGCGAGTCACGGCACAAACGCAGCAGGAGTCAGATTATATTCATCAGGAGAGCTGAGGTAAAAGTGTCCATGTCCGCGGCAGTAGTTCTCAGCGCGTGTTCAGTCTGGAGCGTTTTCACTTCATGCCTTTGGAAGCTTAACTTTCATAGAAATTAATTTGAGAAGTTGAAACACTCACTTTGCTTCGCACCGCTCCGTTCACATGAATGCACGCAGCTGCGAGCTGAGCCGTGAGTGCGATCCCACTCCCCATGCGCGGGTTGAAAACATGCGGAAATGGCTCCCTCTGCTGGCTGTAGTCTTTAGCCTCTGGCCAAAAAATCCTCCTCTGACACAAAATGACGATATTTGCATCATCGGAGGATTTTTCCCAGAAATAAAATGCATAAATCTCTTGTCTCAGGGGGATATGAGGGGGGAAGCACTATCATTCGAATATACTCCCAGGTTTATCCTGATACAAAGCCATATGCTAATCGCTGAAGTTATCCTTTAAATTTATTTGTGTAGGTCTTAAAAAGCCTTGCATGCGTATACTCTGTAAAATAGTTAGGATTGTTGTAAAAACATTTTTGGCACAACAAAGCTATGAAACCTTTTAGTTCCCTGACTTCTACTGGTCTTCCTGTTCCCAAAGGTGTCTCCCATCATCATAAACACCGTCATCACCATTCAGTCAGCGCTGAGCCCTGCGGCCGAGACCCCTGAGCAGCTGGAGAGCCCTGTGCCACAAGATCTGTGGGAACGCCGAAACCTGCGAGATCTGAAGCTCTGGTTCCTGGAGGAAGGAGGAGAGGAAGTCACCCACTCCGTCACTCCACTCATTCCTCAGGGAGAGTCTCTGAAGATGAGCATCCACTCCATCTGCCTGACGCTGGAGGCCGGGGTGGGTCATCGCACGGTGCCCATGCTGCTGGCCAAAGCCTCGTTCCAGGGAGACGTGAAGAACTGGAGTACTCTCATTAACCTGCACTGTCATCTGGATTTGGAGGTCAGAGAATGAAAGATGGAAATATGATATGGCTAATGAGATCTGCCGGTGATTTCAGCGTTTCAAAATGCCTCGGTTGACAGTAAATGACAAACTTTGGGTCACTTATTATGTTCATTTGGGAATGCAAAATACGCAAATCAGGGCTTGATATTAACACTTGCCAACCGAACAAATGTGTGTGTGTATTTCAGCAGTGGCGTTTAACACAGTCACTCCTACTAGCCACTTTGGCAGGTTGAATTTTATATATAATATATGCATTTGTCAATTGTAGTCTTTTTTTAAAGGCATCTGAAATAATAAACTACGTGAAGATTTTTCGATACACATTGACACAATACCAGCGTCTCTCTCTCTCTCTCTCTCTCTCTCTCTCTCTCTCTCTCTCTCTCTCTCTCTCTCTCTCTCTCTCTCTCTCTCTCTCTCTCTCTCTCATATCTCTCATATCTCTCTCATATCTCTCTCTCTCATATCTCTCATATCTCTCTCTCTCATCTCTCCAACAGCGAGTGACACACACACCCTCCTCCTTGAATTTGGGTGTGGGATTGCATGTATTGCTCATAATTTTACTCAATCCTCCAGTTTTTGTGCTTAAACCCAAAGTGTGTGCACATAAAGCGACCTCTCGGTACTAAATTGAGTTCTTTTTTACTGCTTATTGTGCTTAAACAGTCAAACGCACACTCATGTAAACACAGTCAGTTCTGTTTGAAGTGAAAATAAACAGTTGAGAAAGAACCGCATGTCTAACAGTATAATGGATCTGTTCGTCAGCTCTTAAAGTGACAGCAGCCTAATAAATCTGCTGCCTAATTATGAGATCATTTTAAACTTATCAATATGGCAGTTTTTCCCCATAGTATCGATGTAAAAATTGCAAGCGGCAACCTCCGGCGATCTCTCTTGAAGCCAATACGGAAGGAATGTAATCTGTAATTCCTTAACTGGCCACTAGAGGCAGGCTCCAGAAGGGAGCAGAATCTCATTGAGCCCCATGTTAAAATTCTCAACTTTACAGCAGAAAAAAACATGTTTACAGCCTGGTACAAATTGTGGTTTTGGCTTAAAAGGCTCATTTTGATCTTCATGACAACTGTGAGGGGGGTGAATTTTTTTAAAACTCATTCGTTTACGTTACATAAAGCCTTAAAGTTCTGCATAATTAAGGGCGTGGTTACAGGTGGATAGCCATTTATCTGCCGTCTATAGTCATTGCGTCACCTCAGCTCCGCGCACGTCCCGCCTTTTTGCCCATTTTCTGTTATCCGGGAGTAACACGCGATGACTCGCTTACAAGATGGCAACGCCCAGCTCGTCTCTACTTTAAAGGGGGGGTGAAACACTCAGTTTCAGTCAATCTCATGTCAATCTTGAGTACCTATAGAGTAGTATTGCATCCTTCATATCTCCGAAAAGTCTTTAGTTTTATCATATTTATAAAAGAAATATAGGCTGTACCGAGTCTTTCCGGAAAAAACCGAGCGCCTGGAGGCGTATCGTGTGGGCGGAGCTAAAGAATGACAAGCGCAAAGCGGTGACGTCCTCAAGCGTGGAGAAACCCATCTATCTCAGCTAATACAGATAATGATCCATAATCAAATCTGAGGGAGAAATAAATTGAACAGGAGAAACGGCAACAGCAGGACGTCCGTCTCTGTGGTATGGACTGTATTTAGTGGCCTGTCAACATTTGTGTGTGTTTACTCGCAGTGTATGAGGACATGATTCGGTTTATGGACTATTGTATGCGACTAGACCTTAGAAGTAGCAAGCAAAACGGTTTTGCACGTCAGAATACTGTAACGTTATACAGAGAACAACAATGGAGTAACCGTTAGCGCATTTGAATGACGAAGCACGCGATCGTGTCGTTTACTGATGTTTACTCATGCGTCCGTAGCCAAAGGCAGAGACATTTGAAGCAGTTTAAGTTAACTCACCGGCTGCTTCCAAAGACGGACCGAAACTTTATCGCTGGGACTGCTCCGTCAAAAACACACTTCTTTGGTATGATTTGGTAAAGTCCTGTGACAGCAGTAGCGTGTAAATCCATTTTGAGACGCAACTGAAACGATGTTGTGAAGCTTCCCGTCATTTCTGCGTTCAAATCGGTTCAAATGCAGCGCTGCCTTCCCGGAATGCTGTGCTGAAGCGTTGAAGTCGCTCGACGTCACCCATAGGAATAAAGTGGAGCGCGGCGCCACATAAGTGTTCACGAACGACTGGATCTGCATCTGAGGGACTGTTTACAGCGTGCATTTCCTCTCTCGCTCTAGTCACGCGCGCGCACACCCTACCGGGAGAAGAGCCCGTACGGCCCATACAAGGACCTTCCGCTCTTATTAACGTCAAGTCGACCCATACTCGAAAAAAACTCGCCGAAACTTGTGAGAAACCGGAAGGAGTATTTTTGACACAGAAATACTCCATCAAACGTCCAACATTAGTTTTTGAAACTTTGTCTATGTTTAGGATGGGAAATCAAGTCTTTAACAGTGTACAAAGCTCAGTATGCATGAAACAGCATTTCACCCCCCCTTTAAGCTTCAGAATGACTTATCGGAATCCTATGGGTGACGTGACAGACACCACGTCCATATTATTTTTAGAGTCTATGAAAAATTGTGACCAGTGAAAATGCTAAGAACTTTGGAAAAGCACTAGCCACAGTGGCTGCTGAGCAAGTGAATGTCAAGCCCTGATTGTGGTCATAATTATTATACAATCACACTATAAATTACAGTTGTTTATAGTCATATTGGTACATAATCACAAAGTTATTTGGCCAAATTATGCAGCTTTATAAACAAGCACAGAAAACCTGGAGTTTTTTCATAAAGCGCTACTCTCAGCAATCCCAGCATCCTTATAATCTATTTTAAGTATCCTTATTCCTTATACTCTGTTCATGCTATTTGTGTTGTTATAAACTATGCAAAATACTCCCACTTGCTTGTAATATCTAAAATGAACATCTTAGGTGTCCGCTGTGCCAATACAATTTAATAACATGTGTTTTGAATGCAGACTGGTTTATTTTATTTTTTAACTTTGCTTAATGCCATATATATTTTTGCCTGTTACACTTTATTATTAAAAAATTGCACAATGTTAAAGTTTTTAGAGGAAGTTTCATCTTTCTGTCACCACGTGTCCCAGTGTGTGATGCAGAGCCATTTGAACTGCTTTGCTAGTTTCGCAACTCACACACCATTTTAACATGACTTTCATAGTGTGAGACGCTGAAAAAACTGTGAAATGTCACCAGACGTGAACAAAATGTCGTTCTGTGTCAAGTTTAAAGAATGCTGGTTCAAATAATTTAGATTTTTTTTTTTTTAGATGTTACTGTCCTATAACATGTTGTTTGTCTCCTGTAGGTGAATTATTATAATGAGATGATGGGTTTGTGGGAACCGCTGCTGGAGCCGCTGGACGATGAGGAAAAGGATGGCTTTAGACCATGGACTCTGTCATTGAAGGTTACCTTTCATTTCAACCCTAATCTGTTTCTAAAATAACTTTTCACAAGTTCATATACTCAAGTACTGTACACAAGCATTATCCAGCCCATTTTGTTATATTGCTCCACTAGTTTTTACACCATGCTGTCAGTCACAAACAAAAATAAACTGAATAAAATAACACACACAGCTTCAAAAAAAAACAAACATTCTCCTACACCCAACATCTCAGAACTCAATGATAGCGCAATAGCCCGCCTTGCCCAAACCATAATAACAGACCCAGAGCACCGCCTCAACTCTCACTTCAGTCTCCTGCCCTCCGGGCGCAGGTACAGGACTCTGACACGGAGAAGGGCTCGCTTCAAAAAGAGCTTTGTACCATTAGCCATTTCAATTCTTTACAGGCAACAAAGCTGAACTTTCACTTTTTTTGTGTTAATTTTGTTTTTTGTTGTTTTTTTGTACATGTTTTGCCAGTCGTCTGTACTGTATGACAGTCTGTGGAAAAAAAATCCTGTTAAGGGACAATACATGTCTGTCTGTCTGTCTGTCTGTCTGTCTGTCTATCTATCTATCTATCTATCTATCTATCTATCTATCTATCTGTCTATCTATCTATCTATCTATCTATCTGTCTGTCTGTCTGTCTGTCTGTCTGTCTGTCTGTCTGTCTGTCTGTCTGTCTGTCTGTCTGTCTGTCTGTCTGTCTGTCTGTCTATCTATCTATCTATCTATCTATCTATCTATCTGTCTGTCTGTCTGTCTGTCTGTCTGTCTGTCTGTCTGTCTGTCTGTCTGTCTGTCTGTCTGTCTGTCTGTCTGTCTATCTATCTCTGTCTGTCTGTCTGTCTGTCTGTCTATCTATCTATCTATCTATCTATCTATCTATCTATCTATCTATCTATCTATCTATCTATCTATCTATCTATCTATCTATCTATCTATCTATCTATCTATCTATCTATCTATCTATCTATCTATCTATCTATCTATCTATCTGTCTGTCTGTCTGTCTGTCTGTCTGTCTGTCTGTCTGTCTGTCTGTCTGTCTGTCTGTCTCTCTCTCTCTCACTATGTCTGTCTGTCTGTCTCTCTCTCTCTCTCTCTCTCTCTCTCTGTCTATCTATCTATCTATCTATCTATCTATCTATCTATCTATCTATCTATCTATCTATCTATCTATCTATCTATCTATCTATCTATCTATCTATCTATCTATCTATCTATCTATCTATCTATCTATCTATCTGTCTATCTGTCTATCTATCTATCTAATAAATGCTATTATCTCTACAGATGAAGAAGAAATCCATGACATATTCGGGGGTATCTGATGAGGTGGACGGCAGTGTGCCTGATTATAAAACGGTCATCAGCTTCATGAGTAAAGACCAGCTTAACGTCACCCTCTCCAAGTGCGGCCTTCACATGCTCAGTAATCTAGGAATGGTAAGAGATTGTGATGACTCCAGTGGTTGAAAAGAGACGTCCTTCTGTTACACAGATTTAGACGAGTGGTTTCTCCTGTTTGTTTTGCAGGCATTTGCAGAGGCTGCTAAACAGACGGCAGAGTGCTTTCAGACGGATCAGGCTCCGTTTGTGGTGAAGAATCACTTGGGTTTGGCGGTGTCGGTGCAGCACAGCGAAGTGTTTAGTCCCATCGGTAAAGAGTCTAAACATCGTGTGGTGGAGCTCCAGGATGGAGAGAGCCTGAATATGCAGTACACCCTCACCGCTGAGTCCAGTGACCAGTTCTCAGCCATGACCAGCCTCAGCGCCAAAAACTACATTCAGCCCAGTAAGACTGCATAACAACCCGTTCATTTTTTCGTAGCAATGCCATAGAACAACCATGGGTTCCACTAAGAACCTTATGTATAAATAAACCTTATTTTCTTAGGGTGCTTTCACACCTGCCTTATTTAGTTCGGTTGAATCGTCTGCGGTTCGTTTGGTCAGGTGTGGAAGCAGCAATCTAACTGGTGCGCATCAAAAGCGCGGACCGAAACCTCCTTGAAGAGGTCTCGCATTTACTCCCTCATGTTGTTCCAAACCTGAGATTCTTTCTTTTGTTGAACACACAAGAAGATATTTTGAAGAATGTCAGTAAGCAGACAGCTGACGGTAGCCATTGACCTCCATTGTATTTTTTTCCTGTTATGGAAGTTAGTGGCTAGTTTTAACTGTCTGGTTACCGACATTCTTCAAAATATCTTATTTTGTGTTGAACCAAAGAAAGAAACTCAGAGGAAAGAAAAATACAGATTTGGGACAACATGATGATGAGTAAATTATGACAGATTTTTTATTTTTGGGTGAACTATACCTTTAAGGTAAATTAAACAAATAAATAATTAAAATGATTTTATTCTCTGTGGAAATTTTTGTTCATCTGAATTTGAAAAGTCCAGTAAATAATTAATAGAGATACAGTTTTTAAAAATGATTAAGGGCCAGATTTACTAACCGCTTGCTCCAGCTCAAACCCTCTTTTGGTGTTAAAAACACTGAAATCGCTAAAGACACGCAGTGATACATTAGCTCTGAAAAGCCGTGGACAGGGTTATTTTTGTGGCTGATCTTATTGCATATGCATTTGTAGGAGTTGCTCTCATCAGACGCAGTATTATTTGAGTAGAGTATTTAAATGAATCACACAAGGTGATTTATTAAGGTTTGCACTCGTCAGTTTGCTGGTGTTTTGGCCATTATTTATCACCCAAAAGAAGCATGTCATAAACCAGGTGCTAATGAGTAGATTGTGTTGGTCATTATGGAAATGATCCGGCTGCGTCTGTGTTCTTTCATTTGCGTGTCTGTAGATCACGCTCTGAACTGTCCACTCATATCGCCACTTTTATGGGATTGAGCTCTCACACTAGTTTGCCCTGTTTAGTAAATCTGGCTCTAAATAATATGTCATAAATCTTATATTCTGCAACATTTTTAGACAAAAACTAGTTTATATAATATCAGTATACAATACAATACAATACAATACAATGCAATTGTCTTTCCCCTCTTCTCCAGCTCCGGTTGGCCACAGTACCGCAAGTGTGATCCCACTGATCAAAACAGGACGGGGCATGTACAGCGTCATTCACCATGACTCCGGTGTCACTCGCTTCTTTGTCTGTCAGATTTACACCTTCCAGGGGAGCAAATATGTCAAGATCCGCTCTCCTTTCCAGGTGGGTGTTGTTTTAAAACACACACACACACAAACACACACACAGATGTTTGTTTTTGTGAAATGTGGGGACATTCCATAGGCACAATGGTTTTTATACTGTACGAACCATACTTTCTATCCCCCTACACTGCCCCATGCCCCTAAACCTACCCATCACAGGAAACATTCAGCATTTTTTCTTTCTCAAAAAAACTCATCCTGTGTGATTTATAAGCATTTTGAAAAGTGGGGACATGGGGAAATGTCATCATATTTCAGTAAGAAGGGGTTAGAAGGGGTTCGCCGACCCCCGGGCACGCCACCAGATGGTCCTTCTGTAATACCTGTGTCATACCCATGTCATTATACACATTTGTGTCCTCATATTTCACAAAAACAAGCACACACACACACACACACACACACACACAATGTAGACACCTGTTCACAGCCTCAGGTTTCTTTCAAAATCAGAGCATAAAAACTCTCTAGAATCAGGCCTTCCCTTTAAAAATTATTTCACATTAGGCCTAGGCAGAATCTGGGAATTTCTCTGCTCTGATTCTCTGATTTAGAGAAAAACATATTCTATGCCATTATCTTACTAGAAGCTATAAACATAATCAAATTAGCTACGATATTTAATAAATGAATAAATGTACATTTAATTTGATCATTGGCAAGTGTTGATGTCATTGCTGTTTATTGATTTTCTAGATTATCAATCACTTTTCGGTGCCGATCCGTGTTTTCGAAGGATCCGAGTGTCTGGGCATCTCTCTGCCTACAGAGGAGTTCTGTGTGCCGCTCGGCTCGTACAGGTCAGTTACAGCACTGGACTATCCGCTCTGAGTCTGCAAAAAAAACCTCTGATTTGGTGTTTTTGTCTTGTTGTTCAGGAAAAATACATTTACTTGAGAAGCCGTGTTGAGAATATACCTTTAAGTAATAATAATTATTGTATGTTAAAGGGTTAGTTCACCCCAAAATGAAAATGACCCCATGATTTACTCGCCCTCAAGTTATCCTAGGTGTGTATGACTTTCTTCTTTCAGACGAACACAATCTGAGTTACATTAAAAATGTCCTGGTTCTTCCAAGCTTTATAATGGCAGTGAGTTGTTGTCTTGTTTATGAAGTCCAGTCACTGCCGTTATAATGTTTGGAAGAGCCAGAACATATAACTATTTTAAAGCTCAGGTTGTGTTCGTCTGAAAGAGGAAAGTAATACACACCTAGGATGGCTTGAGGAGAGAAAATCATGGGGTCATTTTTTCATTTTTGGGTGAACTATCCATTTAATTAGCTTTTCTTTTGTTTTTATAATTATGTAAATAGAAATATTATTATTATGGCCAGGTAATTTTTTTTTTTTTTTTCAATTTTCAATTTCTTCTTCAAACCTTGTCCAGTGTTCACCAAATTTGACAATATAAAAACTAGGAAGGGGATTATGCATGAAAAGCTTAAATATTAAACAATTTTAAAGGTTTTATCTTTTTTGAGCCTGAATCATTCCTTCATCCTATATATCTCTTAAAGTGTCCCTATTATGCTTTTTCAGATCTGACCTTTCATGTAGTGTGTAATATCACTGTGTGTGAATGTAAAAGGTCAAAGATCAAAGTACAAAGTCCCAAAAGAACTGCCTGAAGCGAGTCGTCAGTAATTCCAGTCTTACTTCCTGCATGAACTTGCATACGTTTGTAAAAAATTTGCATAATGCCAGTCTTTGTTCTTCATTGGCTGCTCGTGAACGTCTACTTTGCCCCGCCCTCAAACACTAGTTGTAGCTGAGGCTGGAAGAGTTTGGTTCATGTTGTCAACATGTTGTGAAGATGCTTAATTGCACTTCCAAAGGATGAGATTTGTGCTGGAATTGAAACGGTAAACCAACGCCATCATTACTGTTTATATCACTGTGTATCAACTGAAGATCCAGAGCTGTAATTCTGCAATGGATAAATATAAGAAAAAGTGTTTTTTGACTTTGAATGCATATAAACTTATTGGAGAGATTTCAAAGCAAAATTAGGAGCCTTTCAAATAGCATAATAAAGGGGAAGTTTAAACCAATAAGCGTGCCATTTGCAAATGCTTCCTGCTTGTTTTCAGAGCTGAACTGAGTCTGCAGCCTGTGACCGAAGGCGAGGAACAGTACGAGCGCTCCGAGGGTTTCACTTATAGTGAGGTGATTGAGAAGCCCGGAGAGCGTCTAGAGAAGAACTGCCTTCATCATGGAGACCGCTCCCTGATGCTGAAGATCAACATGGTTCCTCTTCCGGACGCTGTGATGTCCCATAGCACTGAGGAGGAGTTTGACAAGCCCATCGTTCTGCACCTGTGGCCCACCGTTCTCCTCCGCAACCTCCTGCCGTACCCCATCACCTTCAAGTTAAAGGTATAATAGTACAGATAGTTTGGCCTGTCACAATTATTACCTTTTATTACGGATGCCCACTGGTTTATGGCTGGTTACTGTACGATGATTAAAATCACAAAATGGTCTTAAACAATTACTAAATAAACTGCAAAATGTCACATTTTCTAATAATAGCATGTTTCAAAATGCCAGTAAAAGTCAGCGTTGAAACTTTCGCCAGTTGACCTGTAATTCTTTTTTTTAATGGAGTGGTTCTGTGTTTTTTTTCTAGGCTTGGTTGTGTTTATGGGGTGCAGTATAACATGCCTCAATACTTCTTCTTTTTTACGCCGTATTTATCTTATATGTGACCTTTATTCCCCACCGCTGTCTCCACTGTCCTTTGAGCGGCTCGTTTGCTTCCTGCTTCTATGAAGCCCATCCCTCTGAAAAACGCAATGGTCTTAGATTGGTTAGATGGCCAAATGTAGTTTCCTGTATTTTTATTGGCTGAAGTGCCAAGCACAGGTTGTCCGGAAACGCCACGCCCCTTCCCATTACGGGCAGAAGTCACATCTGCGGTGACTAACGAGGGTTTATGATGTCACCAACCCAGAAGAAGCTTGTTGTAGTCCAAACCGGACGTTTTTGTAGGCAATAAACTGTGTAAAAATGAAAAACTGTATCACATGCATTAATACATTAATTTTGACAGCCCTTAAAGTTTTATATTGGTACACCCAAATAGTGTCTGATAATTTTAGTGATTATTTAACTAGTTTAATGTTTTAAATGATTATTTTGACATTTTAAAAGTCCAACAAATATAAAAAAAGAAATTATGAAAGACAATTTAGACGACCATAATCGCAGCTTCTTTCAATCACTACACATTTACACTAAAATATTGTGATAAAATGAACCAAAGGAATTGTTAAAGTTTGTTCTAAGTATGGTCATTAATTAAATGTTTTTAATGGTATTTACTGTTTTAAATGCTATTTTTAAATGCTATAATTTTTTATTATTAAATGTACAGTAGGAAATTCCACCCAAGTCTCTTCGAAGCATTTATAGAAATTAAATTTGATTTTTTTTTTAGTAACAAAGACTTTCTGAAATGAAAAAATATTACTTTTATGGCATGTAACGAGTATTACATTTATATTCACATATTGTAAAAAATATGTTTGCAGGGCACTGGAGATTTCCCCTCGACCTCACTAAAAGAGGGCCACTCCTCCCAGATCCACACAGCTGTCATGGACTTCTCCTCTCTGGAGCTGAGGCTGCTGGGATACCTGCAGCAGGACTGGGAGGCCCATTACAGTCTCTGCAGCGACAATGACGAGATCAGCTTCATCAAATTTCGCTCGCGGGGATCGGACGAGGAGCCGGAGGCACGGCCGGAGCTGGATATTGCGGTCCATGTTAAAAAGGAGGAGGGTCAGGTGGTGGTGGCCATCCACTCCCCGTACTGGATGGTGAATAAGACGGGCAGACTGCTGCAGTACAAGGCAGACGATATCCATCGCAAACACCCGAAGGATTACGACATGCCGCTGCTCTTCTCCTTCAAGCCACGCAACTTTCTGCAGAACAACAAGGTTTGGAAGAACCTCATCAAGTATCAAGAATGTTTTATTGATCATTTCTCTAACTTTTCATTCTGTCGCTCTTTTGTTTACAGATTCGCTTGATGATTTCCGAAAGTGAATTATCAGACGATTTCTCCATCGACACCGTCGGGAGTTATGGGGACGTCAAATGCAAAGGCAGACAGAAGGATTACATGGTGACCGTTCTTTCTTTACAACAATACATTTTTAATACATTAATATCAACATGAAATCAAAATTGAACTTATTTCTATTTTTTAATACATGTTCCTTGTCTTACATGTCCCTTGCATATTTTTTCACAAAGACAGTATAAGGGAGGATATATATATATATATATATATATATATATATATATATATATATATATATATATATATATATATATATATATATATATATATATAATGGGCCATTTTATCTATTCATTTTATGTTAAGGAAACAATTCATACAAAAATTTTAACAAAAATTAAATGGTTTTGGAGATTGATGCAGAGTAAATATACATTTTAATATAAATATCAAATGGGAAAACTTAAGATATGCTGCCTTGGTAACTAACTAAAATAAAATAAGTTGACATTTAAATAATGACTTTTAAACTTTTATTAATTTAAAAAATAAATAAAATACAAACTTGTATTACTTTTATTAAATCTGAAATAATAATAAATTAAAGCTAAATAAAAAAATATAAATGACTAATGAAAATGCTAAAAGCACATCATAAAACTTTATAATTAAAATTGAAAAAATGAAAATATATAAATAATATTCAAATTTAAAAAAATATAATCGTATATGAATAATTCTGAAAAAACACTGGATTGATCACCACCTTCACAATCTAACCATTTTCTAATCAAGCCTCATGTTTGTCCCCATTGAATCTCCTGTTTAGCTCAGAAATATGTCAGATTGCAAATGTCACGTTGACTTAAATTGATAGTGGACGTCTGGTTTGATGGTAGGTGGGAGTGAAGATCGATGCATCCAGCTTCAGTTTGACTCGGTTGGTGACGTTCCTGCCGTTCTACATGCTGGTGAACAGAACTAAGCATGTGATTCAGGTCTGTGAGGAGGGTCAGGAGCACTGGACAGAGGCACGTCCCGGACAGGTCAGGAGATTAAAAAGATTGTAACAAGAGAAATGTTAATAATTCTTTAATTTGTGATTCTCTAAGCTCTGAAAAATAATTAAGAGACTACTTAACATTGATTTTTCAATGTTAAGTGGTCACTTAATTTTTTCCAGAGCTGTATATATCTATATATCTATATATATATATATATATATATCTATATCTGTCTGCTCTTTAGGCTGCCGTTCCATTCTGGCCAGAAAAAGACTCAAAGAAACTCAGAGTCAAAGTGGAGGGCTGCCAATCCTCGCCTCAGGCATTTGACTTCCACCAACCAGAGAACTGCCTCTTGCTGCACCTGGACAAAACTGTGAGTTAGTGTTTCCTACACAGACTGACGTACACAAACAAGGGCTGGGTAAAAAAAATATTGATTTCTGGATTTTAATCGATTCTCATTTTCATGAACCGATATGGACTCTTAAACCCCAAGAATCGATGAGTCTATCCTGTCTTCAGTTGATGAATGAACGGAGCATTGTATCTCCTCCAATCTAATAAATCAAAATCATCTCTCTGATCACTCTGGCTCAGCTCTAGAGAAGCGGCTCATGAACGGATCTTCTCTTCCGCTTTAATACCAGTTACAGCGCGTAATAAACATGAATGAGCATCTGAAAGTGTGTTAAAGATTCAGGACAACTCACTGAAATCTGTATCACGTCACATGGACTCGCTCAATCAGTTTCAACCGCGGAGAGACGTCAGTAAAACAGCTCGTGAACAATGTCACGAAACGTCACATTTACCTCAGAAAAACCATATCCAGTGTCCATAAACTCATCAGTCAGCTGAAAAAATCAACTCTAGAGAGGAGCATTTAGGCAAATATAGGCACCATATTACATAACCATTATAATTTTTAATGTTCTTTAATATTTAAATCATGTTTGAATAAATCTGGCAAGTTTTTATGATAGCCACCATTTAAATGTTTATATTTCAAGAACAACAAAAAATTGGAGTAGATATATGATTCTGTAATTGTAAAGTTAATATTATAACTTTATTCTTATATATATGTATATGTGTGTGTATGTATGTGTATGTATGTGTATATATATATATATATATATTAGGCATGTGCCGATATAAATTTTTCATGTTGCGATTAATTGATGAAGTTTTATCACGATATACGATATTGAAATAAGTTGCAAAAAAAAGTGTTGCCATAGCATAACAGCTTTAAGAACTATTATTGTAAGAACAAAAATAACTGAATGTTTAAATACAATAATGCACCAAAAATATATACAGCTCTGGAAAAAAAAATTAAGAGACCCCTCATTGAGAAATCAAAGTGGTCTCTTGATTTTTTTCAGAGCTGTAAAAGTACAATTTTCAAACAGATTAAAGTGCAAAAGAATTAGGCTATGAACAACAGGTAGGCTTACAAATTACAATAAGGTCTCATTAGTTTATGCATTAACTAAGATTGAGCAATAGCTACATTTGGTACAGAAAGTATAATGTTTTTGTTATAGTTAGTTAAGAAATACTGATCATTGTTAGTTTTATCTTAGGTCCATTAAAAAAGTTATTTTGATTTTAATGTTATTAAAAAGTAACTAAGAAATTAACATAGAATGATTAATTCTTTATAAGTATTTTTCATTGTCAGTTTGGTAATAATGAATTAACATGTTAACTAATGAAGTCGTATCTCAAAGTTATACTGAACAATAAATAATTAGAACAGTTCTAATTATTAGGGTATGTTGTAGTCCAGATTAAAACATAAAAATGTTTAAATTTGAAAATAAATAGCCTATTAAGTCTTTAAGTATTAAGTATTTGGTGCTTTGATGAACAACATTGAGATTACAAGAAACGAATGGCTGTTTTAAAAACTACAGGCGTTTTTTTGTTTGTTTGCTGGTTTCCGGGGTAACCGGCTGCATTCTGCAGTTCATCAGCGCCCTCTGCTGTCACTGAGCGGCACTTCAGCAGCGCGTCTCCTTCACCGGTTCAGTCATGTGCAAACGCACGTTGGGCTTGTTTATATCTGAGCACGTCCCTTTGACGCAGAATACTATGGAAGCCCGTTTCCGCCACTAAATTAAAAAAAAAAAAAAATAATTGCGACTTTTTATCTCACAATTCTGACTTTTTTTCTCACAATTGCGAGTTATAAAGTCAGAATTCTGAGATATAAAGTCGCAATTGCGAGTTATAAAGTCAGAATTCTGAGATATAAAGTCGCAATTGCGAGTTATAAAGTCATTGATCTGCCGCGTCCCGACACGAGTTGTGTCGTGAACACATTATAATAAGTATTTTAACTGTAGTTTTAGCTGATGATGGAATGATTGTCTTATACCTGAGTGACGTTAATATCTCTGAGCAAACGCGCTCTTGAGGGGATTTTAAATGCAAGCTTTGGCACTGAAACAGAACGGATGTGAGGTGATAACGTTCATATTCTGATGTGTTATTATGGAAATATAATCCCCAGAACATCACCACCCTCAGAACGTGCTGTAATTCACGATTTCCTTAGAGAACGAGTGTTCAGTAATGACCAAGCGGCAACCTCCCGCGATCTCTCTTGAAGCCAATACGGAAGTAATGTAAACTGCAATTCCTCATCTGGCCACTAGGGACAGGCTCCAGAAGGGAGCAGAATCTCATTGAGCCCCATGTTAAAATTCTCAACTTTAAAGCAGAAAAAAAACATGTTTACAGCCTGGTACAAATTGTGGTTTTGGCTTATAAGGCTAATTTTGATCTTCATGACAACTCTGAGGGGGGTGAATTTTTTTATAACTCATTCGTTTACATTATATAAAGCCTTAAGGTTCTGCATAATTAAGGGCGTGGTTACAAGTGGATAGCCATTTATCCGCCGTCTATAGTCATTGCGTCACCTCAGCTCCGCGCACATCCCGCCTTTTTGCCCATTTTCTGTTATCCGGGAGTGACAGGCGTTGACTCGCCCCTACTTTAAGCTTCAGAACGGCTTATCAGAATCCTATGGGGGACGTCACGGACGCTACGTCCATATTTTTTTACAGTCTATGGTAATGACACGTCCAGTTGGGCCTATGACATGTCGCCAGTCACCTGAGCGTGGCGCTGCTGGGATCATATTTCATAAATAACGAATCATTAATAACATATTTCATTAATAACGCATCAGAATATGCTGTAATGCAGGATTTCGTTTGAGAATGAATTTTATTGACCTCCATATGTGCTCGGTTTTGATCATATTTGAAATAATAAATTAATTGTAAAAGGCTCTGTTACCACTTCAGTTCAAACCTCAATGTCAAGCACACACACACAAACACACACACACACACACACACACACGTGCGGTTGAATGGTGTTGAACCTGACAGAGAAACAGTGAGTTCTGCTGCCGAACAGTTGCAACAGAAATATGAGGTTGAGATGGAGCAGTTTTCATTAAAAGCCTACTCCTGTAAATAATAATCTTATATGTTTTAATAAAAGGCCCACGTGACAAATTCAACCAGAGTACCCCTTTGCATTTATTTTCTATTCTCAAAATCCTGCATTACAGCATATGATGCGTTATTAATGAAATATGATCCCAGAATAGCGCCACCCTCAGGTGACTGTATGTACCGACAGAGCACTGACGTGTTGTGATCAGGCTGCAGTTTTCATTAAACGTTAAAAAGATCAAATGATACTGTTTCAATAAATGGCGCATGTGACACCAGAATCAGAAAGAATCAATATAGGAGCTTTATTGCCATTTTTGCACACACAAGAAATTACAGAAGAGTCTTAGTGACAGAAGTTTCCAGTATACCCCAGTAGCTACACAATAGAGAATAAAAATAAATGAATGAGTGAGATACGCGTATGCATAATACACACAAATAGACAAATTTGTGTACATGTGTGCTATGGAACAGAATAGGCTATAATATAGAATTAACAGTCAGGGAATGGAGTAAGAAGTTCTTGTCAAATAAATATAGTAAGCTATAAGTGCCAGTGTACATATTTATCATTTGAGGCATTTAACATGTCTTACATATTTAAAGCACATAGAAATATGACATTATATAATGTTTGCAGCTGAGATTTAATGATATGCGATTATATTACTTTATTAGAATTTGTAACAGATTAGCCAAAGATCGATTAATTTATTATTTCAAATATGATCAAAACCGAGCACATATGGAGGTCAATACAATTCATTCTCAAACGAAATCCTGCCTTACAGCATATTCTGATGCGTTATTAATGAAATATGTTATTAATGATTCGTTATTTATGAAATATGATCCCAGCAGCGCCACGCTCAGGTGACTGGCGACATGTCATAGGCCCAACTGGACGTGTCATTACTGAACACTCGTTCTCTAAGGAAATCGTGAATTACAGCACGTTCTGAAGGTGGTGATGTTCTGGGGATTATATTTCCATAATAACTCATCAGAATATGAACGTTATCACCTCACATCCGTTCTGTTTCAGTGCCAAAGCTTGCATTTAAAATCCCCTCAAGAGCGCATTTGCTCAGAGATATTAACGTCACTCAGGTATAAGACAATCATTCCATCATTATCAGCTAAAACTACAGTTAAAATACTTATTATAATGTGTTCACGACACAACTCGTGTCGGGACGCGGCAGATCAATGACTTTATAACTCGCAATTGCGAGAAAAAAAGTCAGAATTGTGAGATAAAAAGTCGCAATTATTATTATTTTTTTATTATTTAGTGGCGGAAACGGGCTTCCATAGAATACAGCGGTGTTGAGCATTTTTACGGTTGATGGGCAAAGTATTCTTGAGTGCATTATAAAAAAATTATAAATTGTTAATAAATTATTATTTACGATATTTTAAAGTGCCCACGATAACAATATCGTGCATATTCATTATCGTGATAAATCGCATTATCGAAAATCGGCACATGTCTAATATATATATACATATATATATATATATACAGGGAGTGCAGAATTATTAGGCAAATGAGTATTTTGACCACATCATCCTCGTTATGCATGTTGTCTTACTTCAAGCTGTATAGGCTGGAAAGCCTACTACCAATTAAGCATATTAGGTGATGTGCATCTCTGTAATGAGAAGGGGTGTGGTCTAATGACATAAACACCCTATATCAGGTGTGCATTATTATTAGGCAACTTCCTTTCCTTTGGCAAAATGGGTCAAAAGAAGGACTCGACAGGCTCAGAAAAGTCAAAAATAGTGAGATATATTGCAGAGGGATGCAGCATTCTTAAAATAGCCAAGCTTCTGAAGCGTGATCATCGAACAATCAAGTGTTTCATTCAAAATAGTCAACAGGGTCGCAAGAAGCGTGTGGAAAAACCAAGGCGCAAAATAACTGCCCGTGAACTGAGAAAAGTCAAGCGTGCAGCTGCCAAGATGCCACTTGCCACCAGTTTGGCCATATTTCAGAGCTGCAACATCACTGGAGTGTCCAAAAGCACAAGGTGTGCAATACTCAGAGACATGGCCAAGGTAAGAAAGGCAGAAAGTCGACCACCACTGAACAAGACACACAAGCTGAAACGTCAAGACTGGGCCAAGAAATATCTCAAGACTGATTTTTCTAAGGTTTTATGGACTGATGAAATGAGAGTGAGTCTTGATGGGCCAGATGGATGGGCCCGTGGCTGGATTGGTAAAGGGCAGAGAGCTCCAGTCCAACTCAGACGCCAGCAAGGTGGAGGTGGAGTACTGGTTTGGGCTGGTATCATCAAAGATGAGCTTGTGGGGCCTTTTCGGGTTGAGGATGGAGTCAAGCTCAACTCCCAGTCCTACTGCCAGTTTCTGGAAGACACCTTCTTCAAGCAGTGGTACAGGAAGAAGTCTGCATCCTTCAAGAAAAACATGATTTTCATGCAGGACAATGCTCCATCACACTCGTCCAAGTACTCCACAGCGTGGCTGGCAAGAAAGGGTATAAAAGAAGAAAATCTAATGATATGGCCTCCTTGTTCACCTGATCTGAACCCCATTGAGAACCTGTGGTCCATCATCAAATGTGCGATTTACAAGGAGGGAAAACAGTACACCTCTCTGAACAGTGTCTGGGAGGCTGTGGTTGCTGCTGCACGCAATGCTGATGGTGAACAGATCAAAACACTGACAGAATCCATGGATGGCAGGCTTTTGAGTGTCCTTGCAAAGAAAGGTGGCTATATTGGTCACTGATTTGGTTTTTGAATGTCAGAAATGTATATTTGTGAATGTTGAGATGTTATATTGGTTTCACTGGTAAAAATAAATAATTGAAATGGGTATAAATTTGTTTTTTGTTAAGTTGCCTAATAATTATGCACAGTAATAGTCACCTGCACACACAGATATCCCCCTAAAATAGCTCAAACTAAAAACTAAAACTTCCAAAAATATTCAGCTGTTCAGAGTTTTTGTGTTTATTGAGAACATGGTTGTTGTTCAATAATAAAATTAATCCTCAAAAATACAACTTGCCTAATAATTCTGCACTCCCTGTATGTATATATATATATAAAATAATAATAATAATAAAAGCATCATTGAGTGTAATTTAAGTCTGTATACAAATCAGTTCATTTTTACCTTCAGTATTATAGTAGGCTGACCTCTGACTCCCAGAGTTTAAAGCTTTAGTTCAGAGATTCGTTTTCTTTAAGAAAATTTGCCATGCATTGTACCTAATATATGTCCAAAATAAGCGATATTGAATCGAAGTACAAGCTTGTGAATCTATATCTAATCTAATTGTAAAATGTGTCAATACCCAGTCCTAACACACACACACACACACACACACACACCCCACAATTGATCCTTTTCTTGTTCCCTCTGGATTCTAGTTGGGCGGTATTATTGTGGACGTGAATCTGACAGAACATTCTGCTGTGATCCGGTTCTCTGATTACCATGATGGTGCCGCTCCATTCCTCCTCATCAACCACACAAAGGACGAGACGCTACATTTCCATCAGAGGTGAGAACCACTCATGATGTGCAAGGTTTAAAGGGGTGGTTCCGTGTTTTTTTTCTAGGCTTGGTTGTGTTTATGGGGTGCAGTATAACATGCCTCAATACTTTTTTCTTTTTTTTAACACCGTATTTATCTTATATTCTCCCTTTATTCCCCACCGCTGTCTCCACTGTCCTTTGAACGACTCGTCTGCTTCCTGCTTCTATGAAGCCCATCCCTCTGAAAAACGCTACGGTCTTAGGTTGGTTAGATGGCCAAATGTAGTTTCCTGTATTTTTATTGGCTGAAGTGCCAAGCACAGGTTGTCCGGAAACGCCACGCCCCTTCCCATTACGGGCAGAAGTCACATCTGCGGAGACTAGCAAGGGTTTATGATGTCACCAACCCAGAAGAGGCTCGTTGTAGTCCAAACCGGCCGTTTTTGTAGGCAATAAACTGCCGTAACTTTAAAAGACAATATCTCTGTTTGCATTGAACTTTGCAGATTCTGTTTATGCTCAAGCAGCAACATTACACACTGACTACAGTTAAAAAAAAGTCAAATCGCATGCAACCAGCCCTTTAAAGACAGCGTGAGGGACAACAATAAGGATTGTCCGGGTCATTTGAGGGGACTGTTTTTTTCCTGGTTAGTCATGTACTGTGTATGTGTTTGCATTTGTTTTTATTGATGAATTAAACATTGCAATTGTGAAATGTGTCGAAGTTACAACATCTTTGCATATATAATATAATATAATTGAGGCTGTCGATTTAATACGTTAACTTAACTCGGTTAACTTGTAAGAGCCAGGACATTTATTAATGTTACTCAGATTGTGTTCGTCTGAAAGAAGAAAGTCATACACACCTAGGATGACTTGAGGTGGAGTAAATCATGGGGTCATTTTCATTTTTGGGTGAACTATCCCTTTAAATGATCTCATACACATTTGATGTGTAACTAATTTGTGATTCATTATTAGCTATATCATGTAATTAATTAGATTAAACATTTGAATCAATTGACAGCCCTAAATACAATACAATATATTATAATAATTCATGCATGGGCAGGGAAAAATAATATATTAATAAATAATAAATCCTTCTATATTTTATTTATAGCTAAATGTTCACTTTAATGGATGATAAAATAAAAGGAAGAAATCCATTATCCAGTGTATAATAAACAATTATAATAAAGAATATAATAAATATAATAAATAAGTATAATAAAGAAGCGTAACTTTTAAATGTTAAATTCACAAATAAATAGAAATTTATTTCATTTGTGTTTTAAAATATACTTAAATATAGACTAACAATAGAATATTAACTCTCTTAAATGCAACATTTAAATGACATTTTTGCTTCTTTATCCATTTGTGAAACAAATAAATAAAACAAGTTTTAAATATAGATTTTTTTTTTCTTACACAAACACATCACTTCGCTTCAGAAGGCCTTTATTAACCCCCGAAGCCGTGCGGAGCAGTTATATGATGGATAGATGCGCTTTTATGGACTGTGACCCAACAACTCACTGCCATTATAAAGCTTGGAAGAGCCAGGACATTTTTATTATAACTCTGATTGTGTTCGTCTGAAAGAAGAAAGTCATACACACCTAGGATGACTTGAGGTGGAGTAAATCATGGGGTCATTTATGAGTGAACCATCCCTTTAATATGTTTTTGGATTAAACATTTTTTTTTATTTCTTGTCTATTTTCTAGAGTTTGAACCTGTTGTTAATGCAGAGAAAGTGAAACCCAAACTATCGTCCGCTGAAGCGTTCTGTATGAATTTTTAATCGCTTTAATTGTCTGTTTTGTTTGGTTTTATGTTTCTTTCCCTTGTAGCACCAAGAAGCGGAAATGTTCTACTTGGGTTCAGAATGATTCACTGGGGGAAGAGACTGATTCCCTCTGGTACACAAACACACACATAAACACTCACACAGACAAAGTGATGATGGCTGAGACGCATGAAGCAGTATTTCTTTTCTTCGCACTCTAATGCAGCATCTGGTGAAGAGAGCCGCACGACTCCTTCCAAAACACTCTGATATCAACACAGTTTTCTTCTTTAACTCTTTTTCCTCCCACAGCTTTTAAGGTTGGAGTCTGAACTGAACTTTATGCTCTTCTTTTCTCTCTTCTAATGGTTTTATTTTATCTTCTGAACCTTGTGGACGGAAAAGGAGAGATCCTACTTGCTTCCTGTTTCTGTGCTTTCAACTTCATTTCCATTTACTAACAAATGAACTGTTTGTGTCTCAGCGGAATGCCGTTTCTGATAAGATGTACAGAGCATGAATCATTTCCTTTTGTCTCTCATTGGACACTCAGTTATTGTGACTTTGGCTGCTGTTAAAGTGAAGTTAAACCGCCTGTGCTGTATATGAAGTGGAAATTATTCTTGTTAATACTATGGGCCTGATATTTCTGTGGTTTCGGTATGCTATAATGAACACCTGTGAGCGTCATATTTTCAACTTCATCTCTAAATATGATTACGTGTACCTTGTGAAAGTGTCTCACTTTCAGATAGTCAAAACTGTTCCATAAAATCAGATTCTCTTTTTTCTTTTCTTTATTTGCAATGCATGCTACATTTCAAAAGTTTGGGTTCTGTAATTTTTTTAAAATACATCTCTTCTGCTCACTTGAGGCTGAGTAAAAACAGGAATATTGTGAAAAAATATTACCATTTAAAAGAACGATTTTCTATGTGAATTTTATTTTTTAAATATAATTTATATCTGTGATCATAGCTGAATTTACCAGCATTACTCCAGTCTTTTGTGTCACATGATCCTTTACAAATCATTCTAATATGAGGATTTGATGTTGAAAACAGGTACAATAGTGGAAACCGTGATACATTTTTAATTAATTAATGGAATGTTATAACATTCTTGCTGAATAAAAAGCATTAATATATATTAAAAATCATACCTCAAACCTTTGGCCGGTAGTGTGTTTGCGTTGTTACTGTTTTGTACAGAGTTTGTTGAACTTTGTTGCAATTTTTGGGATGTTTTCTGTGTGATGTTTGCTCATGTGTAAGTCTAACTAACGGTGTGGTTCTGACAGCTCTCAGGCAGAAATGGATGAGCTGGGTCCAGGTCAGGCGGTCTACTACACTTGGGCTGAACCCACCGGCTCAAGAATCCTGAGCTGGAAATGGGGCAAGTTCAAAGGAGAGCTAAAGAGTGAAGAGGTGAGAAATATAAAAACTAGGTTTGAAAATCGATTACAAAGTTTTCCCCCACATTTTATGGACTTAAACTTGCACTTGATTGAAGACATGAAGCTAAATGCTCGTCTGGTTCTCTGTCTTCGTTTGTAGGACCAGTTGTTGGATGTGAACAAGGAGGGCAAGTTTTTCGTCGTCTCATTTTATGAAGGCCTCCAACGTGTGGTACTTTTCACCACAGAACGGCGTGTCTATAAGAACATTTGCGAGAACGAGAAAATTGAGCTGGCTGAACAGGAAATCAGCATCTCGTTACAGAACGTGGGCATTTCACTGGTCAACAACACCACCAGCCAGGAAGTGGCCTTCATTGGCATCACCAGGTACTGCTGTATATATATAGTGGCGTCCACATCAACCCTTTGTGGGAAAAAAGTGCCCTTAATCGTCCTAAATGTGAACTTGCAGATAATATAATATTACTGAAATAAAAGGTCTCTTAAAGGTGCACTATGCAACTTTCCGTCCGCTAGAGGTCACCTATTCTAAACAAAGGCGTAGTTTGATGACACCAAGTATCTTGGGACGTGTGGTCTTCACCTCACAGCCGGTGGAAAATAGGACTCGGGCAGAAATCATGTTGATGGATGCGGTTATTAATGTTACTGTAGTGTAAAGCAGAGCAGGAGCGAGTGTTGTGGAGCTGAGCACGGCCGCTGGAGCGATTGTTACACAAACACATGGCTTGCGAGCACCGGGGCTTTTATTATGACGGGACGGGACAGTCGCCAGGCCTGCACTATTTCCGCGTTTCCGATCATGATTATGAGGTAATGCAGCTCTGTTTATCATATTAGGTACTAGGGCTGGGCGATATGGCCTAAAAAAATTATCATGATATAATTTTCCATACCAGTCGATATCGATAAATATCACGATAAATGTAAAATCTTTATTTCTTTAAAGTTTAAAGGCATATTTTTGCTCCTGAGTGAAATATGTAGTAAACAGACAGCTAACTATGGTTTTAAACTATCCTTTATTGTCAAAACATGACAAACACTTCCCAAACAGGCGAACAATTTATTAAAACTGAGGTAGATTTATTTATTAAAATATTAATTGTGGTCGGCATTTTTGTACTCTACACTGTATATCAATAATATCCTTGCTTATTGTGTAAGTAGCAAACGGGCAAAAAAAAAGGTCCACTGCATCTCTCTCACACTCATATTGATAAGCAGTCCACGTATGTCGCTGTTTTATGTCGGATGGGATCACCAAAATATCTCCAAACCACTGAAGTTGAGCGAACTAACTTGTCAACGATATCTGTCTTCTCCCAGCTGGTCGTGAGCTCTGAGTTTTCTTCACTATCGCTCATTTTTATTGCTCCACTTGACTCCGATCCTCCAAGCCTGTCAGCCACTGACTGTAAACAACAGCGCGTGCAGCACCCAGAAGCCCGGTCTGCAATACGCATGCGCAGTATTACGCATAACGCGTAAGCATTATATCGAGAATTTATCGAACTGTTGTTATCGTTTTATCGAGGAAAATTATATCGTGATAATTATCGTTATCGTTTTATCACCCAGCCCTATTAGGTACATTTAAGAGTGTTTAAAATGATGTTCTGACGTTACTCTGTGCGTTCGCTCGGCACTGCTGTGACATGTTCACACTGCTAAAAGTAAAGCGCTTCTGCAGAATTAAGCTGAAGGTAACTCAGATATGACGCAATTGACAGGTGACTCGCTCAAACGCTATGCTGACATGTCCCGGTCCTTAGTTAAAATAGCAATTTTCTCACAATTGACAAATAGTTGGAAACATTTGGGATATTGTATGTACTCAACTGAATAAAATATATAACACTATATAGCACTATAGTTGTTTTTGGATATTTGATTGCAAAAATACTACATAATGCACCTTTAAGTGTTTTGACTCTTAAAGGGTTAGTTCACCCAAAAATTTAATTTATGTCATTAATGACTCATTTTGTTCCACACTCATAAGACCTCCGTTCACCTTCAGACACAGTTAGATATATTAATAAATATCTGTGCTGTCATCGTAAGAGTTGTGGTGTGGACTCTGCTGTTCTCATAGAATTAGAATGATTGTTAAATAGCTACAGTTATAGTTATACTTATACTTCTTGGTGTATGGTCCTGTAAGATGGTGTAAGAGATATTTTGCCCAGAAATAAATTAACTTTATTTATATGCGTGTCGTTCAGTTCTGATGTGGTGTGGGAAACAAAGCCTAAGAAGCGTAGCCGATGGAAGGTTTTGAGTGTTAAAGAAGCTACAATGTTGGAGCAGCACTACAGAGATTATATAGAGAGCGGTCCAGTGGACAGCACCGTCATCGACCTAGAGAACGACTACCAGGTTAGTGCATATTGGAACCAATTCACAGCCCTATAGGAAAGATGTCTTTTTTTTTTTTTAAATAGTCATCATTAGAATTAAACTGCAAGTTTTTTGCTTCTGTACCTTTAAAGGGGTACTTCAGCGCTGGGAAGATGAATCTGTATTTAAACTGGGTCATCAATGTAGTTGAAATGTGAAATTATTTTTGAATTTGGTGCCTTCTAGACTGAGAAAAGACAAAAAATGTATTTTTGTCCCATGGGGATGAAAGACTACAATTCCCAGAATGCTTCGCTGCCCTGTGCCATTCCCCAACGCCACCAACTTGATTACAGTGACTGAGTTAGAGAAGACACTACAATTAAAATGTGTTCAATATAATGAGTGAGTCGCCGCGCGAGTCTCACAGCACTGAGCACTGACTGCAGGAGTGATGAGAGCTGAGGTAATCGCGACTACACTCGCGGCATACATTCACAACGTGAGTTCAGTCTGGCGCGTTTCAGTTCATGCCTTTATAAGCTTAACTTTCATAGAAATTAATTTGAGAAGTTAAAAGACTTACATTGCACACCATAGCTCCATTTAAATGAGTGCCTGTAGCTGTGGGCTGAGCTCTCCCTGCAAGCTGAGTGTAATCTCCCATCCCCCATGCGCGGATTCAAAACATGCGGAAATAGCTCCCTCTGCTGGCTGTAGTCTTTAGCCTCTGGGCAAACATTCCTCCTATGATGCAAAAATCGTCAATTTGCATCATAGGAGGAATTTTTCCAGAAATAAAATGCATAAATCTCTTGTCTCAGGGAGATATGAGGGGGGAAAGCACAATAATTTGAATATACTCCAGGGTTTCTACTGATACAAAGCCATATGCTAATCGCTGAAGTAACCCTTTAAGGTTTCTACATGTAAATGACTGATTTTTTTGTAGTGGTTGACCGATTACATCACCAAGGCTAAAATGTATTGGCCACTATTTGGCATGTTTTAAAGCAGGCTAAATATGTTTTTCAGTTTGGCCGATAAGTGCCAGAAGTGGGGATTTTTTTTCAACACGTGTGAAAAATGCTATAGTATGACTGATTACATTTATATTTATTAATTTAGCAGATGCTGTGAAAGGATTCTTGATATCTTAAATACTGTTGTCAAGGCAACATGTCAAACATTAATATTCTTTTTGGGTGTTTTTGAGGCTATTAGCATGCTTCAAATTGCATAAAACATGGGCAGAGCCTTAGAAACAGGTATGAAGGAGAGGCTCTATAGCGCCGGACAACTTTCTAATTTGCAATCATTAGCTCCGATAAACAGGAAGTCAGCTATTTTAGTTTGAATGTGGATTTTTTGAACCAAACTCTGAATTTTTTACGGGGCCATCATACGATTCACATCACACTTTCTCAACATGATGCCAATATGATGAAGATGCTAAATTATGAACATGTACTGGATATCTTAAACAGTGTTGCCATGGCAAAGGATTAAAGTAATGACAAAAATGGAAACTGGAAGTCTCATACCTTATAAATTAATCAGTTATACACCATTTAGTTCTATATAAAATGGTACAAATAAAAAGTAAATAACATTTTTATAACTATTGGGTTATGTGCACATTAAAAATATGCAGAATTCGTGCTATCTGGTTGAAAGAAAGAAATCAAATCAAATGTAATGCATAGTATAACCATATGCCTGTTTTTAAAGGGGGGGTGAAACACTCAGTTTCAGTCAATCTCATGTCAATCTTGAGTACCTATAGAGTAGTATTGCATCCTTCATATCTCCGAAAAGTCTTTAGATTTATCATATTTATAAAAGAAACATGGGCTGTACCGAGTCTTTCCGGAAAAAACCGAGCGCCTGGAGGCGTATCGTGTGGGCGGAGCTAAAGAATGACGAGTGCAAACAAAGCGGTGACGTCCTCAAGCGTGGAGAAACCCAGCTCAGCTATCTCAGCTAATACAGATAATGATCCACAATGAAATCTGAGGCTGAAATAAATTGAACAGGAGAAACGACAACATCAGGATGTCCGTCTCTGTGGTATGTACTGTATTTAGGGGCCTTTGTGTGTCTTTACGCGCAGTTTATGAGGACATGATTCGGTTTATGGACTATTGTATGTGACTAAACCTTAGCAGTAGCAAGCAAAACAGTTTTGCACGTCAGAGTCAGACTAGTGTTATACAGAACAGCAATGGAGTAACCGTTAGCGCATTTGAATGACGAAGCACGCGATCGTGTCGTTTACTGATGTTTACTCACGCGACGATAGCCGACAGCACAGACATTTGAAGCAGTTTAACTCACCGGCTGCTTCCAAAGCAGGACCGAACCTTTATCGCTGGGACCGCTCCGTCAAAAACACACTTCTTTGGTATGATTTGGTGAAGTCCTGTGACAGCAGTGACCGTGGAAATCCACTTTGCGACGCGACTGAAGCGATGCCTTGAAGCTTCCCGTCATTTCTGCGTTCAAATCGGTTCAAATGCAGCGCTGCCTTCCCGGAATGCTGTGCTGAAGCGTTGAAGTTGCTTGAAGTCACCCATAGGAATAAAGTGGAGTGCGGTGCAACCATAGGGCGCGTCAGAAGTGTTCACGGATGACTGGATCTGCACCTGAGAGACTGTTTACAGCGTGCATTTCCTCTCTCTCCCTCTAGTCACGCGCGCGCACCCTACCGGGAGAAGAGCCCGTACGGCCCATACAAGGACCTTCCGCTCTTTTTAACGTCAAGTAGACCCATACTCGAAAAAAACTCGCCGAAACTTGTGAGAAACCGGAAGGAGTATTTTTAACACAGAAATACTCCATCAAACGTCCAACATTAGTTTTTGAAACTTTGTCTATGTTTAGGATGGGAATCCAAGTCTTTAAAGGTGTAAAAAGCTCAGTATGCATGAAACAGCATTTCAACCCCCCTTTAAACAGGGTTGAGTGAAGTCTTGTTGCTGAGAATTAGTTTTTAGACAATTCATTATTAGCTATTGCATTTGGATATATTTAGGCATCATCAAAGACTACTTTGTCACATATTTTACTTTTTTGTTTGAAATGTTGAATCTTCTGGCTCAACTAACTGGTAAACATTACAACTTATTAAAATTCATCTGAATTGAAATTATTTCATAAATGACGCTATTGTGTTTTGTGGTCATGGTGGCAACAGCTGCTGCAGTAAATGTGTTGTATGTCTGTGACATAGTCCTTTATATTTACCGGTTTAAATGCATATTGCCCACCTTCTACAGTTTCCCTAAAGCCACAAGATTGGGCCCATCATCGCTGCTTGCAGCTATATTTTTACTGATGCATTTTTTCAGATTGATTCATTTTCTAATGAACTATTTTTAATTAAAATGAATATTGAGTTTTGCATGCAGTTTTCTTATACATGTGTTATTTACTGTTTTTAAAGTGTTTATATAAGGGCTATTATATCGGTCATCAGCCACCTTTCATTTAAAGATGCCAGCATCGGCAACCCCCTGCCAAGTTGCAAAATAACACGAAGCAGAGAAGGCAATCAGAGAAGTCATGCTTGTTTTAATTGATCTCTGGCTGTACCGTATATCCATCAGGTGATGTTTGCTGCAAATGGGGTGGACATGAGGATAATGCAGCCCTTTGATGCTCCTCTCAGGAGGAACTTCCTGCCAGCACTGAAGGTGGAGTACAGTGTCTCTTCCCGTCAGAAAACCTACCGAGTCCAGATCAACAGGATTCAGGTCTGTTTCACACCATGTAAAGCAACTGGCACAGCTTAGGGCTGTGTTTCCCAAAAGCAACGTGAGCTAAGTTGATCGTAGAGAACATTGGTGCCAGTGGTCTTCGCAATCAACATAGGCTTACAATCCTTGTGGGAAACGCAGCTCTGGTCATTTATCGGACCTTTTCATAAATAACACACAAATTCATATATTTATTATGGCCTTTGCACAAAATTATTATAATGCCTCTGTTCACTCATCAGATCCAAAACCAGTTACCTGGAGCCATCTTCCCATTTGTGTTCTACCCCGTCAAACCACCCAAGTCGGTCAGCATGGACTCAGGTCAGTTGATCCACAGCCTTGAGAGGAAGAGCAATGCAAAATCATAATAATTTTTATCTATTTATAATTTATTTAATTATTTTTATTCAATAATTTGTTTGTTTTGGGTCCGACCAATCTGGAATTGTTACATGTATTGTTACATCTAAGTAATACATGTTTATTTTTGTTCTTTTTTTTATTAAAGAGCCGAAACCGCTCACTGATGTCAGCATCATCACCAGAGCAGCCGGACACTCAGACATTCTGCGCATCAAGTGCGTCTCCTCTTCCTTCAGTCTCTCCTCTGTTTCTAGGGCTCAATGAAATCAGTTTGATTTTTTTTAACAAATTCCATTTTTGCGTTTCAAATTTTTTTGAATTAATTTGAATGGTTACATAAAAAATATTGGTAAGCAAAAAGCTTGGCTAATTAATTAAAATTATACAATTCAACAAAATAGTTTGAAGGTTTAACAAAATGTACATGTTAAATTTAAAAAAAAAAAACTTTGTTTTAGGTTTTCTGGATTCTGTTTTAATGATTTAATTAAATTTGCATAATCAAAAAGCATGTCTAATTAATTAAATAAATAAAAACAACACTTTGTTAATTAAAAAAAATACATTTAAAATGTATTAATTATTTTAAAAATATTGTTTTTAATTTTGTTAATTTTTGTTAATTATGTTTTAATTTTTCTCACAATCAAATGAAGGCATGAACTATTAATTTAATTTATCTTTTAATCATATGATAAATTCAACTTTTTCTGTCAAACAAAGTGCTGCACAACAGAACTTTACAATTAAAATTAAAATTGTGATTACGCCTTTAAGTAAATTTTAATAAATAATTAAAGTACTAGTATTATTATTACATTGAGCTAAATTCTACAGTACAACAGTGATATATTTATGTCATAATTTCTTCAAGTTAAACCAAACTTTAATTTTGACGTGTTGCCGTGAAGAGCTTTGAGTTTCTGAGTTATGATATGATGGTAGTTTTTCTCAAATGAAATGATACGATGCTGATGAAGTGACTCAGAGCGGCTCTGGAGATGATGGACATGCGTTCATGTTCTCATTAGGGATCCGAGAAAAACAACGAATTAAAAAATATATAATCACTATGCCAAAAATGAAATACCATTCATACACACAGAGACACAAAACATGCAGGATTCATATTTAAATCGTTTTTTTGAGGTTTAATATTCACAGACACTAGTCTACATTGCGATTTGATTTAACTTTACTGACCTGCCTTTTATTTATGCATTAAAAATTTCGACAAATTCTGTGAAATTTTACGTTATATAGTAAATTATGTTTTTATGACTTCCGTGATTCCGTCTGCGTTTTCCGCATCGCGAAAGTCATAAGGCCCTATGTTTCACTCCTCTCATTTTCTCTTGCTCTCACAAATAGAAAAATATGTTTCATTTTTGGTCCTACAGGTACTTTAAAGTGTTGATTCAGGAGATGGACCTGCGGATGGACCTCGGCTTCCTCTATGCCATACTTGAGCTCTTCACTGCCGAACACACCAGTGCTGTCACATCTGAACAGGAGGTAATGCTCCTATCAAACCTCAGAAGTGATTGATATGAAGGTCTCTGAATGGGCTACAATGCCATTAATGAGTTAGTCATACACATCACCCAATAGAGGATTTAATGATTGCAGTTTATTCCAACTTTAAATGGTGTGGTTTTAATTAGAACTCATCTTTATTGATGCTTTTTAGTACTGAACAATATTTTAATTGACTTTCCCTTTACTTCATCCGCACTATCTATGGTTATATTTGTATATTACAGTCCATACACTACTGTTTAAAAGTTGGGCTCAGTACTTAAAAAAAATAACCGTTATTACTTTTATTAAGCAAGGATGCATAAAGTGACATTAATGTTACATCAAATTTCTCATTCAAATAAATGCTGTTGTTTTAAACTTTCTAGTTATATCAATGAATCCTGGAAAAAAGTTAATCGAGGTTTCCACTCAAATATGGACTATTTTCATCATTGATGATAATCATAATAAATGTGTCTTTATCATTGATCAAATAAATGCAACCTTGTTGAGCAGAGGACACTTCTGTCAAATACATAAAAACAATCTTTTGACCTGTAGTGATTTGATCTGTTGTGGTGTTGTTCTCTAGGTGGAGTTGTTTGAGAAGGACATCGAGTATCTGAAGACTGAGTTGAATCATGTTTCGGCCACAGACACGTCCCCCATCAGCCTGTACGAGTACTTCCACATCTCTCCCATAAAGGTCAGTTACCAACACCCACTGCCAAATTCACTGTGACCACACAGAAATATTAAATGTGATATATTTATTCATTAGGGGTGTAACGATACGCGTATTCGTATTGAACCATTCGGTACGAGGCTTTCGGTACGCGGTACGCATTATGTACCGAACGGTTCTTGGACTAATTAATTAGATTTGGAAAATAAAAAAGTGTGTGAAATATAATAATATGCGTTCAACAAGGTAGCCCAATAACCAAAACGACATAGTAGGCAATGCCCCTGACACCGCCGAAGTGAAAGAAAAAAAAAAAAACACCAAATATGTTTTAGGCTGCTCAGTCAGGTGCTCGCTTACTCAGTAGGCTACGCGCTGAATGCAAAATGGCTATTGCGTTTAACAAACCAGAAATAGAAGATCCTCCAATAACCAACAGGTCTGGTGTTTGGGTGAACTTTGGATTCTCTGTAAGCTATGGTGGTGTTGGCAAGAGTGATGGATTAAAAAACAATGGTATGTCGCATTTGCTGATGGTACAGCAGCGGGAATAATTCATGTCATGTTAATCAACTCATTTACGCCGACAACAAGACGATAAAAAGGAGAAACAGCCACAAACTATCCCACAAACTATCTCCGCAGCATTTAGACAGACATTTCCAACGTATTCAAATGGCAAAAGACATCACCGCGGCGAGTGGTCCATTTATAGCCGCGGATATGAGACCTAACGCCCGTTTCACACATACTCCGTCTGCAGTGCGTGTGCGGTGCATATTTTTTTCAGTACCCATGTTAACGGATGACAGCTTTCACACTGCACGCGGATGCAGTCCGTCAGTCCGTTCCAGGAAAGTTGCGTCTGCAGCAGTGCACGGATCGTTTTCGTACCGAGTCTATTTTTTGCTGCGCGTTGTTGCATTAAAGTGATAGAACATTGTTCGCATTAAAATAAACATGCACTGACGCGAAAATCTAGTAATTTCACCACAGATGCATATCATTTAAAATATACTCGTTTCAAAGTCAACACATGGCTTTTTTTTCTCAAGTAAAGCAACAAAACCACACCTGGCATTTAGGTTAAAAAAAGTGCCATAATGGAGAGCACTCGTACTTTCTTGGAGGTGAAAAGCAAAGTTCTTTTTGACCTGCAGGATTTCTTTTAAAAGGGTGTAAAAACGAAAGAAAAGACGAGAGTCGGCTGTTTTTGAATAGACTATTGTAAGTTTCTAATTTAAAATGTTTGTGATTTAAGGCTATAACCTATGTTTAAATGTTTTGACACTTGTGTGAGCTAAATCTAAAGTATATAATATGAATAAATAAATTTAATAAAATGTTGTTTAAATGTAGTAGGCTACGTAACCTGATTTCTATTAAAGAGTAAACAAAGAGAATTGGAATTCTGACGAGGCATGTTCAGTAAAAACTTTTGGGGCTCCTGCAACGCATGCACCGCACACGCTAATGTAAAGAGCTAATGTCTTATTCCTGTAACTACGTAGAAGATGGGTAAAGTATAGCTCCATCATTGTTCAATGTAAAAAAAAAAAATCATACTTTGTTAGTTTTAATTAAAAAAAATATAAAAAAAGGTAATTTATCTGCCAATTTTTTCTTTTTGCTGTATCTAAAACATACCGAACCGTACCGAACCGAACCGTGACACCAGTGTATCGTATCGAACCGAACCGTGAATTTTGTGAACCGTTACACCCCTATTATTCATTGAAGGCTCAGAGAAGACACATAATCCCATTCTCTCTCTCTCTCTCTCTCTCTCTCTCTCTCTCTCTCTCTCTCTCTCTCTCTCTCTCTCTCTCTCTCTCTCTCTCTCTCTCTCTCTCTCTCTCTCTCTCTCTCTCTCTCTCTCTCTCTCTCTCTCTCTCATATCTCATGTCTTATATCTTTTCTTATATCTTTCCCTCACTCGCTTCATTTCATCTGGATGAATATTGTTGCTGTTACAGGGCTTGAATTTCAGCGTGGGATTGCATGTATTGCTAATAATTTTACTAATTGCCGCTTATTTTGTGCTAAATTGAGTTCTTTTTCACTGATTATTGCGCTTAAACAGTCAAACGTACACAAAATTATGTCAAAATGCCGTGCTTTGTGAGTATTCATGTAAACACAGTCAGTTCTGTTTGAAGTGAAAATAAACAGTTGAGAAATAAAATGCATGTCTAACAGTATAATGGATCTGTACGTCAGCTTTTAAAGTGACAGCAGCCTAATAAACCTACTGCCTAATTATGAGCATCTATATGGCAGTTTTTCCCCATGGTATCGATCTCAAAACGTTGGCCAGTAAAAATGCTGATTGGTTAGTGACTTTAGAAAACCACTAGCCACAGTGACTGCTGAGCGGAAAAGTTAATTCCAAGCCCTGTTAAAGGCATTTTTAAAATCAACACATTTAACAATTATTATTAATTATTATTAACAAATGTTACAATGTAGGATTATTTGATAAATAGAACAGCAGAAGTATATTGTATATTATATAGAAGTATCTTGTAAGATTATGTCTTTATTTTTGATCAGCTTAATGTATCCTTGCTGAATAAAACCCACTGTCAATATCACTGTGATCGCACACACACAAAGGTTTAATATTTATGACGAAGTTTGGTCACTGAAGGTCAAAATCAACACATTTTGAGTGTACATTGCAGTGTGTAACTGTGTGTGTGTTTTGTGTGGCAGCTTCACTTGAGTTTCTCTCTGAGCACCACTGGTGAAGACGGGAATAAGAAAGAAAGAGAGACGGAGGTCATTCCTGTTCAGTCTCTCCACCTCCTGCTGAAGAGTATCGGAGCGACGCTCACTGACGCTCAGGACGTCCTCTTCAAGTACTGACATTCACTTCACAGCACTCATTCTCACTGTGGCCGCACATCCCTGCACTTCCTCTTTCTGTCCAGCCAAACCCTCAGATCACACACTGGGTATTTCTGGATTTCACAGGTGGTTAGATGCTGTGAAACTCACTCTTCACTTCAGTGTTTGTTCTCACACTGCCCTCTAGTGGGAAGACAGAAACAGGTCGGCTAGAAATGAGGCTTGTAGGAGAAGTTTGTTATCAGACATTAGATTTACAGCATACTAGCATGACAATTTTACTGCATACTGAGCAGTATATGTTGTATGCTAGTATTATTTACATACTGTTGTAGTTTTATATTAATATTTTGAATTAGATTTGATTTTTAATTTAACTTTGTGCTTTTTGTTAAAGTTTCAGGTTATAACCTTTAAACCTTAAAAGTTGTCAACCCAAGTGACATTTTAAAGTATAGAAGCTTGGCTTTGCAATTAATACAGAGCATATAACCAGTTTTTAACCAGTGCTTTTAAATTTGCGGTAATATTAGAGGAGCACTGTTCTTAAAGAGTGAAAAAAAAAGTTTGATTTGCTTTGAGATATCAACACACAATCTGGCTCAGATGCAGATGACATGATTGTGAACTAAAGTTGATTTTATAAGCTTCCATATATACTTTCTAATAATCATCATGTCCATCATCAATGATAATGAAATCAATAAATTGTATCACTTTTTCTGATGTAACATAAGAACCTCCAAAAAACAAAAAACTTCACAATTTGAAAGGTTTTCTATCAAATGAGACCATGTACTTTTTTAGATCTTGTTTTTTTTGTAGTTATAAGCCATTAGTTTTAAGTATGCCACTTAGATGTGAAATCATCTTCCATCTGATGCTCAATATTGATCAGCTGAATGCACATTTTAAACCAATTATTGTACTTAGCTTAATGAATCGCCGTTCTGAACTAATGTGCTGCTTCATTGTAACAGACAGACAATAGCTCATGTCGAAATATATTAATATAAATAAAAAAAATCTTTTTTTTTTTTTTTGATGAATAGAAAGTTCAAAAGAGCAGCATTTATTTGAAATAGATTTCTTTTGTAACATTATACATTTCTTTTTGATTACTTTAATGTATCATTGATGGATAAAAGTATGCATTTCTTATAAAAAAATTCTCACTGACCTTTGTGAAATTGGAAAGGCCAGATCAAATCGAGGGCAATGAATTGTGGGATATGCTAGCCAGTGTATTGTGGTCTGATTCTCTACTGCATATGGCAAATGTAGGTTTTGTGTATATTCCATACATACTGAATTGTGTACATTATGCATACACTACTAAGATATTACGAGTAGGCCGTTGTGTACATGCAGAGTCTCGTATGATTGAAATGCTTACATTAACGTTGATGCTGTCTGTCCTTTCTTTCTCCAGACTTGCCTTCTTTGAGCTGACGTACCAGTTTCGCACCACTCAGCAGCTGCAGTGGGAGGTCATCCGCCATTATTCCAAACAGGTGACCCTTCACCCTTAACACTCAGAGACTGCTGGTGATTTCAGTGCGTTTAAAACATGTGTTTATGTATCTGTGCTTGTGTGTTTTAGGCTATCAAACAGATGTATGTTCTGGTTTTGGGTTTAGACGTCCTTGGCAACCCGTTCGGACTGATCCGCGGTCTGTCTGAAGGCGTCGAGGCCTTCTTTTATGAGCCTTATCAGGTGAAACTTTAACTCTTCACACCCAACGATTGATGAGGTACACCATTTGTGACCCTCTAAACGGCAAGGTTTGAAATTAAATAAAAGTGCCATGATTTTTTTGCCGAGCACATTAGTTATTAGGCCGGAGACACACTGCAAGCGTGGTGTGAGCGTGGCGTTTCTGTTGCGTGTCAGCCGCGGGGCGGCTGCGTGGCGTTTTATCTGTCTTTGCACACCAGAAGCGTGTCTGACGCGGCGCTGCTGCTATTAATGTACAGGGAAGCCCTATACTTCATGTTTAATATAAATATATTGCCTATTGATACAGCAAAGACAATGTCGGCAGTAGCCTATTGACCATACATATATACGGTATTGACGGCAAAATAGGCTACAGAACATTTTGTTCTGTATTGACAGGTTTAATATTTCAAAATCGATAATTATGTTGTTTTTTATTATTACAATTAGGCTTATATCTGCATTTATGTTAACCTACAGACTTTCAAACATGAAAATGTCATTTATTAATATGTATTCGTGTCAAATTGGCAAATAAACATCTTTTCCTATGCTATTTTGCCTAGAAACGCTTCCAACACGCTTCTATTTGAAGCATGCACACGTTTTCCGTGTGACGCAGGCAGTATGCAAGCTCTAACCGGTTAACATGGGAGCCGAAATAAAAACGGACACGCCACGCAGCCGAGACGCTCACGGCACGCTTGCAGTGTGTCCCCGGCCTTAGGGGTTCAAGAGCATAGCGCTGAAACTCTTTTGTAATTGTTGGTATTTCCAAGGATCATCTTTCTCCCCTAAAAGACCAAACCGTTGGACCCTAAAAGACCAAACCGTTCAGGGGTATTCAAATCTTGCCCTGGAGGGCCAATGCTCTGCAGAGTTTAGCTCTAACCCTGATTAAACCCACCTGAACATGCTAATCAATGTCTGCAGGATCATTAGAAAATGATCCAGGGCAAGATTTGAATAGCCCTCGGCGTAAGTCATAGGCTGCATTTACACTGCAGGTCTCGATGCACAATTCCGATTTGGTGACTATATTTTTTTTTGACGACCCGCTTTTTCTAAAATATGCATTCTAAAAATGTACATAAAATGTATGTGCTCAACTGAGGCAGATAAATGTTTTTTTAATCCAATAAGACGTGTATAAACTACGATGGAAACACATTTACTGAATAAATCCCACAATGCACATCAAAATCCTCAACAGAGGCTGTAATTGGATAAGTGGACTAACCAGTGGACCAATCGCATCACGGCATCTCAAATGTTGTTTTGGTGGCTCTGAATGGCCTGAGCCGAAGTCTGAATGATTTGGTTTAATTCCCTCACACTATTGCGTTCCCAAATACCAGCGCAACTCATTTTCCCAACGCAAGAGAGCGTAACAGCGTTTATTACATACAAATAATCATAATATTGAAAGTAATTCATTGTGTAGGAAAAAAAGAGCCATAGCGGCTTCCTCGATTGCAACAACTTTAATGTTTATTGCAGATATTTTCCACCAGTTTACCAGGAAGTGATGATTTTTGCCAATTCCAAGATAAATTTGCAACTTTAGATGGAAACTAATCTATTGATTGTCAGTATCCGAGTATGTGAAGTGTGTTTTATTGGCCTTAACCATGAATGTGTGTGTGTGTGTGTGTGTGTGTGTGTGTGTGTGTGTGTGTGTGTGTGTTCGTTTGTCAGGGTGCCATACAGGGACCAGAGGAGTTTATGGAAGGGATGGCACTCGGGGTGAAGGCTCTGGTTGGAGGGGCTGTGGGTACGTACTCTCTTTTTGCAACATGCAATAATTCACTGATATTGTGAGTAATCTTTGAAGTATTTCCTTAAAATCGAAACAAACTTGGTCTCATTGGGTTCATGTCAAATATAACCAGCACTGTTCTTCTTCTCAGATTCTGACCTATTCATTGTTTCTTTCTGTCGTCCTTTTCTCAGGCGGTCTGGCAGGAGCGGCATCTCGGATCACGGGAGCGATGGCTAAAGGTGTGGCCGCCATGACAATGGATGAGGACTACCAGCAGAAGAGACGAGAGGCCATGAACAAGCAGCCCAGCGGACTGAGAGAAGGACTGACACGAGGAGGGAAAGGGCTGGTGTCTGTGAGTCAACACGCATGCCGAAGTCATTGTCATTTGATTTAAATGGCACAATTAAAACAACACAGGAAAATAACATGCTAACTACGACTGGCAACGGATATTCTATATTCAAATAGTTAAAAAATAATAATTTTGAAGGTAAAAATTTATATTAGAATTAAAAAAATAAAATAAAAAAGTGCAAAAAAATCATAATCAACCACCCCTTTGAAATAGCAGTTAAACACACCTAATATAATCTGGGACCTAAACATTTAATTGATTGACAGCCTACAAGTCAAAATTTGCTTTCACTGCAGTAATTTTATTTTGATTGTGTGTGAAGTGTGTGTAAATATGATCTCTGTCACACAGGGCTTTGTAAGCGGCATTACCGGCATCGTGACTAAACCAATAAAAGGTAAAGCTACTGACCAGCTGTTGGGTTTTCTCGCAGTAATTCAGTGTCAACAGGCAGCTTTCCTGTGTGTTCAGTCTGATAGGCATGTTGTGTGTGTGTGTGTGTGTTCCTGTAGGAGCACAAAAGGAAGGAGCGGCGGGTTTCTTTAAGGGTGTGGGCAAAGGCTTGGTTGGAGCTCTGACCAGACCAACAGGGGGCATCATTGACATGGCCAGCAGCACCTTTCAAGGCATCAAAAGGTGTTTGAATCTGTCTATGTGCCTGTGTGCTTTGTTCGGGAAAGAGTCTTCCATGACTGTGACGCATTTTCTGGCTTGATTTGAATTCAGAGCCGCAGAGACGTCTCAGGATGTGGAGAGTTTGCGTCCTCCTCGTTTCATCCATGAGGATGGAGTCATCCGGCCGTATAAGGAGAGAGAGGGACTCGGCAGCCAGATGCTGCAGGTGACGCTTCACTCTTCCTGCCTTCACACTCCTGCTGTTCCAGATAGTGGCATTGCATTAAAGTGTTCTGACGATGCATGATAATAGACAACGGAAACGGGCAGCTGACAACAGACTCAATTAAAAACATCACATAATAGAATAAAAAATTACAAATAGCAATATTTTTTATTTTGTATTTCTAAAATATGTAAACAACACTATTTAAATAAACTGCAAAAATGCCAAATGGTTAATATCTGAGATATAAACTACGGAGTAAAAGTAAGTCTCTTCTGCTCACCAAGGCGTTATTTGTGTGATCAGAAATACAGGAGTAACAGTACATTTTTAAATATTTAATATAAATGTATAAATATATAATATAAATATATAATTTAAAAAAAAACTTTTGTTTCTGTTTGAATGTTTTTTAAGTGTAATTTATTCCTTTGATCAAAGCTGAATTTATCATCATTACACCGTTTTTTTCAGGATTCTTTGATGAATAGAAAGTTTAAAAGAACAGTATTTATTAAAAATTTAAATGTCTTTACTGCCACTTTTGAACAGTAGTGTACCTATTTAATATTTATTTTAGGGTTGCGCCGATATGAAAATTGTCGATAGCCGATAATTCTTTATATTTGAAAGCCGACAAATCTAAATCCAACTTTTTATATATTTTTTGACTGCCTGATTTAAAAAAAGTTTCACCATTATATCCATGCCCCAAGAACACAATTATAATGTTCTCATTATAATTGTGCGCTGCACATGTTACACTAAACTGTATTTTGATTCCAATCATATTTCTAGCAATTCAAAACCATCATGGAGAAACATTTCTCATCTGAAGTGTCTCGGCTGAAGGAAATCATACATTATTTATTGGCTTTAATATATCTGCAAAAGTAATAAAAATAAAAACATTCAAAATTTACATACATTGGCCGATCCTGATATGGTGGCCGATATATTGTGCATCCATCATTCATTTATTTAAACATGTATTTAAACATAATATATTGGTAATATATCCATGTCAGCAACCCAGACAAGTAGATACATAACATATTTCTGATTTATTTGCAGTTGTTTCTTGCTCCAAAATACTTTGCCATTATCTTAAACACCCACCGCTGTCTTTAAACAAACAGCTTAGACCAACATGAGTTTTCATGCTTGTCCAGGCTGGTTTACGCTGGTTAGTGCTAGGGCTGAACGATATGGACAACATTTCATATCTCGATTCCCATGCCAGATATCTCGATATCGATACAATACGATATGACTAATTGTTTGGTGAAAACCAAGCATTTCTCAGAAAAATAAACCGATTTGAGCCTACATTTTAAAAATTTGTGTCAGAAAATGTATTGTTTTTAACCCTTTCGCACGTACGATCACGAAGGGGAAATGTATATCGTTGATATTGTTGCTTTTTCCGATATTAATATCTTGAAAGTTCATATCTAGATATAGATGCAATAACGATATATCGTTCAGCCCTAGTTAGTGCTGGTGTCATGTTAGTCTAGATTCTGTAAACCATAGTCGTTGAAGCTGGTCAACAGACCGGTCTTTCTAGTGAAACTGGTTGACCAAGGAAGTCTTGCTGGTTAAACTACTTAAAAAACATTATAGCCCAGTATCCAAAACACAACATGAAGCAAAAAGACTAACAAGGAAACCCGAAGGGTTTGTAATTTTATCATCAGATGTGCAGGTGTGTTCATAGTTACAGTACACACTGTTTTGAATTGGAGCAGAAAGATTCTACAGGATGTGTGTGTAAAACTTTGCTATTAAACTACCTTATTGATGCAAGATCATTGATGAAAACTTGACATTTGTTACAGATCCAGATGAGCACTTGCATTTACTCTGAATCGTTGCTGTTCCCTTAAATCCCAAAGTTTTTAACACATGCTACCTTTCAAAGTATACCTGAACACTGGCGGTCGACACATGCGCTCTAGAAAGTTTCATCTCTGTCTAGTTGTGATGTATTGTGTAGCTTGTGAGAGTTGCAGATTGAACACCTCAGTAGTGTTAGATGTAAGGTACAACAGGGCTAAAGGCAAACCTTAAGAAAATGTGCTTTTCATGACTCTTATAGTGTATAATTGCACAAAATATATTTTTAGTGAACACTGATGGAGCAACAGATTTAGAAATAAGAAATAATTGGATGAGAAATAAATCATTGTGTTTGTTTGATAAAGACCGCTTTCTGCTGTTGCCGCTTTCAGATCAATCCCTCCCTCATGTGAACTGAACTGACAGGGGCATAGATATGAAGCTCATTAAATATGCAAATCTTATCCAATCCTAGCCGTGGGTGTTTACTTCCAAGTCTCCAGTGACACGCCCATCAAAACCAGCGTTCAGGAGAGAGCCTCAAAACCAGTGTAGAAGATAGCCTATTACTTATCAGTTATAATGTTTTTTAATGTAAAAACCACACAAACCTCATTATTTGACCTCAGACAACAGTATAATTTTTTTTAAAGCCCGTTCATGACACCTTTAATAAACTTTAATTTGTTCTTTAATGTAGCAAATCTGCTTCAAATTGAATTAAACTTTTAATTAATTGCTAATTACAACATTGAAATAAACATGTAAAGGGTGTGCAAATACTATAAAATTGTGAATATATAAATAATTGGGAATCATGTTAAAAAAATGCACATTTCATTTATCTAACTTTTAGGTCGGTTATTTGTCTAAAATTGTCATGTTTATTGCCAGGTGTCTTTTTTAATGATATGATGTCATTACGTTGTCTTGACGCCAGCCAATCGCTGCATTGCTGATCGTGGTTTCGAGTATCGATGCATCTGCCCTCTTCAGGGAACACGGGAACGAGCAGTAATCTCAAACTTCATCCAGATATTTGAATCCAATCCGCAAATTCGTTTGAAGAACCAAATTATCCAGAGATCAGTTATCACGATTAGAAGATCTGGGAGCTGTCAAATCATCTCAGATGTATTAACCGAGGTACGAAGAACTTTAATAAAGGCCTTCTGAAGCGAAGTGATGCATGTAAGAAAAATATCCATATTTAACACGTTATAATGTCAAATATCTAGCTTCCGGCGGGCAGCGGTGCGCAAGTCGACTATCGGTGAAAGAGTAACCCTTGATGCAAGAGCGTTGATGAACACAGAAGCGCAGAGAATAGAGCAAAATGAAACACCGGTCATGAATTAGAGTCTAAAACTAATTTTTAAAGAGAAATGGCGAAGGATTTCGATATAAGAAAAGAGGCTTGAGTTTGTTGCCCAGCCCGATCCGCGAGAGCCGTCAAAGCTTGAGATGCTCCTGTACATCGCGTCAGGGGTCAGTCTTTTAGCGCAAGTCGACGTGCGTGCCACTGAGCGCCGTTATTTTAGTCTATAAAGTTTTGAATATGGATATTTTTCTTACACAAACACGCCACTTTGCTTGCATGTGGGATAACTTGAGGGTAAGTAAATCATCGGCTAATTAGCATTTTTGGGTGAACTATCCCTTTAATAAAAATACATAGACATTGTCTCAAAATACAGACATTAGTTGTATCAATTCTCAGTTGCTACAAAAATCTACAACGTTTGAAAAAACATTCAATATTAGATCAAATGAGCACAGAATCAACTTTGCGCTGCTTTCTGCAATCAGCCACGTGCATCTTGAATATCGGTTATTATGAAAAGTGCTGAGCTGGATTTACCATCTAGCGGTTTAAAAGAGAATAAAGTCAAAAAAGGTTTAAGCCTTTAGCCCTCTTGTACCTTACTAGTAGTGATAGTGGAGTATTTACAGGCTGTACTGACCGCAGCTCTCCTCTCTTGTCATGTTCACAGAAAAGAACGGCCTTCTCTCAGTGGAGTAGCTCTGACACTGATGAGGATGAGGACAATCAGCTTACGTTTGAGTTCAATAGATATTCAGTCTGATTGTGTAATTTGCATCTATATAATTTACATTGTTTAAGTAGTTAGTCTGCAACAACTACATGTAAATATTGCTGTTTATGATCAGGAATCTTGGTTTAATTCCATCAGATGTTTTGTCCCACACCATCATCTGTCATTTCTCCTGAATAAAGTCTGTCTCCAAGTGCGTTTTTCATCATTATCCCATTCCACACTCATCAATCCCACCATGCATTGCAGAATTATTTGGCACAAAGTACACTGAATTAGGGGTGTGTGCTGTGACTTTAGTCTGCCAGAAAACATCATGACTGAACCTTTGCTTATGTTTTGCATTGAAGTCTTTTTGCTAGGGAAATTCTAGCAATTTAGCATTCTTGCATCCAGAACGCAATAGGCAATGTCAAAGTGCACAGACACTCAGAGCTAAAATATTGCACTGCTGAGTCGGTTTTTAAAGGTTTCTATGAAGATAGTCCTTTTATGTGTCTTTTCATCCGTTCTTGTGTCATATAGCCCCTCCATCACCATATTTCAGGTCCTCAAATGTCTAAACATGATTCTGTGTGGAAGTTCACAGGATTGTGTTTTTATATATTAATATTTTCATTGGTTTTTCTCTGTTTGGTTTGTAGAGTATTGAGAATGGACGCTTTGCCAAGTACAGGTACTTTGCTCATGCTAAGGTGAACGAATCAGATTTCCTGATGATCACTAAAAGGTAGGTGGATTTCCATAAACCCCTCGTTTTGCATGAGCAATGTCACATACGCACATTTAGATGAAGGGGCATGCTGGCGTACACGAGTACTGTTAAGCATGTCACCGCTGTTGTGCTTCATGCTAAGGGGGCACTGATGAATCTCACATCCTGAGGCTGAGGAAATAATATAAAATGCTAATTTCCATTTTTGGGTGAGCTGTTCCTTTAAGAAAAGTTGACATGTAGGCCTGCCTGAAATATTTACATTTGAATCATCATTGAAGTGGATTGTGTGACACCATATATATTGTGATATTTTTAGACGGTTATCTTACCTTCTATAGCACAAGCATTTGAATAATCATCATCAGCTTTCGTAGAAAATTCGGAATAATCAGTGGATCTCTACTTCATACCTTTTGAGTGATCGATTTGGATAAATGCAACCTAAATAATCTAGAGCAGGGGTTTTCAAATAATTCCTGGAGCCTCCCCAGCACTGCACATTTTGGATATCTCCCTTATTGGACACACCCAGCTCAGGTCATGGAGTACTAAACTAATCAGCTGATGAGTTAATACAGCTGTGTTAAATAAGACACCCATCCATCATATTCAGCCCCTTTTACTATACAGAAGCCTAACCCTTTAAGAATCTGAAATCGGATTGGAAAAGTAGTGCAAGTAAACATATCTATTAAGATGCATTTCTTAGGGGGCTGCATATGTTGGACGAGTGTCTTATTTAACACAGCTGTATTAACTCATCAGCTGATTAGTTTAGTACTCCATGAGCTGAGCTGGGTGTGTCCAATAAGGGAGATATCCAAAATGTGCAGTGCTGGGGAGACTCCAGGAATGATTTGAAAACCCCTGATCTAGAGCCCTCATGTAAACACCTTGTCTGGCTATCACCAGACCAAGCTCAATCTTATAAGATTGAACATTGGTCTGTATTTACTAATGCACAAGAGGAGTGATCAATGGGCATAGTTCACATGACTCTACGCAATTGGATAGTCCTTCAACCAATCAGACCACAAGTGATCAACAGGCACTGGTCCATCATTTCTCTATCCGTCATCATGTTAAATCCAGAAGCAGTAGAAATGAATGTAGAGGTTTCCAGACTGAGCTGCATATTCACCGTTCAGTTCATTAAAGGGGTGTTGTATATCTTAAATAAGAGTTTAGGCAATGTAAACCTTTGAATCCATCTATTATGTGCAGTGCCTTGATGTGCAAGTTAAAGGGTTAGTTCACCCAGAAATTAAAATTCTGTCAATAATTCCTCACCCTTATGTTGTTCCAAACCCGTAAGACCTTTGTCTTCAGAACACAAATGAAAATATTTCTGATAAAACTCATACTGGGTTTTCAGTGGAAATTATTTTACTCAACAAATAGTTGTGATTGCTTAAAGGGATAGTCTGTCATCATTTACTCGCCCTCATGTCACTCCAAACCAATACAAATTTTGCAAATCTTCACAAATAAATAGATAAATCCTGGTAACCAAAACATTGAAAAATCAAAAAGGTCATAAATGCGTTATACAACGAATCGAGCAGTTTAATCCGCCTTCTGGAGAAACACGATCTCTGTATATGATTCACACACACACACACACACACACACACAAGGGTCTGTGTTTACCATGTGATGCGTTCTGTGCATGTGTGTTTCTTTGTGAATAAATTCAATTGAGTCAGTTCATCATATAAAGCATTCATCTCTCCTCACATGGCTTGGATTAAGCTGTTCGATTTATATGAATTCATTTTACGACGCCTTCTAAGTTTTGGTGACCTGGACTTTCAAAGGACGGACAGAAATCTCTCTAGCCTGGTCCTACCCGACTCATGCATTTCATTTGTACAGAGTGTCTGGCCACTCTCCATTGACAAGCGTTAACTTCCTTGAAGGCGGGAACTTTGTTGAAGTTTAAAACTATTGGATCTGCCATAACCAATCGCTATCGTTTGGTCGGGACGTATGTGATCTCAAACTAGCGCACGACATCAACATTATCGTTCACAGCCACTCCCTCTGTTCGCTGATTGGACCGGTTAAAGTGTGGCCGGAGAAAACCAGAGAATATACGAGACTCCCCTCGCTGCAGCCTGTAGCACGATGACGTAGCTGGATCAGATTCAATACGTAGTAGATGGTGGATCGTTATGGCAATGTCATAGCCTAGCGATCTCTGGGTTAATTAATAATGCGTATGCGCTAGTCTTAATGTATGATCATTATTGTATATAGATGATGTTCTAAACCGTGTAGTTGTAGTACTGATCAATAGTATTAAGTAATTAATTGATGAATAAATCATCTTTTCATAAATGTGATGCTTAAATTATCCTAGTTTCGCTGTACATGCATGCAAAACGGTTACAAATTTAATATATTCTGGTCAAACTTGCTGTTGAGTGGAAGGAAAAATTTGTCAGGTAATTGTCTCTGTAATTTTAATCATCAAGGTACAATACAACACGATCTGTAAAGAACTTCAAATACCAGTAGCCTACACATTCAAGGGAAAATGCAAAACGTGTGTCCTGACGGCGTGAGCATGTTATTAATCATTATTTTTGCGCGAGCGGTTTGAGTATTTATCTATCCAGCAAAACTCTCCTGTGCATTCAATGATGCCCCCAAAACTCTTCTGCGCATGCGTATCTGACGTCATCGAACTGTGAATGAAACCACCGCGCATGCGCGTCCAGTACGTGTTGGATCTGATCCAGTACGTCATCGTGCTACAGGCCGCAGCGAGGACTTCTTAGAATATAACCCAAACCCAGACGACGTACTGAAGGAAAATGAAAATTGAACTTCAGAGGGCGGAGGCAGGCGAAAATCTCTCAGCTTTCATTTAAAAATAATTTAATTTGTGTTTTGAAGACTAACCAAAGACTTGTGTGTTTGGAGTAAATAACAGAGCAAGCATTTAGCATATTGCTCATACTCGGGGGTCAGAGATCTCAACGAACACCTGACCCCAAATATTACAAATAGGCACTTTCTCATATCCCCATACTACTGTATATTAATGCATGTAGTTGTATGATTATAAATGTGCAGTTCTGTTCTATTGAGTCAAGTGTACCTCTCCTTATTCAGTCTGTGTGATTTGACTCTTGCAGAGGAATATTTTTCGTGACTAAGGGCACATTTGGGCAGCTGACGTGTGAGTGGCAGTATCTCTTTGATGAGTTCACAAAAGCACCCATGATCGTGGAGGGCCGGAGACTGCGGATAGAAGCTAAGGTACATCAGCATACACACTGCTTTATTAGGGGTTCAAGCGTGCAGAGCTGAAAAAAACGAAATGTACGCCTTGGATTGTGGCCCGATCGGAGCCCAACCAGTGTAGCAAGATTCTCTGGAGTCTGATTGTCAATAGTTATCCAAAAAAGTTGGGAGCACTAAAACGGCTATAACTTGTGAACTGAAAAACATATTTTCGCTAAATTTGGGACATATGTTTATTCGTTTAATCTGAGGTCACAAAAAATTGTGACAATTGACCACTTGGTGGCGCTGTAACAGGAAAAAAACTAGTCTGATTTACTTGAAATTTGCCATTCAGTGTCTTTGTCTGTCTATAAGTACAATTAGCTTATCTCAAAAAACATGGCCGCCATAGGCCAATGAAATTTGAGCGTCTATTATACCCCTTTTCCACCAAGCTGGAGCTGGTTCAGAACCAGAGCTTAGTTTCAAATCTGTTCTTTGTCTTTCCACACCCAAAGCTCCAGCTCCGAGCCAGGTAAAGTGGTTTTTAAGTAGCACCAAATCATTTCTGGTCCAGAAGTAAGAACCGCTTGCATCAGGGGCTGGGGGGCGGCGTTACCGTGACCAACAAGACCAACACAAACTTGAGATCCGCCATTTTTGTAATAGCAGCTAATCAAGCTAACAGCTGCCCGATTGTAGTCTCTGTCTATACGAATCATGCGTTGGATTCGCAGTGTTTTGATGGCGATGTAGGATCGTAAAGCCATGAGCATCAGTAGACTTGAATTGAGTAGTAACGCTACGTTCGGCATTGTTGATGTTAGGCTTGTCCGAGATGCATCTGCGCTGCGCAGACCGATCACCGTATGACATCAAAGTACAGCGAGAGCATATGATTTCTTATGCTTTTAAATCGTTCACGCGGTATTTTGATATCATACGCTGTTCGGTCTGCGCAGTGTCGATGCATCTCAAACAAGCCTGGAGTGTGTGATTGTGTGTGTGTGTGTTTCCAGCTGCCTCGCTAGCGTTGCTGAGAAAGATGAGGCGTATACATTGGTGTAAGAATTGGCTCTGTGGGGCTCTCTAGCCCATGGAAAGACAAACCAGTTCTTAGGAGGCTCATCGGTCAAACTAACTCTGAACTGGCACTAGCACTGGCTCTGAACTAGCATCTGGTTCATTCTGGGGGAAAAGGGGTGTTGGACAAGGTTAACGGAGGCCTATCAGATGGAAACTCTGTATGCATCATCGGTAGGGTTGGGAATCGTGAGAAATTTTCCGGTTCCGATTCCGCCTAACGATTCCGGTTCCGATTCTGGTTCCATTAAAATTATTAAACAAATAGTGGTAAAGGAAAAAGGCACAATACGCAACTTTAAACAATACTTTTTTGGGTTTATTACTTGCTCTCAAATGAATTTACAGGTTGGCAATGTCAAAAAAAAGTCCTGTACTATACATATATTACAGGATTAATCGAGCCATATGGAATTTATGGAAATTAAAATAAACATGTTCAAATTTACACCTCTGAAATTGTCTTATTACATTTTCTCTTAGTTTTAGGGATGTTAACCGATGACCGTTTGACCGATGGTTGACCGTATCAACGTTAACCGATCAAAGTTGTCGGTTAAAAAAAAAAAAAGGTGATCTCTAAATTAGGCTATTATAGACAGTGGACTAAACGCTACTACAGTTAGCAGTCTCATTACAAAATCTTTTTGTGTGAAGTGAAAATATCCCTCGCACTCAATTTTACATAACTCTACTGTTTGTAGTTAATAAACCATTAAAAACATTTGGCGCGAGGTCACAGCGTTTGCGCGCTCACAAGGTTTGCAAAAAGTAAACAGGCTAAAACACTCGAGGTTAGAGCCAGACCAGACGACAGTATGAAGCGTGCATTCCGCATAAGATGGGCTTACATTTGGAAATATAACTTATTACATCTACATTTCAGTGGTAACACATAAGGTGTTGATCGTCTTTCTTTATTATTGTTAGCACTAACTTACCTCGAACTAAAGCGGCGTCTCTTCAGAGCTGTCATTTTCTTAAATGAGCCGCGGCAATGTTTCAAATGACCTCATAACGCCAGACAAATGCCTTTATTTTCAACGCCATCACCTTGTACCCAAACCATTTCGAAACTAATGAGCCATTGTCCTCAGATTACAAACAAGCTCCTCGACGCCGCGTTTGCGGGACTCGCGCTGTGGGGGATTTTAAAAAAGTGACGTGAGGGGAAAGGAGGCGTGTGTGTGTGTGTGTGTGTGTGTGTGTGTGTGTGTGTGTGTGTGTGTGTGTGTGTGTGTGTGAGAGAGACAGAGAGAGAGCGGGAGCGCGGCTCGCGGCTATGCTCCCAGCGCTTCGCACACACATTGCACTAGAACCGTTTTCGGAACCGACACTCAGGAATTTCGCGCGGTTCCGGTATTTTTCAAAAAGCAGTATCGGTTCTGCATAACAACCGGTTCTCGGTTTGCTCTGAAGGAGCCTGAGAAATTTTCGAGCTTTTCACGTGAGTCCTCCTTTGACTCCTGAATCCATGCCGAGTCCAGCGATATCAGGCATGCCAGGTTTCGCCTTATGGTGTGTGCAATGATGTGATTTAGCGCTCTTAAAAACTTTTGTGAATATATTTAAAACCATTAGTCCAATCGAGATGAAACCGCGGGAGATTTGAAAATATGGGTTGATTGCGAAATAATAATGCCCAAATGTCAACATTTTGATAGGAAGTGGCAAAAAAACCGACCAATGTCAACCATGGGTCATTTTTATGCCCTGATAAATGTGTCTATAATTTCAAAATGAAATAAGATATTTACACCAAATTTGACACATATGTATAAGCACACTCCGAGGACACCAATAGGTGGCGCTACAACTGTCAAAAACATATTTTTCCTTAGTAAATTGTCTGTATTGGTTGTAAATTGTATTTTCCATCGCTGTACTTTTATAAAGACCATACTAAACATAATTCCTTTTTACGCATATGTGCTTAAAGGCCGTTAACGCGCCTTGAACCCTTATAGTTGCTGCTCACAGCTGAATTTTACTTCATAATTGTCACTGGTCTTATTGTGCACATTAGTTTATAGTGTGAACCCAATCCTAAACATAACCACAACCCATTTTAAGTCCAAGTAGTTGACTTGTTTTAAATCAGTACACTTACATAATAGTCCAACACTTTCTGCATCTCTGAAAGGTCTTTTCTTTTTTTGATGATGTAAGCATGGCCAAGTAGGCGAGGTCAAAGCATTAGCTGTAATATTATAATAGCCTGACATGTTTGATGCAATTCAAATGTCTCTCAAACAAGGATATTTTTGTTAAGATGGAAACATCATTTGTCTTGTTGTGATTTCCACAGGAGAGAGTCAAGTCAGTGTTTCATGCCAAAGAGTTTGGGAAGATCATCAATTTCAAAACCCCAGAACTAGCAAAGGTAAAGTAGCATAATTTTTGCAGTTAAAGATTGTTCATGAACCATTATCTTCATAACAAAGGGCACAAATAGAGCTTAATCAAGGCAGTCTTTTAAACTGTATAGACTTAAATAACTAACTTCCGGTGGTCAGTGGTATGTGAGGCGATTTACATTAAAAGAGTGACCCCTGACTCTACATCTGTTTTGCTCTATCCTCTGCGCTTCTGCGTTCATCTATACTCATGTGTCAAGGGTCAAGGGTTACTCTGATAGTCGACTTGTTACCGCTGACTGCCGGAAGTTTATATGATGGATAGATGCACTTATAGACTTCATAAACGACACAACAACTCACTGCCATTATAAAGCTTGGATTAGTCATTAGGATTAGACATTTTGATTATAACTCAGATTGTGTTCGTCTGAAGAAGAAAGTCATACACACCTAGGATGGCTTGAGGTGGAGTTAATCATGGGGTCATTTTCATTTTGGGGGGAGCTATCCCTTTAAACTGTCGTAAATCTGGAATGTTTTGGAGAATTAAGATATTTGGTCTCTTTTTAAAGGCGACACTTGGCAGATTATTTCTAAAGGGAAAAAAGTCTTAAAAAGTGAACTTGAAAAAAGTTATAATATTTTACATGTATAATGAAAAATGCACAAAAATACTATTTTCAATTTTTATATGAAGTATATATTTTACAAAACACATTTTACTAGGGATGTCCCGATCAGGTTTTTTTGCCCCCGAGTCCGAGTCATTTGATTATGACTATCTGCCGATACCAAGTCCCGATCCGATACTTCTATAATACATAAAAAAAGAATAAAGAAGAGTAAATGAATATCATAAAATCCCCCAAAAATGTTTTTTACTAATTCACTTTTGCAATGTTTTGGGACAAACTTAAGATTAAGGACATATTCTTAATGTTAAACTTTCAACCGTGTCAAAAAGACCCAGAAGGGACGCAGAGTTAAAGGGCTGTATTTCTTTTCACAATTGTTTCATTTTGACACACACATATGATTTTTGCAGCTGCGTGTAACTGTTTGTATCCATGCACTCATTTCAATGATGTGTTCCTGTCGTCCTCAGTGGGTTCTTTCCAAGCTGGAAGATGCCACGGAGAGTCTGCCGAAGTAACGACAGTTGAAGCTGCCGTGTGCCTTTATGCTGCTTTTGCAGTGTGCCAATTTAAACGATACCCACAATGCAGCGGTCCTTCACTAACCCACTCCGGTCATGACTGTTAGACTGTGTTCTTGTGTGTTGGGATTACATTACGCTGTGTTTTCTGTCCTCACCCGCAGTCGGAGCTCAGTCTGAGCCCGTATGTCCTTTACAATGTGCCTCGAACCGCGTGCAGACGTCTCTTATCAGGACACACTAAAGTGGACATTAAGGTGTCGTTTTATAAATGGATTAATAGACCAATACACTGTATGTAAATTATGGGGAACTTAAAAGAAAAATGACCAGGAATGTTTGAGAATGGTAATCTCTTACTGTACGTACAGGAGAGCTGGGATATTTTTTTAATAAGTGGCTTTGCATGAAATGTGATTTTGATTCTCAGTGTCTATTTAATGAACTCTACAGCTCAAGAGTACGAACCCGATGGCTTTCTGACTGCGTCTGGTCTCTACGCCGCCAGTACTGACACACTTGTAACATAACACAAATATGCAACCTGTAATATTTCGCTTTTGTTCATTAACTTAATGTCATCAAAGTCGAGACAAAACACTATTTATTGACCCTGATGTCATGATCAAGGCCTGTGGGCGGCACACAGCTGTTCGTCTGTTTCTGGCTGCCTTTCTATAATCTTTCCAATAGTTAATGCAGTCATTTAATTTTAATATAATAAAGGTTATAGCAATAAACAGTGGGGAGTTGATGGGATACATCAAGTTTCCAGGTGGCTCAAATAATTATGATTTCTGGGACGAAATGTCTGCATACTTGCATTTTTTATTTTTAAATGCATGATGTTGGGAAAGTAAATGTGATATCATGTTGACTTTAAAGGCATGACATTTGATTGCATCATTGTCATTTTTAATTAATTATGCACATTTAATAAATGTATTGATTTTTTTTATTATTATTGGAATTGTAATGAGTTACAACATACAATAGATGTATAACCTTGTTTAATAAATATTATCAAAGCAGATAAAGACATTACAGTTTAAAGGCACTTCAGGTATTCATTACAGCGGACTGAGGTAAAATAAAGAATTAAACCAGTTAGAGTTCAGTGGCTGTGTTTTATGGAATATACATGTTTAAGATGAGAAATGTAAATTTTGACACCAAGTAAATGCTAGTAAATGTTTTTTTACACATAATAAAATAAAATAATTTCTACAAATGACCAATCAGGTGTTAGAATAACTACATAAGGCATCCAGAATAAGTCTTAACATGAACATGTAAACGTTTCCCTCTACTCTGGCTTTAAAAGCTCTTACACAAGTAGTTTAAGACTGATCTATTTTACATGTGCCTTAAAATCGCATCCTTTGTAAACTCTACTTGCATAAAGATTAAGATGACAGCATCTGTTATCCATCTATTAGACGACCTAAACAGGACTGGAATGGTGGATCAAGGCTTGTTTTCAGGAACCCAGTCCACATCAATTCTCCTTATATACGTCCTTAGAACAATGTTAAGATAAAGAGACCGCTAAATCTACTGCGAGCAGGACCGACTCTACACCAGGTTGAACTCTTTGAGATTGTGTCTCAGGATTGTGTCTTTGACAGCGGCGAAGATCAGCCGGATGTTCTCGGTGTCGGTGGCACAAGTGAAGTGAGAGTAGATGGTTTTGTCTTTGTCTTCGTTCTCCTCCTGGTACATCTTCAGAATAAATTCCTGGGCTGACTTTGGATCATTTTGGGGGCCTGAAAAAAGACAATAATCCGTGGGTCAATGATGTCATGCTTGGTTTTTGGTCCTATCTATTAATTTATTTAAAAATACAATTTGCACATGCAATGACTTTCATATGACACCTTTTCGGTGATGAGCATGTTTTTTATTTCTGAACTAATAGATTTTTATATGTTTTGGTGTCATAGTTGAAAATCTGAGGGTGGTAAAAGAATAAAACAAAATTATATTATAAACATTTTCAAAAGAAAAAAATGATAATTTTAAGAACATGTATACGTATATATATATATATAATGTGCGGTCAAATCGATTAATCACATCTAACAGAAGTGTGTGTGTGTGAGAATGGTAGGACTTTTGTAATGTTTTTAAAGAAGTCTCTCCTCCTCACCAAGGCTGCATTTATGTTATTATAAATACGAAAAAGCTGTAATTTTGTGAAATATTATTAAAATATAAAATAACTGTTAGAACTGAATAGGAAGTTCAAAAGAACAGTATTTATCTGAAATAAAAAGCTGTTGTAACATTGTACTACCATTTAAATGTTTTGGGTCGGTAAGAATTTTTTTTTTTTTATTTTTTTGAAAGAAAGAAAGAAAATAACAAGAGGTGGACAAAGTACACAACTTCATAACCTGAGTAAAACTAAAAGTACTACTGGACAAATATTACTCCGTTACAAGTGAAAGTTGTAAAAACAGATTTTTACTCAAGTAAAAGTACAGAAGTATTTGTTTTCAAAAGTACTTAAGTATCAAAAGTAAGTTTCCTTTTTTATGTCAAAGCATTACTTTATTATCGTTGTAATGTGCCATGTAAGCCAGTCAGTAATGCTAGCATACTACTAACTTAAACTAATTTAAATACTTAAGTTACAAAGCCCTTTACAAAGCGCTGTCACTTTAACGCCGAATGCACGGATCCTACACTGATGTGTATCACTGTATATGATCTATGCATTCGGCCTTAAAGTGACAGCGCTTTGTGTTTGATAATCTCCAACTGTTTACCTTCACTTAAGGCATAATCAACCTTGTTTATGTGAATACTCGCCAAAATGAGCATTTTGACATCCGTTTTCTTACATTTTGCTATAAACTATAAATCAATGTTCAAAAAATGCTGGGAAATCAGTGAACTGTACGTGACCCTACAAGAGTGATTCCTGATAGGCTGTCTTCGCCCTTGATAGAAATGTAGAGGAGTAAAAAGTATGATATTTGTCTTTCAAATGTGGTGAAGTTGCCAGAAAAAAAATACTCAAGTAAAGTACAGATACTCAAAAAGTGTACTTAAGTACAGTACTCAAGTAAATGGACTTAGTTACTGTCCACCTGTGAAATTAATACGTTTATTAATCAGGGATGCATTTAGGGTGCTTTCACACCTGCCTCATTTAGGGTGCTTTCACACCTGCCTCATTTAGGGTGCTTTCACACCTGCCTCATTTAGTTCGGTTGAATCGTATTAGAGTTCGTTTCCCTCTTTGGTGCGGTTCGTTTGGTCGGGTCTGAAAGCAGCAATCGCACTTGGGTTATACCGTGGCCAATGAGTGATGTGGATGTTGTCACGTGCCTGCATTTTGGTTCGTTTCAACTGGTTCGGACCAAAGCAATCAGTGTGGTGTGAAAAGGAACCAAAAAAGCTGAAAAATGTAACAATGTATAATTGTTTGCCCTTGGTTCGGACCAGATGAACCGAACTAGAGATGTGAAAGCACCCTAAATTGATCAAGTGACAGTATAGACATTTAAAATGTTGCTTTTTATTTCAGACAAATGATGTTAGATTAAACCATTTCACAATATTCAAATTTTCTGAGATACTGAATTTGGGAGTTTCACTTTTTGAATGGAATTTATGAAATAAATCCACTTTTTGTTGATATTCTTATTATATGACCAGCACCTGTATAGTGGGTGAAAAACAGTATGCGACAGATGTATGTTTAAATTTACAGCTCTCATAAATCAGGATAGATTTATATTTTTGTAAGCATACAATGGACACTTTACTATCCCATGAGGCCACAGGAGAGGATTCATGAATGGCAGTGAAGCAACACAACCGACGCTGGAAGGTCACATGATAAGGACAACATTTATATATGAATAAGGATTACATTTATACTATATAGAACATCAATGTTTAGCACTCGCTTGTTCAAAATACATTTCGGACACAGCCCTTGTCTCACAAGTAAACTGCTATCAATGACTCGCCTGTGAATTCTGGGAAGTAGGTGGCCAGGTGAGAGTGAACAATCTTCTCCTTCAGGATGTCTGTCTTATTGAGAAAGAGAATCACAGACGACTGCTGGAACCAAGGATAAGTGATGATGGTTTTAAACAAAGCTTTACTCTCCTCCATGCGATTCTAGGACACAAAAAACAATCCCAGTCAGTTGACATGAGCCTGAAGTCTGAGAGGACAGGGCTGAAAGCAGCCAAACTCAACGCGACGCTGACCTCGTTGTCACATTCAGCGAGGACCTGATCGTACTCGCTCAGCGCCACCAAGAAGATGATGGAGGTGACGTTCTCGAAGCAGTGAATCCACTTCCTGCGCTCAGATCTCTGACCCCCGACATCCACCATCCTGATGAGATCAACATTTGAGCCATTAAACATGAAATAAAACAAAGATAAAGCTGTTCAGTTATTACATACATATGCAAGGCAACCCAGAAGGCCAAAAAGGCTTCCCTCTGGACATTTGAATAGTTGTTATTATGCTATAAATATTGTCTTTTTATAAATATTTACACTAATGCTGCCATCACATGCTATCGGGATTATAGTAAATATGAGTTTCCGAGGTAAAAATTGCACATGAACGCCTCTGGTGTCGTGTTTACCACTGGGAAGTTCGGGAATAGATTTTGCTACCCAAGTTCCTGAGATGGGCGTGCCATAACCGTTAAAAATGGCGGATGGGAGACGAATTTCTGCTGTGGCAGGTGTTTTATTCATTTTTTTCCACAACAATTTCCTTGTCTTGTCTTGTCTTGCCGTTAAAGTAGTACATATTTACATAAATTAATAATCATTTGAAGAATATTGTGTATTTTAAACACATCGAAAATCGCATGTAGTTGACAATCATTCCAGAATAGTGAGCAAGCTGACTGTGTGGTAAAAGTAGCTATACAATAGGATCATTTATGGCTAAAAAGCTATTGCCATTTTAGTCTTTAAGCTGCATTTATTGTGAATGTGATTATAAACAATATGCTTTCTTTCGTGTGGTGCTGCTATGTTTGCCAGTGAGTCTATGATTTTCTGGGACCGGGAAATGACTCTAATTGTTATAGTATTAAACATTTTCCAAAGACGCACAAAAGTATGAACCTGGCGTCCTCCATTCTTTCCGACAACAAAGCGCCTGAACAAAACAAGCTCACGACTTCTGAAGTGGGAAGTAGGAAACTTCCGATAGCACGTGAAGGCAGCATAAGTGCAGATGGCGCACCTTAATGGCCCATAGACAGTAAAAGAAATGGACAGAGCGATCCCATAGACTTCAACGGCGGAAAGTGAGGTCAACTAGAAGCACACACTTCCTGATGGCTGAGCGAACTGCGCAGGCTCAGACTGAGCTTGAGGACGTAGATGTGACGTGAGCCTCCTGTCTGACAGCTGTAGGTCTTCTAGTAGTTGTGGAAAGTGAAATCTGAATCCCGTTGTTTAAATATTTTCTCCCGTTGCTTTTGGCTCACTATGGGCTTCTCCCCATTTTTCCCCCTTGACTTTATCAGACTTTATGTCTCCACGTCCCCCCGACTGCCTCATAGACAGTAAAAGATTGACTGCGAGCGTCTCCTCCTGTCTATACGGTAATTTCTCTACTGCATGACAGAGTTGCGTTGGTTATGACGCAATCGTTAGCCTATTTTTACAAAAACAGCTTCTACGGGGCGATAGTGTAAGATACAAGGTAACGGAGCCTTTTATACATTGTCGTGTTTCTTTATAAATAAACAATGGACAAATGGAGTCTTTAAACGCCTCAGATGTAAAGTTATTCACTGTCAAAGTGACTCAAAAATGAATGGGAGTCAATGGGATGCTAACAGCAGGTGATGGCTTGGTTAGCAATGGCAGCCCCTAGGGGTGGAACGCTCTCCGAGTGCTAGATTACCCCCTTGTAATGGCCGAGGTTATTTACTCAAACTCCACCCACTGACGTCTGATTGGGCCAGACAAAAGTTACAGAAGATGCTGGATTGCCAACAGTAGCGACGCAAATCAACGTTCGAAATCCGCCTTTTGCCGAATTCGCTCTAACCCCTTTTCTCATCACAGATCAGATCGGAAAGACATTTATTTTCAATAAAATTTAAGAAAATATTTTAAAAGTGGAAATCAAGTGTCTAACGTGTGTTTAAGTGTTTATAGGTTAAACAATACAAATTATATTTAATAAAAAGTAAAAATAGCAGTATTTTCTGCAAAAATAGTTAGATGCTATATAAACTAATAGTGGCAGATACTGTTTGCACCTCGGTGTTGTTGTGCATTACACGGTATAATATTAACATACAGTGCTTCCGGAAAGTATTCGCAGCGCTTCACTTTTTCTGCATTTTTTTATGTTAAAAAAACTTTTTTTTTTCCTTTGTGTTTTTCGTGTACAGACGTTGTCAGACGAGTCCCCGTTCACAAGAATCCGCAAAAACGACTGAAATCGTTGTATTCTGCTGCCTGGCCAGTAGGTGGCGATGTGACTTTATAAAAACACAAAAATGTGTGACATCATATTCAGATCACGAGGTAATAGAGACTTGAGACTGGGCTCTTTTGACTCGGCCTAATAAGCAGGCAATAAGTAGTGACATCACAGCTTCTTAGCCATGCCTTAGCAACCAGTAACAGCACCTTAGCAACCATATATCAATATTAACAAGTCATATCTCAGCACCAGAGCATTGTAGAAATATAGAGTTTGGCTCTTTTGACTCAGACTAGCCAATAGTCTTTAAATATCACCCCTTAAACTGCATAGCCACACCCTAGCAACCATTTACAGTACCTTAGCAACCGTACAAACACATAAAGAAGCCATATCTCCGCTCCACAACATCATACATTTCTTCAGGAATTGTACATTCAGTCTAGCCTGACGTGGTCAGAATATGAGTCTAATGCTCCATTGGGCTGTGATTATGGGGCGTGTGTCAACCGAACCAGGAAAGACATCAACTGGATAGAGCTACAACCAATCAGAGCAACGAGAGTGACACATTGTCAAATGTCAACAGAGCTCAACTACTGTGTTGCCAAGTCCGCGTTTTTTCCCCACATTTTGTTTTCCATGTCCGCTTGTTGAAGCAACTATTATGTGATATATAGACCCATGAGTGCGAATTTTAGCAGGCAATCTTGCCAAAATAACACACATTTTATCCCCAAACGCCATTTTTTCCCGTAGAACCCCCGAGAAGCTATTGTTTAAGGCTAGTAGTTGGCGGGTTTTGTTGTAAAAATTCAGCAACCCTGTGTGCACGCGCGCATAAATAAACGATCTTTGCCGGTGTTGTAAAAAAATAAAAGAATTTAATGATACACAGAGTACTAACCCAACATGATTATCATTTTAGAGAGAAATAGTGAAGGTGATGCAGATACGAACAAGCTCTCCGTCTAGGATTTGAACAAATATAACCCAAGCCCCTTTGATGACGTGCATGATTACGTTACTGTTGATCATCTGTCCGTCATCGTCTAAAGCCCGCCCTGATGATTTCATTGGTCCGAACAGTTTCTGTTCGGGGATAATTACTCCTCTATGGAGCGAGGCCAGACCGAACTGCCTGACCTAAAAATGTTGTGGGCGGGGCTAAGTTTGGCTGGCATTCAGTCTAAAGCCATGTCGTTTTTCTTTACAAAGTAACATCGCCACCTACTGGTCTGGTGCATGACATCACAGTTAACATTTTGATGTGCAAAAAATCCTTAGATGTAAACTTGAATATCGACCCAAACACATACCTAATTCTCATCTGGGTTTGCTCCAGCCCAAACTCTCTTTTTGGTATTAAAAACACCTGTCAGAAATCACTAAAGACACGCAGTGATACATTAGCTCTGAAAAGGCGTGGTCAGGGTTATTTTTGTGGCTGATCTTATTGCATATGCATTTGTAGGAGTTTCTCTTTCAGATACAGTTGATGTGAGGAGAGTATTAAAATGAACCATGCAAGGTGATGTATTAAGGCCATTATTTACTGCTCAAAAGAAGCATGTCATAAACCAGGTGTTAATGAGTAGATTGTGTTGGTCATTATGGAAATGATCCGGCTGCGTCTGTGTTCTTTCATTTGCGTGTCTGTAGATCACGCTCTGAACTGTCCACTCCCATCGGCACTTTTATGGGATTGAGCTCTCACACTAGTTTGCCCTGTTTAGTAAATCTGGCTCTTAGTGTTGAGGATTTTGATCAATTTGTTTGCACAGCCAAAATGAATTTTCCTGTGCTGATGCATGACAAAACATTGATGTGGTATATTAAGATTTTTACCTGAAGATGACGTTCTCCAGATCGAATGGATACTCGATGATACCTGTGGTGGGAACTCTGACTCTCAGAATATCCTGCTCTGTGGGAACGTACGCCGCGTCTGAAATCCGATCTACATCACTCAGGTAACTGTTATGGGACAAAACAAATACTGTGGTCAAGTCATGGCCTGAGCTGATAAAATAGGCTTTACAGTTGCTGTGAGGAGTTTTACATCCCAATACCACACACACAAACTTTCTGGATATTTAGAGAGACGCAGATGATTATACTGCACCTCCCCCAGTGAAAAGAAGAACACTAAATGTATTGAATGCACACTTAGTACTCACATCTTAAAAGTATATTTTTTATATTTTTATCTGTTCTTGCAGAAAATGTAATATTGCTGAAATAAAAGCTTAAAATACATAAGGAGAGCACACTTTTCATGACTTATGAAGACACTTAAGTAGACTTAAAAAGTGCCCTATGAAATAATGTCAAATTAAAAGTAGTTTAAAATGTTTTAATAATCTTTTGCTTTACTTTATATAAGTACACTTATTTTAATGTGTTGTTTAGCATACTAAAGCGCATGTAAAACACTTAATTAAATATTTAAAGTATTCAAATAAAACTCCTAAGTTTTTCAACTAATTGCATTTAATATAAATTTCAACTACACTGTAAAAATAAATTCAGGTCTCCAATTGAAAATTTTCGGTCAGGCAATTTTTCAGTTGGCCGAATTAAATTTCTGTGAATTAAATTGCATAAATTCACAGAATTTTCATTTCGACCAACTACAATTTTTTTTTAGATGTGATTAGTCACTAGAAAATTTTCAATTGGAGACAAAAAATGTTTTACAGTGTAGCAAATAGCATCTTTTCAAATTATATAATTTCCATAGGTATATATATATATATATATATATATATATATATATATATATATATATATATATATATATATTTCACGAGTTCACACTTACATATAACTAGAGTAAATTTTAATGCGTATTTGGTGTGCTGTCCAGGGGGAGGGATTCGAACTCGAACTTGGCCCAAACCCAGAGTACCCAACCCCCCAATATATATATGACCGAGTCACAAACGTGTCAAAAACAGAGAGATTATAGTTTTAATGGGTGCACAATAACAAGACTGACTATTTGGCAGAGTCAGTTAGCTGGTACTCTCGACGGCGGTCGTAGCATTCCTGAATCCCAGCGTCATTCCATAGACTACGGATGGCGGTCACTTGGGCCTCGTCCAAACTCATGATCTTATCCACCTCAATATCATTCACCAGTGCAGCATGAGCCTGTAGAGACAAGCACAGCCAATCAGAGTTCACCACCCCACTCCCCAGGGGACCAATGAGAGTCTGCGGTCAAGAAACCGAATGGAAAACAGCCAATTAATGTGAGTTCAAGTGGAGCAGAGCAGAGCATATAAACAGGAAGTAAGGAAGGAAACAAACAGGTAAATATAAAAAAGCATGATTATACATTATCAAAAACGTAATGACCAAAATGAATTTCAGATGTTTCTAAGTCAAGATAAATATGTTAAGAAACAAAACTGCACTGGATGGTGAGTGTTGTAAATGATCTTGGATACACACATATATTTTGGCTTGTTTCATTAGCAGATTTTTAGGGGTCCGGGCAGTGACGATTGTGAGCATTATTTTTCAGATTAATTTTTTGTTGTTGAGATTTAACAGTCTAATGGTAAAAAAGATTCTGTCATCGTTTACTCAACCTCATTAGATTGGGTAAACCCAGCCTGATCTGCCGGCGATTTGATTTCGCCCGGCAACTCAGTCTGGAAACCTGTACATTCATTTCTACTGCTTCTGTTACACTTTTGCAGGAACCAATCACAGACTGGCTTATCCACCTAGCGCGCTATTGGTGGGTTTAACACGATGACAGATAGATAGGTGATGGGTTATTGCCAAGCCTGCAGTCCCCCTTTCAGATACTGAAGCTTTCGCGCCTCGACCGCCCCCCGGTGACCGGTTCCAGTATAGCCGCCCCTCTGTGATTTCTAATGGACGCGAGGCAAACTAAACAATAAAATTACACTTCAAATATTTTTTCCCCAAAGTTAGTTTATGTCACTGAAGGCAGTTCTCATCACGATGATTTCATTTCAAGTGTTCGTTTTTAAAATAAGTTTAGTTTTAGTTTGTTATCTGATCCTATAAAAACGGGGGGTGTCTGAGATCGACTGAGATCGACGTCTTCTCTGAGTGAAGTTGTCACTGAGGCACTAACGGACTTTTTTCGAAATTTTTGGGAGCAGATTAGAGCTTTAGCTTTAATTTCTACATTTCCATAACTGTTTATTTCACACCAAAATAATTAATTGTTCTGCATCTGCGAGAGTGTGGGCGGGCTTTTGATATCGCAGCTGTACTTCCTGCTCTACTTCCTGCGCTCTATTGCACAACTCCGGTCCCGAAATCTCTACTGCTCAGACTCGGTCCCAGGATGTCAGTGCGGTGCAGGCCGCCTGAAAGCTTCAACTCGGGCAAGCGGAAACGGATGATGTCGAGTCGTCCATATTTTTTTACGGTCTATGGTCATTGCCTGTTGATCACGCCTCTTGTGCTCTGATTGGTTGAAGGACTATCCAATTGCGTCAGAGTCCAGAGTCATTTGAATAATGCTTGTTTATCACACCTCTTGTGCAGTAGAAAATACAGACCAGACTCAGATCAATGCTCAATTAGCTTAGTATGAGTATGAGTCTTAGTACGAGCTTAGTCTGGTGATAGTCAGGCAACAACCTCATGATATTACAAATTGCATTCCAAATCCTGTATGACTTCTAAAAAACACAAAATAAAATATTGGAGTGTCTGTTTACATTAAGTGCAAATAACCACCTTGGTTAACCACATTGGCAGAGGCTATTTACACTAACTCCACCCACTGATGTCTGATTGGGCCAGACAAAATTACGGAAGACGCTGTATAGCCAACAGCATTATTAGTGTAGGGGTAAGGCGTGTGGCTGAAAGTTTTGATGCGAATCAACCTGAATTTGAATCTGCCTTTTGCCAAGCCCGCTTGACTCCCTTTTCCATCACATATCGGATCGGAAAGGCAATAATACAATAATATTAAAAGAAAATATTTGAAAAGTGGAAATAAAGTGCCTAATGTGTTCAATAATAAACTGTTTAGGGTTGTGTGTAGGGAGAACTTTGTAGTAATCAATAATGTTAATAAATATAATAAATTTACCTTCTATGCGCCTTATACATTAATTTTTCGTAAATATTTGAGTAAATTCGGGCTTGTATATTTGCATGTAAAATGGACCTTTACAAACTCTCCTCCAGATTCACAAAGGCTGTGTATACCACAAATTTAATAGTTAAACGTGTGTACATTAATGTGTTACAAATCTTCCAAAAATTCAGGTGTGCACGCTCAATAATAATTAGCACAATCCCTGCCCATGAGTTATAGCAAAGCAAATTACACATCCAGGAGCGCTGTGAAATCTTCTGGACTCCCTTCTCAGGTTCGGCTTCAGTATATTGCATAAATGCTAAACAGACTAATTGGCCATATGCCTAGCTATAAATATTACATTATCGTGTGTTTACCAAAGCACTTTTAGCCAGCTAAAAAATGCCTGGTGCTCTTCTGAAAATGGCCAGCTGGTTGGAAAAAGCATTTTGCACGCTCAGGGTTTTTCCGGCTGAGATACTTTTGTAGTCGGGGATCCGGAAGAGCACAGTGGAGCCGGATGGAAGGCGAAGCCCGGTGGAGCAGAAGAGATGGAGGGCAGAGGTGTAACCAAGCGGCAACCTCCTGCGATCTCTCTTGAAGCCAATATGGAAGTGACTTAAACTGTAATTCCTCGACTGGCCACCAGGGACAGCCTCCAGAATGAGCAGAATCTCATTGAGCCCCATGTTAATATTCCCAACTTTACAGCAGAATAAAACATGTTTACAGCCTGGTACAAATTGTGGTTTTGGTCTATACGGCTAATTTTACCCTTCATGACAACTGTGAGGGAGTGATTTTTTTATAACTCATTCGTTTACATTATATAAAGCCTTAAAGTTCTGTATAATTAAGGGTGTGGTTACTTTGAGTGACAGGTGGATAGCCATTTATCTGCCGTCTATAGTTATTGTGTCACCTCAGCTCCACCCACATTACGGCTCTTTGCTCATTTTCACACAATGACGTGCTTGAAAGATGGTAGCGCGGATGAAATATATGTGCAATATTTCTGTGGCGAGGTGGACGAGCGAGAGAGCGAGCGAGACCGGGGCGTGATTGTGAATGAGCGTCACCTGCGAGCCACACCGGTCTCGAGTCCTCTGAGGGAGCTCGAGGCATATAAGGACGAGCGACACCAATAAAGGACGAGAGATCACCAGACCTGCGGATTTGACGTTGAGTTGTGTTTACGGTTTATTATGTGTGTGTGGCGGTTGTCTGTGAGGGGCTGCCCGCGTTACTTTCGTTTTGTTTGGTTAAAGTCTTTTAAATGTTCGCCGGTTCCCGCCTCCTTCTTCCCCCCTCAAACATACTGTATTACAATTACTATGTCCAAATTACCATTACACATACACGCAACAACGATATGCTATTTGCCCATCACGTCACCACCACTGCGGCACTGCGGCTTTTGTTGATGCCTCTCGTAGCCCAGATGGCGCGAGCATTGCAGGATTAGCAATGGATGAAGTAAAAGTAAAGTTGGTGAGTGGAGTAGCCTATATGAAATTGTTGACAACGAGTCTTTAAAGGCACTAGCCTGTTTCATTAGCCCATTCATGACCCTGTTGATGTTGAGAGAGGTGCAAGATAAAAAAATAAAGCATTTTAATTGGAATGATTTTAGCACGTGTGATTTATCACGGGCACGGGTCGGGTAACGGGCCAAATAATAACCATTCTGGGCGGGTGCGGATTTAATTTTGATATTTTCACGGGTCATGGGTCGGATCTGGTGCTAAACCTTGCGAGTACGGGCCATAAAAAATGGACCCGTGCAGGACTCTGGGACGAGGCACCCTGGTGGAGCTGGTGGGATGATGAGCTGAGGGAGCATTAAGCCAAGGCGAAGCCGATGGTTTGGAGGACCGATGTGGAATTCGGGGTTCTGTGGATGGAGGTGGAGATGGGAAACCTCACGCCAAGCAATGCTGGGGACTGGAAGACCTGAGGCGAATCCATTGTAATGCAGGGGCCCAATTGTGGATGCAGTGAGGGACTGACAGGAGCCAGAGGAAGGGCTGATGACACGATTAGATTAGGTAGAGGAGGTGGGAGAGGGAGGCTGGACGGGTACTCAGGAAACTCAGGAGATTTATGAAACTCTGGGCTGGGCAGGACCAGTGGGGCACTAGAGAGTTCATCCTGTATGGGGCCAGCGGGGCCAGAAGAAAAAAGGAATTTACCTCCTTCAAATAATCCAATAAGTTCCCAGGGTCCATATTAAACTCACACGAAGCGGCGGGAGTGTGGGTGGGACTTCCATCCAAGTCCTCAAGCTCCATTAAAATTCCCTCTGGGATGGGTGTTGCTGCCAACTTACGCACCTGGTCTGACATTATATTAGGCTTGGGCGCCGGTGTGGAATACGGTTTAGCGGGGCTCGCTGGCTCATTCTTCGCTGGCTCATTTAGGCGCAGGCTCCGTGACGGAGGTGGAATCAGGCTTTAGCCCCATCCTGCTGGATGTAGGCTGACTGGGCGTTGGGTTAGGTGGAGGGGTGCTGAAAGATGTAGATGGTCAATGCTAAGTTGTTGTTTACCAGCACCCAATCCACACATGCGGCGAAATCCTCACAAGCCAACTCCAAAAAATCCCTGGTGTGTGACTCCAGGGAGCAGTCATGGACAGCTCTCAATAACTGGACAGTGGGAAGGTCCATGGTGATGGAGGGCAAAACAAACAAAAAGAAAACGCAGCAGAAAATAAACACTGTTGTGGTTCGTCCTTCTGATACAGAGTTGTTGAGTAAACAAAGCATACGACGAAGGAGAATGAACTGGAGTTATATTTACTAGAAAACCTAGAGAACAACAATGATAAACACAGTCTCAAATGAGAAAGAACAGAAAATGGTTGAGAACTCAGAGTTTAAATGGACAGAGCAAACAAAGGAACTAATGAGGTGATGAAGGAATACAGGTGGAACCGATTGACTAATCAATAAACGCAGGTCATTAGTAAAACACAAAGCAAATTGGGAAACATAGTGAAAACAAAACAACACAAAGCATACATCTAACAGCAGAAATCGGCAACATTAGCTTCTTCATCGCCACTGTACAAGTAGAATGATTGGTCGGAGTTGTATTTGTCCCGCCCCTCCTCCATTGTAATTGGACGGCTAGGTAAAACATGACAGTGACGAGTGCAGTGTTTTACTGAAAGTTGAACAGTTAAAAAAAGAAAGAAAAAAAAAAAGACAGGGCAAATCTTGTGATTTATTATTACGGTACATAGTGCATCAAAATGCAGTATCATCCGTTTGCAGAACATCCAAATGTTTAGTACCAACTTATATTTTGAAAATCAAAACAAAAAATTGTTCTTCTCATGTTTACCGTTTAATGTATGCTGCATACTGTTTAATGTACAACACTGCCGAGGTGCAAACAGTATCCACCAATATTTATAAGTATAAATAGCAATTATTATTATCACTTGGTGTAAATAGCCGCTGCCATAAAATAGTTTGAAAAATATTTCAGCTGTTTTGTCCAGAAAATGAAAGTCAATAGGGTCCAAAACAACAACATCTTTTTTGTTCCACTTAAGAAAGAAAGTCATACAGTTTTAGAGCAACATGTGGGGTTTCATAATGATGACTCATGAATGAATTTTCATTTTTGGGTGACCACTTGTGGATGTGTCGACATAAGGATGCCAAAAACTGATCAAGAAAGTTTCAAATGTATCAGAAATGTCTATCTAGATGTGCAGATTTGTGTCTGTGTGCGGTACCTGGTTGCCTGAGTTAGTATAAGCGATCTTGAGCATGTCCATAGCTCGGACCATGGACTGCATGGCGCTGATCATGTTCTGATGGACGAGCTTAATGAAGCCCTTCTTATCGTCATCAGTATATCCCGAGCCATGAATGATCCTCATCTGTTTAATGAACGTACTCTTGCCACTCTCACCTGTACCTGCAAAAGAGAAGAAACAAAATCCTTAATTTCTGCACTAACAAAAAATACAGATGAATTACCATGTTTTTGGACAAACTACAATGGTAAAATGGCATGTAAATGTACAATTTTGTAAGAGTGAAGGTCTTTCTGTTCTAATCAACACTAATTCACAACTATAATTTAAAAAGTTTAGAAAGAAAAATCAGAACTTTTATTCAGCAAGCACAAATTAGATTGAAAAAGTGACAGTAAAACATTTAAAAGGCTAAAATTAGTTTTCAACACTGATAATAATCATAAATTTTTATTGAGGTTTAAATCCTCATCTGAGAATGATCAGTGAAGGATCATGTGACACTGAAGACTGGAGTAATGATGATAAATTCAGCTTTGAGCACAGGAATACATTACACTTTACTATATATTCACATAGAAAACAGTTACTTTAAATTGTAATAATATTTCAGTTTTTACGGTATTTCTGATCAAATAAATGCAGCGTTGGTGAGCAGAAGAGACATCTGTCAAAAAACTGACCTCAAACTTTTCAAGTGTATATAAAAATAGCCATTTTTGAAATTATTAGCATCACTTGATAACTGATATCAATAATGCCATACCAATTCCACAATCCATGAATTATTTGAACGTCAATACATTCTTTCATAAATGAACAACTTTCATTTTCATCGGTTTTGTGGCTTTGATAGAAATGCTTGGGGGACTCTGGCCGGTTCTCATTTGTATATTTTTGCTCTGAGATGAACAAAAGGTAAATCTGTTTAGTGTTTGGCTACTGTAACGACAAGACTGCGATGATTATGTTGGACAGAGTGAATGTGCCAGAGTTGTGTTTATATTCCCCAGCTGCTGTGTCTTTACTCAGGACAGCTGTAAGATGTAAAGGGCTGAGGATCATTACAAATGCTGAGGAGAGGCGGACATACAGACTTGTTCAAAATAATAGCAGTACAATGTGACTAACCAGAATAATCAAGGTTTTTAGTATATTTTTTATTGCTACGTGGCAAACAAGTTACCAGTAGGTTCAGTAGATTCTCAGAAAACAAACAAGACCCAGCATTCATGATATGCACGCTCTTAAGGCTGTGCAATTGGGCAATTAGTTGAAAGGGGTGTGTTCAAAAAAATAGCAGTGTCTACCTTTGACTGTACAAACTCAAAACTATTTTGTACAAACATTTTTTTTTCTGGGATTTAGCAATCCTGTAAATCACTAAACTAATATTTAGTTGTATGACCACAGTTTTTTAAAACTGCTTGACATCTGTGTGGCATGGAGTCAACCAACTTGTGGCACCTCTCAGCTGTTATTCCACTCCATGATTCTTTAACAACATTCCACAATTCATTCACATTTCTTGGTTTTGCTTCAGAAACAGCATTTTTGATATCACCCCACAAGTTCTCAATTGGATTAAGGTCTGGAGATTGGGCTGGCCACTCCATAACATTAATTTTGTTGGTTTGGAACCAAGACTTTGCCCGTTTACTAGTGTGTTTTGGGTCATTGTCTTGTTGAAACAACCGTTTCAAGGGCATGTCCTCTTCAGCATAGGGCAACATGACCTCTTCAAGTATTTTAACATATGCAAACTGATCCATGATCCCTGGTATGCGATAAATAGGCCCAACACCATAGTAGGAGAAACATGCCCATATCATGACACTTGCACCTCCATGCTTCACTGTCTTCACTGTTTACTGTGGCTTGAATTCAGAGTTTGGGGGTCGTCTCACAAACTGCCTGTGGCCCTTGGACCCAAAAAGAACAATTTTACTCTCATCAGTCCACAAAATGTTCCTCCATTTCTCTTTAGGCCAGTTGATGCGTTCTTTGGCAAATTGTAACCTCTTCTGCACATGCCTTTTTTTTAACAGAGGGACTTTGCGGGGGATTCTTGAAAATAGATTAGCTTCACACAGACGTCTTCTAACTGTCACAGTACTTACAGGTAACTCCAGACTGTCGTTGATCATCCTGGAGGTGATCATTGGCTGAGCCTTTGCCATTCTGGTTATTCTTCTATCCATTTTGATGGTTGTCTTCCGTTTTCTTCCACGTCTCTCTGGTTTTGCTCTCCATTTTAAGGCATTGGAGATCATTTTAGCTGAACAGCCTATCATTTTTTGCACCTCTTTATAGGTTTTCCCCTCTCTAATCAACTTTTTAATCAAAGTACGCTGTTCTTCTGAACAATGTCTTGAACGACCCATTTTCCTCAGCTTTCAAATGCATGTTCAACAAGTGTTGGCTTCATCCTTAAATAGGGGCCACCTGATTCACACCTGTTTCTTCACAAAATTGATGACCTCAGTGATTGAATGCCACACTGCTATTCTTTTGAACACACCCCTTTCAACTAATTGCCCAATTGCACAGCCTTAAGAGCGTGCATATCATGAATGCTGGGTCTTGTTTGTTTTCTGAGAATCTACTGAACCTACTGGTAACTTGTTTGCCACGTAGCAATAAAAAATATACTAAAAACCTTGATTATTCTGGTTAGTCACATTGTACTGCTATTATTTTGAACAAGACTGTATGTGCAGCCCGGGTTTTTATCATTAAAACTAAAACTAAAACCAAAACCATAAAAAATTAACTTAAAATAAAATACGTTAAATGAAATAAAATATAATCTAAAAAAAAAATCAGCAAGTAACGTAAACAAAAACAAACTAAAAATAATTAAAAAATATATATAAAATTAAAGTAAAAACAATCAAATAGTATATCAATGATAATGCGTGCTAATTAATGCATGATAAACAGCAACACTGGCTCAACCAATGGTATGAGTTGGGGGCGTGGCTATTTGTTTTTCCCACCAATAGAAGATAGGGGTGTGCTCTGGAAGTCTTTTTGGTAAATTACAACTAAGCTTAGAATCGGTTGGAGAGAGAATCAAGATGCATAGCAATAATCTCTCCAGAATTGTTTGAAGGCTCGCGATGGATTGATTTATTGTCCCAGCTCTACTACTAACTCAACCAGGCCCCGTCCCTTTATTCTGCATATAAATGATTTAAATTAAGAATATTGTGACGTGTTGGTTACCGACAAAAAAGACTAAAATGGAGTTCAGAAACATTGACACAGATACAGCAACATTACATTACACACTAAAGAAAGATGAACATGTAAAAAAGTATAAATATAATATACTTATAACAAATATACACCCCGATCAGGCATAACATTATGACCGGTGATGTCATGATGGCAACTGATTATCTCTTAATCACAGCACCTGTTAATGGGTGGGATATATTGGGCAGCATTAGGCATTATCCACAGACCAGTCAGGGTGCCCATGCTGACCCCTGTCCACTGCCCGAAAGCATCAACAGTGGTCATGTGAGCATCAGAACTGGACCACAGAGCAATGGAAGAAAGTGGCCTGGTCTGATGAATCACGTTTTCTTTTACATCACGTGGATGTGTGTGTTGCTCACCTGAGGAACACATGGCCTCAGGATGCACTATGGGAAGAAGGCGAGTCGGCGGAGGCAGTGTGATGCTTTGGGCAATGTTCTGCTGGGAAACCTTGGGTCCTCCATCCATGTGGATGTTACTTTGACACGCTCCACCTACCTCAGCATTGCTGAGACCACGTTCACCCTTTCATGGAAACGGTATTCTGGTGGCTTTGGCTCTTCCAGCAGGATAATGCTCCTGACACAAAGCATAAATGGTTCAGGAATGGTTTGAGGAGCACAACAACGAGTTTGATGTGTTGACTTGGCCTCCAAATTCCCCAGATCTCAATCCAAACGAGCATCTGTGGGATGTGCTGAACAAACAAGTCCGATCCATGGAGGCCCCACCTCGCAACTTACAGGCCTCAACGGGTCAGGGCAGCAAAAGGGGACCAACACAATATTAGGAAGGTGGTCATGATGTTATGCCTGATCGGCATGTATATATACAGTATATATATATTGTGGCAAGGGGGGCGTGGTTCAGCGAGGTCTGCAGCGGGAGAGAGGGCCGCGGGACGAGCGGTAAGTGAGTGGGTTGGACGCAGATTAATAACACCTGTCTCTTGTTCTAGTAATGAGCGCGGAGACGGGATAAAACACCAGCGGAACCAGAGACCAGAGAGAGAGAAAGTCAGGACGGTTGTTGCCAAACCCATACAGAGACTGAGTTGCCGGAAGCCGGAAGTGCCGACCCGGAAGTGATCGCTATTGTTTTGAGTCTGAGAGAAGCCACACTATTGAGTGTGTTTGATTATTGAGTTACTAAATAAAAGAGCAACAACCGTCTAGCCGACCCCCGTGTCCTCTTCCTTCCTCACATTCACGAACTTTGCTACACTGGTGCCGAAAACCCGGGAAGGAAGTAGGACAGTGCCGCCGCCATGACAACGCCCTCCGCCACGCCATTTGCGGATGTCATCAACTCCCTCGCGGTCCTCCACCAAGAACACCACCAGGCGTTGCTGGACCTCCGGACCGAACAGGAGCGCCGCTTCGAGGCGATCGTCCAAGGCCAGCAAGAGGACCGCGAGCGGTTCCGGAGCTGGATGGACCGGGAGGTCCGCGCCGAGGCCGCCGCACGGGCCAGCGCACCGGGTCACGTGCCCCTCCAGAAGATGGGGCCGGAAGACGACCCGGAGGTCTTCGTCGATCTATTCCAGAAAGCCGCGGAGGCCTGCGGGTGGCCCCGGGCACAGTGGCCGGTGCGCCTCATCCCCCTGCTATCTGGAGAAGCCCAGGCGGCCGCGCAACAACTACCGGTCGCGAACCTCCTGGACTACGATGATCTAAAGAAGGCCATCCTTCAGCGGGTCGGCCGGACCCCGGAACAACATCGTCAGCGTTTTCGGTCCCTGGAGTGCGGTGAGTCCGGTCGACCCTTCGCGTTGGCCCAACAGCTCCGGGACGAGTGCCGCAGATGGCTTCTGGCAGCGACGTGGACCATGTTGTCGATCTGGTGGTGCTGGAGCAGTTTATCACTCGGCTCCCCAGGAAGACCGCCGAGTGGGTCCAGTGCCACCGGCCCACGTCGCTGGAGACGGCCATCAACTTGGCGGAGGACCACCTGGTGGCGTGCCCGGGGGTCGGCGAACCCCCACTAACTTCTCCCTCTCTCTCTCCCCCCTCTCTCTCTCTCTCTCTCTCGACCTATCCCTCTCCCCAGGTCCCGCACTCCAGGCCCTCCTCGCGTCCCCCCCAGAGGCCGGGGTGGGATGGGCCTTGGACCGTCCGGGAGTTCGCGGGTCCCGCCCGGGGCGGCGGGTAGGCCTGGGCTGGCCTGCTGGCGGTGCGGCGATCCGGATCATTTTGTGGACCGATGTCCGATGATGGACATCGGAACAATGATCCGGATCCCGGACGTCCAGCGGACCACCCCCGATCAAGCAGGAGAGTACCAAATTCCTGTGAGTATCAAGGGGGGTACATATCAGGCCTTGGTGGATTCAGGATGTAACCAAACCTCGATCCATCAAAGCCTGATGCAGCCTGGGGCATTGGATACAAGCCGCGTGGTTAAGGTGCGGTGTGTGCACGGGGATGTGGTGGAATATCCGGTTGTCCCGGTCACGATACAATTTCGGGGGAAAAAGCATAGTGTAGAGGTGGCGGTTAGTCCACACCTCCGGCATCCGCTAATTCTGGGGACAAATTGGCCCGCCTTTTCGGCGTTATTGGGGTCGTTATGCGCGGATGCCGCTTGGGAGAAAAAGGCTCGGAGGGGGGCGGCGCGAGTGCAGCTTGGGGAGACTGAGACGGGACCCTTGAGGACAGCTTCAGCGGAACCGAGCGGGGTCGAGAGACTGATTCTCTCGGACCGCGATGACTTTCCGCTGGAGCAGTCACAAGATGAGACCCTCAAAAATGCCTTCCAACAGGTCCGATCGATTGACGGGCAGTCTCTCCAACCTGCCTTGCCTGTCTCGTATCCATATTTTGCCATAATTAAGGATCGGTTGTATCGAGTGACCCAAGACACTCAGACAAAGCTAGATACAACCCAGCTGTTAGTACCAAAGAGCCGCCGGGAAATGCTTTTCCAGGCGGCTCATTCTAACCCAATGGCGGGCCACCTGGGACAGGCGGCCACGCTGAATCGTTTAATGACCCGATTTTTTTGGCCAGGCATTCATGACAATGTGCGCAGGTGGTGCGCGTCTTGTCCGGAATGTCAGTTGGTGAATCCACTGGCCGCCCCAAAAGCGCCATTGCGCCCCCTTCCATTAATGCAGGTCCCCTTCGAGAGAATTGCGATGGACCTCATCGGGCCATTAGAGCGATCCGCACGCGGACATCGTTTTGCGCTAGTTATCGTGGACTACGCAACACGATATCCGGAAGCAGTGGCTCTCCGCAACATCTCGGCGAAGAGTGTTGCGGACGCACTGTTTCGTTTAATCTCCCGGGTGGGGATTCCGAAGGAAATCCTCACTGATCAAGGCACGGCGTTTATGTCACGCACGTTAAGCGAATTGTACGGATTATTGGGCATTAAATCCATTCGAACCAGCGTCTATCACCCACAAACAGACGGCTTGGTCGAACGATTTAATCGCACTCTTAAATCCATGATCCGTAAATTCGTACAGGAAGACGCCAAAAATTGGGATCGGTGGTTAGAACCCCTCTTATTTGCTGTGCGCGAGGTCCCGCAAGCCTCCACGGGGTTTTCCCCCTTCGAGCTTCTCTACGGTCGGCAGCCACGGGGGGTGCTGGACGTCCTACGAGAAACTTGGGAGGAGGGGCCTTCGTTGGCCAAAAACGAAATTCAGTACGTCCTGGACTTGCGAACAAAACTCCACACATTGGGGCGGCTATCTAGGGAGAATTTGTTGCAAGCCCAGGACCGCCAGAGCCGGTCATATAACAGGGGTACTAAACTACGCAAATTCACACCGGGAGAGAAAGTGCTCGTTCTACTCCCAACGTCGAGCTCAAAATTAATGTCAAAGTGGCAGGGGCCGTTTGAGGTCGCACGGCAGATAGGAGAGCTCGATTATGAAGTGATACGATCCGATAGGAACAGGGCACGTCAAATATACCACCTCAATCTGCTAAAAAAATGGAATGAGGTGCAATCAGTGTTGTTGGCAACGGTGATCGGGGGAGAGGATGATCTCGGGCCAGAGGCGAGCATTAAAGCGCAATCAGTCGCGTTGGCCCCTGGGGGAGATCACCTCTCACCGTTACAACTCGCTGATTTATCGAAATTGCAGGCGGAATTCGCTGACGTGTTCTCGCCCCTACCGGGACGTACCGACTTGATTCAGCACCATATCGAGACCGAGCCGGGCGTGGTAGTTCGCAGCCGGCCGTATCGCTTGCCTGAACACAAGAAAAAGGTAGTTCAGGACGAATTAGGCGCAATGCTCGACATGGGAGTAATCGAGGAGTCCAACAGTGACTGGGCGAGCCCGATCGTTTTGGTCCCCAAGACAGACGGCTCGGTCAGGTTCTGTGTGGACTACCGCAAGGTGAACGCTGTGTCGAAATTCGACGCGTATCCAATGCCGCGGGTTGACGAGTTGCTTGATCGGTTAGGCACGGCTCGATTTTATTCGACACTGGACTTAACAAAGGGCTATTGGCAGATCCCCTTGTCTCCATTGTCCAAAGAAAAAACAGCTTTCACCACGCCGTTTGGATTACACCAATTTGTCACGCTTCCTTTCGGCTTGTTCGGGGCGCCCGCAACCTTCCAGCGACTCATGGATAGGATTTTGCGTCCCCATGCTGCATATGCTGCTGCGTACCTGGATGACATAGTGATTTATAGTCACGATTGGCAGCGGCATATGCAGCATGTGAGGGCGGTCCTGAGGTCGCTGAGGAGAGCGGGGCTCACGGCCAATCCGAAGAAGTGTGCGATTGGGCGGGTGGAGGTAAGGTATCTGGGCTTCCACTTGGGTCATGGGCAGGTGCGTCCCCAAATTGATAAGACTGCCGCAATTGCAACCTGTCCGAGGCCCAAGACCAAAAAGGAGGTAAGACAGTTCTTGGGGCTGGCGGGATATTATAGACGGTTTATACCAAATTATTCGGACCTCACCAGCCCTTTGACTGATCTTACTAGAAAGGGGCTACCAGATACGGTCCAGTAGACGGAGCCGTGTCAACAGGCTTTTACCCAAGTGAAGGCTGCTCTATGTGGCGGGCCGCTCTTACACTCCCCTGACTTTTCTCTCCCTTTCTTGTTGCAGACTGACGCGTCGGACAGGGGGCTGGGCGCAGTCCTGGCCCAGGAGGTGGAGGGGGGAGAGCGGCCGGTGCTGTACATTAGCCGTAAGCTCTCCAAGAGGGAAGCTAAGTACAGCACCATAGAAAAGGAGTGTTTGGCCATCAGATGGGCCGTTCTCACTCTCCGCTATTACCTCCTGGGGCGGGAGTTCACTCTCTGTTCGGACCACGCTCCTCTCCAGTGGCTCCACCGCATGAAGGATACCAACGCGCGGATCACCCGTTGGTATCTGGCTCTTCAGCCGTTTAAGTTCAAGGTGGTCCACAGGCCGGGTGCTCAGATGGCTGTGGCAAATTTCCTCTCCAGAAATGGGGGGGGGGGGGGGGGGGGGCTGCAGGCCGGACGGCTCCCCGGCCTTAGTCGGGCGGTGGGGGTATGTGGCAAGGGGGGCGTGGTTCAGCGAGGTCTGCAGCGGGAGAGAGGGCCGCGGGACGAGCGGTAAGTGAGTGGGTTGGACGCAGATTAATAACACCTGTCTCTTGTTCTAGTAATGAGCGCGGAGACGGGATAAAACACCAGCGGAACCAGAGACCAGAGAGAGAGAAAGTCAGGACGGTTGTTGCCAAACCCATACAGAGACTGAGTTGCCGGAAGCCGGAAGTGCCGACCCGGAAGTGATCGCTATTGTTTTGAGTCTGAGAGAAGCCACACTATTGAGTGTGTTTGATTATTGAGTTACTAAATAAAAGAGCAACAACCGTCTAGCCGACCCCCGTGTCCTCTTCCTTCCTCACATTCACGAACTTTGCTACATATATATATATATATATATATATATATATATATATATATATATATATATATATATATATATATATATATATATATATATATATATACAAATTAATATAAATTAATATAATAATGAACAAATTGCAGTTGTTTCACTTGGCAGACAGAGGAGTGATAGATAGAGACGGAGAAGAGAAAAAAGATTTGGGGTGTATGTGTTTCAGTGAGTTTTGTTTAAAGTGCCGTGTGGCAGAATATCCGTCTTGCCCTCGGCCAATAAACAATCTCTGAGTGGAGTGAGAGCCATTGTTCAGGCACACGTCATGTGTTAAACTTCACTGGACACTCACTGTTTGATTCTTTTTTGACTGAATAAAGACTCGAAATTTACAGTGTATGTAAATTCCCAGGTCAGATTTAGGTTAAATTGAGACTTCTTCGGGTGATTTACTGACTTAGACAAAGACACTTAGCAGAGCATGAACTCTCTAATGCCTTACACACATGCACGCACGCACGCACGCACGCACGCACGCACGCACGCACGCACGCACGCACGCACGCACGCACGCACGCACGCACGCACGCACGCACGCACACACACACACACACACACACACACACACACACACACACACACACACACACACACACACACACACATTAATGCTTTCTGCAGCTGATAATGAAGCGTGTGTTTTCTACTGGAGGTGCACAGCAGACACCCGGCTGGCCCCTGATGTTTGACACTTTTACAGCTGTCTGAGAGAAGTTCACTTTTGAACGTTTGTGTTACAGCGCCAGTGTAATGAGTGCATCAATCAGATAGTACTTAGACGCATTACATAAAACTCAGTCCTCACTCGTATTTCTTTCAGTTTTGCCAGCTTCATTACACATATTTCTTCAAAGACTAAGTTTATAGAGGAAAAATACATCTTTAATAATTTACCATTTAACAGAAAATTGTGGCCGATATCTATCATCCTTATTCGTACGCCCCATGATGCTTTGCGTGAATTATGGGGCGTAAACAATATTTGAAAGGCTCGCTCTATGAACGCAATAATACACTTTTTTAAACTGGGTACAGTGAGATGACATTATTCTTCTCACCCTTTAACCATCGAACATTAAAAGGACATTTAAAAGTGTAAAAGCATGAACAGGAACTTCCAACAGATCATGAATGACCCCAAAAGCATTATTCTTTTCACAGCAATAACAGACGGGTTAAAAATCAGTGTAGTAATTAATATCTGTATTGTGTAACATATGTTGCCTTATTTAAAAATGTTCATTAACTTCCGCATTGTGTGATACTATTTCAAAGTGATTTCTGTCATTTTGACAGATAATAAATTGTGTATCTGTGAAAACAAATCTGGAAAGAGATGTGAGGATTTAAGGAGAAAAATGAGAGATTCTTTGTGCATTTCAGTGAATTATTAATTGGATCGTCAATTAAATCAGGAGATTTTCATACTTTTCATGAGGAAAAGAATGCAGCTGAAAAGAGCTCTTGCCATACTCATAAAGTACTTCAACATGGGTGCTTTATTCTCATGGTGTCTGAAAATAAAATATGAAGGAAAATTGACAGCATTTAGTCAGAGCCAGCCATAATTCCTCATCAGGAATAAGGTTTAAAATATTAACAAAAACTATACAAGCATATCAATGATAATGCATGTTAAATAATGCATGATAAACACTGGCTCAACCAGTGGAGGGAGTTTGGGGGCGTGGCTATTTGTTTTTCTGACCAGTGAAAGATCTGTCTGGGGAAATTACAAAGTAATTTACTATATCAATGATAATGCATACTTATTCAATGTTCATGCATTCAATAAATAAAATGCAATGCAAATTTAGAATTTTAAATGACAATAAATTACAATAAAATCAAAGAAATTCAACCGTTCTGCATATATTTATGTCTTTAAATGAATTTTGCATTGATCAATAAAGCCAGTGTTTTTTTAAATGCTGTTTTTTGTCTTTAAAGGTCCCGTTTTCGCATGTTTTCGAAGCTTTGATTATGTTTACAGTGTGCAATATAACATGAGTTCATGTTTCGCGTGTAAAAAAACAATATTTTTCACACAATTGACTTATCTGTACAGCGCTGTTTCCTCTGTCCTAAAAACGGCCTGATGATTTCCTTGTTCTATGAAGTCCCTCCTTCAGAAACACGTAACGAGTTCTGATTGGGCCAGCGCTTCCCGTGTTGTGATTGGACAGCAGCTTAGAGCACTTTGCCCGGAAAGGTCCCGCCTCTTACCATAACGGGGCGATGCAAGCGCTGAATGCGCGCTCTTCTCCACGTGGGAGAGCAACGAGACCACGCCCCCTATTTTGCGTGTTCTTGTGGGCGGACCTTTAGTCAACAAACGGTTCTAGTGACGTCATTAAAGCAGGAAGTGCAGCGGTGTAGTCCAAACCGGCCGTTCGCTGTAGGCTTTGAAAGGGAACTTCTGTTAAATAAAATATCTCGCTTGGCATTGAACTTTGAGCTTTATAATTGTACAGGTATTATTTATGCTCCAAAAGCAACATTACACACTAACTAAAGTTTGAAAGATGGAATAGCGAAGAACGGGACCTTTAAGCATATCAACAATATATTTCTAAACTAAATAATACAAATTTGGCGGGCAAGAAATATTGATGGCTGGCTGCTGGATTTTCACTCGCTATAGGCAGGTGTGGCAAAAAGGGATTTCAAATTTGAAATGAAAATTTCTCCATTCAGCCATCCTCCACTTTGCATGAATTAGCATGTTGAGAAAGTCCTAGCGACATTGCCATGCTTTACACAAATGAAAATGAGCAGATTTGAATGAGTTCAGAAACCAAGAGTCCTGAGATTTATCGCCTTTATAATAATGTTACAGCTGCATTTATGTGATCAAAAAATATAGTAAAAACTATTACGACAATTTCTTACAGTTTTTGCTGGTTAATATTTTAGTAAAAAGCATGATAATTGTTTGGGGTAAGCAAGACAAAAAACAAAGATATTAACACTTGTATTCAACAAGGATGCAATAAAATGCATGCATATAAAACAAAAGATGTCTATATCAAATAAATGCTGTTCTTTTGAGCTTTCTATTCCTCAATGGTGTCTGAAGGATCATGTGACACTGAAGACTGGAGTAATGATGATAAAAATCGCAGGAATAAATCACATTTTTTAAATATATTCACATCGAAAACTGTTATTTTAAATTGTAATAACATTTCAAAATATTACAGCTTTACCGTATTTTTAATCAAATAAACGCCTTGTTTAATCTTAATTATTCTCAACTTAGCTAATAGTGTACAATCATTTTTTGTAAAGTAGTAGTATCTGTTAATGACAAATATTTTCATATTACTGTATTGCTATAACCCTTTCTAATAAAATATGTTTATAAAGACTGCGATCCAGTTGTTATTCACAGGTCACATGAACGTACTTTTTGTACACAAAACACACACACACACACACACATGAAAGCACAATGCAAATGTTTTGTTTTACATATTGTATAAAACACATCATCATACAATAGACCCATGTGTGACATCCGACGAAAATGCAGTTACACTTCAGAAAATTCTGAGTAAAAAACAACCCAATGTTGGGTCAAATATGGACTAACACAGCAGTTGGGTTGTTTTAACCCAGCAATTGGGTTGTCTTAAGCAAATATTTAACCCAACCGCAGGATTAAAACAACCAATCACTGGGTTAAAATAACCCAATTGAAGTGTTTTAGAGTGTACAGTTTAAAGAGAGTGTGTTGTAGACGTGATGCTTATTTTGACCTTTCTGTTGGGTCAGTCTCGAGGGCCGAACTCTTAATGTGGTCAGTGTAATAATGAACCTACAGGGACTGATTCAGCTCACACACCCTGCACAGGTGCGTTTGTCCGCTGTTACAATTATAACATGACACTCAAGCCACACACACACACACACACACACACACACACACACATATCCATGCATGCACGCACATGACAAAGCAAAAGCCATTTCTCTGTGTGATCGTGACTGTAAATGAGCTCAGGCAGAAGGCTGAGGGAGGGAGTGCTGTTGAGGAAAGTTTATTTAGAGTTCACTGCGGGCTCTGCTTTGCATGCTTTTGCATAGCAAGAACAGAGACAGTGGCCGTGCGGCCAGGAACTGCTGTATAAAACGGTGCCACAGCAGCGAAAACCACACATACATCTCTTTCTGTAAATCTAGCCCAGCACAGACCCCCCACAACATCATTTGGTGGATGTACTCCCTTGTGAAAAATGTGTTAAAAATATACTTAAGTGCAAACTGAATGGCATGTTTTCTGCATGCTATTCACAATTTATGAAAACTTATTATGTTATAAGTTTAAATTCATATTAAATTAAATTAGTGGAACTCAAGAGTGTAGTAGGCTACATCTGTATAAGTAATTTCATATTTACTTCTATTGTCTTTGAAATATGGTGCTGAATGCATTGACAAGCATTTATGGTAAACTAAAATATACTTAACTGTCATTATATTGAAACTTGTATGGGTAATATAGTGTCTGTTACACACGTTACATGTAGTTACTATAGAAATAACAGTAAATTAATCATAATTACATGCAACTTACCCTAAACCTGACCTATAGCAAGTACATGTGGTTCATTATTATTACTCAGTACTTAAATATACAATTACACTGTAACAATGACACCTTAAGATAAAGTGTTACCCTCATATGTCATGCATTTGTACTGGTTTAGTTGCAGTTTATTTAATTTAAAATATAGATTACACTTACATTTTTACAGTGTGTGTAATTATATATTTAATAATAATAATTAACTACATGTACTTACAATAGGGTTGAGGTTTAGTTGCATGTAACTATGCATAATTGACTGTTATTACTACAGTTACTACATGTAAACATGTGTTACAGCTTTAAGTACACTTAAGTAGCCTTTTATTTTGGAAATATTATATTATTTGCAAGTACTTTTTTAATATAATTCCAATTTAGGTTTTATTTAGGGTTAGTTGCATGTAATTACGCATAATTCATAGTTATTACTACAGTAACTACTCTGTCAAATAAAGTGTTACCGCCAGTGTTGGGTGTAACTAGTTACTAAGTAATTAGTTACTGTAATTTAATTTAATTACTTTTCCCTTGAAAAAGTAAAGTAAGGGATTACTCTTATTTTTTCTGTAATTTAATTACAGTAAATTCTGATGTAATTGAACTAAATACTAAATATAATTATACATAATTCAATAGTGGACTTAACATCAACATTTAAAGTCTAACTTTAAAATGCACATTTTTATGTATCCTTCTCACATTTGTAATACTTTGGTCAGTTAATAAGAGTAATTTTGTGTAGTTTTATAGTATGTATTTGAATGAATTAAGAGCCGTTTCATGTCTAACCTTGAATTGCTTAACTCAAGGGGTGATTTAGAAAGTAATTAAAAAGTAATAAGTAATTAAATACTTTTTGGAGAGAGTAATTTGTACAGTGATCTAATTACACTATTGAAGATGTAATTAGTAACTAGTAATTAATTACTTTTTTAGAGTAACTTACCCAACACTGGTTACCGCATACTTAAGTGTGTTAAGAAACAGGCTTACACTCATATTAAAGTGTCCATGTTACAGTCTAATCATACAATTAAGTACTAAGTAATTAACGACATGTACTTACTATATAATTAGTGTTAGGGTTAAGGTTTGGTTTTAGGGTAAGTTGCATATAATTATGCATAATTTACTGTTATTAGTAAATACATGTAAACATGTGAAACAGGGATGCTGTAAAATAAAGTGTTACCACAGTGATGAATGTGTGCTCTCTTTAAGTACCCTTAAGTAACCTTTTATTTTGGTAATATTAGATTATGTTCAAGTACAGGTTTTTTAATATACTTCCATGGTTTGAAGTAGTTCACATTCTTAACCCTCTGGTGACCGAAAATGTCCCAATGTTTTACTTCATCGGAATAAATAAAAAAAAAACCTTGGCACTTGCTGTGCACACACACACACACACACACACACACACACACACACACACACACACACACACACACACACACACACACACACACACACACACAATTCATGGGCATGTCAAAAATTAGCACATTGGAAATAAATGGGAAACAAATTTTTTCTAGTGGAAGTGTTTGGTAATGCGCCCAAACAAACGCTTTACCGGTAGCTACAAATTTTTTGAGATATCAACCTCAAATTTGGAACACAGCTTGTTTAGATTTGTGGTTTTGATTGTTTCACAGTTTTGGAGTAAACCATGTTTTGGAAATATACTTAATATAAAAAGTTAAAATGCTATTTGTTGCTATTTGTTAAATACAATCCCCCATTAAATACTTTTTTCACTTCAGAAATTACCTCCCAAGTGTCGTCTTTAAAAAGAAACAATGGGTGCGTCTCAATCAGCTCCCTAGTTCAGTTGTCAGGGCACTGATCAGGGAGTCAGCCCATTGACTTACGTCCTGATCAGTGTCCTAACTAGTGAACTAGGGAGCTGATTGAGACGCAGGGAATAATGCTCCAAAACATTCAAAGTTTACGACAATTTACGTTGGACGTTTTAGGTCCATGCTCAAAAAGTAAATACAATTAATAATAACTACTGCATAAATATATTTTACTACAATATAATCCGGTAAAAATACAAACTATCAAATAAAAAACATGATCGGACTAAAACATAGCAGGCTTTAACTTTACAATATTTTTTTTAAACGGTCGTTTTTAACGGTCACGCGGTCCCCGTCAAGTTCACGCAGGTGTCCTCACAGAGTGACTATATATCGGTTTATCTATACGTAAAGCGTGCCATAACATCTCTTTTACAATGCTATGATAGTACACGCAGGTCTCACCCAGCAGGAGCAGCTTGAGTTCTCTCCGCGAGTCTTTCTTGTCCTTCCTCAGTTGTTTGTCTATCTCCTGATTGATCCTCTGCCGCTCCTTCTCCTCCGCAGACATGCAGCATCCAGCCATGATCCCGGTCTTCGGCACACTATAGCAACGCTTCGGTTAGATCTATTCGGTTCTCCTTTGCTCCACACCACAGTCTGAGAGTTCATGAATGGGCTCCTCCTTTAAAAGTCCACTGGACATAATCTCCAGCTATTTAGCAGAACTTATGTGTGGATGTCCAAATCTTTGATCGGTCCCGATGAAGGAATGGCAGAGACAGAGACGCACGCGACAGCTACATAACGCGCTCAGAGGAGCGTGCGCGCGAACTGATTCTGCTCCCGTGACAGTGATGATGATGATGGGCATCTGTGCTGCTGTCACTCACACAGGGTGGGGCATCCTGACTCCCATCACCTGCGCCAATAGGGAAGTAGGATGCCACTCTATTTTCCAGGTAATCTCTTCAAATCTAGAATGAATTAGTAAGCAAATAAATAAATACGTTTTTTTTTTTTAAGACTAATTTGTTATATTTATTTCTGTCAAACCGATTTATCGCATTTAAAATAAATATTAGTAAATATGTGTTATATGCATGGGCGTCAGAAGCAAATAAAAAGCGGGTGGGTCCCAGTAGAGGCTGGTGAAAAATATTATAGGTGGGGTAATTTATATGGGGGTATGGGGGTTCTCCCCCAGAAAAAAATTAAAATAATTTGTAGATGTAATTTCCGGCATTATGCTGCGTTTGAGGCCATATCCCTTGCCTATACCAATAAAATACCTCAAACCAGTCAATACCAATAGTCTAATAAAAAGACTATATCAATTTAACTGCCATAGAAATCAACAGTTTCACAGATAATGAACAATTTGCATGTTTATTATGCTCCAGATAGAAAAGGTGCCGTTTACTAAACGATTGATTGGGCCAGACAAAATAACAGAAATCACTGATTAATTACTGTGGCTGTAGAATAGGGGTAAGACGCAGGTTATCAAGTTTTGAGGTTTTGACGCAAATCGATCAGAGGTTCGAATCCGCTTTTGCCGAACTCGCTCTTCTTCATTTCCCATCACATATCAGATCAGAAAGGCATTTATTTTCAATAAAAATTGAGAAAATATTAGAGAAGGGGAAATAAAGCGTTTAACATGTTTTTAATAATAAGTGTTTCTCGGTTAAGGGTAGGTAAGCAAACATGTGCTGAATTAGAGACGATAAAAGTGAGTGAGTCCAATATCATTGGTCTTAAAAAGAGGGGGGGTCTTGTCCCACACACACACAATGGTTCCGACGCCCATGGTTATATGTAAATAGGTATATATATATACACACACACATTTATTTTAGATGTTGTTCCAGAGCATCTCCAAAACTGCAGCTCTTGTGGGCTGTTCCCGGTCTGCAGTGGTCAGTATCTATCAAAAGTCCAAGGAAGGAACAGTGGAGAACCGGCCACAGGGTCATGGGCGGCCAAGGCTTATTAATGCACGTGGGAAGCGAAGGCTGGCCCGTGTGGTCCGATCAAACAGACGAGAAGTTAATGCTGGTTCTGATAGAACGGTGTCAGAATACACAGAGCGTTGTGTGTGGGGCGGCAGAGCCGCAGACCAGTCAGGGATCCCATGCTGACCCCTGACCCCGCCGAAAGCACCAACAGTGGCACGTGAGCATCAGAACTGGACCACGGAACAATGGAAGAAGGTGGCCTGGTCTGATGAATAACGTTTTCTTTTAATGGACTGCATTTATATAGCGCTTTTATCCAAAGCGCTTTACATTTTTGCCTCACATTCACCCATTCATACACCGACGGCGATGTCAGCCATGTAAGGCGCCATCCAGCTCGTCGGGAGCAGCTGGGGTAAGGTGTCTTGCTCATGGACACTTCGACACTTGGTCAGGTGGAACCGGGGATTGAACCACCAACCTTCTGGTTTGTAGACAACCTACATGAACCACTGAGCCACTGCCGCCCTTTTACATCATGTTGATGGCCAGGTGCGTGTGCGTCGCTTACCTGAGGAACACATGGCCCCAGGATGCACAGGAAGCGTAGAAGGCGAGCCGGCGGAGGCAGTGTGATGCTTTGGGCAATGTTCTGCTGGGAAACCTTCGGTCCTCCATCCATGTGGATGTTACTTTGACACGCACCACCTACCTCAGCATTGTTGCAGACCACGTTCAGCCTTTCATGGAAACGGTATTCCCTGGTGTCTGTGGCTCTTTCAGCAGGATAACGCTCCTGACACAAAGCAAAAACAATAACTTTAAGGTGTTGACTTGGCCTCCTTTAATGTTAAAAAAGTGTCATCCTTAGTGCTCACTAGGACTGTTTATTTGATAAAAAAACAAAACAAAGTAAAACATTAATAAGGGGATATATTTTTTATATTGTTACAATTTAAAATATATAGGGGAATGTAATTTATTTCTGTGATCAAAGCTGAATGTATCACTCGTCTTCAGTGTCACATGAGCCTTCAGAAATCATTCTAATATGAGGATTTGATGTTCAAGTAACCCATTCATCTTCTTCCACTTATCTGGGGCCGGGTCGCGTGGGCAACAGTCTAAGCAGAGACGCCCAGACTTCCCTCTCCCTAGACACTTCCTCCAGCTCTTCCAGGGGGGTATTCCCAGGTCAACCGGGAGACATAATCCCTCCAGCGTGTCCTACTTCTTCCCCGGGGCCTCCTCCAGGTGGGAAGGCGTCCTGGAGCCATCCAGAACAGATTGCCAAGTCACCGCAGCTGGCTCCTCTCGATGTGACCAAGCTTCTCACCCTATCTCTAAGGGAGCGCCCAGCCACCCTGCGGAGAAAGCTCATTTCAGCCGCCTGTGTCCGGGATCTTGTCCTTTCAGCCATGACCCACAGCTCATGACCATAGGTGAAAGTAGGAATTGTATGGTAAATCCGAGAGCTTTGCCTTACAGATCAGCTCCTTCTTCACCATGACAGATCGGTACATCGATGCGTTACTGCAGAAGCTTCACCGATACGTCTGTCAATCTCCCGTTATATCCTTCCCTCACTCGTGAACAAGACCCCAAGATACTCCTCCACTTTAGGCAGGAACTCTCCTTTTCCGACCATGGCCAGCAGCCTTATCACCCTGCAGCCCAAGACTGGTTTCCCACTGAAGCTAAGCAGTGCTGAGCCTGGCCAGTACCTGGATGGGAGACCAACTGGGAAAACCAGGAGCTGCTGGTAGAGGTGTTAGTGAGGCCAGCAGGGGTGCTCACCTTGTGGTCTGTGTGGGTCCTAATGCCCCAGTATAGTGATGGGGACACTGTACTGTCAAAGAGCACCGTCCTTCGGATGAGACGTTAAACCGAGGTCCTGACTCTCTGTGGTCATTAAAAATCCCAACTTTATATGTAACCCCGGCATCCAGGCCAAATTTGCCCATTGGCGCCTGTCCATCATGGCCTCCTGATCATCCCCCTCTCCTGATTGGCTTCATCACTCGGTCTCCTCTCCACCAATCAGCTGGTGTGTGGTGAGCGTTCTGGCGCAATATGGCTGCCGTCGCATCATCCAGGTGGATGCTGCACATTGGTGGTGGTTGAGGAGATTCCCCCCTTCAATGTAAAGCGCTTTGAGTTCCTTGAAAAGCGCTATATAAATCGAACAAATTATTATTATGTCTCAGACTTGAGGGGATGACATTTTTATTTTATTTTTTTATTGTCAGCAAAAACTGGTTTCTACACAATAAAACAAACTATTATTTATAATTGCAGGCCAATAATAGTACCAAATACAAGCCAGACCCACATCAAGATGTTTGGTCTGGAAACTCACCATTGGCAGCTCAATCCGAGGGGCGGATAAACGGTTGTCTTTCAAACTCCCTCTGCACGCGATAGGATAGCGTTACACCAACCAGAGCAACAAAGGTGAAGCAGAGCTAGCTGACAGATTAAACTTTCGCCGAATCCGGTCGGCTAAACTCTGAACACATCTTCCCTTCTTAAGAATGACTTCAGTGCCGTTATTTGTTCTTTTCTCAGAGAAAAGCTCAACTCCAAGTCTTCCAGAGTCGCGGTCAAAGCTGATTCGAAAGACCGCCGTTCGCCAGCTTCTGTGTTTACTAGAAGCATGCAAATGCAACTCGGCCGTCATCATTATGGCCCCGCCCACCGACTCTATACACGATGTGATTGGCCCGGCAAGAGTTTGGCATTTACAGCTCAGATGGGTATCGAGAGTTGCAAGACGACACTCACGGGCAGATTAGATTTGCTGCCGCTAGGGTGCGCCTAGATTTCTAGGCTAAATACCAAACTACCAAGTACCAAATCAGAATGAATGATTTCTGAAGGCTCATGAAATTCATAAATAATGTCAATAGGTCTAAAAATATGGAAATTAATAAATTGCAACACAATCCTTGCCACATAGTCTCCTTTAGTTTCGCTGGGAGCTCAAGCATGACAAAGCATATTTTCTGTGAAGCTATTGACATTGTTGCACATCTCTAAAGCTGCTTTAAAATTATATGTGTTATGAAAAGTGATATACAAAATAAATAAATTGACAAACACATTTAGTACATGGGACAACTTGCCCCAATACAAATATGACAACTCATTTCAGTCCTAACCTTATGTTTATGAACAACACTCTTGTTCTGACAGCACAGTTTAGCCTTTTAGTTACAATAAAGAGCTATGAAAATAATATTGAGTTAATTTGTCATCTGTTAAATAAATAAATAAAATACGTGTAAGGTATAACATCATAAATGAACAAAGAAAATAGCTGGAGGGTACATTTAAAGTCACATTAATTTGGTAAATAATATTATAGATATAGATAACATGTATAATACATCCTGTGCAAGAGGAAAACAGAACTTTCTATGAAGAAGTGGCATTGTAAAAGCATAGCGCACAGTAAATATTCACTGGTTGTGTGTAAAATTAAATTAAGTATAATCATGCATATAATAATATATTAATCATGAGAGTTCATTTGTTTGGTCCCATTGCTGAATTTAGTTCTTTGCATTGTTGCTTTCTAATCTAGAATGGAGTCCAATGTCTTTTTTCCTCAATATTATTTTACTCATGTATATTTTTCATTGATTTTTGCCGGTAAGATCAGTTCAGTTTGCATTACTGAGAGACATAATCCAATCATAGATGTTTTGATGAAACCCAATTTCTATTCCAACATAGATTATATTTAAATGTAAACGGACCCGGCTCTCATCCAACACATTGTAATATGAGTAGACTGTAAATGACACAGACCCAGAATTGAATTGTGTCTGATTCTGAGATTATTATAATATTTCAAGTATAAAACTCCCATTTGCATGGAAACACTAAAAGGTCAAACCATGCTGGACACAGAGAGGTTTAAAGATCTGGATTTAACCAGAACTTTGTCCTTTTTTGCTGACTGTATTCAAAATAAGCAAGGACGACATTTGCAACTACTTTCCAAGTAAAAGTGAAGGGAACCGGAATGCATGGAGAGAGTCAGGAATACGACATCTTATTTCCATGCTTTTAAATCAACACATTCTCACCAAGATCATCAGCAGCCAATTTTACACATCACAGACTCAACAGCAAACACACACATTCAACCCTCCTTCTCTCCACCCTATCATACACCCGACGCAATGTGACGCCAAAAGTGACGCAAGTGTTTTTTCAAGTTTCAGCCTGACGCAGTTATCATTTTCATGTCCAGCTCCTCGTTGTTTAAATATCAAATACACCGGCACATCTGTTCCACCATGGTCGTCTAGTCTGAACACCAGGTGTGATCGGCCGCATCGTGTTGCTATTTTGAGGAACTGAAAATGACTGCACCCCAAAAAACCTGCTCTAAAGTCAACAGCGCAGTATTTTTTGTGTTATTTAAAGAGTGTGTTAGTAATATGAGCCTATAGGCGGGGACACAACACACACACACACTCTGATTATGACACACACAGGGATGCGCAGCAGCACACACAAAATTTTAAAAATTAAAAATAAAAGGATTCCTCTCTGGAGAAGCATTCAGTCTTTCCGCTTGCAAATTCCTCCATGTAAATAGTGAATCCAATCGATTGGTTTATTGCACGTTACGCCCAAAACACACCCATCAATCTTTAAGAGACTCAGAACAACCCTTTTTAACCATGTGCCGACCATGTGCTCAAATTGGTAAAATAGGGCCCTAATTCTCCAAACTCATCCTTTTTTCTCTAAGAAAACCTAACGCTCAAAATAATTAATTGGTTTGAGTAGAGCCAACTTAACATTAAACAAATTAGTTCAAACATATTAACTTTTATGAGTATTTGGAACTTTCTTTTTCTTTTGATTTCTAAAAACTGACTCATTTTAAGTAATCTGAATTATTTCATTGTTTTCAAATGGGTCTGATACGTTTTCTCGTCTGTGCCGACTCAATCACATTATCTGCTGTGCTATCGTGTCTCTTCACATGACACTAACGAGAAACCAGACTTCATTCGCCCCAAAGGAAATAATATTTACACAATCTGAATCGTTCCATATCCCCTATATAGTGCACTGTCTGATTGTTTCCTATCCCCTATATAGTGCACTGTCTGATCGTTCACTATCCCCTATATAGTGCACTGTCTGATTGTTTCCTATCCCCTGTATAGTGCACTGTCTGATCGTTCCCTATCCCCTATATAGTGCACTGTCTGATCGTTCCCTATCCCCTATATAGTGCGCTGTCTGATTGTTTCCTATCCCCTATATAGTGCACTGTCTGATTGTTTCCTATCCCCTATATAGTGCACTGTCTGATCGTTCCCTATCCCCTATATAGTGCACTGTCTGATTGTTTCCTATCCCCTATATAGTGCACTGTCTGATAACTCCCTATCCCCTATATAGTGCATTGTCTGATCCCTCCCTATCCCCTATAAAGTGCATTGTCTGATCACTCCCTAGTCCCTATATAGTGCACTGTCTGATTGTTTCCTATCCCCTATATAGTGCACTGTCTGATCACTCCCTATCCCCTATATAGTGCACTGTCTGATCATTCCCTATCCCCTATATAGAGCACTGTCTGATCGTTCCCTATCCCCTATATACTGCACTGTCTGATCATTCCCTATCCCCTATATAGAGCACTGTCTGATCGTTCCCTATCCCCTATGTAGAGCACTGTCTGATTGTTTCCTATCCCCTATATAGTGCACTGTCTGATCGTTCCCTATCCCCTATATAGAGCACTGTCTGATCGTTCCCTATCCCCTATATAGAGCACTGTCTGATCGTTCCCTATCCCCTATATAAAGCACTGTCTGATCGTTCCCTATCCCCTATATAGAGCACTGTCTGATCGTTCCCTATCCCCTATAGTGCATTGTCTGATCACTCCCTATCCCCTATATAGTGCACTGTCTGATTGTTTCCTATCCCCTATATAGTGCACTGTCTGATCGTTCCCTATCCCCTATATAGAGCACTGTCTGATCGTTCCCTATCCCCTATATAGTGCATTGTCTGATCACTCCCTATCCCCTATATAGTGCACTGTCTGATCATTCCCTAACCCCTATATAGAGCACTGTCTGATCGTTCCCTATCCCCTATATAGAGCACTATCTGATCGTTGCCTATCCCCTATATAGAGCATTGTCTGATCACTCCCTATCCCCTATATAGAGCACTGTCTGATTGTTTCCTATCCCCTATATAGTGCACTGTCTGATCAATCCCTATCCCCTATATAGTGCACTGTCTAATTGTTTAATATCCCCTATATAGTGCACCGTCTGATCACTCCCTATCCCCTATATAGTGCACTGTCAGATCACTCCCTATCCCCTATATAGAGCACTGTCTGATCGTTCCCTATCCCCTATATAGTGCACTGTCTGATCACTCCCTTTCCCCTATATAGAGCACAGTCTTATCATTCCCTTTCCCCTATATAGTGCATTGTCTGATCACTCCCTAGCCCCTATATAGAGCACTGTCTGATCGTTCCCTATCCCCTATATAGAGCACTGTCTGATCGTTCCCTATCCCCTATATAGTGCACTGTCTGATCTTTCCCTATCCCCTATATAGTGCACTGTCTGATCGTTCCCTATCCCCTATATAGTGCACTGTCTGATTGTTCCCTATCCCCTATATAGTGCACTGTCTGATCGTTCTCTATCCCCTATATAGTGCACTGTCTGACCGTTCCCTATCCCCTATATAGTGCACTGTCTGATCATTCTCTATCCCCTATATAGTGCACTGTCTGATCGTTCCCTATCCCCTATATAGAGCACTGTCTGATTGTTCCCTATCCCCTATATACTGCACTGTCTTTTCGTTCCCTTTCCCCTATATAGTGCATTGTCTGATCACTCCCTATCCCCTATATAGAGCACTGTCTGATCGTTCCATATCCCCTATATAGTGCATTGTCTGATCGTTCTCTATCCCCTATAGTGCACTGTCTGATTGTTCCTTATCCCCTATATAGTGCACTGTCTTATCGTTCCCTTGTATCAAAGCAAGCCATGCCCGGTGTATCAAATTGGGTCGTGAACATTGTGAAAAGGGGCTACTCGCTACAGTTCGTTCGCAGGCCCCCGCGCTTTCGCGCCGTGGTCGAGACCTCGGTGAAAATCAGCGTCAGTCACGTGCTTCGCACCGAGGTTTCGAAACTGTCAGAGAAGGGTGCGGTGGAGCCCGTTTCCCCATCCCGAAGCGAGTCGGGCTTCTACAGCCGATACGTTCTCGTTCCGAAGAAAGACGGAGATCTAAGATCTTAAAATTCCTAGATCTAAGGCATTTGAACAAAGCTCTAATGTCTCGCTCTTTCAAAATGCTGACGGTGAAACAGATCCTCGTGCGCATTCGCCCCGGGGACTGGTTTTTCACAATAGATCTGAAAGATGCGTACTTTCACGTTCAGGTAGCCCCCCACCACAGGCCATTCTTGAGATTCGCCTTCGAGGGGCTGGCTTATCAGTACACGGTCCTGCCATTCGGGTTATCCCTGGTGCCCCGCATGTTTACGAAATGTATGGACGCGACATTAGCCCCGCTCAGGCTGAAAGGGATGCGGGTGCTCAACTACCTCGACGACTGGCTAGTGATAGCCCAGTCTCGAGCACAACTACCAACACACAGATCCTGGCTCCTCAACCACTTAGACTGTTTGAGTCTCAGGATCAATATCGCCAAGAGCTCGCTGTCCCCCACTCAAAAGATATCTTTTCTGGGCATAATTTTAGACTCGAGACTCACGCACGCTCGGCTAACGACACCGCTATCCATCCAGAACATGGCGGCTTCATTCAAAGCCGGGACTCGTGTTCCCCTGAAACATGCCTCGGCATCGTCAGTGCTCAGGCTGGGACTGTTATGCAAGCGTCCCCTCCAGCGTTGGCTACACGCCCGTGTCCCTCCTTACGTATGGAAATGGGGCCGTCTTCCCGTCAAAGTAAACCACAGCGGTGTCAAAGCTTTGGCTCCTTGGACAGGGACAGAGTGGTATCGGAGGGGCGTGCTTATGGGCACGGTTACGTAGTTGAAAGTGGTCTCGACAGATGCCTCCACTCGAGGGTGGGGAGCCCTACACGAGGGCAAGCCGATCTCTGGCCTGTGAACAGAAACAGAGAAACTGCTGCACATAAACTGTCTAGAGATGAAAGCGGTCGCCTTATCGCTGAGAGCTTTCCTTCCACATATAAAGAACCACCACGTCTTGGTTCGTACAGACAACATGTCGGTGGTAGCGTATATAAATCGCCAGGGCGGCCTGAGATCACATTCTCTTCACCGCATGGCGAAGCATTTCCTTTTATGGGCAGAGCACAACCTGAGCTCCTTGAGGGCGGCTCACGTGCCAGGTATTCTGAATCTGGGTCCGGATATGTTATCCAGGGGACCCATTCCCCCAGGGGAATGGTCTCTTCACCCGCAAACGGTTCTCTTAATTTGGAACACCTTCGGCAGAGTAAAGGTGGATCTCTTCGCCTCAGAAGACAACACTCACTGCCCAATATTTTTCTCCAAACGCAGGGACGCCCTGGCCCATGTCTGGCCCAATCTCCCGCTATATGCTTTCCCTCCGATCGCGATTGTTACGTACGCAGTGCTACGTAGTTTTTTTTGTTTGTTATACATAGGTATACATGTTGTGTGTTACGTACATGGTTACGTATTTTTGTCTTGAGATCACGCTGGGCCTGATATGTGAGTGTGTATTTGTATCAGCTGCCTTTGTTTCAGAGCTGGAACGTGAGTGGACGATCGCTTGTAAATCGACGGACGTCATGCTGACGTCAGGCGGATACCACCAATCAGCGGTCGCGAGGCTCTTTATGAATGGAGCAAGTTGAAAGAGACAGTGTGCTCTGACTTTGGGGAGAGAGAGCACGCTCGGTGACGACGGTCTCTCGTTCGAGAGTCCAGTCCGAGAGTCTAATCAAATCTGGTTACTTTATGAGAGTTTCTGAGTCTTCTGTCATCTGTTCACTTCCCGCAGTGAAAGGGGTAAGAGAGGTTGTGAGCCAGTAAGCAGGTCGCGACCTACATTCACACACACGTAGCTCAAATCATGTATTAGACACACCAGGCTCAGGAGTGGTGCTGTTATGTATGTTTTGATTTTGGTTTAGTTAGGAAGTGTAGTTATGGCGTTTGCAGACGTCGAAGATGTGTTTTTTTCTACATCTTTTGTTGTTAGTTAGTTTAGTTGCTTTGACTCTTTAGTTAGAGAAGTTTTGTTATGTTTGGTTCTTTGATTTAACCATTCGTTTGCTCCTTCTCTCTCCCCACTTTTGATGTCTGTTTGATCCTGACTGCTCGTACATTTGTTAATTTACTTTTTATATCATTACTTTTCACTAATTACTTTACAATAATATTCACATTAAATACTTTTCAAATGAGATTAAAGTGTCGCTCGTTCATTTGCATGTTCCCTTTCACTATCTGTCACGCACACACCTCTATTGTGTTATGTCTGATAATATGCTAGACATTTTTACATCTACTTAACGAGGGACGTAACATATTTGGGGGCTCGTCCGGGATCTTAAGATTGTTATCTCTTTCTTTTGTTTGAGATTCAATTTTAATATTCTATATTGATTACAATTGCATCCCGGTTAATTGGTGTGTGCGTGTGCGTTTGTGTGGGGATCCTGCAATCGAAGGGAGTCGTTTGTGTTGTGAGTAAGTATCGTGGAAAAGAGAATAATGAGTACTTTTGATTTGCAATCATTTATTGCTGATCCAACTTTAGAAACTTTTGAGCGTTGTAGAAAAGACGAGTTGCTGCAGATCGCGGATCACTATCGCATTCCTGTGGTGAGGCAAGCATTAAAGCAGGTTATTAAAAATGAGATTTTGAAACATTTGGTCGAACTAAAAGTGTTTTTATTTCCAGTTGCGGATAGTGAAAAGGCTGGCATGTCGGCTGTGGAAAGGCGCTTGTCTAGTGTGGGGAATGTGGAAGTGGCAACAGGTGAGCACGCTGAGGTGGAGGCGGAGGCCGAGCCCAAGGCAGTCTTGCCGCCCTTCTACCCGCTGTCTCCGCGTTCTGGGGAGTCTGGGGGTGACGCGCGACTTAAAGTCCGTTTAGCCCGACTCCAGATGGAGACGCAGGAGCGAGCTGAGACGCGCCAAGCCGAAATGAAGCTACGCCTGGAGGTCCGTAGACTGGAAATCGAGGCTGACAAACAGGTAAAACTGCGGCGGCTCGAGTTAGAGTCAGCGAAGGTTGTCCCTGACCGAGTTGTGCAGCCTAATCCTGTTAGCCCTGTTGGTACTTCAGTTAATTCGGCAAACTCTGTGAGTGATATTTCGACTGCTACATTTGATATTAGTAAACATATTGCTTTGGTGCCTCACTTTCGGGAATCTGAAGTGGACGCGTATTTTGCTGCTTTTGAGCGTGTGGCTGCTGCTCTTCGTTGGCCAAAAGAGGTTTGGTGTCTTTTATTACAGTGCCGTTTAGTTGGTAAAGCACAGGATGTTTGTTCGGTGCTCTCGTTGGAGGAAAGCCTGCAGTATGATGTAGTGAAGAATGCTGTTCTCCGCGCATATGAGTTGGTGCCTGAGGCGTATCGGCAACGTTTCAGGAACCATAGAAAAGTAGCTCAACAAACTTTTGTGGAATTCGCCCGTGAGAAGGGAGTTCTTTTTGATAAATGGTTGTCTACGAATAATGTGCAGGATTTGAGTTCGCTGAGAGAGCTAATGCTTTTAGAGGATTTTAAAAATTGTCTGTCAGAACGAGTAGTCACGTATTTAAATGAGCAAAAGGCTACGTCGCTTTCACAAGCCGCGGTTCTCGTCGACGAGTATGTGTTAACCATGGGCGTAGATTACGCGGGGGACGCGGGGGACGTGTCCCCCTCACTTTTAATAAAATGTATTTTCGTCCCCCGCACTTTTACTGGTTCTCACCGATCCTAGTCGACCCGCTCCGAGCGGGATCCGAACCGGCGTTACCTGCGCGAGCGCTGGCAAGGTAACAGGGATGCTAAAAACAGCTTTCTTTAATCTGGGTTGATAGCGCGCTTCTTGAGGTCACAGGCAATGTTAGAAACATAGAAACCAATGTGAATACATCAAGATTTAAATTCAGAGACAAAAAATAATCTATACATGACCTGTCATTTTATTCGAATCTAAATATGAGAAGGGCGCTCTCACAGAATGTCAAACGTGGATTCGTAGAAGTAATATCCTGTCACGCTGGAGCTGCAGCTGAAGGAAAACAATCGTTATGAGTAATGAATGAAACGTGACGACGACAATCAGACGATTGCGACAAATATGCTTTATGTGTGTTTTTCAAGTCATCTCAATGTAGGCTATTTATTGACAATAAAGTATAGGCTATCATATGAATAATGCAGCTTTTTTAATGTTTATTATCTTCTGCTCACCACGGCTGCATTTATGTAATCAAAAATAGTTCAAAAAGTAATATTTTGAAATATTATTACAAATTAAAACAGCTTTTTTCCTATGTGAATATATAGTAATTTATTCCTGTGATCAAAGCTGAATTTATCATTACTCCAGTCTTCAGTGTCACATGATCCTTCACTAATCACTCTCATATGAGGATTTCATAATCAAGAAACATTTATGATTATTATCTGTGTCGAAAACAGTTGTGCTGCTTAAAAATGTTGTGGAAATGATAGCCTACATGTTATTTTTCAGGATTCCTTAATGAATAGAAAGTTCAATGGACAGCATTTATTTGCGTTCATTAAATAAATTATTATCTTTTGTAATATTAAAAATATCACTTGTGATCAATTAAATGCATGTCTGATCAACAAAAGTATTAATTTCTCTCTTTTTTAATTTTACCACAAATGTTTAGATGGTTTCCAGAAAAATTAAGCATCACCATGAGCAGCACAACTGATATAATCATAAATGTGTGTTGATCATCAGATCCTCATATGGGAATGATTAGTGAAGGATCATGTGACACTGAAGACTGGAGTAATGATGATAAATTCAGCTTTGATCACAGGAATAAATTACACTTTACTATATATTCACATAGAGAACAGCATGGTTCACATTAGAATATATATTTATTTTTTTACATTGCATAAAATCTATGGAGTCTTAATGCACAAGTGTTTGTAGGTTAGTATATAAACCAATCATAAAATTGGCACAAAAATAGGAGAATAATATTATAGATATTAATTAGTGGTTATTGTTCAGCAGTGTATTTGATATCTTGCCCAATTAAAAGCAAGAGATGCGATAAATTATATTGGTCCAAAAAAAAAAAAAAAATCATTTCTGTCCCCCTCACTTCTGAAAAGATGGCTACGCCCCTGGTGTTAACGCACAAGAATGTGTTTGTTTCAGTCCGACCAGAGAAAATAGTGAGAGTGCCTTCAGCGCAGAACTCGAGCGCCGGTGCGAGAGGTAGTTCATCACCAAACAAGGAGGTACGAGAATGCTATTATTGTCACAAAGTGGGACACCTGATTTCTGATTTTTCGGTGTTAAAACGTAAGAATCAGCAAGGATCATTAAAACCTGTTAATTTTTTGAAGACTGTGCCTGAAACTGTTCTAGAAAAAGATGAGATTGATGCAGGGTTCAAACCATTTGTGATGAAGGGCTTAATCTCCGTTAATGGCAGGTCTGCCGAGCAGAAAGAGGTGCAAATTTTGCGTGACACAGGAGCGATTCAGTCATTTATAATTTCCGACGCACTTCCTTTATCAGAGCAGACATTTTGTGGGTCAAGTGTCTTAGTTCAAGGGATTGAAATGGGAGTTGTGCAGGTGCCGTTGCACCAGATACATTTACAATGTGAGTTAGTTTCAGGTTTTGTCAAGGTTATTGTACGTTCTTCCTTTCCGGTGAAGGGCGTTGCAGTAATTCTCGGGAACGATTTGGCCGGCGGTAAGGTGTTGCCTGTGTTAGAAGTCGTTAATACACCTGACTGTTTTATTCCTGCGGATGACATCTCTGCTAATTTTCCGGAGGTATTTGCTGCTAGTGTAGTGACGCGTGCACAAAAACGCAGAATTGGAGATGACATTGTGCTGTCTGATTCTTTCATGTCACCTGTGTTTAATGTGGCATCTGAGTTAGATCCAAATATCTCTGAAAAGGTGAGACCTGATGGAACTTCTGTTGACGTTGCGACTGCGTCTGAGTTCTTAGCTGAACCTATTTCTTTTGAACGCATTAAGACTGCGCAGAGGGAAGATGTGTCGCTGGCTAACTGTTTTTCTGCTGCGGAAAATGTTAAATTTGATAAACCTGGTTCGGCTAAATATATGGTTGACAGTGGGCTGTTCCTGAGGAAGTGGCATCCTGATTCAGGGGTGGAGACTGAGTGGGATGCTGTTTGTCAGATTGTTCTGCCTACTGTCTATCGTAAACAAGTATTGAGTTTGGCACATGATCATGAGTTGGCGGGTCATTTGGGGGTGACAAAAACTTACAATCGTATTCTGAAACATTTTTTCTGGCCTGGCCTGAAAAGAGATGTATCACAGCACTGCCGCACCTGTCATGAGTGTCAGGTGATGGGCAAGCCAAACCAAAAGATTCCTCCAGCACCTCTGATTCCGATTCCTGTTATCTGTGAACCGTTCGAACATGTGATTTTGGATTGTGTGGGTCCTTTTCCAAAATCCAAAACAGGTAATCAATTTCTTTTAACAATTATGTGCTCAGCAACACGTTTTCCGGAAGCTGTCCCCTTGAGAAGAATAACTGCGCCTATTATCATTAAAGCTTTGCTTAAATTTTTCTCTACGTTCGGATTGCCAAAAATAGTGCAGACAGACCAGGGAACGAATTTTCTCTCGAATGTTTTTAGACAAGTGTTGAAAACTTTGGGTATCTCACATCGAATATCGAGCACGTATCATCCTGAGAGTCAGGGTGTGATAGAAAGTTTTCACCAGACGTTGAAGTCAATGTTGAGAAAGTATTGTATGAGTTCTGGTAAAGAGTGGGATGACGGAGTTCCACTAGTATTGTTTGCAGTTCGTGAGGCAACGCAAGAATCCTTAGGATTTAGTCCTGCAGACTTGGTATTCGGACATACAGTACGAGGTCCACTAAAGGTACTGAAGGACGGAATGATGAATGATACAAAGCTGGTAAAGCAAGGTGTGCTGGATTATGTTAGTCGGTTTCGAGAACGATTGCATAATGCATGCTCGTTAGCACGCGCTTCGCTCTCAGTTACTCAAGAGGGCATGAAGAAACGTTACGATCGGAAAGCTGTTGTGCGAGAAATTCGACCTGACGATGAAGTTCTTGTATTGTTACCAATACCTGGTTCAGTTCTGACCGCTCGGTTCTCTGGGCCGTATAAGGTATCAAAGCGATTGAGTGAGACAGATTTTGTAATACATACACCTGACCGTAAACGAAAGTTTCGCACCTGTCACATCAACATGTTGAAGCTATATTGTTCGCGTATGCGATTTGACAGATCGCCGGAGGAAACAGGAAAGCCTGTGGCGACTTTGAGTGAAGTTTCAGCCGCTGCCGTCATCGCTGTCCCTGATGCCGCCGCAGCGAGTGGTGATATGTCGGCGATACCTTTGGGTGAGTGTGACTCTGATGATGGGTTTGCACTTCGTAATGATTTGTCAACTTGTGGCAGACTTGTGAATTCGGAAATTTTGAGAAATTTGCCCGCTAAACTTGACAATCTGCACGAATCCCAGCAACAGGATATTACTCGGTTAATTCGAGAATTTTCTGTGCTGTTCAGTGATGTGCCAACCCAGACCCATGTGATACAGCATGATATTCAAGTGACGTGTGATCGTGCTATTAAACAACATGCTTATCGAGTGAACAATAACAAACGTTCTGTGATGAAAACTGAGGTCGAGTATCTTTTGAGAAACAATTTAGCTGAACCTAGTTATAGTCCGTGGAGTTCTCCTTGTTTGCTGGTCCCGAAGCCTGACGGTGCATTTCGTTTTTGCACGGATTATCGCAAAGTTAATGCCGTGACTGTACCAGATAGCTATCCTCTTCCTAGGATGGAAGACTGTATAGATAACCTCGGTTCTGCTAAGTTTGTTACGAAATTAGATTTGCTGAAAGGGTATTGGCAAGTGCCATTGACTGCTCGAGCGGCAGAAATTTCAGCTTTCGTAACCCCTGACAATTTTTTTTACAATATCGCGTTATGGCGTTCGGGCTGCGAAACGCCCCAGCCACTTTTCAGCGCCTCGTAAATATTGTTTTGTCGGGAGTTCAGAACTGTAATGCATATTTAGATGACTTAGTGATTTATTCGTCTACTTGGTCTGAGCATTTGACTGTTCTTCGGACAGTTTTTGACCGGTTGGCTGGTGCTTCCCTTACAGTTAATTTGATCAAATGCGAATTCGGTAAAGCCACCATCACTTACTTGGGTAAGGAGGTAGGGCAAGGTCAAGTGCGTCCTGTCAGTGCCAAAGTATCTGCTATTGCGGATTTCCCTGTTCCTACGACTAGACGAGAGTTACGTCGTTTTCTAGGAATGGCTGGTTATTATAGAAGTTTTTGCAAGAACTTCTCTGTTGTAGTACATCCGTTGACCAGTCTGTTAAGTCCAGCGAATGTTTTTACTTGGACTGACGCGTGTCAGCATGCGTTTGACAGCGCAAAGCTGTTGTTGACCAGTGAACCTGTCCTCGCTGCTCCGGAGTTTTCACGTGCTTTTAAAGTTGAAGTAGACGCTAGTGCTTTAGGTATGGGTGCGGTTCTTATTCAAGAGGATGATGAGGGACTTGAGCATCCTATTTGTTACTTTTCACGGAAATTTAATCGACATCAACGAAATAATTCTACCATCGAGAAAGAAGCATTGGGTCTGATTCTGGCGTTACAGTTTTTCGAAGTTTATGTAGGTTCATCTGTTCTTCCTGTCACTGTGTATACGGACCACAATCCTTTGGTGTTTTTGACTCGGATGTGTAATCACAATCAACGCCTGATGCGTTGGTCGTTGATTGTGCAGAATTATAACTTGATTATTAAGCACAAAAAGGGGTCTGAAAATATCCTTGCTGACACTTTATCTAGAGCTTAAAAGCTGCCTTAGGAAAAATCTTAAGAGGGTGAGTGTTACGTACGCAGTGCTACGTAGTTTTTTTTGTTTGTTATACATAGGTATACATGTTGTGTGTTACGTACATGGTTACGTATTTTTGTCTTGAGATCACGCTGGGCCTGATATGTGAGTGTGTATTTGTATCAGCTGCCTTTGTTTCAGAGCTGGAACGTGAGTGGACGATCGCTTGTAAATCGACGGACGTCATGCTGACGTCAGGCGGATACCACCAATCAGCGGTCGCGAGGCTCTTTATGAATGGAGCAAGTTGAAAGAGACAGTGTGCTCTGACTTTGGGGAGAGAGAGCACGCTCGGTGACGACGGTCTCTCGTTCGAGAGTCCAGTCCGAGAGTCTAATCAAATCTGGTTACTTTATGAGAGTTTCTGAGTCTTCTGTCATCTGTTCACTTCCCGCAGTGAAAGGGGTAAGACAGGTTGTGAGCCAGTAAGCAGGTCGCGACCTACATTCACACACACGTAGCTCAAATCATGTATTAGACACACCAGGCTCAGGAGTGGTGCTGTTATTTATGTTTTGATTTTGGTTTAGTTAGGAAGTTTAGTTATGGCGTTTGCGGACGTCGAAGATGTTTTTTTTCTACATCTTTTGTTGTTAGTTAGTTTAGTTGCTTTGACTCTTTAGTTAGAGAAGTTTTGTTATGTTTGGTTCTTTGATTTAAGCACCATTCGTTTGCTCCTTCTTTCTCCCCACTTTTGATGTCTGTTTGATCCTGACTGCTCGTACATTTGTTAATTTACTTTTTATATCATTACTTTTCACTAATTACTTTACAATAATATTCACATTAAATACTTTTCAAATGAGATTAAAGTGTCGCTCGTTCATTTGCATGTTCCCTTTCACTATCTGTCACGCACACACCTCTATTGTGTTATGTCTGATAATATGCTAGACATTTTTACATCTACTTAACGAGGGACGTAACAGCGATGCTGCCGCAAACCATCAGGAAAATCAGGGAGACAGCATCCACGGTGCTTTTGATAGCCCCGCTCTGGAGGAACCGAACGTGGTTCTCCGATCTGATTCAGCTGTCAGACACAGCCCCATGGCCCATTCCGCTGAGGAAAGACCTCCTCACGCAGGTGAAGGGGAAGATCTGGCATCCCAGTCCCGAACTATGGGCCCTCCACATATGGCCCATCAACTGGTATCGGGAAACCTCTCTGACAGAGTTATGAATACTATTGCGGAAGCTAGAGCCCCCGCGACCAGGTGGCTCTATGCTCTGAAATGGTCGGTGTTTTCTAACTGGTGTGCCGTCCGAAATATCGACGCACGCTCATGCGAAACAGCAGAAGTGCTCGCTTTTCTCCAAGAGCTACTGGACGCGGGTCGTTCCCCCTCCACGCTCAAAGTTTATGTCGCCGCCATAGCAGCTAACCACGCTCAGATCGCGGGACATTCACTAGGGAAAAGTGAGCTCATTGTACGTTTTCTTAAAGGGGCTAGGAGATTGAACCCCCCTCGCCCCCCTCGTCTGGTTTTAGACGCTATGAAGGGTACCCCCTTCGAGCCACTCCAGACCGCGACCATAAAGCTTTTATAACTCAACACTGCGTTTCTGCTGTCTCTGGCCTCGGTTAAACGTGTGAGTGACCTACACGCACTCTCAGTGAGCCCGTCCTGTCTCGAGTTCGGGCCCAACAACTCCAAAGTTGTTCTCAAACCGAGACATGGTTTTATACCTAAAGTGCTTTCTACCCCTTTTAGAGCACAGGTTATTACTCTGGTACATTACCCGCGTCTCAGAACAGGACGCGAACCTACTCTGCCCGGTCAGAGCTTTGAGACTGTATCTGGAGCGCTCCTCCCCCTTCAGGCAGTCGGACCAGCTCTTTGTCTGCTTCGGCGGCCGCACTAAAGGTTGTGCTGTCACGAAACAAAGACTCTCACACTGGATAGTGGACGTGATCTCGCTGGCATATGATGCTAAAAACCTGACTTTCCCTATAGGCGTTAAAGCCCACTCCACTAGAGGCATGGCCTCATCTTGGGCTTGGTCGTGTGGCATTTCTTTGGAAGATATCTGTGCGGCGGCAGGCTGGGCCTCTCCGTCCACTTTTATCAGATTCTACAAATTGGAGGTTCCAGCTCTACAAGCAGGGATTTTCTCCATCTAGGCTCTATCTTGACCCTGGCAAACAGATTGCCTTACATTTTGGCCTGTACACATTAGTCCTTAAGCACCATTCATTAATCATAAGATCCGACTATGTCCGATCAGCTGTTCAGACGAACCAACTTTTCCGGTTCTTCATTCCCCTTATAAGCCGCCTCTGTCGGTCTCTCGGGGGTTTATTAACATGTGCTTTGGGTATACTGGGTCAGTCAGCACACACGGCGCTTTACATTGTGTTCCCCATTCGTAATACGAGGAACCTCTCTCGAAAGGGAACGTACTCGGTTACTTTCGTAACCTCGGTTCCCTGAGAGAGAGGAACGAGTATTACGTTCCGTGCCGTGTTTATGCTTCTCAGGTATCGCTTCAGTCGATCTTAAAACCTGACACTTAATGGCGAATCAGGGTCTTATATAGCCTCCTGTATGCAAATATAAGCACCTTTTACGGCGGGCTTTCTGGAACCATTGGTTCGTTCCTCTCAGCCCCCTTACCATAGGTTCCTGCAGTTGCCGCGGCCCGGCCAATCAGAGCGCTCCTCCCGCTGGGCTATGGCCGTACAGCGGCACTACGCTTTACATGGATACCTTTATTAATAAAGTTTTGCTTCATATTCTCGAGAAAAGGAGTTTTCCCCCCATACGTAATACTCGTTCCTCTCTCTCAGGGAACCGAGGTTACGAAAGTAACCGAGTACATTTATGGTGGACAACCGGTAAGTGTATTTTATTATTTAAGTTGGTCCGTTTAACAGTTTATGTAACTCATGACACAAAGTGCAACGCTGTTTAGCTTTGTTAACTAACGTTAGATGGTAATTGAAACTAATCCGAAAAACGTAGCATATAAAAGTGTAGTAATTCATTCAGACACCATCGATTGTTGGTGTTTGTAATGATCAGTTTAAACTACTGAATAGACAGCTTACCATTCTGAAACATCCAGCAAAAGTCTTTCCTGAGCAGGTTGTAATCGATCCTCTTCGATATTCTCTGGGTCCGATTCCGGCTCAAATTGATAAGGCAATATAGAAATTTTTGCAATAACATTGAGCGCGCGTATCTCCCCGTTATGATAAGAGGCGAGACCTTTCCGGGCAACGTGATAAGCTGCTGTCCAATCACAGCGTGGGAAGCGCTGGCCTAATCAGAACTCGTTACGTGTTTCTGAAGGAGGGACTTCATAGAACAAGGAAATCATCAGGCCGTTTTTAGGACAGAGGAAACACCGGTATACAGATAAGTAAATTGTGTGAAAAATACTGTTTTTTTTTTTACACGCGAAACATGAACTCATGTTATATTGCACACTGTAAAAATAATCAAAGCTTCGAAAACACGTGAAGAACAGGACCTTTAAGACAGCCAAGGGGCAAAATCGTAGTGACTCTGCACTTAAAGACCTGGGCCTGTATCCCTAAAGAATTGTTGTGCAAAAAGTGGCTCCTAGCGGCCAATTTCTAAGAAAATTCTTAGTCATGACGTTTTCTTAGAATTTCCCCTAAAAGTGACACAAAATCCCAGTTAATATAAAAGCTATTCCTCAAGATTCCTAGCGCTCAAAATGGCTCCTAAAGCGAGATCTGCTAAGAGCAAGGAAGAGGTCTTTTAGTGGCTTAGGAGTTCCCCTAAGCAGCTGCGCAAAATGGCCAACAGAGGAGGCCGGAGAGATGTCCTGCAAACACTGGATGACAGGGAATTATTGAGAATCATGTTTGTGGTGGATCTCCTTAGAGATGCAATTACTTCACCAACTCGACGCCAATACGCTATTACACCAGAGAAGAGAGTAATCACAGACATTGATAAAAGCTGAGCCGTGTTACCCTCGGTAAGACCACACTGAGTTGTAACGTTGTAATTTCTACTTCATTAAGGACAGCCCCTTGAGATAGGCCATCTTGTTTTCAATGGGGTCCATATGGGAGTGAAAGTACAAAATATGCCAGCTAGGATATTAATATGAGCAAACAAGACACAAATCATTATTTGAACAGGGTGTAATGAGCTTAAGTTTTCACATATTTTAGATTCTAATGTTAGGCTATAATCCCTACAGCAGGGGTTTTCAAAACCATTCCTGGAGCCTCCCCAGCACTGCACATTTTGGATATCTCCCTTATTGGACACACCCAGCTCAGCTCATGGAGTACTAAACTAATCAGCTGATGAGTTAACAGCTGTGTTAAATAAGACACTAATAAGGGAGACATCCAAAATGTGCAGTGCTGGGGAGGCTCCAGGAATGATTTGAAAACCCCTGCCCTACAGCTTACATGTTCAAGATATTTTCTTGAATGTGAAATATTATTTACAATTACAGTCTGCATAAGATTAGAGTGTATAATTATGTTTATTGATTTGAGGGTACATCCTTTGCTCATTATCACCAAAAGTTCATTTTCATCAAACTTGTAGGATCAACCAATCACTGCTTTTGAAATGATGGGGTCAACCACACCTCCTCACTTTCCATCCATTCCTTGCTCAGAGTTCACTGAAAATGTTCTGGAATCACTTCTAAGCTAAAAAAAAAAAAAGCTAGGAGCTCTCTGAGAGGATTCTCAGAATCTTTAGGGATACGGGCCCTGTGCGTGATCTTACCCGCTGCTCTGCTCGCTCTCTCCCGTTGCAGACCTCGCAGAACCACGCCCCCTCTGCCACACTAATAAAACATAAATAAATTATAATTATATATATATATATATATATATATATATATATATATATATATATATATATATATATATATACAATATATTATCATTAAAATATATATAATCAGGGGGACTTAAGACAAGATTTCTTGCACCCCAACAGTCATAATTTTGTTCTATATAATCATTTGCATCTTTACATTATAACTGGAAACACTAATTGGTCTTATGTCAAAGCCATGATGATTTCTGAATAACTAATTCTTGCATCAACAACAACAGAGAAGCAAAGCAATCCTAGTTTTTCCCGACGTGGCCCCTTTAAGCGGCGCAATTGTGACTCCGGCCAGCAGGCGGCGCTGAGCGCAGACGCGCAGATGGAGCTTCACACGGAGAAGGAGACGCGGGTTCCCTTCAAACCGCAGCGGTTTGTTTTGACACGCTGGGGGTTGGTTCGTTATTATCAGTCTCTAGAGTGGAAACCACGACAACGACACTAACAAACAGGTAATCAAATTTTAACGTTTTAACGTTTAACAGATAAAAGAAAAAGATCAGATCAGCTTTAAATCGCTCGCTGTAGCTTAGACAAAACAAAATTCATGTTTGGTCTTAAAGGTACACATACATAGAATACAAACATATCATAGAGAGATTTGAAGAATACCCTGGCCAAATTATCAAGATACACGCTATTTTGACGTAAGTTATGTTTGTTTGCATATCGATGTTAGTTTAGACTTGGCTATCATGAGCTGTATTATTTAGCTGATATTCATTATTCAAGTGGCTTACATTAACGTTAACGTTAACTTACATGTTTTACAGTAAAAGCCCACCCGATGAAACCTAAAGTTACACTGGATATATTCTGCACACGTTTATTTAATTACATTATTCATTATTTACGCGCACTTGTTACTGTACCTTTAATACGTGTGTTAATCGCTGTTAGGTGTAATATTTACATTACTGCATTTACTTTAGTTACTGTTCCCCTGAGAAAGTAAAGTAAGGGATTACTCTTATTTTTTCTGTAATTTAACTACAGTTACAAATGGTTGTTATTATTGGCTAGATTTTTTTCCGGCCAAATTGCTGGATTTTGTCGTTTTGTTTTATCTGCTTGTAAGGTGTCCTTGAGTGTCATGGAAGTCGGCAATAAATATAATGCATTAGGATGATTATTATTATCATAATATTATTATTATTAATATTATTAAAATGCGAATGCTATAGACTACTAAAAAAATCTTTATAAAACAATAGTACATTTAAAATAAAAAAATATGAATAATTCCTTTAATAGTTTGTCCAGTTCAAGAATAATTTATGCAATATATAATATTATAAAGAAATAAAAGAGTTGTTTCATGGCTATTCTTGTATTGTTCACCTGGTTGAGGTTTAAAAAAAAGTAATAAGTAATGCAATGCTTTTAAGTAACTTATCGAACGCTGATGTAAATGACTTCTTCTATGATTGGTTAATCTTTTTCTTTGCATGTTAAATTAAAAATCACAAAAGCCTGCATACAAAATCATTCAAAATATACAGAAGGCCCTAAAAATACAAAAGTGCAAAGTCTAAATCTGTCTAAAATATGACATCGTCGTTGTCGTTTATAGATCTTTTTTTCATATTACTTCTGAAACTTTCGAACCATTACTCTTCTAATGCATGTATATTGAAATCATTAGACAAATAAATATGCTTTAATAATATAATACATATACACATTTAAATATCAACATAATGTATTTACAAATAAACATAAAATGTTTTTTTAAAGTAATGATTTAAAATGTACCTTAAAGTAAAAGTTGTACATTATTATAAAGTGAACTTTCTAAAAGTGTACTTAAGTGTGTTAATAGATGAAAATGAACACTTTTATTATATTATTACTACCGGAATCTGCAATTACAGCTTATATATATATATATATATATATATATATATATATATATATATATATATATATATATATATATATATATATATATATATATATATATATATATATATATATATATATATATGTATGCACATGTATATACATGATTGAATGAGTGCTTGAAGTGAACTTCACATCTTAAAAAGTATGTATATATATACATATATATGTATGTGTATATATATATATATATATATATATATATATATATATATATATATATATATATATATACATACATACTTTTTAAGATGTGAAGTTCACTTCAAGCACTCATTCAATCATGAAAAATTCTCTTTTTTTCCAGTTTAGGTGCTTTTCTCTTGCACAGAATCAAATCCCACACCAGATCTGACATTTTTCCATCATTTGTCTTGATTTAGGCTGCATGATGCTGGAGCCAGCGCAGATCCGTCGGAGAGGCGCTCAGGACTTTGAAGGTTTCTATGATCATGTGTGTGCGGCTCAAGGATCGGCTCCAGTCCGTGCGGTGAAGGCCAGCCTGAGTCGAGGGATGTTAGATTTTAACCCGGATCCCATCAATCTGGTGGACTGGACACCAATACTATCGGCCCTGGCCATCAACAAACACCTTCAGCATGTTGCCATTAAGAGCTGTTACCTCACCAGCACTGGAGCTCAAAGTTAGTCCACACATCATACACCGATCAGGCATAACATTATAACCCGTGACCGGTGAAGTGAATTACACTGATGATCTCTTCATCACGGCTCCTGTTAGAGGGTGGGATATATTAGGCAGCAAGGGGACATTTTGTCCTCAAAGTTGATGTGTTAGAAGCAGGAAAAATGGGCAAGCGTAAGGATTTGAGTGAGTTTGACAAGGGCCAAATTGTGACGACTGGGTCAGAGCATCTCCAAAACTGCAGCTCTTGTGGGCTGTTCCCGGTCTGCAGTGGTCAGTATCTATCAAAAGTGCTCCAAGGAAGGAACAGTGGAGAACCGGCCACAGGGTCATGGGCGGCCAAGGCTCATTGATGCACGTGGGAACACCTTTCTATCAGAACTAGCATTAACTTCTGGAGCTCAAACTGCTCCAGAAGTTAATGCTTTACCAACTTTTGGTAATGCTCCAGAAGTTAATGCAGTACCAACTTTTATTTTAAGGTACTGATAGAAAGCTGTCAGAATACAAAGAGTATCTCAGTTTGTTGCGTATGGGGCGGCATAGCCGCTGACCAGTCAGGGTGCCCATAGTCTGTTGAATTTGCACATGTATTATTAGTGCACAGTGTATCTATTGGAAATATATTGTACTATATGGACTGCATTTATATAGCGCTTTTATCCAAAGCGCTTTACATTTTTGCCTCACATTCACCCATTCATACACCGACGGCGATGTCAGCCATGTAAGGCGCCATCCAGCTCGTCAGGAGCAGCTGGGGTTCGGTGTCTCCCTCATGGACAATTCGACACTTGGTCAGGTGGAACCCGGAATTGAACCACAAACCTTCTGGTTTGTAGACAACCTACATGAACCACTGAGCCACTGCCGCCCCGTAGTGTACTGCACATGTTATGTAATGTATAGTGTGGCATCTAGAACATTTGTTCTTATTAAATTACATAAATTGAATTGCAAAGTAGCTTATTAAACAGAAGTGTTTTAGTTGAGGAAGCTGCCCTGGATCCCAGAACTCAGTGTGGTGAATCTGGTTACGATCGAGTGCCTTTTCCTCCTCCAGGTTCTTACAAGACCCATAATAAGAAGAAGACTCCTGTGATTCATTCCAAGAATATGACGCTTCAGTTGTGCAAGGCTGTGCAAAAGTGCCTGTGTGAGTCGAGCAGCCTGAAGAGCCTTCATCTACACGGCCTGCCGCTGAGAGAGAGGGACCTCACCGCTCTCACAAAGGTCCGCCTATTCATCATTTGTTCGCTTTTATTTGTTATTTTTGTGTCTTTCTTCTTCTTCTACTTCTACTTACCGGTAGTTATTTTTTGTGTGCTTTAATTGATTACTTTATTTTTGTTTTATTTGATTATTATTTAAAGGTACACCATGTAACTTTTGGCCCTCTAGTGGTTAAAGAACAACATTTTGCGGAAGAACACGGTTTTGGTTGTGGTTCAGCTCTCTGCATGACGGCTCAGAAAACATTTACTAACAGACTCCCCATGAAATCAAAGTTTAAGTATGAATATATATGTCTTACTGTTATCTACAAGCAAGTGTGCTTCAAAACAATGATGAATTTAGCATTTTTAGGGAACAATCAGACAGTGCACTATATAGGGGATAGGGAACGATCAGACAGTGCACTATATAGGGGATAGGGAACGATCAGACAGTGCACTATATAGGGGATAGGGAACGATCAGACAGTGCACTATATAGGGGATAGAGAACGATCAGACAGTGTACTATATAGGGGATAGGGAACGATCAGACAGTGCACTATATAGGGGATAGAGAACGATCAGACAGTGTACTACATAGGGGATAGGGAACGATCAGACAGTGCACTACATAGGGGATAGGGAACGATCAGACAGGGCTCTACATAGGGGATAGGGAACGATCAGACAGTGCTCTACATAGGGGATAGGGAACGATCAGACAGTGCTCTACATAGGGGATAGGGAACGATCAGACAGTGCTCTACATAGGGGATAGGGAACGATCAGACAGTGCTCTTCATAGGGGATAGGGAGCGATCAGACAGTGCTCTTCATAGGGGATAGGGAACGATCAGACAGTGCTCTTCATAGGGGATAGGGAACGATCAGACAGTGCTCTACATAGGGGATAGGGAACGATCAGACAGTGCTCTACATAGGGGATAGGGAACGATCAGACAGTGCTCTACATAGGGGATAGGGAACGATCAGACAGTGCTCTACACAGGGGATAGGGAACGATCAGACAGTGCTCTACACGGGGGATAGGGAACGATCAGACAGTGCTCTAAATGGGGGATAGGGAACGATCAGACAGTGCTCTAAATGGGGGATAGGGAACGATCAGACAGTGCTCTAAATGGGGGATAGGGAACGATCAGACAGTGCACTATATAGGGGATAGGGAACGATCAGACAGTGCTCTATATAGGGGATAGGGAGTTATCAGACAGTGCTCTATATAGGGGATAGGGAGTTATCAGACAGTGCTCTATATAGGGGATAGGGAGTTATCAGACAGTGCTCTATATAGGGGATAGGGAGTTATCAGACAGTGCTCTATATAGGGGATAGGGAGTTATCAGACAGTGCTCTATATAGGGGATAGGGAGTTATCAGACAGTGCTCTATATAGGGGATAGGGAGTTATCAGACAGTGCTCTATATAGGGGATAGGGAACGATCAGACAGGGCTCTATATGGGGGATACGGAACGATCAGACAGTGCTCTATATGGGGGATAGGGAACGATCAGACAGTGCTCTATATAGGGGATAGGGAACGATCAGACAGGGCTCTATATAGGGGATAGGGAACGATCAGACAGGGCTCTATATAGGGGATAGGGAACGATCAGACAGGGCTCTATATAGGGGATAGGGAACGATCAGACAGTGCACTATATAGGGGATAGGGAACGATCAGACAGGGCTCTATATAGGGGATAGGGAACGATCAGACAGTGCTCTATATAGGGGATAGGGAACGATCAGACAGGGCTCTATATAGGGGATAGGGAACGATCAGACAGGGCTCTATATAGGGGATAGGGAACGATCAGACAGGGCTCTATATAGGGGATAGGGAACGATCAGACAGTGCTCTATATAGGGGATAGGGAACGATCAGACAGTGCTCTATATAGGGGATAGGGAACGATCAGACAGTGCTCTATATAGGGGATAGGGAACGATCAGACAGGGCTCTATATAGGGGATAGGGAACGATCAGACAGGGCTCTATATAGGGGATAGGGAACGATCAGACAGTGCACTATATAGGGGATAGGGAGTTATCAGACAGTGCTCTATATAGGGGATAGGGAGTTATCAGACAGTGCTCTATATAGGGGATAGGGAGTTATCAGACAGTGCTCTATATAGGGGATAGGGAGTTATCATACAGTGCTCTATATAGGGGATAGGGAACGATCAGACAGTGCACTATATATGGGATAGGGAACGATCAGACAGGGCTCTATATGGGGGATAGGGAACGATCAGACAGGGCTCTATATGGGGGATACGGAACGATCAGACAGTGCTCTATATAGGGGATAGGGAACGATCAGACAGTGCTCTATATAGGGGATAGGGAACGATCAGACAGTGCTCTATATTGGGGATAGGGAACGATCAGACAGGGCTCTATATGGGGGATAGGGAACGATCAGACAGTGCTCTATATGGGGGATAGGGAACGATCAGACAGGGCTCTATATGGGGGATAGGGAACGATCAGACAGTGCTCTATATAGGGGATAGGGAACGATCAGACAGTGCTCTATATAGGGGATAGGGAACGATCAGACAGGGCTCTATATAGGGGATAGGGAACGATCAGACAGTGCACTATATAGGGGATAGGGAACGATCAGACAGTGCTCTATTTAGGGGATAGGGAACGATCAGAGAGTGCACTATATATGGGATAGGGAACGATCAGACAGGGCTCTATATAGGGGATAGGGAACGATCAGACAGTGCACTATATATGGGATAGGGAACGATCAGACAGGGCTCTATATAGGGGATAGGGAACGATCAGACAGTGCACTATATAGGGGATAGGGAACGATCAGACAGTGCACTATATAGGGGATAGGAAACGATCAGACAGTGCTCTATATAAGGGATAGGGAACGATCAGACAGTGCACTATATAGGGGATAGGGAACGATCAGACAGTGCACTATATAGGAGATAGGGAACGATCAGACAGTGCACTATATATGAGATAGGGAACGATCAGACAGTGCACTATATAGGAGATAGGGAACGATCAGACAGTGCACTATATAGGAGATAGGGAACGATCAGACAGTGCACTTTATATGGGATAGGGAACGATCAGACAGTGCTCTATATAGGGGATAGGGAACGATCAGACAGTGCTCTATATAGGAGATAGGGAACGATCAGACAGTGCACTATATAGGGGATAGGGAACGATCAGACAGTGCACTATATAGGGGATAGGGAACGATCAGACAGTGCACTATATAGGGGATAGGGAACGATCAGACAGTGCTCTATATAGGGGATAGGGAACGATCAGACAGTGCTCTATATAGGGGATAGGGAACGATCAGACAGTGCTCTATATAGGGGATAGGGAACGATCAGACAGTGCACTATATAGGGGATAGGGAACGATCAGACAGTGCACTATATAGGGGATAGGGAACGATCAGACAGTGCACTATATAGGGGATAGGGAACGATCAGACAGTGCTCTATATAGGGGATAGGGAACGATCAGACTGCACTATATAGGGGATAGGGAACGATCAGACAGTGCACTATATAGGGGAAAGGGAACGATCAGACTGCACTATATAGGGGAAAGGGAACGATCAGACAGTGCACTATATAGGGGATAGGGAACGATCAGACAGTGCACTATATAGGGGATAGGGAACGATCAGACAGTGCTCTATATAGGGGATAGGGAACGATCAGACAGTGCACTTTATATGGGATAGGGAACGATCAGACAGTGCTCTATATAGGGGATAGGGAACGATCAGACAGTGCTCTATATAGGAGATAGGGAACGATCAGACAGTGCACTATATAGGGGATAGGGAACGATCAGACAGTGCACTATATAGGGGATAGGGAACGATCAGACAGTGCACTATATAGGGGATAGGGAACGATCAGACAGTGCTCTATATAGGGGATAGGGAACGATCAGACAGTGCTCTATATAGGGGATAGGGAACGATCAGACAGTGCTCTATATAGGGGATAGGGAACGATCAGACAGTGCACTATATAGGGGATAGGGAACGATCAGACAGTGCACTATATAGGGGATAGGGAACGATCAGACAGTGCTCTATATAGGGGATAGGGAACGATCAGACTGCACTATATAGGGGATAGGGAACGATCAGACAGTGCACTATATAGGGGAAAGGGAACGATCAGACTGCACTATATAGGGGAAAGGGAACGATCAGACAGTGCACTATATAGGGGATAGGGAACGATCAGACAGTGCACTATATAGGGGATAGGGAACGATCAGACAGTGCTCTATATAGGGGATAGGGAACGATCAGACTGCACTATATAGGGGATAGGGAACGATCAGACAGTGCACTATATAGGGGAAAGGGAACGATCAGACTGCACTATATAGGGGAAAGGGAACGATCAGACAGTGCACTATATAGGGGAAAGGGAACGATCAGACAGTGCACTATATAGGGGATAGGGAACGATCAGACAGTGCTCTATATAGGGGATAGGGAACGATCAGACAGTGCACTATATAGGGGATAGGGAACGATCAGACAGTGCACTATATAGGGGAAAGGGAAACGATCAGACTGTGCACTATATAGGGGAAAGGGAACGATCAGACAGTGCACTATATAGGGGATAGGGAACGATCAGACAGTGCTCTATATAGGGGATAGGGAACGATCAGACAGTGCACTATATAGGGGATAGGGAACGATCAGACAGTGCACTATATAGGGGATAGGGAACGATCAGACAGTGCACTATATAGGGGAAAGGGAAACGATCAGACTGTGCTCTATATAGGGGATAGGGAACGATCAGACTGCACTATATAGGGGAAAGGGAACGATCAGACAGTGCACTATATAGGGGATAGGGAACGATCAGACAGTGCACTATATAGGGGATAGGGAACGATCAGACAGTGCTCTATATAGGGGATAGGGAACGATCAGACTGCACTATATAGGGGATAGGGAACGATCAGACAGTGCACTATATAGGGGAAAGGGAACGATCAGACTGCACTATATAGGGGAAAGGGAACGATCAGACAGTGCACTATATAGGGGAAAGGGAACGATCAGACAGTGCACTATATAGGGGATAGGGAACGATCAGACAGTGCTCTATATAGGGGATAGGGAACGATCAGACAGTGCACTATATAGGGGATAGGGAACGATCAGACAGTGCACTATATAGGGGAAAGGGAAACGATCAGACTGTGCACTATATAGGGGAAAGGGAACGATCAGACAGTGCACTATATAGGGGATAGGGAACGATCAGACAGTGCTCTATATAGGGGATAGGGAACGATCAGACAGTGCACTATATAGGGGATAGGGAACGATCAGACAGTGCACTATATAGGGGATAGGGAACGATCAGACAGTGCACTATATAGGGGAAAGGGAAACGATCAGACTGTGCTCTATATAGGGGATAGGGAACGATCAGACAGTGCACTATATAGGGGATAGGGAACGATCAGACAGTGCACTATATAGGGGAAAGGGAAACGATCAGACTGTGCACTATATAGGGGATAGGGAACGATCAGATAGTGCACTATATAGGGGATAGGGAACGATCAGACAGTGCACTATATAGGGGATAGGGAACGATCAGACAGTGCTCTATATAGGGGATAGGGAACGATCAGACAGTGCACTATATAGGGGATAGGGAACGATCAGACAGTGCTCTATATAGGGGATAGGGAACGATCAGACAGTGCACTATATAGGGGATAGGGAACGATCAGACAGTGCACTATATAGGGGATAGGGAACGATCAGACAGTGCACTATATAGGGGATAGGGAACGATCAGACAGTGCTCTATATAGGGGAAAGGGAAACGATCAGACTGTGCACTATATAGGGGATAGGGAACGATCAGATAGTGCACTATATAGGGGAAAGGGAACGATCAGACAGTGCACTATATAGGGGATAGGGAACGATCAGACAGTGCACTATATTCTGGATGAGCTGTTATATAAACTAAATGCTATTGACTATTTAAAAAAAAAAAAGGAGGAGCTTTTCCATTATGTCCAGCCCTGTCTTTCTTTTTCAGTGGAGTTTACGACAACACTTGAATAATGCTACGTTTCAAGGCACTTCAGTGGCGCTTTAACAGATATAACCAGTTTAGATGGAAAGGATCTTAAGCTGACTAAAGACGTTGCTGTAGCTTTACTCATAAATAGACATTGTACTTCCGTTTAAATAAATTCCAGCTGGTAGAAAAGCCAGAAACCTAACTAAATGAAAAAAAAAAGCTATAAAAAAGTGAACATTTAACATCCAATGTACCCCTTAAATTTTGTAATTTTTAATGAAAAAGTTACTTAGTGTAACTTTTTAATGTTTTATGTACTTTTTTTGTTTAGTTTTACTTATATTTTTTTCCATTTACTATTTAATTGTATTTTTTTTTGTTTGAAAGCATATTCAAATGACGTTTTAATTTATGTTTAGGGTTTATCTAAGAGTGTGTCATTGGAGCATCTCTCTTTAGCACAGTGTCCGATCGCAGATCAAGGTTTGGAAGGTAAGTTGAACTTTTGATTCTGCACATCATACTATTACGGTTTTGTGGAAATCAGGATTCTTGTTCACTTACAGATTGCTTACAAATTCCTGTTTGTTACTGATTCCAAATTACATTACAAAATGTTTAGTTAGTAATATGACTTTTTTTATCACATTGAATGATATAGTATGATCTTGTACCATATTTATATAAAAATACCTCTAAGAGAAAGAAAATATATTCCATGCTTTATCAACACGAAGAGCATTAAATATTACATCAGAGTTTCCCAGACTGTGAGTTTAATGAAAAGCTAATCACAAACTTTTAACATTTAAATAAATAATTTTAAAATAATAAAAATTATGATAAAAATGTGTTTGAAAAAGAAAATCCTTACAAAGCCTACAATACATGATTAAATGACTTACTGAGTGATAATTCAAATAAAATTAAATGTGTTTGTCAGGAGATGATTTGATATGCGGTGCTGAGAAAACATACAAATGTAAATGTATCTGTAAATTCAGTAATTATAGGCACCCGAATCGCATCCACATATAACATGAAGGTTTGTGTTTTTATGTATCGTTAGCCTCATAGCATAGTTTCCCAGATCATATTGGCCAAAAAAGGACTTGGGCAATTATGCTATGAGGCTAGCTTTGTGGACAAAATGTTCACTTGCTGCCTAATATATCCCACCCATTCACAGGTGCCATGATGAAGAGATTATCAGTGTTATTCACTTCACCTGTCAGTGGTCATAATGTTGTGCCTGATTGGTGTATTTACTGTGTGTGTGAATAAATAAATAAAGTAATAAATGAAGTCAACAAGTATTTCAAGACGTAATATAATCTAAATATAAGTGCTTTATTTTTGGAATCTGATTATGTAATCCAGATGACATGTAATCCGTTACTACTACTCAGTACTTGTTGCTCATTATATTTATAAGCTTAATTGGGTTTTACACATGCAAACATTGTGCCTATATGTATTGAATTGTTAATAATGCTGACAGTATGTTTGATGTTGTATTGTTCTTTCATTCAGTCATTTGTCAGAGTGTGAAATATTCTTCAACGATTAAAACCGTGGATTTCACTTCCTGTAATATTACCTGGCAAGGAGCGGAGCATATGGCGAACATCATAAAGGTACAAGTCAACATTTATTGGTTTAATTCATTCCAGGTGCCCGTTCTTCGTACCTCGCTTAATACACCTGAGATGATTTGACAGATCCCAGATCTTCTAATCCTGAAAACTGATCTCTGGCTAATTTTGTTCTTCAAGTGAATTTGCGGATTGGATTAAAATATCCGGCTTAAGTTATCTGAGATCAATGCTCGTTCCCCTGTTCACTGAAGAGGGCAGATGATCGATACTCGAAACCACGATCAGCAATGCAGCGATTGGCTGGCGTCAAGACAACGTAATGACATCATATCATTAAAAAAGACACCTGGCAAAAATTGTCAAAGAAAAAAATATTTATTTCTGGACGTTTATAAGGAAACAAACAAACGATCAAACCAACATAAAAGTTAGATAAATTAAATGTGCACTGTTTTGATGAACATGATTCCCAATTATTTATATTCACGATTTTATAATATTTTTACACACTTTACATTTTTATTCCAATGTTGTAATTTAATTTTTATTTCAATTTGAAGCAGATTTGTAATGTGAAAATATGATTTATAGTTTCTTAACAGTCAAGATCAAATTATCTGCATCTCTTGCGCCGCATCAGCCATCCCATAATATCCGTCATCACTCACATTAATGCACGACGGAGATTAACTGCACAACGTGTGGAAACCTCCAATGCAACTATAAAGTAATTATTCCATCACAATTCACAAATAAATCTCTCAATCAAGTGACTGTGTCTATAGTATTATATGCAAATTTTAAACAACATTAAAATATTATTTTCAAATAAACTTTTAGATTTATGATTATTTTAAATTATTATTGCCCCCAGTAATGAAGTCTTGTAATAAAGTAGCAGTGCCCGGGACAGATTTTAATATCACCTCAAGATGCGCTCTAATCCTGTGTACATGAAATAAGCTGCCGAGCAGGTTTAAGCTAACGGACCCGTTGCTATGACTGCAAGTCCAGGATGAGCTTCGAAGAACCAAACAATCCGAGATAATGTCAAATCATCATCAGTCAAATCCAGCTAACTGAGTTAGCGACGTACGAAGAACAGGCCCCAGGACATAAATTCATCTGTTGCTTAGCACCAGGCGCTGAGGCGGCATAGTACGGCGTGGGTGGAGACTTTGCGCTACAGAAGGGCGGAGTTTGAAGCCATGAGCGGACTGCGCAGACTTACTCTCAACGACAACATTCTGATCGGAGACAGAGGAGTAATGGCTCTTGCCCGTGAGCTTTCAGAGGACCTGTGGGTCAAAGGTTCGAGAGGTCACTCTTCAGCACACGACATATACAGTATATTTGACTAGCACATACACCCACATTTCCACCTTCTGTTCCCCTAGCGGTGGACCTGCAGCGCTGTGGCATCTCTAATGAAGGAGCTCAAGTTCTCGAGCAGATGCTTCAGTCCAATTCCACTCTGTGTGTGCTTGACATCAGGAGGAACCCGCTCATCGGTAACTGACCCAAAACTTTGGGGTTTGGGAACAGGAAGATTTGTAAATGTTTTTGAAAGAAATACAGTAGTATTGTGAAATTACAGGTTTTTTTTTTTTGTTAATTGCTTTCAGACTGAAAGTGGTACTCGCGGCCCACTCTGTGAAACGATTGACTTGTATGCATAATCTTCAGACCAAGTCTGCAAAACAGCAAGCACAATACATGCTTTACTCTCAGTTTGCAATTGTAAAACAAACTTTTTGCAAAATGCGAAAGAGTTCTTTGTTTTAAGAAAGAAATAATTTCTTTTTACTCCCTGTTTATACTAAATATACACCTAATGTGATCATTTCAAGACTCAATGTTTTGAGAAACAAATACATTTTCACCCTTGCATTTCCGTTATTTTTGCATTTCTGTTTATAGAATAGTTAATGACATGCTAAAGTGATGTGATTGGTTATAAGGTAGTTTGTAATGTAAGACACACCAGCGATTTTAAACCGTGCTTTTAAAGGGTTAGTTCACCCAAAAATGAAAATTAGATGTTTATCTGCTTACCCCCAGTGCATCCAACATGGAGGTGTGTCTGTTTCTTCAGTAGAACACAAATGAAGATTTTTAACTCCAACCTTTGCTGATTGCCGGTCATATAATGGGGTGAATGGGTAACAAGTCTATGAGAGCAAAACAAACAAACAAAAAAACATGCTTAGGCAACATGCACAAAAACCCTGCTGCTCCGGACCACACATTGATTTGTTAAGACACGAACCGGTCGGTTTCTGTGAAAAACACAACAGTATTTGTTATTTTCTGGTGCGATCATAGATAGATCCTCATTAGTGCCTGCGCAGATCGATCGAATGAAGAATCTACATGGTATATATCTATGATTGCACCAGCTTGACCTCACCTAACGGAAGTTACTGCCGATGGGAAAACTTGATGAGACTCGTTGGGATATAAGAAAAAAAAAAAAGCATAAAAACTGTTGTGTTTCTCACAGAAACCGATCGGTTCGTGTCTTAACAAATCAATGTGTGGTCAGGAGCAGCAGGGTTTTTGTGCATGTTGCCTAAGCATGTTTTTTTGTTTGTTTGTTTTGCTCTCATAGACTTGTTACCCATTCACCCCATTATATGACCGACATAGGGGAACTTTAAAACTTCAAATGATGTTCTCTTTCCTTCTCTTTTAGATGATAATGTGGTGAAGGCTGTCCTCAAAAAAGTCCTCATGAATGCCAAAAGCCATGACTCACAGGTCTGAAATGTTTTGCCTCTTTAAATGTTTTAGATTATTAGATATTTAATGAATCTGTTGTTTCTTGATTTAATATTCTCATGTGCCATGCTCACTGTCACGTGTGTGTGTGTGTTTCAGTATCTTTGGCTCAAACCACCTTCTCCTAAAGACACTCTTGATCATTCACGGCAGTTGAGGAGGAGAAACGCAGGGAAAGCTACATATCGAATTGGTATTTGCAGTATTTTGGCTAATTTTGTCTAGTAGACTTGTCTGGCTATCACCAGACCAAGCTAAATTTAAGTGAACATTGATCTGGAGAGTCTGCTCTGTATTTTCTACTGCACAAGAGGCGTGATCAACGAGCATAAATTAAATGACTCTGTACGCAATTAGATAGTCTTTCAACCAATCAGAGCACAAGAGGCGTGATCAACGGGCAACGACCCATTGTTTCTTTATCCGTCATCATGTTAATCCCACCAATAGCGTGACAGGTGGATAAGCCAGTCTGTGATTGGTTCCCGCAAAAGTGTAGCAGAAGCAGTAGAAATGAATGTACAGGTTTCCAGACTGAGTTGCCGGGCAAAATCAAATCACCTGCAGATCAGGCTGGGGTTTGCCCAGTCTACTAGCAGACAGCAACATGGTGTCGGCCCAGATTCGGGCCCTTTCTGGTACATGTGGATTCACGATGTTGCTGGAGATGTCTAGTATGTTTGACAGGACTATTTTCTGTCGTTCCCTGCAGGATCCCGACGCTCCTCATCCGTAAGCTCTGTGTGGAGGCCTCCTCTGCCTGGGTCAGTGGGGTACGTCCCATGGCGCACTGCTGCACGGGCGGGCTCACAGAGGTACACACAAAGATATTAGTGATATCAGCCCCAGGATAGATATCAGAACTGAAGAGTTACCTCGCAGATTTCAGATATGCTTTTCCATTCAGTTCAATAAGATGCTTGAATGTGTCTCTCTTTGTCGATCTATAAAGAGGTGTGTCACAGGCTGACGGGATGACAGACCAGAGCTTTCAAGTAAGAGCTGTTTTTTATTGATTTATGCTTGTGTAAATTGATCTATTCATTTGGCGGCCACTTTTATCTATAGCGACTTACAAATGAGTTGCTGATTTCGTGCTTTGCAGTTTTTGTTAATGAGGAACAGTGACGGCAGTAACGCGTTACTCTAATCTGACTACTTTTTTCCACTGACGAGTAATCTAATGCGTTACTATTGCCAAACCAGCAATCAGATTAAGGGTGCGTTCACACTTGTCATGTTTGGTTCGATTAAAACGGACCCTGGTGCGATTGCTTGTTTAGTGCGGTTCATTTGAACATATGTGAACGCTGCCATCCGAACCCTGGTGCGCACCAAACAAGCGGACCAAGACCGCTAAAAAGATGGGTCTCGGTCCGCTTCCAAACCAACTCTGGTGCGGTTCGATTGATATATGAACGCAACACGGTTCAAAGACATGTACACGAACCAAAAACCGGACGTAATGTCACAAGATGTGACGCATAGTCAGCTGATTTGATGACGCGGAAAGATCAGTGTATCCAAAATGAATAACATTAACATTAGAGGGCAAACGTAGAGCAACGAGGAGGCGCCTCATCAATATTTGGTCCGACGAACATGTTTCGAAAATGATAGAAAAAACACACAAAAAGCAAACCTGGTTCTTCTCATCAGAGGACCTGTTGCCCATTAGCCGGTACAGACGACAGAACGGCCGTCTCTTTTCTGCACAACGGAGGAAATACTGCTGCTGTTTTGAATGTTTTGAACATTTTATGAGCTCTTCATGAGTTCTCAGCGGGTAAAAATAATGCCATATGTACACGCATAAAATAATCGTGTTTAATCAGCACACAGCATTGTTTTGAATGTTCGGTAAGCGAGCTCCTATGTCATATAAGCCGACCAATCAGGTTGTGACCGTCTCCCTGTGCCTTTGGTTCGGTAACTTTAGGTTCGCTGTTAAAAATGCCAGTGTGAACGCTAAGCGGACCAGGACTATATGTTTTGTTTTTGTTTTTTGGTCCGGACCAAATGAACCAAACTAACCGAACTACAAGTGTGAACGCACCCTAAAGTAATTTATCCAAGTCACTGTGAGTTACTATTTTAGACATTTTCCTTAGTAAAAAAAATATATATATATTTTTTTTGCTGTCTTCTTGCAAAAAAAGAAGAAAAGGGTAGAGTATTTTTTATTTTCAAATTAAAATGTCAGGAGATATATTGTTGACGGTACTGTTAAAATGCACTTCCAATAAAGTGAGTGTTGGCAAAACTGTTTGTCATTTCTGTGTTGAGGCGGCAGGGGTGTTGTCCACAACTGCTGGATGTAACTGAAGAAAGTAACTTGTAATCCTACTTAGTTACTTTACAGATGACTTGATTGTAAAAGTGTCTAAGTTACCTTTTAAAGGAGAAATCAGTAATCAGATACTTTTTCAAAGTAACTGTGGCAACTCTGCTGAGGATAGAGGTTGTCATGAGGGTTTTCTTCATCAGAACGCCACCTCTGTGCGGGTAACCGTGGAGACGGAGTCCGAGTCTGGGGAGGTGGATGATGCGCATGTACCGAGTCCTCAGGAGAAAATCACAAGCCACCAATTCAGAAGACTACAGACGGAGAACAGCCGATTACAGGTGACACAGGAGCAGTCTGTCCTGAGTGTGTGGCACGAGGAGGAGGCGTGGAAAATTAAATGTCACTTTAGTCAGGAGAGATTATTTAGAGAGGTGACGTGGATATACACTAAAGTTTGTGTATAAAGTCTCTTCTGCTCACCAAGGCTGCATTAATATGATGAAAACAGTAATATAGTAGTGACATATCACAATCTAAAACTGTTTTCTATGTGAAAATAGTAAAGTGTAATGTATTCCTGTGATCAAAGCTGCATTTATCATCTTTACTCCAGTCTTCAGTGTCACATGATCCTTCACTAATCACTCTCATATGAGGATTTCTTATTAATGATTATTAATGCTGAAAACATTAAATGTTGGAAAGAGTGACTCATTATTTGAAGAATATAAAGTTCAAAAGAATAGTGTCTATTTGAAATGGAAATCTTTTTGAAACAGTATCATAACGTTTTTACTGTTGCATTTGATCAATTTAAAATGTCCTTATGAAAAGTAATATTTAAAAAAATATTATAATTTTTTTTAATTTTACTAACCACAAACCTTTAAATAGTTGTGTATCATGATTTCCAAAAAAAATAAATGAAAAAACTGCAGCTGTTTTCAACATTGATAATAATCATTAATAATTCTTGATCATCTAATCCTCATATAAGAATGATTTCTGAAGGATCATGTGACAGTGAAGACTGGAGTAATGATGATGATCAATTCAGCTTTGATCACAGATATACATTACACTTTACTATATATTCACATTACTTTGTAATATTTCATAATATCACTGATTTTACTGTAATTTTGATTAAATTAAGCCTTGGTGAGCAGAAGAGACATCTGTCAAAAACATTAAAACAAATCTTAAAGATTACAAATTTAGTTATAAATATGTAATAATCATGTAATAGTTCTTATTTTTATGTTTTACTCCATTTTAAGACATAAAAGACAAGGGTAAAATAATCCAATTCATGAAAAGTAGCAATGATAGTGATGAGAACATTTTCAAAACTGTTTTATTGTGATCTTAATATAACAAAAAGAAAAGTCTACTATATGTACAGTACTTGGTTTTGATATTTTGTTATCTAATGTAATGACATTCTTACATTAAGAGTGGTTTAAATATACAGTTAAATATTTTGGTGCCACCGACTGTGTGTGTGTGTGTGTGTGTGTGTGTGTGTGTGTGTGTGTGTGTGTGTGTGTGTGTATACATATATATATATATATATATATATATATATATATATATATATATATATATATATATATATATATATATATATATATATATATATATATATATATATATATATATAAAGGATAATATGGTGCACTTCCTCCGCTCACCCACAGGTGGAGCTAGAAGAGTGTCGGCTGAGGTTGGCAGAGGAGAGGAACACCAGACTAAAAACCAACTCTCGTCTGGTGGAGGTACAAGTATATTCCCAGCTATTCTGTTGGTAAAATCAATAGTAACATTTCAGGATGTAATGTTAATATGTCTCTTCCTGTAGCTGGAGCTGGAGAATGAGCGTTTGCGCAGTCTGAATCAATCCCTGTCTGAAGCCCATCTCAGCGCCTCTGTTCTAGAGGATGATCATGTGCTGGAAAGCATCGAATCCTCCTTCCACAAATTCCACGCCTTCCTAGACCTGCTGAAAGACGCTGGGTCTGTCCGATCTGTTGGCAGATATTTAATTTGGCTCATATATTTACATCATCTGAATGATTGATGCAAGTCTAGATTATGATTTTTAATCTTTAAAGATTTAGTTGGAATTAATTGGGAATTTCTTGCTTCCTGTTAGGCTGGGCCGGTTTGCGTCTATGGCTGGAATTGACCAATCAGACTTCGGGCTTCTTGGGCATCCTCAGCTCTCCTCAACAGAGAGGACAAACATCAGCCGAGAGAACCAGAGAAACCAGGAGAGGAGCGAGAGTTCAGCCGTGAGTAGACATAGGGCAAACAAGACACATTCAAACATTTTGTTTATTTACTACCATTCAAAAGGGTCAGTACATTTTTTAAGGGGAACTATTATGCAAAAATCTCTTTTATATTGTTTTTGCACATTTATGTCTGCAGTGTGTAAAAATCCATCCACTCCGTTTGTTATTTTCCCCATTAATCTGAAACAGTGTCTCAAAATGAGCCGTTCAGGAATGTATGCCATTGTGACGTCACATTGCTTAGGCCCCGCCCATGACTGCTGACAGAATCTGGCCTATTAACATAGCTCCGCCCCTCAGTGAGCCGCACACAGTCCACCATGTTTATCTCCTCACCAGAGCATTTAACAGCAGCATTCAAGTGAAAAATGTATTCTTATTAAAGCTACTGAAGTTATTCAGTCGAGAGCAGTGTGATTTTTATGTTTAATTCATATTAACAGCAGTAGGTACTGTATATTATGCCGCTGTTACTTTAAAGCTACACTGTGATATTTTCCGCCATCTAGCGGTGTAAACGCAATCCAGTGAATATTAGTTTCTGTTTCTCTCAATTCCGATTTCGTTTGAACTCCTACGGAGGCCGATTTAGTCCAATATTAACATGGCTTCCAGTTCGACCTCGTCCATGAGTGACATCAAGTGTTAAAATGCGAAAAGCGAAGCTTGAATTTATGGGTATGTCCCTCTTTGAACCCCTCACCCGTATGTATTTTCAATGGCGTATTATTAACTTACGAGAATACTTTATTACTTGAAAGAAGTAAATATACATTAATGAGCACATATATTTTTGAAAAAACTAAGTGTTTCTAGCTAAGAATAAACTAAAAAAGTTACACAGTGTAGCTTTAATATTTAATTATTCTGTTTTTGTGCATGTCTCATTTGCATTTAAAGAGACATGCACAAAAACAGCATGTTTTTCCTTCCACTCAAAATGGGCATTTACAACGTGATCAAGTGGGGTATTTTGAGCTGAAACCTCACAGATAAATTCTGGGGACATCAGAGACATCTTGTAAAAGGAACATATAGGTCCCCTTTAAGATTAATGTATTTATAATTCAGCAAGGATGCATTAAATTGATCATAAGTGACAGTAAAGACATTACAAATGCTACAGAAGTTTCCTATTTCAAATAAAAGCTGTTCTTTTGACTAGTCATTAAAGGATCATGTAAAAAAATGCTTCCACAAAATATGGAAACATTTCAATCATGAATCCACAAAGCACAACTGTTTTCAACATTGATAATAATCATAAATGTGTCTTGATCATCAGATCCTCATATGAGCATGATTAGTGAAGGATCATGTGACACTGAAGACTGGAGTAATGATTATAAATTCAGCTTTGATCACAGGAATAAATTACACTTTACTATATATTCACATAGAAAACAGTTACTTTAGTTTTGTAATAATATTTCATTATTTTTGATCAAATAAATGCAGCCTTGGTGAGCAGAAGAGACTTCCTTCAAAAACATATAAAACCCAACCCTAAACTTTTGAATCTTAGTGTAATAGTATTATTTTGCATTTTTATTCCAATTTTGAAGTCCTAACAAATAAGGAGAATAATAAAAAGAAACAAGAAAAAAAAATCATTTATCACACTTGGAAGGTAATCTTACGAACCCCAAAACCTCCAAACTTTTGAATAATAGTGTATTTATTGTTTTATTTATATTATTATTATTATTATTCCTCTAATGTCCACACAGATGGCAGACATTCTTCAACCTGTATCAAGGACCCATTCAGAACCTCCTGCTAACGCTGAAGACTTTCCCCAGCCTCATTCCCAACAGGAAGTGCCTCTAATTCCAGTCAGCTTTGGTCGTGCCTCCCAAACGTCACAGGAGCCACTTGAGTTTGAGGCCCCGGAGCGGAGCCGGCAGTCCTCTGACCCCTCAAGCCGCCAGAGGGCCAGCGGAGGCTCCGGCTCAGGAAGTTCAGTCAGCAGTGTCAGTCTTCAGTCCAAAGGCTCGAAGTCTTCTCGGGCGAACGGATCCGTGTGCTCTGCTCTGAACTCCAGAGCGTCGAGTCGGTCTGCGTTGGGTTCAGGCAGACACAGCGCTTCCGGAAGCCAGAGAGGTGCGGCTGGATTGGTCGGGTTCTAGAGCAGCTGGAGAGAGCTTGGTTAATGTAAAGAGATTGTCCGGATGGTTAAATGTTTGTTACTGCTGTTATAATACTATTACATATTTGTTTGAAAGGTTGCTGTGCTTTATGACATTCTAGGTTCAGGATGTGCTTTATTCACAGATAATACATTTGTTTAGTTTTATAGACTCTTAAGTTTTATTTATTGTATATTTGCTGTTCATTGACACTAATGTTGTTAAGATTTTTTTGCTAAATTGATTGAAAACGGTAAAATCAAATTTGCCATCTGCTAATTGTTGTAATGTTTTTTCTATGAATCATTTTTCATTTGAAAATAAACCCATATTTTGTACATATTGTATAACCTGCATAGTGCAATATCTTCACTTTGCAGTATGATATTTTCTTTAGTCTTTAATGGTGTTGCAGCTTTGGCAGGGGGATTTCTGATTCAGAAAATACTATTACATTTTTATATATATATAAGTGAGGAAAATAAGTATTTAAACACCCTGCTATTTTGCATGTTCTCCCACTTAGAAATCATGGAGGGGTCTGAAATATTCATCGTAGGTGCATGTCAACTTTGAGACATGATCTAAAAAAAAAAATTACACAAATCACAATATATGATTTTGTAACTATTTATTTGTATGAAACAGCTGCAAATAAGTATTTGAACACGTGTCTATCAGCTAGAATTCTGACCCTCAAAGACCTGTTAGTCTGCCTTTAAAATGTCCACCTCCACTCCATTTATTATCCTAAATTAGATGCACCTGTTTGAGGTCATTAACTGCATAAGGACACCTGTACACCCCATACAATCAGTAACCATCCAACTACTAACATGGCCAAGACCAAAGAGCTGTCCAAAGACACTAGAGACAAAATTGTACACCTCTCCAAGGCTGGAAAGGGCTATGGGGAAATTGCCAAGCAGCTTGGTCCACCATTTTTACCACTGTTGGAGCAATCATTAGAAAATGGAAGAAGCTAAACATAACTGTCAGTCTCCCTCGGACTGGGGCTCCATGCAAGATCTCACCTCGTGGGGTCTCAATGATCCTAAAAAAGGTGAGAAATCAGCCCAGAACTACACAGGGGGAGCTGGTCAATGACCTGAAAAGAGCTGGCACCACCCTTTCCAAGGTTACTGTTGGTAAAACACTAAATCTTAGAACATACTCTGCAAGAACAAAGAAATTTGTTAGTTTTCTTGAGGTGGCAAGAACAAAATTAGTTTTGGCCAGTACATTCATACTTAACGAGAAAAGCAGGTGCCGATCATCTGCGTTTCTCCACATTAACCACGCCCACTTTAAATCTCTGACCAATCACACTATAGTTCTCGGACACCCACAAGAAAAAAGTTCTGCTCAGGCGATGTGTCGAGAACAAGCTGCGAGAACTCTCAAACCAGGGCTGCCAGAACAAAATGACGTCATTTTGTTCTCGCAGCCCTGGGAGCGAGAACTTTTTTTTTCTGTTCTTGCGGAGCATGTTGCAGCCTTAAGATGTCATGGTTTGAAATCATGCATGGCACAGAAGGTTCCCCTTCTTAAACCAGCACATGTCCAGGCCCGTCTTAAGTTTGCCAATGACCATTTGGATGATCCAGAGAAGTCATGGGAGAAAGTCATGTGGTCAGATGAGACCAAAATATAACTTTTTGGTCATAATTCTACTAAACATGTTTGGAGGAAGAAGAATGATGAGTACCATCCCATGAAAACCATCCCTACTGTGAAGCATGGGGTCGTAGGATCATGCTTTGGGGGTGTTTTTCTGCACATGGGACAGGGCGACTGCACTGTATTAAGGAGAGGATGACCGGGGCCATGGCTTGCGAGATTCTGGGGAACAACCTCCTTCCCTCAGTTAGAGCATTGAAGATGGGTCGAGGCTGGGTCTTCCAACATGAAAATGACCCGAAACACACAGCTAGGATAACCAAGAATGGCTCTGTAAGAAGCATATCTAGGTTCTGGCGTGGCCTAGCCAGTCTCCAGAACTAAACCCAATAGAGTCTTTGGAGGGAGCTCAAACTCTGTGTTTCTCAGCGACAGACTGACTGATCTAGAGAAGATCTGTGTGGAGGAGTGGGCCAAAATCCCCCCTGCAGTGTGTGCAAACCTGGTGAAAAACTACAGGAAACGTTTGACCTCTGTAATTGCAAACAAAGGCTACTGTACCAAATATTAACATAGATTTTCTCAGGTGTTCAAAAACTTATTTGCAGCTGTATCATACAAATAAATATTTAAAAAATCATACATTGTGATTTCTGGATTTTTTTTTAGATTGTCTCTCACTGTGGCCATGCACCTACGATGACAATTTCTGACCCCTCCATGATTTCTAAGTGGGAGAACTTGCAAAATAGCGTTGTTCAAATACTTATTTTCCTCACTGTATATATATATATATATATATATATATATATATATATACACACACACACACACACACACACACACACACACACACACACACACACACACACACACACAAAGATTCTCCATAGGTGTAATGTTTTTTATACTGTACAAACTGTACATTCTATCCCCTTACACTGCCCCTAAACCTACCCATCACACACACACACACTGCCCCTGGCATAACATTATGACCACCTTCTTAATATTGTGTTGGTCCCCCTTTTGCTGCCAGAACAGCCCTGACCCCTCAAGGCATGGACTCCACTAGACCCCTGAAGGAGTGCTGTGGTATCTGGCACCAATATGTTAGCAGCAGATCCTTTAAGTCCTGTAAGTTGCGAGGTGGGGCCTCCATGGATCGGACTTGTTTGTTCAGCACATCCCACAGATACTCGTTTGAATTGAGATCTGGAGAATTTGGAGGCCAAGTCAACACCTTAAACTCGTTTTTGTGCTCCTCAAACCATTCCTGAACCATTTATGCTTTGTGTCAGGAGCATTATCCTGCTGAAAAAGCCACAGCCACCAGGGAATACCGTTTCCATAAAAGGCTGAACATGGTCTCAGCAATGCTTAGGTAGGTGGAGCGTGTCAAAGTAACATCCACATGGATGGAGGACCCAAGGTTTCCCAGCAGAACATTGCCCAAAGCATCACACTGCCTCCGCCGGCTCGCCTTCTTCCCATAGTGCATCCTGAGGCCATATGTTCCCCAAGTTCTTTCATTGCTCCATGGTCCAGTTCTGATGCTCACATGCCACTGTTGGTGCTTTCGGCGTTGGACAGGGGTCAGCATGGGCACCCTGACTGGTCTATGCAGCCCCATACGCAACAAACTGAGATGCTCTGTGTATGACACCTTTCTATCAGAACCAGCATTAACTTCTTGAGCAATTTGAGCTCCAGTAGCTCGTCTGTTTGATCGGACCACACGGGCCAGCCTTCGCTCCCCGCATGCATCAATGAGCCTTGGCCGCCCATGACCCTGTGGCCGGTTCTCCACTGTTCCTTCCTTGGAGCTCTTTATATATATATATAAAAAAAGTGGTGATACTGACCACTGCAGACCGGGAACAGCCCACAAGAGCTGCAGTTTTGGAGATGCTCTGACCCAGTCATCTAGCCATCACACACAATTGGCCCTTGTCAAACTCACTCAAATCCTTACACTTGCCCATTTTCCTGTGTACTCAGGCCTCACAAATTCAAAAAGTGCTTGAGACTCAGTGGCTAACAAGTTTAAAATGTGATGTAATTCACAATTATTAATAATTATAGTCAAATAGCGGTTTGTCAAAATAACTAATAAACTGTTTTGAGAAAATTGAAAACTGAGCTACGACCCGTATGGAAGTAAAACTGTGCCACTGGATTTTGAATTCTAATTTTTAGCACTGAATTTTTTTACATCGAATTTTTAACACTGAATTTTATTTTGCATCTAAATCAGACTTTGAATTTTAAAAGCCATCGAATTTCTAGCTCTGTTTTTTTTTTGACTATGACATTTTTTCAATGTTTTAAAAAAATTCAGTGTAAAAAGAAATTCAACGTCTCAAAAAATTCAGTGTAAAAAAATTCAACGTCTCAAAAGATTCAGTGTAAAATAATTCAACGTCTCAAAAAATTCAGTGTAAAATAATTCAACGTCTCAAAAAATTCAGTGTAAAAATATTCAGAGTCAACATCCGGGTAACCAAGGAGAAGCAATCGATCCCTGTATCAAATCATCCAACATCCAGCCAATCATTTACGCTCCATTGGTCATGTGATGCTGAAACAGGAAGGCGGGGAACAGGGCCGTTTCTACCCTAGGCGAGATTCATATGCTGCGTCCCAATTCGCCTACTTATACTACGTCCTAAAAGTATGTACTCTTTTTGTGAAGAAAAAGTATATACTTTTGAGTGTGTAGCAGAAAAGTATGCAAGCTTCGGGACATACTACTTCGCCATCTTTAACGGACTCTGTCGCTTAGTTACGTGCATCCCGTCACCGTTTATCTGCCCTGTCAATCATCGTCAGATTCGTCACAGTTCAAATCCTCCACATTCAGATTAATCTCCTACCGTATCGGAGAGAAATGTAGCCGCTCGTTGATCTGCCATTTGTGGGTCTTTAATGCAGAGACTCTCCTCATGTGTTTGCAGTTTGAATATAATGATGCATTTAAAAGTTAATGGCCAAAAATGTCATTACAAAAGTTCACAATGCTGCTGCAGGTGAAATATAATGTGGACAACACTGAATAAATATATTTTTGTCAGGTTAAATATTGATAGGGTCACTCAAACCCCTTTATCTAAACTTCTCTACTTAACCATCGAACTCGCACATCCGTCATGTTTGTAGTTTTTTAACGCTTTTTATCCGCGTTTGTAGTTCTAATCGAATCCTCGTCCAACTCGCAATGGGTTGTGGGCAATATCAGCCGTTAGAGTGCCCATCGATCCATACTGTGAATTCGGACCGGAAATAGTAAACCATCCGGGAATCTTTGGAATACTCTTTTCAACATACTACGATTTGGGACATACTAATTCTATTTTCGTATACTATTTAGGATGGATAGTATGCGAATTGGGACGCAGGGATATTGTAGTAGGTTGTGGGAGTGGCTATGGTTAACTTATGAGCTACTCGTAATTAATGTGCACAGGTGATGCGGGTGAACCCTGATTATTTATGGAATGGGTGCGGGACGCTCGAGAGGGACGGTGTGATTTGCGTGTGCGAGGAGCTCTCATTTGTGGGGAACGCTAGACGGCCGCTCGGGACAAATAGTGTCTCCGGCGGTGAAGATAGTCAGTTAGTGGGGGGCAAATGTGTTAGAGAGTTAGGGGTTCAAGCGCTGGATAGGAGAGCTCTTTAAAGGCACATAATTACCTGCTAAGTGATCTGACCCGCACCCGGACTGTGGAGGATGCTGAACCGGAGAGAATAATTTAAGCCTACTGTGATGCAATCGACAAGGGGAACCCCCGAGTGACTTCCCTGCTGACGTGATCCCGTCCCTTATGACGGCACCCATAACAAGGGGGGTAACGTGTTTTATAAAGTGTTGTGTTTTAACTAATAATAAAGCAATTGATTGTAAACTGCCCTCCTGGTGTAGTGTTCTCTGCCTCCATTATATCCGGTTGTTACAATATGTTGCACCCCCCCCCCCCTTTTTTTTTTTTTACTTCAACTTATTAAGTAAATATGACTTCCTTATTTCATGGGCATATTGTACATGCATTAATCGAATAATGTAGCTAGGTTATCTCTGAGATCACAGATGTTGGGGGGTTCGGGGGCATGCTCCCCCGAGAAAAATTTGATTTCTATGATCTACATATGTGTATTTTAAGATGTTCTGAAGGCCAAAAAATTAGATAACAATAGCTTGAAAACCATGTCACTCGGCGCCGCTGCGGATTGAAGAACACAGTGAATCAAAGACTAAAAGACGGGACGAAGCAGTAGCCGAAGCCTTGCACCAGTTTCATGTTTTAAAGGTTAATCACATATTTTTTTAGGGGGGGCTGATGCATAAGTTCATAAAAAAGGGCCTAGTGACGCCCATGGTTATGACAGTATTAGCCTACTTAATCAATTTACACTAAACAGCTATCTCTGATGTAAAAAAAAAAATAATTCAAATTAACTGCTATAATGTTCTGCACCTGAAATGAGCATGGCGTGTGGTCCGTCCAGTACTAATATTCAGTGTAATGTTTTGCTCACCATTATGATAGAGGGACCAGCTTAGTAGAGAACAAGTAACCAATAAGTAGGCTATACCTGTATATTTCGCTTTCTTTTTACGATACTGAGCCCCTGATGGCTTTGACCTTTTCATGATGATGAAACTAAAGCACGCTGTAACGAGTAGAAATATAGTGTGGCCCCTTTAAGAGTTGCGAGCGCTCCCTGCAAACGAAGTCTGCATTTTGTGTATGTGCGCACTGAGTCTTGAGCTCCCATATGTGGGGATTATTTTCTGTTTTCTGTTGCTAACAGTTATTTTGTTTTATTAAGTAATGCTGTGGATGGAAAGGGAGTTTGTGATGAGAGTTCAGCGGGGAATAAAGTGCGATCTGTTTGATGTTAATCGCCTCCGTGTTTGCATCCACTACAGTTACATTAAGTGAGCTATCCGCATTTTTCACTCGGACACAAGCGTTACAATGCCACGGATGACGACGTTCCCTGCCGCCCTCTACATGATCTCATTTCATTACAGCAGCTCCACTATCACCATGGCGACTTCACTCCAATAATCGCAACTAATCATAATGCCTTGAAATAGAAAAAGTACGAAATATTAATAATAAAATATATATGAAATAACTAAAAAATCTTGTTGGGGCGGGGGCTCATTGACGCCCCCCAGCTGTTGGCGCCCTAGGCGACCGCCTAGTTTGCCTATGACTAGAAACGGCACTGGCGGGGAAGTTCACTTCAGGTGAGCTCCAGAGCTCAGCAGCATGGCTCAGAACACACACGATGGCGCTTCAGTGAGTTTACTCATGACCAATGGAGCGTAAATGATTGGCTGGATGTTGGATGATTTGATACAGGGATCGATTGCTTCTCCTTGGTTACCCGGATGTTGACTCTGAATATTTTTACACTGAATTTTTTGAGACGTTGAATTATTTTACACTGAATTTTTTGAGACGTTGAATTATTTTACACTGAATCTTTTGAGACGTTGAATTTTTTTACACTGAATTTTTTGAGACGTTGAATTTCTTTTTACACTGAATTTTTTTAAAACATTGAAAAAATGTCATAGTCAAAAAAAAACAGAGCTAGAAATTCGATGGCTTTTAAAATTCAAAGTCTGATTTAGATGCAAAATAAAATTCAGTGTTAAAAATTCGATATAAAAAAATTCAGTGCTAAAAATTAGAATTCAAAATCCAGTGGCACCGCGCGTGCACTTACTCTCGTCCAATGGGAGCGCTCGACACTGACTTCAGCGACTGTCCTCCGAGCAGCAGATCATGCGTGCAGCTGGTAAGAGCTCTCCATCAAAACAACAAACATGCAAACATAAAACACAACCTTTCAGCTGAACACATTGCTTGAATACCATGCATGCCTGAAATATTAGGGACATTCTGCGTTTAATAGAAAAGTAGAAGTCTTGTAATGTCAGCTGTGCTTCTGCTGCTAGCATTGTTAGCATGTTGTTATTGAATGGGGTTTATAAATGGAGACAGCGCTAAGATATCAATAATACTACAAATGTATGCGACAGCAACTGTTTTCGATTTTTACGAAGTTTGTGAAGGATTTGCTTAAGGTTCTTCTGTTTGTTTATCAAGCTAACAGTGAAATATTTTCTGATTCTGAACAAAGAGTGTCATAGAAGGGGAAAGATGCATGCTCCTTCGAAAACAATGTGTGTTATTGAGAGTTTAGCATGTGCTACAGCACAGCAGTTAATGCTACAGCATAACATTGTAAGTCTTATATCTTGTCCCATTATTGGAGGCAACCGTGTGCTAAAGGCATGACGTGAATTATGGAAAGGCAGTGCAAGACAAAAGAGATTGTATCTATGCAATGTTTGAATAGTTGTACATACTATTTGCATGAAGTGTAAATTACAACCAATAGAAACGTGTTTATGGTGCCAGCAGGTGCAGTTACAGTCAATTTGTATAATGCTATTGTAGTCTTAACATTTTCTAAACTTCTAACCACAATCACGTAAGAAAGTTATATAGATTGTCTCAATACCATCAGCAAGGTTACTTTTTGATGCCACATTGGACCTTATGCTTTTACGGAAAATTAAATCATATAAAATGCCCTTTTTCTGAATGAGGTTCAAGGGACAATGAAGAATAATGTCATATGTGTTGAGATGGGATGTACACTTATACATTACATGTCAGTACTTTTTTATTTTAGTATAGTATGCAATATAATAATTTATGTTATATATTTTATGTGAGAAGCACTGCTGACATTAATTGATTCAATTTTTTTGCTAATAGCTGTGTAATATTGGGTCCTGATCCACTTGTAATTTAATTTTTATTATTTTTTTATAATGTTGCACCACCACAGATGCTGTTGATCAGAGTGAATGAATCTTAATAAATCAGAAACATGGTAAGTCACTCTATATGTTCACTCACTCTATATGTTCACTCACTCACTGACTGACTCACTCACTCATGCTGCATTCCAGTTTGTTTTTATTATACCCTTCACTCAGTAACTTCCCTCTGTCTCGTTCACTTGGATATGCAACATAAGAAATGACGCAAGAGTGTCCACTACTGGCTGAAACATTTGCAATGGACTGAACTGGAACGTCCTAAGCCCTTGATCACTAGGAATCCACTATGGACTGTTTATTATTATATTTTTCCTTTATGAAATTGTTTAATGCAACATTCTATATGTATATAGGTGTGTTTGGGTTGTTTTAAATGTTTTTAAAAATATTTAAAATATCATAGTTGTTTGTGGGCGGGTAAATTAAACGTGATATGCAATGACGTAACAATCGTGTTGCATTGTGGTATTGTGTGCCACAAATTTATATGAAGCTGCCTGAAATGATTTAGACTCACTCCCTCTGTCAAAAATCGAGTCCATATAAACTTCACTTGTCCACTTCAGGAAGTGCAACACACTTCAAAATGGCAGCGGGGATTCCCCCGAGGAGAAGTGCTTAGGGAAGTTCTAGACACAAAGTTCGTGTCTAATAGTGGAGTGGAATGCTGCACCGCTGACTGACACGCACACTGACTGATTCATTCACTCACTCACCGACTCACTGACACAGTCATCGACTCACTCGGCCACTGACTGGCTCGCTCGCCGACTCACTCACTGACCCACTCACTGTGGGTCAGTGAGTGGGTCAGTGAGTGAGTCGGCGAGCGAGCCAGTCAGTGGCCCACCCACTGACCCACTCACTGACCCACTCACTGACCCACTCACTGACCCACTCACTGACCCACTCACTGACCCACCCACTGACCCACCCACTGACCCACCCACTGACCCACTCACTGACCGACCCACTGACTGAAACCCGGACTGACTGATCCACTCACTGACCCACTCACTCACTCACTCACTCACTCACTCACTCACTCACTCACTCACTGACTGACCCACTGACTGACCCACTGACTGACCCACTGACTGACCCACTGACTGACCCACTCACTGACCCACTCACTGACCCACTCACTGACCCACTGACTGACCCACTGACTGACCCACTGACTGACCCACTCACTGACCCACCCACTCACTCACTCACTGACCGACCCACTCACTCACTCACTGACCGACCCACTCACTCACTCACTGATTGACCCACTCACTCACTCACTCACTCACTCACTCACTCACTCACTCACTCACTCACTCACTCACTCACTCACTCACTCACTCACTGACTGACCCACTCACTGACCCACTCACTGACCCACCCACTCACTGACCCACCCACTCACTGACCCACCCACTCACTGACCCACCCACTCACTGACCCACCCACTCACTCACTGACTGACCCACTCACTCACTCACTGACTGACCCACTCACTCACTCACTCACTGACCCACTCACTCACTCACTCACTGACTCACCCACTCACTCACTCACTGACTGACCCACTTACTCACTCACTCACTGACTGACCCACTTACTCACTCACTCACTGACTGACCCACTCACTCACTCACTCACTGACTGACCCACTCACTCACTCACTCACTGACTGACCCACTCACTCACTCACTCACTGACTGACCCACTCACTCACTCACTCACTGACTAACCCACTCACTCACCCACTCACCCACTCACTCACTCACTCACTCACTCACTCACTCACTCACTCACTCACTCACTGACCCACTCACTCACTGACCCACTCACTCACTGACCCACTCACTCACTGACCCACTCACTCACTGACCCACTCACTCACTGACCCACTCACTCACTCACTCACTGACCCACTCACTCACTGACCCACTCACTCACTCACTCACTCACTCACTGACCGACCCACTCACTCACTCACTGACCCACTCACTCACTGACCCACTCACTGACCCACTCACTGACCCACTCACTCACTCACTCACTCACTCACTCACTCACTCACTCACTCACTCACTCTCTCACTCTCTCACTCACTCACTCACTCACTCACTCACTCACTCACTCACTCACTCACTCACTCACTCACTCACTCACTCACTCACTCACTCACTCACTCACTCACTCACTCACTCACTCACTCACTCACTCACTCACTCACTCACACACACACACACACACACACACACACACACACACACACACGCTCGCTCGTTCGCTCGCTCACCGACTCAGACTCATTCACTGACTGGCTCGCTCGCTCGCTCACTGAGTTTGTGTATCTTCCGATCACAGATCCGGATCGCTGCGCTGAATGCGGCGTCTCAGGCTGCGGATGAGCATGAAGACTCCTTCAGAAGCACTAAGCCAGGTCAAACGAAGGAAGCCCAGGTGAGTCAGATAGATGCTTTCAAAAGTTCATTCATGATTTAAAAAAAAAAAAAAGTCTGGATAATCAATTAAACCCAAGTTACTTCAGTCCACTAAGTGTTCATCTTGAAATATTACTGACAATATAAAAGTTGCTATATTTACTTCATAAAAATCAGTAAAGATTTCACAGCAAAGACACGTGAACCATGAGCTAAAGGGGAATGTTATTACAGTAATACTAAAAGGCCTTTTAGTTGCTAAAACTGTACAAAAGGCATGTACTAGATAATGTACAACGTGGTTTCAGCAAAGTTTTGATCATTTAGAGGCCTTAGAAATGTAGTATCACATGATTCAGCAGGCTTTATAGGATTACGAAAAAATGAAATGTCTGAATCCAGTGTAACCGTTTCTCTTCTCATTTGTATTGCAGGAGGCGGAAGCATTTGCACTGTATCATAAAGCTCTGGATCTGCAGAAACATGACAAGATTGACGATTCTGCCAAAGCCTACCATGAGCTCCTCAAGACCCCACTGCTCAAAGAGGTACAGCACATCTTATCACGAGATCAGAGTATTGTTCATTTTTGCTCATTTGGACACCAGTGTTTTTTATTTTTCAAAGGCAGTGAATAACTAAATTATGAAGACACTTTTTCTTCTCTTGTACCAGGCAGTGGCATCTGAAGATGAGAAAGTAGGGCTGAAGCATCCTGGGCTGATGTTGAAGTACTCCACCTATAAAAACCTGGCCAGTCTTGCTGTGCTCAGAGATGATATAGACACTGCCATGGACTTCTATGTACAAGTAAATGCACATTTTAAACAAATCCTTAAGTTTAAAGGGATAGTTCACAGAAAAAATGAAAATTCTGTCATTAATTCCTCCCACTCATGTCATTCCAAACCCATAAGTCCTTCGTTCATCTTCAGAACACAAATGAAGATATTTCTGATTAAATCGGAGCGCTCTCTGACCCTCTATAGCCAGCAATGCCATTGCAACTTTCAGGGTCCAGAAAGGAAGTAAAGACATTGTTAAAATAGTCAATGTGACTCCAGTGGTTCAGCCTTAATTGAATGTGTGTGCATTGTTTAAACTGGCTTTCGGTTCAATACAATAACAAAAACTACATTTTGGATTTGTATTTAACTTGAAGTGGGGATGCTGTGTGATCTGTACTGAATTTTCTACTGTAACTGACAGATTCCAGCCAAGAAACACAACACGGGAGTGTGGGGGACTGGAGTCATTCTTCTGGGATTGGGATGAGATTTCTCCCAGTTTTTTTTTTGTGGGATTGGGATTGGATGGGATTTTTTTTGTGGGATTGGGATTGGATGGGATTTTTTTTGTGGGAGTGGGATTGGACGGGAATTTTTTTTGTGGGATTGGGATTGGACGGGAGTTTTTTTGTGGGATTGGGATTGGATGGGTTTTTTTTTGTGGGAGTGGGATTGGCCGGGATTTTTTTTGTGGGATTGGGATTGGACGGGATTTTTTTTGTGGGATTGGGATTGGACGGGATTTTTTTTGTGGGAGTGGGATTGGACGGGAGTTTTTTTGTGGGATTGGATGGGATTTTTTTTTGTGGGACTGGACGGGAATTTTTTTTTGTGGGATTGGGATTGGACGGGATTTTTTGTGTGGGAGTGGTTTGAAAATCTACTCCTGTGTCGCCCTCTAATCGACGTACACTAGCTGTACACGGGAGCACCAGGATGCGCGAGCTACACTTTTTACAGCGTTAACAGCGTAGGAGACTCGCACAGGCTTGAACAAAATTGTTGAATAAAGTCGTTAATTTTGTTTGTTTTTGCACACAAAAAGTATTCTCGTTGCTTCATAATATTAAGGTTGAACCACTGGAGTCACATGGACTATTTAAACGATGTCTTTACTGCCTTTCTGGATTTTGAAAGTGTTGCTGTCTGTTCAGCAGTTTACTAGAGCTAAACTACTATTCAAAAGTTTGAGGTCAGTGAATTTATTCATTTATTTATTTTTGAATGAAATACTTTCATTTGGCAGGGGCACATTAAGAAGTGTGAGTAAAGCCTTTAAACATTTGCAAAATATTTATATTTTACACATACGCCGTGCTTTCTCTTCATCAAAGAATCGTAAAAAGAGTTTCCACAAAAAAATATGAAGCAGCTCAACTGTTTTCAACAGTTTCTCGAGCAGCAAATCATCATGTCCGAATGATTAGTGAAGGATCATGTGACACTGAAGACTGGAGTAATGGTGATAAATTCAGCTTTGATCACAGGATATACATTTTTAAATCTATTCAAATAGTATTGCAATAATATTTCTCAACATTGCTGTTTTTGCTGCATTTTGGTCAAATAAATGTAGCCTTGGTGAGCAGAAGACACTTCCTTCAGAAACATGAACAAATCTTACCGAATGATATTGTACAGTGCCTTGCGAAAGTATTCGGCCCCCTTGAACTTTGCGACCTTTTGCCACATTTCAGGCTTCAAACATAATGATATAAAACTGTAATTTTTTGTGAAGAATCAACAACAAGTGGGACACAATCATGAAGTGGAACGAAATTTATTGGATATTTCAAACTTTTTTAACAAATCAAAACTGAAAAATTGGGCGTGCAAAATTATTCGGCCCCCTTAAGTTAATACTCTGTAGCGTCACCTTTTGCTGCGATTACAGCTGTAAGTCGCTTGGGGTATGTCTCTATCAGTTTTGCACATCGAGAGACTGAATACTTTCGCAAGGCACTGTATATGTGATGTTAGCATGGCATTAACTCCTCATGTCTCTTTATCTTGCAGGCTGTCATGCTGGACTCCACAGATGTGAATATGTGGTTTAAAATGGGAAGGTTGGCCCTGAGGAAGGTCAGCATGCCTTTGGCCCGTCATGCCTTTGAGGTGGGCTTGCGGTGTAACCCGGACCACTGGCCCTGCCTGGACAGTCTCATCACGGTCCTCTACGCTCTCAGCGACTACAGCTGTGAGTCCAGAAACCTCTGCGTCATTCCCGTCGTCACTGTTAGAAAACACTTTTGATTTTAGAAACTCATATCTTCTAGAATCAGTTCACAGCTATTCTAGTCATCAGCTTTAATAATTTTTTTTCTATATGAAATCAAATGGACTCATGATTCATCAGTGGTTATTTTTTATATAATCTTTAATCAAATTATAACAACTTCTCTTTCTTTGAAATTACTTTTCTGCTTATGTATCCAAGGCCATATAGGTGAGGAAAAATACACTGCATTATTTCCTGATAGTTATTACAGTACAGTTCTGGGAGTAAAAATCCAGTTCATTTCTTTCCATTTAAACCTTGATTATGGGCGTCGTTAGGCCCTTTTTAGGGGGGCTTCAGCCTCAGCCCCCCTAAAAAATATGTGATTAACTGGCGGGAGGCTTCGACTTCGTCCCGTTTTTTAGTCAGTCTCTCCAATCCGCAGCGGCTCTGTCTGACTGAGCAGAGCGCAGTGCACGTCAGAAGCAGAGGTATGTGTGTGTGTGTGTGTATATGAGTGTGTGTAAATCTGAGCGTCATTGGTCTGTCACCGCTCGTCAATGTCAAAATATTTGATAAAACCAATCAAATCAGAGAAGGCGGGCTTTATGGTCACACAGAAACTGCTGAGGCTGAGCGCAAACTTCAGCAGCGCAACTCGACGTCAAGTAAGATAAATATATGCTGCTAAGCTAAACATTCATGTTTGACAGCTGCTGCTCAAAGTCAGAAATGTTAAACAAAAGAAAAACAATTTTAGGCAAATGAAACTTGTCTAATTTCGCCATTTTTAACTGAAAATATGCCTATGTGATTCGTAATAGGTCTTAACGTACAAGAAATATTAACAAAGCCATTTTCATCAGATTAGGCATGAGATTAATAATGAATGTGTATATATTGTAAATTAATATCATTCTTTTTGTAACATTCAGTAAATAAAAAAACTCAGCTTTTTCAGTCTGTATTGGGCATTAGTAATGAATGTGTTCATATTGGGAATTTAATAAACTTAAAAATTTAATAAACAGTAAATTAACGTGTCTAAGAAAGTTATTCATGAAACATATAAATATCAGAATGTTAATATGTAAATCATATGTTTACTTTATTCACTGACAAAAACAGAACAAAATATCAGTCAAAGCTCAGCGTTATGAGGGGAAGAGACAGGGCAAGATAAAAACAGAGAAAAAGAGAGATGTGGAGATAAGAACGACAAATAATCTACTGCCCAGTGGCATGGTTTTCAAGCTATCTATTTTTTTGGCCTTCAGAACATCTTCAAATGCACATATGTAGATCATATAAATCAAAATTTTCTCAGGGGAGCATGCCCCCGAACCACCTTAACATTTGGGATCTTTAAACCTGCCTACATCATTGGGTATGATAATTGCATGTACAGTATGGCCATGCATTAAGGTATTAATATTTGCTGTATAAGTAATGATAAACAGCCAATATCTTCTGGGTATGCATGTTTGTAAACTATTAGTTAATAGAGCAGTTTTGGACCCTAAATTAAATAGTGTTACCATTTTTTCTACAGGCCTACCCTCACTGGGGGCTGAGCCCCCCTAAAATGAAAATCCTACAAACGCCCCTGACCTTGATTATGAAAGATAATGTATAAATCTTTCAATACACACCTACCATGAAGTAATGGTACATGCTTCTCTACTTTTAAAAAGATGCACTTCTCTACAAAATCATAATTTTAGAAGTATTATTAATTTCCAATTTGAGCTATTTAAGCCATCTAGTGAAATTGGTCACAGTTTGGGGAACACATCACTATTAACTATGAGTTTTGTCTCAATAAAAACTCAAAGTGAGGTAGTGGTTAAGTTTAGGTATTGGTTAGAATTAAGGGATGTAGAATAAGGTCATGCAGAATAAGGCATTAATATGTGCTTTATTAGTACTAATAGAACTGTCAATATCCTAATAAAATGCATGCTAATAAGCAACTAGTTAATAGAGAGAGTTAGTCCCTAAAGTGTTACAGTGAGTTTTGCCGATAGCTACTTTCATCATTGTCTTCTCATTCGCTCATGTTCTTGTCTGTTTGTCCCCGCAGGTTGTTTGTACTACATCTGTAAGGCTCTGGAGAAGGACACATGCTACAGTAAGGGGCGAGTGCTCAAAGAAAAGATCTTTGAAGAGCAGCCCTGCCTCAGACGAGACTCCATGAAGATGTTCTCCAAACTGTATGCATCTTTTGCTACTTATGTGGCATCCAAGATTTTTCCTGTTGTTGTTGAAGAAGCTTCTTTGAGTGTGTGTCTGTGTGTGTTTTGCCTCCAGTGATGTGTCAGTGCAGTATGTGGATGTAGATGAGGATGAAGCCCACAGTATTGTGGAGGAAGCGCTGGAACTGAGGAGACAGAGGCAGGCGAAACTCACACGGCACCCGGTAGCTGACCTGCAACTGGTTCAGCCCATCAAATACTTCACGTGAGTCCATGCCACTGTTAACGATTACAGTGCTGTGACTTTGTTTTGAACTATTCTCATTGGCGAAATAGTGCGAAATAGGCAATATGGTGTCTAAAATTTAAGTCACTAAATATTAAATTCTTGTTCAGTAAAAGTTTAGTAAATCAAAATCACGTTTGTTATCATGCTGATATCTGGATTTTTCCTGTGATATTTCTTAAAAATATTAAAATGATAAAAATATAAACTCACATGCAGTGAAAGCGTGCACTCGCACAAGTCTAATCTTCAAGACTACATCATGTAGTGAATCCGTGCACACACACTCTCTGGGTGTGTGTGAGGGATATACTCGATAATGTCAGATCGCACATCGTTAAAACAACAGTTACAATATTATTGCAGACAATGTATATCGTACACCCCTATAGTCACCACATCCTTTTTCACATGACCACACACAGGTGTTCTGAGTTTGGTGAAATTAGCTCATTCCCTTTAAGAGTTATAGCCATTTTAGTAAAAGTGACCACGCCCACTTTACATGTTTTGGCATTTCTGCATCAGTTTGGTCCTATCAACCTAGGACTAGTTTGCAAAAATGTTTTTTTCCACAAAATCCAGGATCAAATCTGTGTTTGTTCACCTTGACTCAAGGATCCCAGTGATACAAGTCCCTTGAGTCTGCAACAAACGATTTAGGATTTATGAGCATTATTAGCCTTATTTTAAAATGTATGTTTTTCTTTATTTAAGTCAAAAAGGCCTGCTGAAGAGTATTTTTCAGAATGTGTATGTGATTGATGTATTCTTATCCATATAGGTGGAAGAGTGTGGGGGAGAGTTTCTTGGCCATGTACAAACACCAGAACGCTTGCCTGGTCCCACGGCCTGACTTTGGCCGCCGAATCGATTTGTCAATGTACCGTGACCCAGACAGCCTCCTGCAGATGCCCATAGCGCCTGCCCCTGCTGCTCCAGACCCTCCTCAGCCTCCCGTAATCATCAGTGTACCTCAAGCCCCCCCTGCCCCTCCTCCTGTTCCCAGCAGCCCCATCTCCAGTCTGCCCCCGTCTGCTGAGCTGTTTGTCCAGCCGCAGGCCGAGCCCATCACTCCTGCTGGAGAACCGCAGAGCCAGAGCATTATTGAGATCAGCACAACAACAGTCACCACCACTCCTGCTTATGGAGCGGAGGAAGCTGCCCTTACCACGGGTACTACTGCTGGTGAGTATGAATGTATGCTAGTGTTGTCAAAAGTACCGACCACGATACCAAATTGTTACTGAAATGTTACGCTTTGAGCTAGGGATGGGCATTTGATTCCATTTTCTTAGTCGATCGTTGGGATAATTAACGATCGACTATCGATTAATCATTCATATTTTTATTATAAAATTAATTATTTAACTTTTATAATTCAAAAATGCAATGAATACAAAAATGCAGTGTGTTTTTCCTCGATGAGACCTTTATTACATGATCAACTTGGCAGACAGTAAACTACGTACAGTTAGCCGAACTGAACATATGCGCGTGTGCATATGCGTGTCTGTTGCGTGCGTTTTCTATGCCTTTGCACACCAGAAGTAGGGATGCGCGATATACCGGTACTGAAAAAATACCGGTATATATTTTATTTAAAACGGTACGATATCATGATTTGGCACATTTCGGTATATGCTGCTTTTCCGAAGTTCACCGCTAGATGGCAGCGCTCTACCCAAACTGACCCGAAACAACCGGCAAATGTGACAACAACATAAGCCCCGTTTCCACCACAGGAACTTTACCCAGGAACTAGGAACTTTGGGTGGTACTTCGTGTGTTTAGACCGCAGGAACCAGGGTAAAATTGAAGTTCCGGGTAAATATTTCCCCCTCCAAACGGCCCTGCTCGCGAGTTAGTACTTTTTCAAAGTTCAGGAACTTTCGAGGGCAGGACTTGGGCGCTGAAAATGCTGATTGGTTGAGCTCACGCAGTTCAACCGGCATTTTTAAAAGTCTTGTTCTGCGTTCAGTAAATATCAGTCTTTGCTCTCTGTCTGGTGGCGCGCGGTCGTCTCAGCCATCTCACGTTCAATGTCCGTAATAGCTGATAATAATATACATTGTCATTTTAAATCTAGCTTTACAAGCTTTCTGAATATGCTGCATGCTGCTGAATCTGCATATTAGTGCTCTTTTCTGTCATTGTTAATTACCTCTTTAGTAAACCTATACATAACCAGCAAAAGCAGCAAAGCTTGAATCTCTTCCATACTCGTTATTAATTTTTTTTCACCATGTAAACGACCTGACCGATTACTTTTAAGTGTGTGTCCTTACATGACGTGACGGCGCGCGCCGCGCTCATGTTGACAAGAGAGGAAAGTAAATTTTTCTGAGGGGTAAACTTTTTATTTCGTAAGTTATGAAGATAATGTTGGAGTAATGACACAGCGTATATTGCCCCAGGCAGTTTTTACTTTAACTGCGCCTGACAGAAGATTTTTTTTTCTGAGATGATTATTACACTTTACAACAAATAGCTATAAATAATACTGTATTAGTCCTGGTGGCCGTTAAGAGTTGCTATGGCTACAGTCAACACACTCCAGCTGCTGGAGAAAACAGCGTTGACATTTTTGGTGCGGCAGACAAACTGCATGTGACAAAATGATTGCGATTGAAAGTCATCACATGTAAACACCAGATCGGTTTAGATAACGTCTCATGTAAACAGATCACTAAATCTTTCAATCGGTACACACACAAATGATTACTGTCCTTCACTGATTTGGAGGAACAGTCGCGCGCAGTCCTGCATCACCGGACTAATTTGCCTAATCTTCTCGGAACTTTATCGCGGTCGAAACGCAGACAGCTGCAGGTCTGGGGGGGAGAAAAGTTCCTGTAAAAAAGTTCCTGGTACAAATAGTTCCGGGTAATTTTGGTGGAAACGGGGCTATTGACGGACAAAATGGATAAAGCAGTTGAATCTCACTCAAGATGCCCAAAACGAACTAATAAAGAGAGGAGTAGAAGTGACATTTGTAATGACTTTGCTTATAAAACTGATGAAGAACCATCAAACCTAGCCAAGAAGCATCTGTCACTATCCTGACTTGACTTCTTAAGAGATCGACAGGTCAGTGAATCATTCAAACCATCTCATTTAGACATTTATTTTCTTTTAACACTGATCAACGCACACACAGCCTAACATAAGATCGAATATCACAATCTCCAGCGTTCGTTTCAACCAATGACATTTAGATCTCATTATATTTGCACGCATACTATTGCACTATTTACATCCGCGTTAGACACAACCGCCTGTGTTTAGGTGAATACTCACTAAAGACGGACATTTGTACAATTCTGTGTATTTGACTGTTTAGGGAAACTTAATGGGTAATGTGCGAGCGTGACTAAGTGACAGGCGTGTGTGTGTGTGTGTGTGTGTGTCGTATGAGCTCATATCTCCTGTAACTGTTATTACGAAATGCTATAAAATCTCTTGCGTGTTCAAATGATTTCCGTTCTCCATCCCGAGACGAGCGTGAAATGTTGAATCGGATTCTGCAGATTGCTTTAGTGTAGTGCGATGTCTTTTGAAACCAGAAGCAATTTGCTAATTTTGAGAGATTTTTGCTGAAATTATTTCTCACAAGAAAGTTTTCAAATGACTGATTTGATGTGATAAGCTTTGCTGATTAATTTACTAATAAACATTTGTGGTAATTTCCCACTTTATAAACTCAAAACTTGCATAATTGTTCTCATTCGCGTGCAATATACCCGCGCTAATATCAGACCTTGTGGTATCGATTTAATATCGGTACTTCGGTATTAGATTGTGGTACCGTACCGAAGCCAAAATTGTGGTATCGAGCCATCCCTAACCAGAAGTGTAACTGACGCGGCGCTGCTGCTGCTGCTATAGGTGAAGGGAAGCCCTTTAGCCTACTTCATGTTAAACATAAATATATAGACCACTGATACAGCAAAGACATTGACAGCACCTTTTGCTCCTGAGTGAAATATGTAGAAAACAGACAGTTAACTGTGGTTTTAAACTATCCTTTATTGTCAAAACATGACAAACACTTCCCAAACAGGTGAACAATTTATTAAAAAGGTAGATTTATTCATTAAAATATTAATTGTGGTAAGCATTTTTTTACCCTACACTGTATATCAAGTAAGTAGTAAAACACTAAAAATGCAAACAGGCAAAAAAGAAAAGCGTTTTAAGTTAAGTTTTAAGTAACATTTTGAGTCCCCCCTCTCTTGCATCACAGTGGATTGGTCCACTGTGCATCGCTCTCTCTCTCTCATTCACTCACACGCGCACACATCTCACCAACACACACACACCTCACCGACAGTGGACAGCTCGGGAGAGGAGGGGGAGAGCAAAGTTCAGTATTTGCAGATCTCCAGAGCTCTGTCTAGTCTATTTTATTCATTTTAAACATTGGATGAAGTTATTTCTCTGTTGATGCAGGAGATGCCGAGTCATTAAAACATCACCAAAGACAAACAATTATGATAGCGATGTACAAGTCCGATGTTTTAGTGATTATAGTTTGGTAGCATTAGCTTGCAAGTCACCCACTACAACTAACAAGGTAATAAGCATGCTGTGCGTGAATGTAGTTTATAAGCACAAGAATAAATTCCGTGTGGTAAACCTATGATACGCAAGCAGTCCACGCACGTCGCTCTGTTTTATGTCGGATGGATCGCCAAAATATCTCCAAACCACTGAAGTTGAGTGAACTAACTTTTCAATGATATCTGTGTCCTCCCAGCTGGTCGTGAGCTCTGAGTTTTCTTCACTATCACTCATTTTTATCGCTCCACTTATCTCCTATGACTGACTGTCAACAACAGCGCGTGCAGCACCCAGAAGCCCGGTCTGCAATACGCATGCGCAGTATTACGCATAACGCGAGAATTTATCGAACTGTTGTTATCGTTTTATCGAGGAAAATTATATCGTGATAATTATCGTTATGGTTTTATCGCCCAGCCCTATGTAACAGGTGCAATATTTAAAAATCGATAATTGTTTTTTTTAAATTACAATTAGGCCTATATCTGCATTTATGTTAGAGACTTTCAACCATCAAAATGTCATTTATTAATGTGCATACGTGTCAAAAGGACATAGAAACATATTTTTCTATTCTATTTTGCCTGGAAACGCTTTTAACACTGCGTGTCGCGTGAAAAAGAGGCAACTGTTCTCTAGCGTGCACGCTTTTTTAGGCTCGAGCCGCTTCTGAGACGCTTTTGCACACGCAGGCAGTGTGCAAAAATGGACACGCCACGTAAACACCCGCTCTGAGGGGACTGACGTTGCTGGGATGCACAGGTTACCTCAGCGCCAACTTTTCCAGCAGGGTGCTCCGCCACCGACATAAAGCGTGGATGCACTTTGTTTAAAGGTGTCTAGAATGATTTGAAACAATATGTTTAATTGTTCTCTGATATCTACATTGAGGGTATGTGGCTTATTTAAGGGCAACAATTGTCCAGATACAGTTTAACAGGTCCATTTACAACCCTATAAATTGTCCCTAGGATGAAATGCTCTGTTTTTGCCTTATTTGGAAGGGTCATGAATATCAATGTTGAGCTCTGCTCTGATTGGCTTATTTCAGCAGCTCACAGCTCACAGCAGTTCAGCGAAGGGGCTCGTGAGTCCTGACACAACACAGACCGACTGAATGACACTTTAAGCAAAACATTTAAAATTGAGATTTTTAAAATGCAGCTTACTCGTTTATTTAGTGTTTTCAGATCATTCGCGTGTTTGTGCGGTTGCCAGATTTCAGGAATTAAATCCCCCAAACAGAGTTTTTCTGTGAAAAGAAACCTGTATTCTCTGGTTTTTACCTAAACATGTCCAATCTGGCAACCAATCTGGCAATCAGCTCTCTCGCGCATGCGTATTAAACGCTACTTACTGCTTGCAGGAATATAGTTGCCCCTTTCTTCAGTTTAAGACGCTGAGCGAAGCTTGCTTGAAATTGGCCGAACAAACGAACGATCTTGAATTAAATTGTTGTGGAATCGGATTATAAACATCAACCATGACTGTTGACTGTTGACATTTTGAGTACCTATAGAGTAGTATTGCATCCTTCATATCTCCGAAAAGTCTTTAGTTTTATTATATTTATAAAAGAAATATGGACTCTACCGAGTCTTTCCGGAAAAAAACGAGCGCCTGGAGGCGTATCGAGTGGGCGGAGCTAAAGAATGACGATCGCGAACAAAGCGGTGACGTCCTCAAGCGTGGAGAAACCCATGGCTATCTCAGCTAATACAGATAATGATCCAGAATCAAATCTGAGGCAGAAATAAATTGAACAGAAGAAACAGCAACAGCAGGACGTCCGTCTCTGTGGTATGGACTGTATTTAGTGGCCTGTCAACATTTGTGTGTGTTTACTCTCAGTTTATGAGTACATGATTCGGTTTATGGACTATTGTATGCGACTAAACCTTAGCAGTAGCAAGCAAAACGGTTTTGCACGTCAGACTAGTGTAACGTTATACAGAACAACAATGGAGTCCGTTAGCGCATTTGAATGACGAAGCACGCGATCGTATCGTTTACTGATGTTTACTCACGCGACGATAGCGACAGCACAGACATTTGAAGCAGTTTTACTCACCGGCTGCTTCCAAAGCAGGACCGAACCTTTATCGCTGGGACCGCTCTGTCAAAAACACACTTCTTTGGTATGATTTGGTGAAGTCCTGTAACAGCAGTGGCATGGAAATCCACTTTGCGAGGCGACTGAAGCGATGTTGTGAAGCTTCCCGTCATTTCTGCGTTCAAATCGGTTCAAATGCAGCGCTGCCTTCCCGGAATGCTGTGCTGAAGCGTTGAAGTCGCTCGACGTCACCCATAGGAATAAAGTGGAGCGCGGCGCGTCATAAGTGTTCACGGGCGACTGGATCTGCACCCAGAGTGTTTATTGGCGTGCATTTCCTCTCCCTCGCTCTAGTCACGCGCACGCACACCCTACCGGGAGAAGAGCCCGTACGGCCCATACAAGGACCTTCCGCTCTATTAACGTCAAGCCGACCCATACTCGAAAAAAACTCTCCGAAACTTGTGAGAAACCGGAAGGAGTATTTTTAACACAGAAATACTCCATCAAACGTCCAACATTAGTTTTTGAAACTTTGTCTCTGTTTAGGATGGGAATCCAAGTCTTTAACAGTGTCAAAAGCTCAGTATGCATGAAACAGCATTTCACCCCCCCTTTAATTAAATTTTTCATTCTAGGACACCTTTAAGCGGTAGATCATTTGACTCGTGGCCATGTTGTACTTCTTGTACACAGCATCGCAATGTTTGCAGTGAACCATCTCGGTTTTTAAATCAAAATGGTCCCATGCCACACTTCGCCTTGACCTCTTCATGAGTATTCTTTTGTAATCAAAACGGAAGATCACTGATAACCGAGTATGGTGTCAAATATTGCACCCTGGTGGTAACATGTTTAATTGCTTCAAGACTCACACTACAACCTGCATTAAATAATATATAAAAATGCATTTGATTAATTGATAACCAATTAATGTGATTGACGAAATTCTTAACGATTAACTATCGATCGTCGATTAATCATGCCCATCCCTACTTTGAGCGCTGTTGAGCTGTAATCGTAAAAACCTCTGATTGGTCGTTGTGCTCACATGCTCATCGGATGTGCCTGTGATTGGCTACAGTGATCAACAAACACAGTGTTTGAAAGTGTGTTGAAAGCAGGAGCGTTTAAAACACAAGCAAGCGTCAACCAGCGGACTGGTAGGCTGATAGACACCTGCATTCAAACGCTCCTATCTGTGAAAGAGCTCTGTGAAAAGCGTCATTGATGTATTTTTACAACATGTTTGTGCAGCGCTGATCGTAGTAGCCAATCACAGACATATTTGATGAGCGCGTGAGCACAATGGCTAGTCAGAGGTGTTTACGATTCTGCTCAACAGAGCTCAGTCACGTTTTTTTACATTTCAGTACCGATTTGGTGTATACCGGTTTGATGTATACATGATGCATGAACATATGTAGGGCCCTATGATTTCCATGATGCATGAACATATGTAGGGCCCTATGATTTCCATGATGCAGAAAACACGAACGGAAACATGGAATCCAGTCATAAAACGGAATTTACTGTGTAACGCAGAATTTCACAGAATTTATCAAATATTTGAATAAAAATGAATATGAAACCGCAAAAAAACTATTTAAATAAGAATCCTGCATTTTCTGCATTCCTCTGTGTGAATGAGTGGTGCAGATAAACGCACGGTTTCATTTAAACACACTGAAGCATGTGACGCTCGCAGTGTTTTCAGCCTCTGCCGTCTCTCTATATGAGGACATGAATGCATGAACTTCATCTCCAGAGCTGCTCTGAGAGTCACTTCATCAGCATTTTACCCTTTCATTTGAGAAAAACTACCATCATATCTTAACTTAGAAACTCAAAGGCCTTCACCGCAACTTATTCAATTAAAATGTTGGTCTAAATTGAAGAAATTGTGACAGAAATATATTACTGTTGTACCACAGAATTTCTCGACACTTAATATTAATAATAAATGATTAAAACGTTCCTTTTTTTTTTTTTTTTTTTACAAATAATGTTTTAATTTGAACAAAAAAAGCTCTGTTGTGCAGCGCTTTGTTTGACAAGTTATATTTGTATATGATTAAAAGATAAATAAAATTAATGTTTTATGCTTTCATTTGATTGTCAGACAAATTTAAATACTCAAAACAGTTCTGAAAAAAAATCTTAGAAATGTCTTTTTATATATATATATATATATATATATATATATATATATATATATATATATATATATATATATATATATATTATTTTTATCTATATATACATATATATATTATTTTTATATATATATACATATATATATTATTTTTATCTATATATACATATATATATTATTTTTATATATATATACATATATATATATTCAAATATACATTATTTTTGATCATTAAAATTTAATTAAACCATTAAAATGGAATCCAAAAAATATACAATTTTGTAAAAATAAAACGGAATTTTAGAAAAAGATTTATGTAACGTATATTACATAGTTAAACTTTTAATAAATGTTATAAGTTTCATGATTTTAATTAGACCTGCTTTTTGATTACAAAAACTTTTATTTAACCATTTAATTGGAAAAAAAGTGGAATAATAAAAAAATAAAAACGGAATTCGGAATAAAATTGGGAAAACAAATTCAGCAGATTTCATAGGGCCCTACACATATGCAGTCTCTCACGTGTAATGTGAGATACAGAACTGGGATTAACGATGTGAAGATTCCTATCACAAAAATATCACATGGCCTTAAATTTAGAAATGATTTGTTTTTTGACGCTTCTAAAGTCACAGGTATTAACACTGACACTAATGATGTTTGTTGATGTTTGTGTGACACCCTACAGCTCTGGACGCTGCCTTGAGTGATAAAGTGAAAAAAGGCACCAAGAGAAAACGTGTGGTAGAGGACAACGTAGAGACGGCAAAGAGGCGCTCCGCACGTGTCCGCAACACCAAATGCAAGAAAGAAGAGAAGATTGACTTCCAGGAGCTCCTACTCAAATTCCTACCTTCTAGGTGTTTGTTTTACTAATAATCTATTTAGGGGTTTTGTTCTAACCTGCTGTGTCCATATAAAGCAATGCGCCATAAGACATTTTGTCAGACATGTGCTTTCTATTTTTGTTTTGTCACACTGAGTGAATCCTCCCACAGTGAAAGCTCATTAGACCAAAATCGTGCTCCGCGTAGTTGTATATTATATATCAAATATACATGTCTTTACAGCTAAAGTCAGACACTTTCTGATTATTTGTTATTGCCATTGTTTTAAAGTGCCCCATTATGCTATTTTAAAGGCTCCTAATTTTGTTTTGGAGTCTCCTACAATACCTTTACCTGCATCCAAGGTCAAAAACACTTTAATTTTCTCATAATATACATGGCACCATTACCTCTATTCTCACAGTAGCTGCGTTTACATGGACCCTTTTGGCTTCAATCTGAATTCATTAATTCTGATGAATCTGACGGTAGGCTTTACATGAACGCTAAATAAAGTGATCGGGTTGATGTGTGTGTTTATAAGTTACAAGCTTCCGATTGGATTTAAACTTGACATGCACACTTCACGGATATAGTTAAGGATAAGTTTCGTGCTGTTGTTGCATACTAACCAACCTCCCTTTCTTCGTTTTAAAAAGCAGACTTAATATGTATCTATTTCGGGTCCTAATTAGGAGACGGACAGCACATGAAGCGTTGAATCGTGCTGCTTGTATTTGTCAAGCAGTAAAAATGCCCCCTCCCGTGCCCAAAACAAGGCGACTGAGAGTCCGAAACAAGGACTGGTGGGATATTGTCCTGCTCAACTTTACGGACTATAGGTGGAAAGACAATTTCACAATGACAGGACACTTGTATTCTTTATTCAAGAGGAAGAAAGGCTCGTTCGCTATTTCTATGTCATTGCACATGCGCAGTCCTCTCCAGTTTCGGTTTTAAATCCGATGATGTGTTTCATTGCCCTATTGATTGGATTACAAAATGAATTAATCACCCATTACAATCAGAATAAAATTGAAATCAGATTTGGCCAATTCATTCTGATTGACATGGTTACATGTGACTTTTTATTCTGATTGTGCTACAATTCTGATTACAATCGGATTATAAGGGTCCATGTAAACGCAGCTAGTGTCTGAAGCGGTTTGATAAAGGATTCTGTCTCTATAAGCCCCTCCTTTCTGAGAGCCTGTTCTGCTCTGATTGGTCAGATATTTAATGTCTGTTGTGATTGGTCTAACACTTACAGCACATGTCGAAAACCAAACGTACATTACCATATCTGAAGTTAAGCTCTGGATCTTCACCTGATTAGACATGTGGCGATTTTCGATAATGCGATTTATCACGATAATGAATATGCTCAATATTATTATCGTGGGCACTTTAAAATATCGTAAATAATAATTTATTAACAATTGAACAATCTTTATAGCCTAATTCTTTTGCACTTTAATCTGTTTGAATTTTTTTTTACAGCTCTGAAAAAAATCAAGAGACCACTTAACATGATTTCCCATTGATTTCTCAATGTTAAGTGGTCTCTTAATTTTTTCCAGAGCTGTATATATTTTTGGTGCGTTGTATTATTGTATTTAAACATTCAGTTATTTTTGTAATTACAAAAATAGTTCTTAAAGGTGTTATGCTATGGCAACACTTTTTTTTGCAACTTATTTCAATATCGTGATAATATCGTATATCGTGATAAAACTTCAGCAATTAATCGCAACATGAAAAATTGATATCGGCACATGCCTACACCTGATACACACAGTAGCCGCGTTTCTATTACCCTTCAAATTGTGCAAATTGATATTACGAATTTAAAATTTCCGTATGGAAATGCTTCAATTTTAAAAACTCATATTTCATATAAAAGTTTTTACGCTCGCATGAGGTGGTTTTTCAGGCAATTTGAAAAAGGAATATTTTTGCAAAACTGCAATGGAAACCTCCCCCCCCCCCACATTTACAGGTCATCTGGCGTACGTAAAAGTGGATCATTCTTTACAGATGACGCGCTTAGACAGAAGTGAACATGTTTAGACAGAAGACGAGTCAGAGTTCTTTATTACTGGATTACTGGATTCTAGACAACAAAGAAATGCAGCAAATGACCATGAAGACCTTGAGGCGGATATGAGGGAGAAACATCTCCTATGTGTCACTCAAGTGTGCTTTCCTTGCCATTAACGCTGATACCACGCCTACGTCTCCTTCCATTAAAAATAATGGCTAGTGTGGTGGATGGGATATACATAAACCTGCTAACATATGTGGCATCCTTTTTGGAAGGACATAACATCGCAAAACATCGGTTGATGGAACCGGTGTCATTTCGCTATCGTTTTTTATTGACACTTAAAAAATATCGCCAAAGTTTTGTGTAAATCTGTAATGGAAACGCTCATCCTTTGGAAGTGCATCAAATTAGATTTGCTTTAGCAGCAGAAAACGGCGTCTTCTCAGCATGTCGACAGCATAATCTAAGCTCCTCCAGTCTCAGCTACAAGCCTTGCAGACCTTTTACATTTAAAAACGGCTCTATTACGCTCCACACAAGTGCTTTGGGTGTACAGTAGTACATGGTAAATGGCTATATAAATGTCTCATTCATACATGAAGTCACATCTTTCATGTATGATTGAAAAAAGCACAATAGGGGCACTTTAAATATGATACAAAAATGCTTAGCTCCTTCCAAAAGGCCAAACATGCCCTTAGAAAAAGTCAAAAAACATACTCAAAAGGTCTTTTTTTGTCGCTTTTACATGAGCTCCTTTATTTTCAGGCTGAAAAAGTTTGAAGATGATGAAGATGATGAGAGTCTCAGTAACATGGACTCTCATTGTGATGTCAAACCTGATTCCCAGTTGAATCGCGGCTCCGGATCCAACTCCTCTGAGTATATCATCTCTATGGAGTCAGGTACAGAAACGGAGGTGTTCTTTCTATTCATTGTTTTTTCTCTTTCTGCATCTTTTTTTTATGTTTTCCTGTGTTCTTCATGGTTCTTCAGAGCGCAAGGATGTGCATGCCTTCCTGTTAGCGAACATGCAGAACGGTGGTATCCTGGAGCTGATGGTGCGGTTTCTGAAGGTGGTGGGGCAGATGTTTCTGGAGGAATGGCCGTCGGGCCTCTGTGGAGTCGTGCTGGATCTCTTCAACTGCTGGAGGAAGCACAGCTCTGGGCTGCCCAATCCTCTGCTCAGAGATTCCAACAACCAGCACATAAAGGTCAGATGACCAGTTTACTGGGAAAAAAGTTGCACTGGCATTTACTGGTTCATGCCAGTACAACTTTGAAATGTATTCATGGTTTCATTTGAAGAACTTGGTTGTAGGGGTTGACCAACTTCTGATTTTTCGAAATTTTATGTGATGAAAGTTGAGGAGAGGAGTAGGTGACGTCATTAATGAACAAATAAGCCTGAACCTTGAGCTGAGACGCAAACACAGATTTTCTTGTGCACAGGACAGCTATGGTATATGACCATAGACTGTAAAAAAATATGGACGTAGTGTCCTTGAAGTCACCCATAGGATTCCGGTAAGCCGTTCTGAAGCTTAAAGTAGAGACGAGCTGGCCGGTGCCATCTTGTTAGCGCGTTTTAACGAGTCATGTCTGGATAACAGAAAATGGGCAAAGAGGTGGGATGTGGACGGAGCTGAGGTGATACGATGACTATAGACGGTGGATAAATGGCTATCCACCTGTCACTCAAAGTGACCAAGCCCTTATTTATGCAGAACTTTTAGGCTTTATATATTGTAATCGGATGAGTTATAAAATAATTCACCCGCCTCACAGTTGTGATGAAGGGTAAAATTAGCCGTATAAACCAAAACCACAATTTGTACTAGGCTGTTAACATGTTTTTTTCTGCTGTAAAGTTGGGCATTTTAACATGGGGCTCAATGAGATTCTGCTCCTTCTGGAGCCTGTCTCTAGTGGCTTGTTGAGGAATTACAGTTTACATTACTTGCGTATTAGCTTCAAGAGAGATTGCGGGAGGTTGCCGCTTGCATATGACAGTATCACAGTATCAGTTCTTTTGTCTTATGGTTGTTATATTTCTCTCAGATTTCTGCTCGTTCTGAATATGATACAGATAAAGTAGCACAAAGATTACATGTATGAATGCATTAGTAAGTGATTGTGTGTGAATTAATTCTACCTGCCAGCATCTCTCTACTAGGGCTGCACGATATTGGAAAAAAATTACATTGCAATATTTTTCCCCCCAACGATATATATTGCGATATTAGAGCCGTCAATCCAGGCTAAAGTCAATAATTACCATTCTGTGATATTAATAATTTCACTAATAAGCAAGCTTCATTACAAGTGACAAAAAGAAATGTTGGAAAGTATGTGCAAACATGAAACTAAACCTCCAGTAGGTGGCAGCAGGTGACCGTCTTAATGAGTGAGTCACTGAGTCGTTCATTCAAACGATTCATTCAAACGCTGACTCGTTCACACTTGTTGCTGTGAGTGAGACGTGTTACGGGTCTGCTATGAACGATTTTCACTGCTGAAATAGAACAAAAACACTCAATATTGCATCTAAAATGTAAGTGACTAAGTGAATGTTAATTAGTTGTTTATGGAACTGTCATATGAAATCAGTGTCTCTTTCAGTCGTGATGGTATTCAGGAAAACGCTCAAGTGTTGTGATTTCTCCGAGAGGCTGCACGAGCGTGAACAGTGCGACCTTATTATTATCAGTTCATTATATATTATCCACAATCGATCGCCACTTACACTAAATTAATGCACAAACATTCTTGCATTTTGGTGATTCGCTAGTTATTTTTTGTTTTAATCCGGCTCTTGTCCGTCAGTCAAGTAAAATTCTCTTTCACTTGTCCCTTCAAAACACCCACATGTCCCGGACAAGCGTTAATGTCGAGCGCTGCTTTGTATTCGTCGTAAAGATCTTTATGGTGCCGTTTTAAGTGATCAGACAAATTGGAGGTGTTTTCTTGTTTTGTGGCCACAAGACACTCAATGCAAAGTACCTCTTTTTGTTCAACATCCTCCTTTATGTAGCCAAAATAGTCCCAAAAAGATGATTTCTGGTACAAACCTTTTTTTTTTCCTCTTTGGATCCTCTTCGTCGCGCATTTTAGCAGTGAATGTTTGGCCGTGAGCGGTGAGCAGCGCCAATCACTGTGCAGGCACGCGGAACGTGCATGTCACTCTGCAGCAAACTCATGTTTACTGTGTGCTACCGTTCTCTTAATACACCATGGGCTACGACCCTTCACATCGCATGTTCCGGCGATGTGACTATCGCACACGCGCAATGTCGATGTTAAAACAGAATATCGTTCAGCCCTACTCTCTACTAATAGTGAAGCTGTGAGTTTTAGTTATCAAGAAATATATGCTAGAACTTTTCAGTTTCTAAGCTATTTTATTGATAGATAACAGAACAGTGTTGACAATACAGTTCTGCGCTACTGAATGGTTTTGTGTGAGGCACGCGCGATCTCCGTGTGATGTGCGATCGGCTATGTGTGTGCGTTGCAATACAGCACGCATTAGTTTAGCACGATGATTAACTTACGTGGACAATACAAAGCGTGCATTCTCCCGATAAATTTTGAGCATCCAGATGGTAATCAAAGGTCTTGTGGAGAGCTCTCGGAGTATGCATTTATTTGTCATTTTTAACTGTTGAAAACAGAGCCTGCGTTTCAGGAAATTGCTTATCCTGTTGCGCCCTCTATAGGCCAGCGACTAGTCGACATTAAGCTTAAAGCGTCATGACAGAGCATTAAAGCTACACTGTGTGATATTTTCTCCCATCTAGTGGTGAAACGGTATATGACCATCCAGTGAATAATTGTTTCTGCTCCTCTCAATTTCGATTTCGTTTCAACTCCTACGGTGGCCGATTTAGTCATGGCTTTCAGTTCGACCTCTTCGGTGAGTGTTGCGTCAACTCAAGTGATGAGGTAATTTTTGAAAACTATTATAATTTGCAGTTATTTAATTTACCAAATGATCTATGATCAAGTTAATCTATGTAAAATGAATAATAGAACTGAATAATAACCAGTGCATTGCTAACATCAGCTATCAGGTTCCCAGACGAATGCAAGCTCTTAGTAAAGTAACTTTTATCAGTGCTATCATTATTCTGTATATTGTACACCCCCACTAGCGTAAGGCAAACAAATTATAATGCAATTAAAATATTAATCTCATGTTATCCGTCATAGAACACGGATTTATGTTATAAGGTAAGCAATACTTTTTCATCATTGACGCGAGGAAAACTATCCTAGACGTCGTTCTAGTGTTAACGTTATGCACAGCACACCATGATATAATTAGCCAAGCAACAATAAAACTTCCAATATACACAAATAGGCTGAATTAATATTACCTGTCGAGAACAAAGCAGGCAATGTCGGCGTTCTTTTTAAAATCGTTGCTCCTCATGAGCTCTTTCCATCTTGGAAAGGCCACTCCAATATTTACTTTTGTCTTGTTGATTTGCCTGTCGCGTTGCCGTCTTAATTCTCTTTTCCGCTTCCTTGGCGACTCTGATACATATCCCGCAATGTTACTAGGTACCCGACCGGGGTCGAATTCTGTAATCAATTCCGGGACGTGGTTGCTTTCACACAGAAGGCGACCCGGCAATGTTCCGGGAATATTGCGGGTCCGACGTGCAGTGTGAAAGGGGCTTAAGAGTGATCCTCCATCATCATATAGGAGCCTCAAGCAATCCTCCTCTTCACATTCGACACAGTGCCATCGAGTGTTAAAACGCGAAAAGCGAAGCTTGAATTTACGGGTATGTCCCTCTTTGGCAAATGTACTTTCAAGATGGAGGAGCAACATGGCGACCGCCATCCGAACCCTCAACACTTATGTATTTTCAATGGTATATTATAAAATTATGAGAATGCATTATTACTTGAAAGAAGTAAATATACATTAATGAGCACATATATTTTTGAAAGAACTAAGTGATTTTAGCTAAGAATAAACTAAAAAAGTTACACAGTGTAGCTTTAAAGTCGACTAGTCGGTGCAACCCCTACTTGGTTGCAAGTAAAGCCGGGTGCACACTGTGCAATTATGGCTGTCTGAGACAAATTTTGCAAATCTAAAAAGATTCTTCTGATCATAGGCTAAATTCAAATGTTTTTGATCGTTAGTCTGACATGTTCACTGACAGCCGATTAATGACCGTTGCGATCAAATTTTTACCTCTGACAAAATTCTGGTAGTGTCAGTCCAGAAGTGTGACTTCTCCTACGATGGCTGTCAAATCGTCTTTATTTTTCAAGACAAATCATGACCAAAATAGCTGCTAGAGATTTCTTTGTAGTCGCCATTTCAATCGTATTGCAGTTCACTCACAGAACGCGTCATTTTGACTGAAGATATAAAACTCCGGACGAGTTTTCTTGCGGCTGTTTTTAACGCACCTTGAATATCGTACAGTCTGACATAATGACAACTGAGATGTTACAGTGTGACATGGCTTACAGCGGGGATCATGTTCATACAGTCTAACAAGCAACAATCATAAAGGACTATTATAAATCGTGTAAATGAAAAATGTGTATTTTTCGCTTTATGTTCGAAATCACACATAAAAAGTAAACAATAATAAATGGTGTTTGTTAGTTTGCATGTCACTCAACCTCTTTCAAGTGTGCACATTTGACCTCTATATTCTGCAGTAGAACTGAACTAGGACTGGGTGTTAAATTAAAAATGTGGGAGATATATACATGATTATATACGATTAGCCACATTTCCACCCCCAGGAACTTTTCTCAGGGACTTTGGGGTGGTACTCTGTGTGTTTTGACCGCAGGAACCATGGTCTAAATGAAGTTCTGGGTAAAAATTTCCCCCTCAGAAAGTTCCTGCTCCAGAGGTGGTTCTTTTTGCAAAGTTCAGGAACTTTCAGGGGGTGGGATTTGGTGCTGAACATGCTGATTGGTTGAGTTCATGCAGCGTTTTATATCAACCACCATTTGTAAAAGTGTTTTGTGGTGCGTTCAGTAAGAGTTGTGTGCTATTCGAATCATCAATGGAGTTTAAAAAATATGACCAATGGACCGATGACGAGTTTAGGTTTTATTAAGCTATATGTGCTGAAGGACAAAATCAAGCGGGAAATGGAAAGTTGCACGCAGTCCTACGTCACCGGATTAATTTTCACTATACTTTAGACCACAATGGAAATACAGACAGCTACAGGTCTGGGTGAAGAAAAGTGCCTGGGACAAATTAATCTGGGTATTTTCAGTGGAAACACGGCTATTGTTAATATTGCATTGAATTTGGTGAATTTAATTAAATTTTTTTCCTAAATGTGTTGTTTTGTGCCCTCTCATCACAAAATTGTGAATATGAGATATTTTAGTAGCATCTCAATTATGAAGTATAATTAATGTTTGAACTGTTTTAATTATGGTTACAGTGAATCGAATGGAAAAACATTTTTATTTTTATTTATAGTTATTTAGTTTTTATTGCTATTTTAGCCATGTATAAATAAAAGCAGTTAAATATTCTTCATTATATATTTAAAATGATGCGGGAATTTACATTTGCAAATAATGTTTTTGATTTGAAATTTGTTATTACAATGTCATTATACACATTTGCATCCTCATAAACCACACATGAACACGCACACACACAAATCTATGTGAATGTTTGTGTGTTTTCATCCAGCCCTAACTGAGACTGACTGAAAGAAAACTGTTGTAGGAAGGGAAGAATGATTTATTGATGCATGTTTATTCGTCAGCTCATACCGGGGAAATATCTACGCATTCAATCAAAGGAGTTTTTTTTTTTCAGTGGAAGATCATTTTGCACACATACTGCTGCACCTGCCTGGCAACACAACTATTCGTCATGCCACCTGATCCTGCCGTATTTCTCCCAGCGGAACCACTGAGAAGCAGAGAGACCCATAACTGAATGTGTGCTTTTGGCAAAAACTAGGTCACAAACACTCACTGCTATGTAAATTAGCCTACAACATTTACATATAAGACCAGTAAATAATAATGAAATAAAACAAATATTTATCTAATATTTTCTTGAGCTAACAGGGTTATTACAATTTAAAGGGTTTATGAAATGGCTTTTTTTGTTTGTTTTTTAATTCTGTTGTCTGAGATCAACTTAAGACGTTTGCGTTTTTTTTACATAAATGAAACCCATCGTAATGAATTAGTAATAAGCTATTTTCTGCCCCAGTTTTGAGGCTCTCTCCTGAACGCTTAGTTTTGATGGGCACTGAAGACGTGGAAGTAAATAATTTTTTTTATTACTTGGCCCGCCCGATCGGTGGATAGAAACATGCCCTTCAAATATCAAGTCAAGAAAGTGAACAATACAGATCCAAAAGGGAATATTATTTTACCATTTGAGATTTACCGGCCTGCCGACGAGCTTACGTTTTGGCTGCCTGTCTGGAAAACACATAGCCCCGGGACGTTGGGCTTTGCGAGCCCTGGCCCATACATGTCCGAATCTGAACCCGAATCACAATGAACCAACATATAAAGGATTCTCCAGCCTGTGACAGCGTGCTAAAGTTATGCTCTGTTAGACACATACAGATAATCAAAACGATCTGTAACAATGCAATACTATCACATATAAAAAAAACATGTTTTGCTCACATAAGTGTGTTGCACCATTCCTGTCGGATACAATATAGAAGGCACAGCGTTGTGTTTCAATCTCAATATGTCTGCAAATCCAGCTCGACCTGGGACTTGTTTACAAACGATTCCGCAGTGAAATAAAGCGAACACTCGTACATTGTCTTCCCTACATGAGCTGTAGTATAACACATTCCTAATATTAGGAACCGAAGGACGCTTATGGAGTGACTATATTCTTTCACAATATCTTGCGATCTTCTTCGTCATTTTTTTGTTTTTGGCTAGCACAATCTGAACAGCTCCATGAGTTGGTGGCCGGGGCTACTGAATTAGGTGTGCTTATTATTCTGTAGAGGCGTGGTTTTGCCACCAAGCGGCAACCTCCCCCAATTTCTGTTGAAGCCAATACAGAAGTCATTTAAACTGCAATTCATCGACTGGCTACTATGGACAGGCTCCAGAAGGGAGCAGAAAAAGGCCAGCTCGTCTCTTCTTTTACGCTTCAGAACGGCTCTTCAGAATCCTATGGGTGACGTCACGGACACTACGTCCATATTTTTGTACAGTCGATGTTCGTCAAATGATGACGTCAAGGTGTGGCACATTCTGAGATTGATCCTTTTCTTGGCCTGTTGTCAATAAAAGCTTTTCTTTGACTAACAAGGAAGTTTTCAGCTCTGCAAATTTACAAGATATTCTTATATTACCATGACCTTTTATACATTGGAAGTTGATTCTCAATTCAGAATTAAAATAATGGTTTTAAATAATTAAAAACAAAAATGATTAAGCTGAATTTATCATCATTACTCCAGTCTTCAGTGTCACATGATCCTTCAGAAATTGTTCTAATATGATGATTTGTTGCCCAAGAATTATCAGTGTTGAAAACATGATCTGCTTCATATTTTTATGGAAACATGCATTTTTGTTCAGGTTTCTTTGATGAACAGACAGTTCAAAGAACAGCATTTGTTTGAAATCGAGATGTGATGTAACAATATGTAATGCTCTTTTGTAGCATGAAATAAACTAACTGCCGTCTTTCACATCCGCTCAGGAAAGCTTTGTATGAAATCCTTTGCCATCCAAACTATGCTAGCTTGTTTTATTTACATGAAGAATTTAAATTTGTCCAAATGTAAATGAATACCAGTTATTGTTATACAAACAAACAAACAAACAAACAAACAAACAAACAAACAAACAAACAAACAAACAAACAAACAAACATAAAACAAAACAAAAACCAACAAAAAACCCAAAACAAAGCTTACAAACACATGATCAATTTACATTTGCATTTTGGGCCCTTTATCAATAACCACTAGGCTCAGACACTTACACAAAAAGATACAGTAAAATCAAATTATGCCTATATATGTAACACCAAAAAATAAATAAGAGATTTACCAAAAGAGAAGCGCACTTAAAACATAATATTGTGTAACTTTTAAACAAAGAGAAATATACAGTTGTGGTTGAGTATTTCTAGTGTACATACTGATTACATTTTTCATAAATTCATTTGCATCAACATGCCAGAGGCATGTAATAAAAGTTTGCAGTTCTGATCACCGTGTTGTTTTCTGTACGGTACATCAACTAATACGTATTATTCTGCCTCTTGTCTAACAGGAAATGATGCTGATGAGTCTCTGCTGTCTGGAGCTGCAGTTGGAACAGAAGTCTATGATGAAGGGCAAGAACAGTAAGAACATCACAATCAGTCAGACGCTTGTGTTGTGTTTGACATCAGGCATTTCACAAACCATGAAAAGTAATCACATAAATGTAATGTGCTTGTATGATTTACAGTGTCTCAGAGGAAGACCATGTCTGCTTCAGGAAGGGATTGTGGGGACGTGGAAGGACCAGAGAACCGCTTTCAGTCGGATTTATTCCTCCTGACCATGGCCTCGTCTCAGAGAGATCTGTTCGGAGACGACTGGCTCTCTTTTGCCGTCAGAGTTCACTGGCTTAAAGCACGACACCTCGCCTTCCAGGCAAGAGAGCTCCGTTATTAGAGACAAACACAAATTTTTCTGTTACATCATTTGTCATGGTTCTTCACAAAGATGGCGTATGCTAGTAAGACATGTTTGAATGTCTTGATTAGTGCTCATAGAGAGGAGAAATGACACTGTATACATGTGTGTTAATGTGCTGTTTTAGGGTGACATGGAGGAGGCACTGGAGTGTTATGACATGTGTGTCGGTCTGCTGAAATGTCAGACAAGTGAGATGGAAAAGATCACCATCCTACTGCCCAACCTCAGCATGGACAATGCCATCTCTATAGAGGAGGTACAGTACAAACAAAATAAATCACCTCTGTGAATTCATAGAAGAGCCCAGGGCTGCTCCATTATGGCAGAAATGATATCTTGGTCAACATTGAAATCACGATTATTTAACAGGATGATGGATGGGTGATATGATCAAATTCTTATTTCATGATATATGTCATTTTAAAATGTCACAATTAGTAATAGTTCAGCAAAAAAATACAAATGAAATGAACAGTGCTTTAGAGTTTTAAGAAACTGAATAAAGTATAATCAAATGTAAAATATCAGTGCTGTATGCATTAAATATAGACTAATCCTTATTGAAAACTACAAAAGTTATACATTCAAGAGCAGTGAGTGATTTCTCCTTGTCTTTTGTTTTTTTATTAACATTAATGACTTCAGCAGGTTTATTAAGCTACACTCACTTTAGGAGCTAACGCACGGATCTAATATACTGTTACACACGCACTCTATCTCAGTGTTTACATTCACTTAAGACGTAATCGACTGTGTTTACGAGGATACTTACCAAAACGGCATTTTGACATACAGCTCTGGAACAAATTGAGAGACCACTTAACATTGATTTTGATGTTAAGTGGTCTGTTAATTTTTCCAGAGCTGTATTTGTGTGTAGGCTATTTGACGGTTTAACTGCTTATCTGAATATATTATACTTTGCTTATGTGCGTTCTGCCTCGTCTCGAAGCGCACTCGTCTCTAAGCACAATAAATATTCTTTATTGGCATCTATGTCTCCATAAAGAACCTTTGACCTCCATGTAACCTTTTCACTGCATAAACGGTTCTTATGTAGTGAAAAAAGTTTTTATTTTATTTATTTTTTTAATGTTCACACTAAGAAAAATGTTCTTTTAAGAACTGATGACCAAAATGTTCTTAGTGGAAACAAAATGGTTCTTCTATGGCATTTCTTTGAAAACCCTTTGAGTGTACATTTGAAGCTGGACTTGACAATAATCTTTTTTCCCCAATGTCTCTCCTAGAATTTATAAATGGCAAAAAAAACTGTATAGTGTCCTGCCTGCGCTTTTCATTTTGTATAAACTAAAGCCGGGTGCACACTGTGCGATTTTGGCCACGATTTGGACGTCTGAGACAAATTTTGCTAATCCTAAAAGATTCCTCTGATCCTAGGCTAAAATCTGACGTCTTTGGTCGTTAGTTGGACATGTTCACCGGCAGCCGATTAATGAGCGCTGCGATCAAATTTTACCTCAGACGAAATTCTGGCAGTGTCAGAAGATTTGGCACACAATCCTGCAGTGTGACTTCTCCTACGACGACCGTCAAATATCTCAGTTTTTCAAGACAAACTATGACCAAAACGAGAGCTAAAAATTTCTTTGTAGCCAGCATTTCAGTCTGGCGTGTAATGCAGCTCACTGTCACTGAACGCGTCATTCATTGATGATATAAAACTCCAGGTGAGTTTTCTTGTGTGCGTCCGTTTTTAGCGCGCATTCACTATTGTGCAGTCTGACATTAATGCCAACTGAGATCTTACAGTGTGACATGGCTTACATCAGGGATCATGTTCGTACAGTCTGACAAGGGACATTCGCAAAGGATTTTGAAAAATCACACAGTGTGCAGGACACATTAGGAGTTTTTTCAGCTTAGTTTCTAACAAAGTAGTCTGGGTGAACTAGAATAGTTTGTATTGTGGTGTGAATGCTAGACTTTTTCTGCATTGTAGATCAAACTTGATTTTAAAAGAGCATGGCTCCAGTTTTGCATGATATGACCCATTTTAAAAATAGAAACATATCCGCTGTTGTCTACTCATTGCTCTGTTTAGATTGAGAAGAAGCTGAAGTCTCTAGAGCGATGTCAGTCTCTAGAGGAGATCCAGAGACTGTTTGATGCGGGGGACTATCAGTCTGTGGTGCGTTTACTGCAGCCCACACTGAGCTTCGGCCACGGCTCGGCTCGGCTAAAACCTCTGGATTACATCAGCTCTGCCCCTGAGAGACCAGCACAGCTGCTGCTGCTGCAGGTAAAACACACAAGCATTCTCCCTAAAGTGCCTCTATTATGCTTTTTTAAAGGCATTTATTTTAAAGGCACCTTTCGTTTGGGAGTCTTCTACAACAGGTTTCAAACACTTTCATTTTCTCATGATATACATTGCACATCACCACAGTGTTCAATGATTGTTAAACGACTCAATGGATGAATTGGTCTCTCTAAACCCCTCTTTTCCACAAGCCTACTCTGCTCTGATTGGTCAGACAGCCCAGTCTGTTGTGATTGGTTTACCTCGTACAGCACCTGTCGAAAACAACGGACATTAACATAACTGAACTTAAGCTCACGAGGCTTCCCAAAATTCAGCTATTGTACACACTGTAAAGACAGTAATGAGGACGTCGATTTTACCATATAAATCTGTGCACGTGTCTGATGATGAAACATTGAAAGAACTAGTTATTCAACATGAACCTCCATCACAAGGACGACTTGAGCAGGAGTTTCTCAGTGATACGCTACTCATTTTGAGGTTCATTATGAGATGATGCAGCTGTAATTCCTCACCATCAGCATTAACAACATCCATAACATCCATCCATCAACAAACCCATGTGTGTATTTCTGATTTACTGTGGAGCACATGTGGGAACTGTATCAGTAACAGTGCATATGTTAGCCGTGAATGACTGATGGAAGATCAATGTTTGTAAAACCTTGCTCCATCCTTCATCTTTACTAAAGTAGTAAGAACAACAGACGATCTGCATTAATAGACAGTTTTAGGTAATAGTGGCCCTCAGCTGATGAGCAGAAGTATACTCATGTAAGACAGTGATAACGTGAGTTACACAATATAAAACACAAAACTTTGTATTTTATATACATCATTAATTATTCATATTTACAAGTTGTCATTCTGAGGAGCAGCTGTTGCAACTAATGCAAGTGTTTTGTGAATCCCTCTTTGAACTGAGATTTGAGTAAAATGACGTGTTTGAGGCAGGGACAAGTTGTTCGCGGGCTGAACAAAGAACGACTCCTACAGGCGGTTCAGAGACGATTCTTTCTTTTAGGAGACAACAACTTTGTTTTGCCTTTTACAACTTTGCCAAACGTTTGCAATCACAAACAGCTGTTTTACACCCTGTATGAAAGGGAATATTCAAAAACCCTTAATGGGGCACTTTATTTTCTCATAATATACATGGACGCATTACCTCTATTCTCACAGTGTCTGAAACGATTCGATAAATGATTGTCTCTCTAAGCCCCTCCTTTCTGAGAGCCTGCTGTGCTCTGATTGGTCAGATGTCCCAGGTTTTTGTGATTTGTCGAACGCTTAAAGGTAGGATAGTTAGGAATTGGTTAAAAAACTTTTTTTCCAAATTTGTTTAAACTTTCTTTATATATCAATACATAATTAAATTGTAAGTTCTCTGAAAAAGAAAGTATAAAAATTGAGTGTCTGTAGATCTCTCAGGACTGTTTAAAAGACAGCTCATTATTTTCATTCACTCCGCCTTCTCCCTTCTGGGCTCTTTCCAAAGCCACGCCCCCAAAACACATGAACGCGCCTCACCGACCAATCAGCTGGAAGACGTTTTATTTACCTCAGACAAGCGGTGTGTATGTAGTCACGTCAGAATCACATGTAATAAAAATCGAACGTTATCAGAATGAATATAAACAAATAAGATGTCTTTTAGTACTCACTGTCAAGCTAGAATACCGGTACTGGTAAAGTTTAAAATATTTTTGTTAATTCGGTAAAGAGCTAGTTATATTTATAAGGCAAAGAAAACGGGTAGCATTGATACGTTTTTCCAATAACATCACTTATACTGTAATGAAGGTGAATTTCCTGTAAGATTCATAACATATACTGTGTTTTGCATGTAAGAGTTTCCATGATGAAAGCATTGTTGATTAGCAGTAGCTAAAGCTAACTTAGTTCTAAAAAAGTTCCTGGATGCGGTGTACTAGCTTTACACATGCATTTTGTTATCTAAAATTAAATTTTGCGAAATTCAACACGACAGTGATCAACTTGAGCTAAACATATTGAGTATTTATCATCTCTACTAATGGCTAAGTGTATAATATTGTAACTTTATGCTAAGTAATGTTATTAGCTATATTAGGCAGCTTCATGTGCTCTTGATACATGCTTCATGAAAACATAAACCACAAAAATATATAATCAAAATGAAAGATTACCTGTCCAGCAGAAATACAGCCAGCAATGAGTCGTTTTTCAGGTCCATCAGTTCTCACCATCGTTGGAAAGCCACGCAGATATTTACTCGCGTTTGATTTCTTTGTTTATCTAAAGACTTTCTGTGCATTGCCTTTTATTGTTTGCCTTCGCTGACTGCAAAACCCTGCACTGTGAATTTTGAATGCTCTTTCTCTGCCATTATTTTGCCTGGGTTTCTTGCCTCTTGAACTGCTCAAATCAAACGGGTCCGCGCATGTGGGCGGGTCCTGTAGCGAAGGTCGCCCAACTTAATAATTTGTTTCGTCCCCGAACGAAAATAATGAGCTGTGTTTATTGCAGATTAAAAAGTCTAAAGTCACTCGAATTTTATACTCTCCTTTTCAGAGTACTTACATTTTAATTATGTATTGACATATAAAGAAAGTTTAAACAAATTTGGACAAAAGGTTTTTAGATCAGTCCTACCTATCCCACCTTTAAGGACCCTATGTACTTGTTCTTTGCTTGGGGAAAAAAGAAGTTTAAAATACATGGCCAGCAATATAATGTTAGCGAACATCCCGATGCTGCCCACACTGCTGAGTGCGGCGATTAGATGAATTTGCAAATATGTGTTGCAAAAATGACAGCGGTGAAACAACAGCAGTTAAGAAAGCATCTGATCTTACCTTCATTCTGCAATTCAGCACTCCAGTCACGTCACATCACATTTATTTATAAAGAATATTACATTTTGCTCTTGTAAGCTGTTTCGAACTCCCGAAACTAACACAAAACTAACACAAACAGTTCGTTCTTCAATTGAGCTAGAAGTATATCGAGGCATTTACAGCATGTCTTGGAAGCCAAACCTTTGACCATATCTGAATGTCAGTTCAGGGTTTTCCTCATGGCATCAGTTTAAATACAGTGTTTGAGAGCGGGGCAAAAGAGACGGTTCACGAGCAGTCAGTGAACACCATACTCTGCCGTTATGCAATTTTTTTAGATGTAACACAGGTTTGTAACAGGAAGTGAGACTGGAATTACTGACCAATTTGTTTCAGGCAGTTCAGAATTTTTTTTTTTTTTTTGAAGACAATAACTCCATTTATCTGCACTTTGATATTTAAAACTTTGCAGACCTTTTACATACACAAACTGCTCTATTACACACATAAATGAGAGGTCAAATCAGATAAAACAGAATTGGGGCAATTTTGGAGAGCCTGTATGTACAGTATAATCCAGTGCAAAGTTATTATAAAGACATTATGGATCATTTATATTACCTGCAAATGGACTGCATTTATATAGCGCTTGTATCCAAAGCGCTTTACATTTTTGCCTCACATTCACCCATTCATACACCGACGGCGATGTCAGCCATGTAAGGCGTCATCCAGCTCGTCGGGAGCAGCTGGGGTTAGGTGTCTCGCTCATGGACACTTCGACACTTGGTCAGGTGGAACCGGGGATTGAACCACCAACCTTTCGGTTTGTAGACAACCTACATGAACCACTGAGCCACTGCCGCTACCTAATATTTATTTGTTTAGCTAAGACTCATAATGTAATAACCCGGGCATTAATGCAAAATAAAACCCTTCATAATGATTCAAGAGTCCTTCACTTCTCATCTGGGGTCCTGATCACTCTCAGGGTTTATTTTGTGATAATGACCGGCTGACTATACAAAATCCCTTATAAACAGTATAATAAATCAAAAACATGATAATTTCAAGTGTTTTGGATTATAAAGTGCTATGCTCTTTAAAGAAAGTTATTTAAAGCAAGACACTACAGACAAACCAGTTTTTCATGCACAAGTCTGTGTGGAGACGAAGACGAAACTTTTTCAGACTAGTGGAAAGAAACATCCAAAATACACATACAAGTCTATTTTATTTCACTTTTAATTTCAGTGTTTTAATTACAGCATATATCTTCAAATGCCGGTTTCTCAAAATGAGTCAGAAATCTCCACAGAACATAGTCCTAAAAACATGGTGAACACTTTTTTTGGACTGCAAACAGTATTTTTATGTATTTATGGAGTGATAAAAAGAGATATCCAGATTCTAAAATACCCTTATATAAGTGTGTCAATAAAATGAAAGCTGTAAAATATGCCTAAAAATAATTTTTTCAAACTTCTTGAACATCAAATCATCATATTAGAATGATTTCTGAAAGATCATTTGTCTCTGAAGACTGAAGTAATGATGTGGAAAATTCAGCTCTGATCAGAGGAATAAAATATATTTTACAACACACCAATCAGACATAACATTATGACCACTGACAGGTGAATTTAAAAACACTAATTATCTCTTCATCACAGCTCCTAGTGGGTGGGATATATTGGGACATTTTGTCCTCAGAGTTGATGTGTTAGAAGCAGAAAAAAATGGGCAAGCGTAAGGATTTGAGCGAGTTTGACAAGGGCCAAATTATGATGGCTAGACGACTGGGTCAGAGCATCTCCAAAACTGCAGCTCTTGTGGGCTGTTCCCGGTCTGCAGTGGTCAGTATCTATCAAAAGTGCTCCAAGGAAGGAACAGTGGAGAACCGGCCACAGGGTCATGGGCGGCCAAGGCTCAGTGATGCACGCGGGGAGCGAAGGCTGGTCGGGTCAGGGCTGTTTTGGCAGCAAAAGAGGGACAAGCACAATATTAGGAAGGTGGTCCTAATGTTATGGCTGATTGGTTTATATTCAAATAGAAAACAGCTATTTCAAGTTGTACTAATATTTGTAGTATTACTGTTTTTACTGTATTTTTGATCAAATAAATGAAGCATTCAATTGTTCTTCAATAGCATTCAAAAAAAATCTTCCAAAACTTTTGAAAGGTTCAAATATAATGTAATATAATTAGTCATTATGAATACCTTTTATTCTCCAATGTATACAAGCTTGAAGTATAAGTGTTACTGGATTGTCTCCCAGACATATCTGTGGATCAGTTGTGATTGTCAAAATGATAGAGCTAGCATGTTAAAAGCTGGTTATTATTGGAATAATGTCTATCTTTGCTCAAAGTGTGTGATATCCCATTTGTCTTACATGTGACATGCTTGACCGAACATTTTCTAAGCCCTCAATTCTACTATAGTGTGGCGTTTTCAAGGCACTTAACCTGTTGACTCCTCATCCGTCTTTGTTTTTTTTTCTCCCCAGAGTTCCCTGCTGCGTCTGAAAGACTTCAGCTCCTGCTTTGAGACGTCTGAAGTGTCTCTCAACGAGGCCATGCAGCACTTGAACTCTACATTACCCAGCAGCCCCTCTGCCAAGGAGGAGTGGGTTTCCACCATCACGGCCCTGCTGAAGGGCATCGAAAGCTGCATCACTGACAAGCCTGAGCTGCTCTGTCACACCCCACGCTCCGCAAACCTGCCACGCCTCGCCAACAACCTCATACAGGTCCGTGTGGATTAACGGGAGCATGTTTGTATCTACATGATCACGTTTCTAACTGCTGTGTGTGTGTCTGTCTGTTCTCTAGCTGATAGCCAACAGCATGGTCTTACCTGATGACCCCAAAGAGGTTCATTTCTCATCACTGTTGCCATGGATTCTGCTGTACCACCTCATCAAACAGGAGGAGGCGGCGTTTGACTGCATGCTGCGGCAGCACATCCCAGACGTGGATGACGATGGTACGAATACAGAAAGAGCCATTAAACTGGACTCAATTCTAAAGATTTCTTCTACTTGTCTGGTTGGGCCAGTGGCTAAAATGTTCAAAATAGGCCACACACACGAACACATAAAACATACAACTTAAAACACACAAATGAATATTCCTTTTGGTTATTGTTTTCATAGTTTTTTTTTACCCATGTAATCTTGTATTCATATAAATAAGGTTATAACACCAACAATTTAGGTACCAGTGAATTCCAATTTAGATACCAAAGCAAACATTATTAAAGACAAGTGAACATTCAGTTATTAAAGGGGTACTTCAGCGCTGGGAGGATGAATCTGTATTTAAACTGGGTCATCAATGTAGTAGAAATGTGAAATTATTTTTGAATTTGGTGCCTTCTAGACTGAGAAAAGACAGCAAATGTATTTGTCTCATGGGAATGAAAGACTACAATTCCCAGAATGCTTCGCTGCCCTGTGAGGCCGTTCCCAAAGCCACCTACTGGATTACTGTGACTGAGTTAGAGAAGACACTACAATTAAAAACTGAACGTGTGTGTTCAATATAATGAGTGAGTCGCCGCGCGTGTATCACAGCACTGAGCACTGACTGCAGGAGTGAGATAAATGAGCTGATGAGCTCTCGTGATGAGAGCTGAGGTAATCGCGACTACACTCGCGGCATACATTCACAACGCGAGTTCAGTCTGGCGTGTTTCAGTTCATGCCTTTGCAAGCTTAACTTTCAAAGAAATTAATTAGAGAAGTTAGAAGACTTACATTGCTCAGCATAGCTCCGTTTAAATGAGTGCCTGTAGCTGAGCTGAGCTGTGAGTGTGATCTCCATCCCCATGCGTGGGTTCAAAACATAGATACAAAGATACAAATTAGTTTCTCAGGTAGGTTTATAACCAGCTAAATGTTCACTCTGGGCGACTAAACAATATCTATCATTAGCCATTGGCTAATGGTGTGTTAGAGGCTAAGATTAAGTTTAGCATAGATATTTTTACTTGTTGCACACTCTCTGTCAAGCAATCGATCTCTCTGTTTCAGTTTAGCTTCAGCTCAATGGATGCGTAGCGTACCTGTATTTGACATACCTTAAGCTCTAGTGGAAGATGGATAACTTACCGTCGCTTTGTTGAGAACGCTGTTTCTCTCTCACACACACACACACGTAAAGAGAGAGAGAGTCTTAAATACCACGCAAAAACATACTGTAACAGATTTGCCATTTTAGTTTTATTTTAGAACCGCTAATATTTTTAATTCAATTTAATTATGCTTTCATTTAAATTTTAGTTACGTTTTAGTAAGTCTGTTGTTTTGTCTTTTTTTTGTGTAAATGTCTGTTTGTATTTATTTTATTTCATTTATAGTTTAGTATAAACCAATAATAATACTGATACTAGTTATATATATATATATATATATATATATATATATATATATATATATATAAATCTAGAAAGTTCAAAACAAAACTTACCATTGACAAATGGTCTGTTGAAAGACAACCAGCACGTACACCTCAAAACATTAGATTCTTCCGTGCTGAGGAGCCTTGCCAAGGAACAACCCACGTAAAGAAGATAGTTCTGAAAATAACTGCAATTCCAGGGTTTAAACAGAGATATGCAGATAGGCAAAACTTATGGACTGTAGCTTTAAAAACTCATAAACTTTTGTGATGATGCAGCACTGGCCAGATCGGAACATTGACAGTTCTGTTAACTGTCTCAAGATTCTTTGTCTGGCAAGTCCTTTAATATACGACAATTCACCACGACGTCACAACAGTAATAAACGGTCTTCCGGGTGGCAAAAGCCGAAGCGTTCCTATGGCAACGCTAGTAAATTGCTTGGGATTCAGACATAGTTACCATGATTATTGAGGGACTGATTAATTAATTCAGGAGATAGCAATACATGAAATGCCTAACCTTGGTCTAGTACATGTAGCGCTAGTCTAATACCATCATTTTTAAATGAGCCTCAGCTTACCATTGAGTAGTTATTTTAGTAACTGTTGCTGTTTGACTTACAATACATTAGGCTATCGTAGATGGTCTATTCCTGTTATCTAACTAAAAAGGCTATGATTGTTTTCTGTTGCTCGGTCGGATCAGATGGCACAGACGTGAGCTTCTGACGGTCAAAAGGATATAGCGTGCTGTAGACTAGCGCTACTCCACTAACGTTAGGCATTCTCTCAAACTAAACTCGAGGTGATGATGAAGCCAATGTGGTACACGCATCAATCATCCATCAGCCTACTACTATGTTTTGCTTTTCCTATTTCTTCCATTGGCATTCGATCAGTAGCCTACATGACACTAGAAGTTCGATCTCTTCCTACTTTGCACTTCCTACAGTGACTGGCAATGAGAGAGATCTAAAGTTTACTAATATTAGTCTCGAATTTCCCCAGCTGAAGATAAAATGCTCTGCTGTGATTTTGTAGATGGAGCGTTTTTGACAATACTTCTCTGTACGCCACTTTTGATGACGTCCACTCGCTTTAGCCTCCTCACCCACAGGTTTTGCTGGATATATTTACTTTTTTTCTGAAGGAAATCCATACAAACCTACACCTTTTGCTGTATATCTGACCCTATCAACCCCAAACACAACATGTTTTCATCATAGTTTCAACTTTAATCAACAACATGTTCTTAACTATGTAACTGTGTACAGTAGCCGGCTGATCTCTTCAGATGGTCAGAAGAAGCCGCTCGCGTTCTGCCACCCGGAAGTGTCTTTTGAAATGCCGTATTGAGCCCTGTTTAAAGGTACACTGAGTAAAAAAATAAAATAAAAAAAATGTAAAATCCAAAAGGATTTTTGTCTTACCCTGATTCACTATGGTAAGCCTATTAAAAGTGTTTATAAGGTCAGGATGGTTTTCATGGGAAATTGCGTACGTGTCCCTCGCCTGTGCGTGTCTCATCATATCTGTAAATAGAGTAAAGTTTCTCCAGCTTCTTTGACACATGCCTGGTGTGGGAGTAGCTGAGATTAGTTGTCACAACGACTGAGAAAGGTCGTGATGGAGCTGATAAATCTTAAGAATCAACATCGGCTTGGTTTTTCAGAACTGAGGGATTTGAAATATTGTAAAAGTGAATCTGTGATGATGGTGTTTTATTAGTCAACAGGAGACTAAGGTGTTTAGTTTAAGGTGTAACAGATAAATTGCCATATGGAGCTCTTTAACAAGTTCAACAAAGTTCATCATAAAGTCACGCATAACGGAAGCACAACCAAAACTGTGTTGTGTTTTTTTACCGTAGAGGGCCAAATGTCACATGGTGCAAGTTTTCAATATAGTGTGTGTTATATTTGACAGTGTTGATGCCCCATGTGTTTGTGCTCTATAGAGGATGACACTCCACTGCTGCCCTCCTCCCTCATGCTTCTGAACACGGCACATGAATACCTGGGCCGTCGCTCCTGGTGCTGCAACTCTGATGGCACTCTGCTCAAATTTTTTGTGAGTGATTTCTGTTTCAAATAAATGCTGTTCTTTTTAACATCAACTAAATGATGATTAAGATAATTAATCAGATAATTAATCAAAGAATCGTGAAAAACAACAACAGTGTTTCCATACAAATATGAAGCATTAATAATCATAAAAAAAATGTTGAGCAGAAAATCAGCATAGTGTTGCATGATCCTTAAGAAATCATTCTAATGAGTAATGATGCTGAAAATTCAGCTTTGATCACAGGAATAAAATACATTTTACAGTATATTAACAGAAAGGTTGTTTTTTTAAATAATATTTAATATATAACATAAGAGACTTGCTTCAAAACATTTTTAAAATCTTACTGACCTCAAAACTTAGTAGTGTAATTGAGTTAAAAACAGCAACATTTAGCTAAATATTTTGCCTTAAAAAAAACACAACAAAACCCTTGTGCTGTCTGTTGATTGTGCGTCTGTGTTTTAAGGTGCGTGTACTGCGGGAAAAGCTCTCAGGACAGGAGAAGCTGCCATATAAAGAGGATCTGGAGACGGCACTTGAGCAGTGTTTCTTTTGCATGTACGCTTACCCGAGCAAGAAGAGCAAAGCCCGATATCTAGAGGAGCATTCTGCCCCACAGGTAACACACACACACACACACACACACACACACACACACGTTGGTCTATGTGGTTTACAGGGACTCTCCATAGGCCTAATGGTTTTTTATACTGTACAAACCGTATTTTCTATCCCCCTACATTGCCCCTGCCCCTAAACCTACCTATCACAAGAAACAATCTGCATTTTTACTTTCTCAAAAAAACGTCATTTAGTATGTTTTTAAAGCTATTTGAAATATGAGGACATTTAAAATGTCACAGAGCAAAAGTATACAGAGCAAGAGAAGTCACAAGAGAGGGGTGTTTGAAGATTTCCATGTCAAAGAAGGCGGAGTTTCAGAGCCACACCTACTTATTACATCATGCACAGACATTACAGCAAACCTTTCCAGAAAGAACACTTGAAACAAACAAAATATTACTTTGCTATATATTAATAGCAAAGTAATTACTATAATTACAAATATTACTTTGCTATATATTACTAGCAACGTAATTACTATAATTACAAATATTACTTTGCTATATATATATATATAATATGTAAAGTCACGCTTTTCTGTATGGCAATCTGATGGATGAGTCTAGGTTTGGCGGTTACCAGGAGTACTTGCATAAGTTTGGTGGAGGGGGGATTATGGTGTGAGGTTGTTTTTCAGGGGTTGGGCTTGGCCACTTAGTTCCAGTGAAAGGAACTCTTAATCCTTCAGCACACCAAGACCTTTTGGACAATTTCATGCTCCCACCTTTGTGGGAACAGTTTGGGGACGGCCCCTTCCTGTTACAACATGACTGCTCTCCAGTGCACAAAGCGTCGGTCCATAAAGACATGGATGAGCAAGTTTGGTGTTGAGGAACTTGACTGGCCTGCACAAAAGTCCTGAGCTCAACCCATCAAAACACCTTTGGGATAAATTAGAGCGGAGACTGCGAGCCAGGCCTTCTCGTCCAACATCAGTGCCTGACTGCACAAACGTGCTCCTAACCCTTGTGGAAAGCCTTCCCAGAAGAGTTGAAGCTGTGAGATCTGGAAAAAGTGGGAAAACTCCATATTAAAGCCTTCGGATTAAGAATGGGATGTCATTAAAAATTCATATGCATGTAAAGGCCTGTTCCTGATCTGAGGGCCTGGTGCAGGTTCACTTAGTCTGAATCTAGTTTAACAACAGGCAGAAAATGGTCTGTGAGCCAAGCACATGGTCCAAAAGGGTTGTCCCTAGTCTCTTAACGAATCATGGATGTGTTTTGGGCATAATGTGCAATAAACCAATCAAGAGTCTCATCTTCTTTTCCTTTTAAAGGCCAGGTGCACTTGCTCCATGGCTGATTCACTTTTTACATGGAGGAAAGACTGAACACTTCTTCAGAGAGGAATCCTTTTATTTTTAATATTTAAAAATGTGTGTGTCCTGCTGTGCGTCCCTGTGTGTGTAATAAGCAGTGTCCGCGTGTTGTGCACATATTACTAACACGCCTCTTTAAATAACACAAAAAATACTGCACTATTGACTTTAGGGCAGGGTTTTGTTGGTCAATGGCGCAGTCGTTTTTAGTTACTTAAAATAGCAACGCGCCAACAATGCTTCTGAGAACACCTGGTTTTCAGACCAGCATGGCCGTAGGTGAACAGATGGCGCAAGTGCATTTGCTATTTAAACAACCTGCTGCTGGCCGTGAAAATTATAACTTGGGATGAAACGTGCAAAAAACACTTGTTGCACCTGGCGTCACGTTGTGTCAGGTGTATGATAGGGCCCCGAATGTTATACTTCAAGTGAAATTGAAGAATTAGTTAGTGTTACCTCATATCGAACAAAATCAGGCCAAAAGGAAGGCCATTTTGTTTGTGTCAAGTGTTCTTTCTGGAAAGGTTTGCTGTAATGTCTGTGCATGATGTAATAAGTAGGTGTGGCTCTGAAACTCCGCCTTCTTTGTCATGGAAATCTTCAAACACCCCTCTCTTGTGACTTCTCTCGCTCTGTATACTTTGTGATCACTCAAGGTTTTCTGCCCACTAAACAGCACAGAATAATGTATCATAAACAACTGATTGTCATGCTACATGGTATGCTTGTTAAAAAAAAAAAAAATTTTTTTTACTACAAATTAAGTTATTACTGATGCTTCTTTCTGCTACTAAAATTGTCTTAATAGTGTTGAGTTCAGTTACTTAAGTATCAAAAGTAACACAATTTATTGTCTCAAAGATTTAAGAAGCTTTTTTAGCTGTCCCCGAGCTAATGAAGGTAGGTGGGTGTTGGGTAGGGTGAGTTGGCGGTCTGATTCAGCAAGAATTCGGTGATTGATTATCTTTTGGCAGCAAGAGTCGCATTGATCATTTAGCCACCCACACACTCCATTATGCAGCACTGCTCTGTACACAGGAAATGCTGTACGCACCATCAAAGTATAATACCGAGGCTTATTTCTGTGTCTGGAGGAAACAGATTGTGTGGTGTAGATGATATCTGTGTTTTTGCAGGCAAATATTGAACTGGGCTTAGATTGTGGAGCTGTGAGGTACAGTGCCATTTTAGCAAAAGGGAAAAACAACCACAAATTCAAAGTTAATGTTGGCGATTTTTGGATTTTAGCTGTGATTATTATGATTAAGCATGCCATTAAGCTATTTTTTATCTATACTTACAATAAAATAAATGTATTCTGTAGATTTAAAATCACCATTTCTCTTGACCTTTTCCTTTATTTTGCATGAGTTTGGTGAGTTATTGTGCATTCGGGGCCAAAATATGTCGTAATAATTACATATTCTTTCGGCCTACACTTCAGAAATCAGTGTCAGGTAACAAATTACTGGATCCCAGCTTGGTGAACAAACAGTACAATCTAGTTTTATTCTCTTTAGTGTTAACCAGATTTTATGTTTCTTTTATTTATCTGATCCTGCATTGTTAGTGTTATAAATCAAATCTAATGAGTTTAATTTTTTGGCCCTGTTATAGCCATTCTCATAATGCCAGTGGGAAAATTGTGTTTTGTGCAGATGTGTAATTGATAATTCTGTCTTTTGTCACCTGTCAGTGCAGTCGAATAGTTCTGATAATGAAAAAAATCTTAGTGCGGAGGATATTATTGCATCCCTTTTGTTGTGTTCAGATTACTGTTATTCCTGTAAAGCACAAAAAGAGCTGTTCTAACTCACAGATTGACAGAAATACAAGTCCCCCATTTCCCCAGATAATTCATATGTGTATCGCAAAATCTCCTTAAGGTATACTGTACATTCAGTGACTAAATGGATATGGTAAAACATTTTTTTAAATTATAATAATATTATCGTAAAAATAGTAATTAAAGGTTTAGTTTGCCCAAAAATGAAAATTCTGTCATTAATTCCTCACCCTCATGTCTTTGGAAACCCGTCAGACCTCCGCTCATCTTCACACACAGAAGAAGATATTAGTGTTGAAATCCGATGGCTCAGAAAGGCCTTCATTGACACTAGGGTTGGGAACCGAGAACCGGTTCTTATGCAGAACCGATACTGATTTTTGAAAAATACCGGAACCGCGCGAAATTCCTGAGTGTCGGTTCCGAAAACGGTTCTGGTGCAATGTGTGTGCGAAGCGCTGGGAGTATAGCCGCGAGCCGCGCTCCCGCTCTCTCTCTCTCTCTCACACACACACACACACACACACACACACACACACACACACACACACACACACACACATACATACTCACACTCACACTGTCCTAGCGCTGCCGCCTCCTTTCCCCTCACGTCACTTTTTTAAAATCCCCCACAGCGCGAGTCCCGCAAACGCGGCGCCGAGGAGCTTGTTTGTAATCCAAGGACAATGGCTCATTAGTTTCGAAATGGTTTGGGTACAAGGTGATCGTGCTGAAAATAAAGGCGTTTGTCTAGCGTTATGAGCTCATTTGAAACATTGCCGCGGCTCATTTAAGAAAATGACAGCTCTGAAGAGACGCCGCTTTGGTTCGAGGTAAGTTAGTGCTAACAATAATAAAGAAAGACGATCAACACCTTATGTGTTACCACTGAAATGTGTGTATATATATATATATTTCCAAATGTAAGCCCATCTTATGCGGAATGCACGCTTCATACTGTCGTCTGCTCTGGCTCTGTTTACTTTTTGCAAACCTTGTGAGCGCGCAAACGCTGCGACCTCGCACCAAATGTTTTTATTGGTTTATTAAGTACAAACAGGAGAGTTATGAAAAATTGAGCGCGAGGGATATGTTCACTTCACACAAAAATATTTTGGAATGAGACGGCTAACTGTAGTAGCGTTTAGTCCACTGTCTATAATAGCCTAATTTAGAGATCACTTTTTTTTTTTTTAACAGACAACTTTGATCGGTTAACGTTGACGGTCAACCATCGGTCAAACAGTCATCGGTTAACATCCCTAAAACAGAGAGAGAAAATGTAATAAGACAATTTCAGAGGTGTAAATTTGAACATGTTTATTTTAATTTCCATAAAGTCCATATGGCTCGATTAATCCTGTAATATATGTATAGTACAGGACTTTTTTTTGACATTGCCAACCTGTAAATTCTTTTGAGAGCAAGTAATAAACACAAAAAAGTATTGTTTAAAGTTGCGTATTGTGCCTTTTTCCTTTACCACTATTTGTTTAATAATTTTAATGGAACCGGAATCGGAACCGGAATCGTTAGGCGGAATCGGAACCGGAACCGGAACCGAAAAATTTCTCACGATTCCCAACCCTAATTGACACCAATGTCATTTCCTCTCTCAAGACCCATAAAGGCACTAAAGACGTCGCTACAAAGCCCATCTCACTACAGCGGCTCTACAATCATTTTATGAAGACACGAGAATAGTTTTTGTGTGCAAAGAAACTAAATAACTACTTGTATAGTGATGGGCAGATTTCAAAACACCGCTTCCTAAAGTTTCGGCGTGTAATGAATCAGTGTATTGATTCATGATTCAGATAGAGTGTCAAACCCCCAAACCGCTGAAATCATGTGACTTTGGTGATCCGAATCATGAATCGATACGCTGATTCATAATGCTTCGAAGCTTCAGGAAGCAGTGTTTTGAAATATATATATATATATATATATATATATATACACACAAAAACTTTAAAGCAGCACTAGGTAACTTTTCAACCTTCAAAATATATTTTCAAGACTCTTGTGTTGATAAATCGACTTACAATAGGTTAAATGACACGTCTGCCATAGCCTGATGGGGTCTGTATCGTTTTTAATCGTACTTTTAAACTTCGGGTTTCGGGTAGTAACCCGAGAACAAAAAGAACTATAAAATTCGACTGCTTTACGGCATATACGTCACTTCCACCAACACACACACATTACATTCGGACGTGCGAGCCCAACTTTGTTTGTCGGATAATATAGTCATGTCCGAAGCAGCAGAGACAAATAAGAAAGAAAAGGTTTTGTTGGAGGAAAGCAATAGGAGGAAACGAAAAAGTGATGGGATTAAAGGCAGGACGAGGGTCAACATGTGACCAGCGTTTGCTCGTCGGCGTGAGCTGAAGGAGGCGTGCCCGACCGATGCTGTCCTGCTTGTTACGGTGATTACCTACCACTCAAACATTGAACTGAAGTATCATATAGATTCTGTAAAACGGTAACCAATAGACTACTATAATGACGCTGGCTTGTAAACGTGAGCATCACGATTATTTTGCGTTTGAAAAAAATAAAACCCATGAAATTATATTCATATGACATGCTGAAACACATGCCACTGACTGTACCTGGGATGAAGACATTTCAAACGCGCCGCCAGAAGAACACCTGCATGTGAACTCCTCCTGCAGTGTTCAGGTTAACTGTTAGTGCTGCACCAACCCGCGGGACGCTTATATGAAGTTATTTGGCCCGCCCCGCACCACTGTATATATTTTTACAACCCGCCCTACACCCGCGACCATTAAATAGACATACGGGGTCCGCGGGTTATGAGACGACCCGCGCATCACTAGTTCAGGGCTATCAGGGTTGTCATGTCAACAAATGCACGCGCGATGGCATCCCCTGATGTAGGATGACAGAGTACGGCAGTAGTTGAGGACATTATTTTTTTAAACTGTAGGGGGACCCCGAGAGCAAAAGTTACCCAGTGCTGCTTTAATGTTGTCTAAACTAATATAAAATTGCTACATTTGAAATAAAAATGAAGGAAAATTTGAAATGTTATATTAATAATACTAAAATAACACTACTGGTACTATCTCTCTTTTTGCCTCTTTCCATCTATCCTCAATGCCACCTCTGATCTAGGTGGAGCTTCACTGGAGCGATGCCATCTATATGTTTGAGTACTTTAAGCCCAAAACCTTGCCAGAGTTTGACAGCTATAAAACCAGCACTGTGTCTGCTGACCTTGCCAACCTGCTTAGAAGGCTGTCTGGAATAATCCCACGCAATGACGGCCCCACGCTCTCCGTAGACGAAGTGTCTGCCTATATTGAGGGAGGTGCTGTCAAGGTATGTGCTCATTGACCTTCGTCCGTTCATCTGGATCTGTTTTGTCTGTTCATCTGTCACTTAAAGCGTTTCTCTTTGCCCAAGGTGCCAGCGCTTCCGGAAGGAGCTTCCCCAGCGCCCCCTGTGGTGAACGAGCTGTACTACCTGCTGGCGGACTACCACTTTAAAAACAAAGAGCAGTCTAAAGCCATCAAGTTCTACATGCACGACATCTGCATGTGTCCAAACAGGTCTGCTAAAATTGTACATCTTAACTTTTTAACATGAAATAAGAGAATTCAGTTTGATTAAATGTCTTATTTGATATAATGTTAATTAGTTGATGATAAATATTAGAGCCCTGCACGGGCCTCAAATCTAGGCACTAGCCCGGCCCTGGCCCGAGACGCTGAGGCCCTAGCCCGGCCCGTGTCCGACAGCTTATCAAAATTCTCGGCCCGAGTCCGACTGGAGCCCGTTTTTTTTTGTTTTTTTTTTTACATTATTGCAGCCATTAAAATAGTTCTGTTTTGTTTTTAATGTCAAAGTAGTTATATTTCGTTTTGCTTCTTTATTAAGTTAATTTAGAAAAAAGTTTTAATTTTTTTAAGTGACGACCAAAAGCGGCCAGCGGCCGACAGTGAGTTAACCGCATATTTAATCTATTTAGTCTCTCAAATCAACTCTTGACTTGTCTTGCCTATAATAAAATCCATAAAACACTTCAAGCATCACAATGTTAGTTAATTTCGCCAACTATTACCACCAGTAGCCTAAAAGGCATTTTTGAGGAGCTGAGGCAAGCTGATTCTGCTCGCGGCTCTCGCAAACGGAGCTAAACAAATAAAATAAAAAAAGCACATGCAGGTTGTCTTATAGCCTACCTTACACCTACACAAATGAATATAAATCTGATCTTCAATTCCCGTGGTATATGCTCATTTAACGGACTTTACAGCAACGGAAGCAAAAGATTCAAGATGCATTTTATTCAGCAGCTTATTTCAAATTCAAAGACCACATAAGAGAGCGCGACCTAAGCGCACTGGTAAGATCATTTAGTCTCATTCATTTTTATTGAAGATGATTGTGTTTTTGACCATCTTAGACTTATTTTAAGTTTAAATTACGTCCATTTGCGTTGGCTTGCATTAGTCATTTGCGGCGATGCGTGTTGCAGCACCATCATATCTATCTGACTACAACATATATATAGCCCATAACACATTGTGACACATAATGACATTTTCATAATGACAATTGTTTGAAAGTCTGTAACATAAATGCAGATATAAGCCTAATTGTAATAATAAAAAACAACATAATTATCGACTTTGAAATATTAAACCAGTCAATACAGAACGAAATATTCTGTAGCCTTTTGCCGTCAATACCATGGATATGGCATGGGCCGGCTACTGCCGACGTTGTCTTTGCTGTATCAATAGGCAATATATTTATATTTAACATGAAGTATAGGGCTTCCCTGTACATTAATAGCAGCAGACGCCCCGCGGATGACACGCAACAGAAACGCCACGCTCACACCACGCTTGCAGTGTGTCTCCGGCCTTAACTCTAGCAGCTGCGCTGAAGAAACGCACGCTGCTGCTGCTGGTGCGGACTCTGAACATGCTCTGAACACTGTGCGAGCCATCTTGACAGTCGCGTTAGCTATTATGGTCTCGTGTTGTTTCCACCAGCGCAGAACTCATTTTTCCTTTTAATTGATAAAATAAATATAAAACAAAGGAGATGCCTAAAAAAGGCCCGAAGCCCGGCCCGCGTTTTAGGTATGACGTGAAAATTGGCCTGAAGCCCGGCCCGAGGGGCGTAAAAAAGTCGGGGCCCGTCGGGCTCTGGCATAAATGCAGGGCTTTAATAAATATCACCATCATGCACAAATGCACAGTTATTAAACACTTCATAGTCTTCACTGCCTAAAATATATATAAAATATATATTCATCTTTATTAAAACCACAAAAGTTTTTCATTCAAGATTAGTAAGTGATTTTCTCTTTTTTCTGTTGTTCTTTAATTATCCGTAATGACAGACAGCATCAGGTTTATTAGGCTGCTGTCACTTTAAGAGCTGACATGCATCACATTTCTTACAACTCTTTACGTTAATTTAAGACTTTGCATGTGAGGATACCTGACAAATCTGGCATTTTGACATTATTTTGTGTGTTTTTGTCCCTTCAAGCACTGTCTGAAGCTTTCTGTGTGCATGAGTGTGTCACAGACAGGACATTCACAAACTGTATTAGCATGCGTAAATGGTTAAAAAGCATTCGCATGATTAAGAGCTTGATCATATAATGTAACGCTTACCAAAGGGTGACCAAACGGATGCTGTGTTTATTTCATTAGATATTTTTAATGTGATAAACTGAAAAAAATAATTGCTCTGCTCGTATGTTATTATTTGTGCAGCCTTACGGTTGAACTCTGCAGATTCCCTTTGAATGCATACAGCTATTCTGTCTCTCCATCTCATGTAGGTTTGACTCATGGGCAGGCATGGCACTGGCCCGGGCCAGTCGCATCCAGGACAAATTGAACTCTAATGAGCTCCGGAGTGACGGACCCATCTGGAAAAACTCTCTGGCTGTGCTGACCTGTTTCAAACGGGCTCTGGAGATAGACGGCTCTAACCTCTCCCTATGGATCGAGTATGGTACCATGTCCTACGCCCTGCACTCCTTCGCTTCCAGACAGCTCAAACAGTGGAAACGCGAACTTCCCCTGGACTTGATCAAACAGGTTTGTATAAATAAAGACTTGTCAGAGAAGATGTGATTTACAAAACGGCACACGAGTGACCAAGCAACAAGAAATAAGAGTCTCAGTTTCTGTTTGTTTGTGTTTACAGATGGAAGAGCGCAGAGACTCAATGTTGGAGACGGCATCGCAGTGCTTTCAGAGCGCCTCTCGCTGTGACGGCGATGAGGAGGAGTGGCTCATTCACTACATGCTGGGAAAGATTGCAGAGAAGCGCAAATTGCCGCCTAAAGACTACCTGCAGCTGTACAAAAAGGTGATCATTTTAGGCTATGGCTGGCCTGGTGGATAATCTGATTGGCTGTGAATGTGTGTCATCTGTCCCCATGGTTGATTAAATCTGACATGGCAATAGTTCAATGATACAGTTTGAGAATGATTAGGACATTCTCTGACATAGGTGTGCTGTCAGTCAATTGACTGCAAATTCACCTTCAGGTCTGGCTCCATTCTGGTATGTATTTGTCATCATTCAGTCAGTTCCTGGTGAATATAATTTAGAAAAATATATGAAACATGAAAATCCGTTGATGGTGTAAAAGCAGCTTCTGAAATACCAAAAGTCAGACAAATCGCATTACAGCTTTTGTGTCACATTTCTCCAGTCTGCACACTACCTGCACGAGGAGGCAGCCAGATACCCACGCAAAATCCACTACCACAACCCGCCCGACCTCGCCATGGAGGCCTTAGAGGTATGTAGTGGTTTGCAATGTGGTGTACACTACTGTTCAAAAGGTTGGTACAATTTTTTATGTATTTTATTGTTATATTTATGTATTTTAATATTATATATGTATTTTATTGTTTTATAAAAAATTTCTATTTCTAAATATATTTCAATTATTTATATGCTGGCAAAGCTAAATTTTCACAATGCAAAAAATGCATTTCTTATGTCTTGTTTCTAGTCAAAATATCAAAAAATTCTTACATTAAAAAACATTTACTAGACAAGTAAAAATTATTGTCTTGTCTTGGGGAAAAATAACTTAAAATTAAGAGTTTTTGCTCAAAATAATCTGCCAACGGGGTAAGTAGAATAATAATGTTTTAAGATTATTTTACTTACCCCATTGGCAGATTATTTTGCTTATTTTGAGCAAAAACTCTTAGTTTTGAGTTATTTTTCCCCAAAACAAGACAATAATTTTTACTTGTCTAATAAATTTTTCTTAATATAAGAATTATTAGATATTTTGACTAGAAACAAGACAAAAAATCTTCTTTTTTCCTAAAAGTTATTTTTCCCAAAACAAGACGATTACTTTTGCTTGTCTAGTATACTTCTTGGTTTTAAGAATTTTTTGATGTTTGAACTAGAAACAAGAAAAAAAAAAAACTAAGAAAGAAGAGCATTTTTTGCAGTGCAGCATCATTACGCCAGTCTTCAGTGTCACATGATCCTTCAGAAATCATTCTAAAGCCCTGTTTCCACCAAAATTACCCGGAACATTTTGTACCAGGAACTTTTTTACAGGAACTTTTCTCCCCCCCAGACCTGCAGCTGTCTGCGTTTCCACCGCGATAAAGTTCCGTGAAGATTAGGCAAATTAGTCTGGTGATGTAGGACTGCGCGCGACTGCTCCTCCAAGTCAGTGATGGACAGTAATTTTTGTGTGTAACGATTAAAAGATTTAGTGGACTGTTTACATGAGACGTATCTAAACCGATCTGGTGTTTACATGTGATGACTTTCAATCGCAATCATTTTGTCACATGCAGTTTGTCTGCCGCATCAAAAATGTCAACGCTGTTTTCTCCAGCAGCTGGAATGTGTTAACTGTAGCCATAGCAACTCTTAACGGCCACCAGGACTAATACAGTATTATATAATAAGCTATTTATTTGTTGTAAAGTGTAATAATCATCTCAGGAAAAAAAAAAAAATCTTCTGTCAGGCGCAGTTAAAGTAAAAACTGCCTGGGGCAATATACGCTGTGTCATTATTCCAACATTATCTTCATAACTTACGAAATAAAAAGTTTACCCCTCAGAAAAATGAACTTTCCTCTCTTGTCAACATGAGCGCGGCACGCGCTGTCACGTCATGTAAGGACGCACACTTAAAAGTAATCGGTCAGGTTGTTTACATGGTAAAAAATATAGACTGTAAAAAAATTAATAACAAGGATGGAAGAGATTCAAGCTGTGCTGCTTTTGCTGGTTATGTAGGTTTACTAAGAGGAAATTAACAACGACAGAAAAGAGCACTAATATGCAGATTCAGCAGCATGCAGCATATTCAGAAAGCTTGTAAAGCTAGATTTAAAATGACAATGTATATTCTTATCAGCTATTACGGACATTGCACGTGAGTTGGCTGAGACGAACGCGCGACATCAGACAGAGAGCAAGACTGATTATTTACTGAACGCAGACCGAACCTTGCAAAAGACTTTTTAAAATGCCGGTTGAAATAAAATGCTGCGTGAGCTCAACCAATCAGCATGTTCAGCGCCCAAGTCCCGCCCTCGAAAGTTCCTGAACTTTGAAAAAGTACTACCTCGCGAGCAGGGCCGTTTGGAGGGGGAAATATTTACCCGGAACTTCATTTAGACCCTGATTCCTGCGGTCTAAACACACCGAGTACCACCCCAAAGTTCCTGGTTCCTGGGTAAAGTTCCTGTGTTGGAAACGCGGCTTAATATGATGATTTGCCGCTCAAGAAGCATTTCTGATTATCATCAATGATGAAAATGCATCCTTGCTAAATAAGTGTTATTTATTTTAAAAAAACATAATGACTCCAACCTTTTGAGCAGTAATTAACTGCAAGTATGCTGCCATACGACAAAAAAATGTCAGTTGAATAAGGGCATTTATGTTCTTTATATTCCAGCTGTTTTTCCGCCTGAGTGCCACAATTCTGAAGCTGCTGGAGAATGAGGGAGATGATGGTGAACTGTGTGACCTGCAGATGAAGCTCCTGGAATATGAGCTGTTCTTCAGCATGCTCTCTGAAGCTGCCGTCGGACCCTTTGCACGCGGAGAGGAAAAGACCACGCCCAAAACCAGCAGCGACAAGTATGATCGCAAACCTTTTACACTCTCAAGAGCCTGGAGGAGTTTATAAAGATTATACAAATATCCACTACAGAGTTCCTACGCAGTTGTAAAATATTTCCAGACTATTGCTCCTATTCGGTTCTCTAAAAAATATAAAATGAAAGGGTTAGTTCACCCAAAAAATAAATGTATGTCATTAATGACTTACCCTAATGTCGTTCCACACCCGTAAGACCTCCTTTCATCTTCAGACACAGTTAAAGATATGTTATATTTAGTCCGAGAGCTTTCTGTCCCTCCACTGAAAATAACAGAAACTAGGACTTTAAGTATAGATACAGCATAGTATTGCAATATTTTATGTGGGGGATAATGTATCGATATTTTCAAGGGCTGAGTTTCAGCTCATATTGTGCAAAATGTTACCATAAGATCTGTGATTACAACACTGGAAATAATAATAATAATTTAAAATATTTCTTTCAGACTGTAATATCACAAACAGCACATCACATTTTGAACGAAACCAAAAAACATATATTTTTACAAAAGCTTTCCAGTGAATGTGTTTTTAGGTTTTCTTATTTTTAATATTAAATTAACTATGATTTTTATTTTTACTGCTAGAGGCTTTGTAGCACTTTGAGCTTGCTCAAATATAAAGTGCAATACAAATAAAATGTATTAAATTTAGTATTATCACTCGCACTCACACACACATGCACAGTGTCTACAGGAAGCACATTCTCACTTATTACGGAACGTGGACTGCTCTGTCCATATTTATGTTAGTTAAACGTATGTTTACACTGCAATGCAACAACTTCACTTGCAATTACAATCAAAGAAGCTGTCTCTATATAATGCCAAATCTACATTGTCTGCGTAAAAACATTTTGACAAATGTTATTTCTAAATATGAGGAAGGGAAATGTTTGACAAGAATTTACCCTAATTTAAATGTGAATTTGAAGATGTAAAATTCAGGGTTCGTACGGGTGCTTGAAATCCTTGAAAGTGCTTGAATTTTGATGTTGTGTTTTCAAGGTTTGAAAAGTGCTTGAATTTTGGATAAAGTGCTTAAAAATGCTTGAAATTGTAACTGTCTTTTACAACAAATACCTATCTGACTAAATAGTTTGTTTATTAAATGTAGAAATAAAATGTTGGAGAGCCTAAAATGAAACCTGCTGTGCTCGCGATCTGCCCGCCTATTTCCATGTGTGACTCCGCCCCCATGTTGTCGTTTCAATGAGCGTTGGCTGAAAGATGCTAAATACGAATTTTGGATCAAACGGGCACAAACCCCACAAAGTGCCTCTTGTAAAGTCTGCAAAAACACGTGCAGCTTTCCACTATGGGCGAGTCTGCTCTTTCGAGTCACATGAAAGGTAGGCTAAGTCATAGACTTTCAAGTAAGCTAACTAAAGTAGTTTACTGTAGCCTAACGTTACACATTAGCGCCTTTTTTAACTTGTGCTATTAACTGCTAGCTAGGAATTCGCATTAGTGACAGAGTACTTATATGTATAATGTGATAATGTAAGATTAGCATGTCCGTTATGGCATGTTCATTTGTGGAATAGGCAGTAAACTTAGCCACAAATCCGCAAATTAAAACCTACAAACGTTAGCTCAGTGCAAAAAATAGTGTCAGATGGTCATACAAGTAACTTAGTGCTGTAATTTTTTTTTTGATATTTTTGATATGCATCGGTAATGAAATATCCGAAATGATACCTCTCCTTACACCTGTTGCTCTCCTCTCCGGCCGACAGGATAACCCTCTGAACACTAACGTGCCGACGCGTTCTGCTGGATTTTTCTTTATGACAGTGTGTTAGTGTGTGATTGGTCTGAATTTCGCACAGGATTGCACATAATTCTGCAAATTCCCACAGATTTCGCCCTCATATCCGAAGTGCGCACATACCGTTATAAAGCCGACCTCTGACAAACAAGTAAATAAAATAAAAAATTGCTCCTTTTCCCAGCTTATTAATGGTCAAATACACACAAAAAATGTTACAATGTTCATCTGGGTGTGTATTAACGTAAATACCGTCGTAAACAGTTCAGAAGAATAAGTAACAGGAACAGTGTTTTGATTCCACACTTGCGTCTGGTCTTAAAGGGGCAGCAGTTATTCAAACTACAAAAAGACAAAAGATCACTTGCTGCTCTTTACTGATTAACTTGTGTAACTTTAACAGATTAATATTTGATTTTTACAATGAAAATCCAATGTTATTTTAAATTTGATAACTTGTTTATTTTTTTAATTCAGTTTCTCACCTGAATACAGTCAGACCTAGGCCTACCTGATTTATTTGTGCTATTGTTTTTGTTTATTTGTTCTTATTTTATTACTGTTTTCTCTTTTTTTTACGATTTGAAGTCAAGCTTCTTGTGCTGTATGTGTAAGCTACTGCAACACAATTACCCCACTGTAGAACATGCACTGTAAGCATATTTGTGAGATAATTGTTGTAATGGTAATTCATCAATGTTTATGGGAAAAAAAAGCTTAAGGTTTATCATATAAAGTGATCTCTTCAGAAGAAATATTTGATTGCCTAGACTTTTAATAGACATACACAAAAAAAGAAAGAAATTAATTAAAAATAGAAAAGGTCAATGAGCTGAATATGATTGACTGTCTACCTCAAAGACGAATGGTTGCATTTTTAAAATTTTCAATAAATTAATTGAAAGTTAAGTGAACCCGTCGAGTGATTTTGTTTAGGGTAATTGTTTTTACATTTACCCCAAAGGCAGGTTAGATAGTAAGCACAGTCTACTCAGACAGTGATGCATTTAAAATAAATAAAACTTGATTTGGTTAAATATCTGATCCTTCTGCTTTACGAAACACAATTTTGGCTGTTTATAGCATTATTATCGTTTTAATGTGATGATAACACTAAATAATAATTTTGACAATGTATTGGTATGTAATTTACAGCGGTGTTAGGTGCTGGAAAAGTCTTTAAAATGGACCTTGAAAGTGCTTGAAAAGTGCTTGAATTTGATTTTTGTGTACGATCCCTGAAAATTAACAGTCTGAGAACCTTATTAGATCGAATGTGTGGACAAAGTTTGCAATTTGGGAACAGTTGCAATTGAAAAAAGGTAAGAAATCGCAATATGTTATTGCCATACTCAGCAATTTGTTTTTAAAATCGTACTATCATCGCATCGTGGCTTAAGTATCGTGGGACCTCTAGCGATTACCACTCCTAGTAGGAAGACAACAAGGCATGTCAGAATCCTCATCTGATCCATTTTTAAAGGCAGCGTACAACTGCCCGCATACACAACTAAACGTAAACAAAACATAAATCCAGGCCTGGTCCTCTCTCGTCTTCCACTATCATCGCTACTCCTTTTATACTCCTGTCACTCCATCGTGAGACGAGACCGGTGTGGCTCGCAGCTGGCACTCATTAGCACTGTTCACAGACCCACTCTCATGGTCCCTCGCCTCGCTGCTTGCCACAATATGTAATCCTCGTAATCCTCTGTTAGAATTCGTAATAATAACATATTAGCAAAAAGGAGCTAGCAAAAGATCCAGTGTGTATCTGTATTTGCACTCGTCAAATGATTACATTTCCAACGTGTTTTTGCTTCGGTGAGTAATGTAGCCAATCACAGACATGTTTATAGGTATCTACAACGCAGTTGGCCAATCAAAGGTCACTCACCTCGAGTGGCAGTCTATGTGCTGAGTTGATTTAACACTCGTGTCAATCCTCTGTAAGTGCAGACATTGTGGAAATAAAAGATTCATTGAATACCATCTTCACTGATTAATATAGCGGAACTTTGTGAGATTGTTTATTGAATGAGTGACAGCTTTTAGTGATTATAAAGTGTATTACCACATACACACTTTAATACACTGACCCATCCGCATATAACGTTACATAAGGTTTTTACTCGATAACTGTGATGACTGACACTTATTCATATTCATGTCGAAATCATGGCATTATCCATAGATCACTGAATCTTCGGTAAGTTGTAAGGACCACTATATCGAGCCCAACCTTTAGTTTAAACTGATAATCGTTTGCTCTACTCGTGTTTTCCTCTATTAACTCCAGTCCCGTAGCAGCTCTTCTGCCAGCCAGCCCTGGCTGAGGGGGCATGTTTCGGCAGGAAAGTGAAGTTGATGCATACCCTCTATACCCTTAAATAGGGTACTATTGGAGGGAACAGCCACTTGTAGTGGTGTCCTAGACCACAGTGGACATTATCGAGGGCACTCATTCAATCGCATTATGCACTGCAATAATGATTGTACAACTGATGTAACCTTGACAGCTAGAGAATACCCATAATGCACTGGCCTAATGCAACAAATTCTTTCTTGCAGTCATAATGGGGTTATTGTTTGTAGTGTTTTGAGGAAAATAATGAATTGAATCTATTTTGGAATAAGGCTGTAACATAACAAAATGTGGAAAAGTGAAGCGCTGCGAATACTTTCCGAATGCACTGTATATCTTTGTGTGTTAAATTTTTTTTTTTACATAATCTTTCTCCCAACAGGGAAAAGCTTCCATCCATGAACGATGAAGACTCGCGGTCTTCGGTTGGCGTGAGTACCTGTCCAGGAGCGTTGAACAACTCATCGGTCACATCTGTGGTGGCTGGAGCTGCTTCATTTCCTGGCGACGGTGCGGCAGGTGCGAGTTCTCCCCCGTATACGGTCACTCCGGTCGACCACGATTACGTCAAACGTAAAAGCCTGCAGCAGAGGCACAGGCGGGGGCAGGAGCTCCAGCAGCGGCCGCAGCAGCAGCAGGACGGTACAGTACCAGGGCCAGAGTATAACTCACTCACTCACTCACACACTCACTCATGCACGGGGGAATGAGGATGATGAAGGTGTTTTACCACTATGAATTGAATTATGGGCTCTGGTGTACAATAACATCTCCTCCCACCCCTCCTCTTACCATCTGCACCAGGCCATAGAGGATCATGGGAAAATGGGCAACATTGCTAACAGTGTCTCAGCGCTTTTTCTGCTTTGCTTCAGTTCCACTTCAGCTGCATCCACATTAATCTGGGTAGATATGAAAACACATCTTTTTCTCTGCGTTTTGCCCTTTTGTCCAACACTAAGACTGCGTTTTTGTCCATGGATAAATTTGATAAGCACTGTTGTAGCATTGAAGTGCGGACTGTGAAAACTGAGGTTTTTGGAAAAGGATAACATGTTTAGACATGATTCATACTGTACCCATATATATCGTTGGTTGTACTGACATTGTTGTGCTCGATATACACTTTCACAGTGAGGTTAAAGATAGAGGTTACTTTGCTACAATCTTCATATGGCATTCCTGCAAAGATGACAGAAAATTTACTCGATATTGCTGTCCTGCGGCAAAACATGAGAGCGATTGTTTTAGACCAGACATGGAGCGGCGATTGAGTGCACCTGAAGTGGTGAGATATTTCGCTAATAAATGATCATGCCAGAAGAATAGTGTGAGAATATTGTTACAGTCGAAACAAACTTTATTCAAACTTTTTGTTCAGTCTGTGGTGTAAAAGGTCACATTAGCTATTGAAGAAAAAACACTTGAGCAAAACATGCTCAGGTCAAAGTGTCTGAATCATTTCCATCCCAAATGATCAATTTTACCCTTTGTCCACTATATGAAGACTTTTAGGGTATAATATGTAGTGGTGGGCCGTTATCGGCATTAACGTGAGACTTATCAGGCAACTAAAAGGTTAATCTATTATCAAAGTTGGGTTGGGAGCTGGATCTATACCAGCGTTTCCCAACCGAGGTGCCGTCTGCTGAGAGCAGGGGTGCCGTGCAAAAGGTGCACTTGCACCGCGGTTCATCTCACATCTGATAACGTATATTTAATATGGGTTGTAATTTGAAAATAATGCTTTATGTATGTTTCTTTCAATGGATGCATGTGCTTGCTTCTCAGTGATACATTACAACAACAGAGATAATAAAAGAAAAACGTGGGCAAAACGGCCTCTCTTTGAAAAATTTTCAATGCATGCGAGTGCTGGCGTATGTCTGAATATGACCAGTCATTTTCTCCGTCATCACCCGCGTGTAGAGCCAGAAGACGCAAATGAGAAGATCCGTCTCTGTGCACTCTGTGCACACAAATATTGAGTTCTCTTTCAAGTCTTGCGCTTGAACGGACAAACTCACACACAAAGTATGTCAACATGTCCATCTTGATGAGTATCCAAGCAGACATAGTCTATATGTACCTTAAGTGAACTTTATACAGTCGAGAAAGACGAGCATATCCCTGTATTAGGTCTTAAAGGGGCAGTAGCCTTTACTGCTGTCTGTTTAATGTGAAACAAAAGATAAGGACATCACTCACTGCTCTTGACTGGATAGCTTGTGTAAATTTAATAAGGATTAATCTTTAATTTAAACAGTGAAATATGCAATTATTTTACATTTTTGATAACTTTATTCAATGTCTTTACCTAAAAACTAATGTTAGACCCACCCGAAAACATAGTTTATTTTATTAGTATCTTTGCTCAATAATATTTATTTGTGTGCTGCTTGTATTTGTTATTTGTTCTTATTATCTTTATTTCTATTTAAAAGTTGTCCTTTTTCCCTGAACACAGTAAATACAGAACCCTACTGAAACCGTGAACCTAAAACCGTGATACAAACCGAACCATGAGCAAACTGTACCGTTACACCCCTAGCGTAACGTATGTAAGAGGGTAGCGCACATTCTGAAAGCCTTCGGCAGAGTTCAGAAGAGCCATTTTAATCTAGATTAATTTTAAAATTAATCCAGATTAAAAAAAAATAATCTATGCCCACTTCTAATAATATGTCACAGTTTACTTTATTTTGCTATCCTCTCTTACATAAATTAACTAAAGTGTCCTGCACACACTAGCAAAAATGATATCTGGTGTCGTCGGAATAATTTTTGGTTTGACTGTATGTCTGGTCTCTTAGTATTATCTTAGTATGCATGTGCACTAGCATTTTCAGAGCAAAAATTACATTTTTAAATGTATCCGGATTAATGAGGACGTAGCTGTTGTCATTTCTTGCTCCCAGGTAATGAAATCAGTTTTTCAGAGATTTTGCATTTTCTGCACCCAGTCCAGCGAATTACAATAATTTTGTGTGTTTCGCCTTTTCATTTGCTTATGCCATTCCTGCACAGATTATGAATGTGCTTAGCTGTTGTTCACCTAGTACACCATGACACCACTAACAACAGCAACAGTATAATAAGGCAGCAGATGTTAGCTAAATCTGTTGGGAGCTTCTGTGCTCTGCTGATCTTGTTCTTTAGATAACCTATATGTCATCACTCGTTGACCAGACCAGCTTGCTGTCATTTGTTACTAGAGCTGCAACTAACGATTATTTTTTCTGTCGACTAATCTAACGATTATTTTTTCGATTAGTCGACTAATCTGACGATTTATTTTTTTTACCCTTTGAAACCGCTTTGTATCACGGTTTTAGGTTCACGTTTCAGTATAGTTCGGTATTTGCTATGTTCAGGGGAAAAAGGACTACTGTCAAATGAAAATAAAGAAAATAAGAACAGATAACTTAAATAGAAGCAGCAGCACAAATAAATACTATTGAGCAAAGATGAGAATAAAATAAACAATGCTTTTCAGGATTTTCAGGTAGGGCTAACATTAGTTTTTAGGTAGAGAAATGGAATAAAGTAATCAAAAGTAAAATAACCACACATTTAACTGTTTAAAATTTAAAAAATAATCCTTGTTAAACTTACAAAAGCTATTCAGTCAGGAGCAGTGAGTGATGTCTTTATCTTTTGTTCGACATTAAACAGACAGCAGTGAAGGCTACTGCCCCTTTAAGACCCACGGATATTCGTCGTTTTTTCTGTATAAAGTTCACTTAAGGCATAGAGTAGGCTATGACATTGACATACTTTTTGTGAGTTTGTCCGTTTAAGCACAGGATTTGAAAGATAACTCAATATTTGCGCGCTTTGGGACGAGTGCAGAGACAGATCTTCTCATTCGAGTCTCCTGGCTACACGGGGGTGATGACGGTGAAAATGACTGCTCATATTCGGACGTACGGCAGCACTCGCATGCGTTTTATAAAGTTTACAAAGAGAGACCGTTTTGCCCACGTTTTTCTTTTATTATCGCTGTTGTTGTAGTGTACCTGAGGAGTCAGCACGTGTATCCATCGACAGAAACATACATACAGCATTATTTCCAAGTTACAACCCATATTAAAGATGCGTCATCAGATGCGAGATGAACCGAAGTGTAAGTGCGTCCCCGCAACTTTTGCTCGGGATCCCGGTTGGGAAACACTGGTCTGTATTGATTGACACCGCGCTGGTTTGTTTAGAATTATATGAGCGCCGTGACCGCGCGCTGCCGCGTGATGAAGGCGTGTCGCAACTCTGTTATTCAACTGCTCTGGTTTTAAAAGCTATGTCATACTAAATGCGCCAAAATACAATAAAACTTGTTTTACGGTCGAATGCAACGCGTGTGTGTGAGTGAGTAAGAGACGCGCAAAAGGGCGGCGAGAGAACTTAAGGAAATGCAGCTAAACGAATATGCGTGGGTCTTTTAAATAGCGTAAAAATGAATGAATGACGAATGTGGCGGCCGTTATTGATTATGTGGCAGTCCGCCACAAATTAGTCTATGTGTGGGAAACACTGTTTGGCCTCTGTTTAAAGTATTCCCATACTTTTGATATTTGCGGTCTAGGTTTTTGTGATAGAACCAGGAGCAGAAGCCAACATTACGCGAGATGAACGTCTGACACGACGCGTCGACGCATTTCACGAACGTCGACGTATTTCCGTAGTCGACGTCATCGATGACGTCGACGCGTCGTTGCAGGACTATTTGTTACATTTTAAATTAATTGAGTCTGAAGTGGAGATTAGAGAAGCAGTTTTGTTTGGCCATATTGGAGTAGTACGCACACATTTTTCGACTGTTGTGATTGCTGAAATCATCTGTATTTTTCCTTCCCATCTTGTGGTAACTTACTCTTGTGTTCAGGGACAGGGTAGGGTTGCACTAGCCATTTGTAATAGTGCTGCAACGACGCGTCGACGTCATCGATGACGTCGACTACAAAAATACTACGAAGTGCGTCATGTCACACTGTTTGTTTACATCTCGCGTAATGGCATACAGGGAATGGAGAAAGTTGCGTTCTATCACAAAAACAGAGACCACTGTTATCAAAAGTATGGGAATACTTTAAACAGAGGACAAATAAGATGGCCCTTTGTTCCCTTTGCAAAACCGATATGGTGTACCGTGGCAGCACAACTGCGATGCGCGAGCACCTCAGAGGAAAACATCTCGGCGCTCTCCGGTGTTACGGTTTAACTGGTTTCCGTGTGATCTGGTGACTAACTTCCTGGTTCAGGTCTGATACTCTTGCGCTTGTGGTGTCATGACAAATCCTGTCCCCCTGTGAAATCGTGTCCGCTGGTAGCGGTTTTAAATGCCTGATCAAAAGTTGTTATACATGGTTCTGGACTATCAATTGTTTAAAAATAACTAAATAATAAACTAATAAACTATGAATTCATTGCCATAATAAGTACACACGCAAAACATTTATTTGAAATATTTAATTGATTGCTATAATGGGAGCAAAAACATGTTCTGAATTATATACTTATATAAGCACTTATAGCTTCAGTTATATACTACTAATATATAAAACATATGCATTGTAAGACATTAAAGACTATTTTAACACAATTTAAACAGTAAAAATCAAAACGCGATTGTGTAAGAATTGTAATCCGGCTCTGAACAGATTACCTATTAAAATTTCTTTCAGCCAATAGAATCGCTCTGGGGGTCCTTGCGGACACGATTTCACAGGGGGACAGGATTTTTCATGACAGCGGCACTCTGAAAAGTTGAGATGTTTTTAACTCGATGCGGTGAGGACGCACGCGCCTGGAAAAAAGAGCGCGTCACTTCCATTATGAGTGCGCTTATTGGAAATATTGAACTTGAGCGGAAAAAAGACGTGATATGTAAACGGCCCCTTAAAAGACAGCGCCGCCGCGAGACAACAGTCCCAAACCACCGAGCTACCCCGAATCAGCTCCAGATCTCTGGAAACCATGCTAAAGCATTGCAGAACCCTGACTACATTTTATGGTTTGTGATGCTAAAGAACATTTCATGACGTCTCAGACAACTGTAAATTTATGGCTACTGTGGTTTAATTATAAACGCTATCATAAACTCATATTTACCATAGTAAAATAATTTTCTTTGCCTCTTTATTATTTTATACTGTAAAAACTTCAACCACATTGGTTGAAAATTAATAAAGGTTGAAATATTATATTAGAAGTTGTACTTGTATATATATGTTTTAAAGGATTATTATTGTTATATTTATATTTTATTATAAGGATTATTATGTTTTAAATGGATTATTATCCAAAGGATTTATGAGCTAATACATAAAAGAACATTAGATTAATTATTTATTGTAATAAAAATAATCGTTAAATTTGTCGACTAATCAAAAAAATAATCGCTTGATTAGTCGACTAATCAAAAAAATAATTGTTAGATTAGTCGACAGAAAAAATAAACGTTAGTTGCAGCTCTAATTTGTTCTTTCTGAAATTGAAATGTAAAGTCCACACTAAAGACTTACTATTCAGTTTGACCATTTATTCTTAACCCTCGTGCACTGTTCGATTTCTGGTTACACTTAGTATGGTCTGGGTCGAATTGACCCTAATTGAATTCAATACGAATTCCCCGAACTATTCATCACACTATGAAAAAAAACATAGTCGGGTACAAATAATTAACTTTTAATATTGCTTTTAACATATGCTTTTCACACATTTCAAAGAATAAATATCTAAAGTAAGATTTATAAAAATGTTTTAACCACTATTTTTAATAGTTTAAATATTTAAAATTTTTAGACCGCCCCCACCTGACTCCAGTGGGACACTTGCCATTATACATTTATAACAATATCATCTTGACACACTATATAGCAATTGAAAGCTTTCAGACTCAAATTTTTTGGAGACATTTTCAAAAGAAATGACAGATCAATAGATAAATAGCAATATATTCTTTGTTTGGGATGCAGTGCCAAACCATAACTATTTTTTATATAAAATCTGCTTGTAGCGTTCCTGCACTGTGGTAACTTCTATCAGTTTTCAGGTTAAGCCATGCTTTTTTGAGGTCCAGTAAAGCAAAACTGCATGTGTACAAAATAGTTTTAAACTAAATTCTTCTTAATGAAAAGTCATTAACTTCAAATTCACATAGTTGGAATATTTGAGTTTCAGACATTTGTTCTTTTTGTAGTTTAGAGGGGGCAGTGCATCAGTACTCTTGATTGAATGTTGCTGTGGCCTGTTTTGATGAAATGAGTCAGTTTTTGAAACTGTGTCAGATGATGGCTTTGACCTAGTTGAAGTCAAGCTCAGCTTGTTGTGCTCATTTTCTGGAATACACTTCATAGATTCAGGCTACGTCTGCATTAATCCGGATAGATTTGAAACAGAGTTTCCATTTCAAAACGCTCTCCGTCCACACTAACGTTTTCCAAAAGTTTCTCATCCACACTGAAATGTCAGTAAACGCCTAATTCAGCTTACTGCGCATGTTTATCATCTAAGTGAGCTTAAATGAGGTTTTAAAGACCTCATAAAGTTATCACACAATTCTTCTGGAAGAATGATTTTATTTAAAAAAATATCTCCACATTCACTGATGCGTCCAGGTCGCACTTGGTCAACCATTATGTTTGGTCTTAAACGCGACTCCACTCGTGTTTTGCCACAGGACAAACCATATTTTAGCAACTGTGTGGAAGTGAATAGCACACAACTGGCGCACTAGCTGTGTAAACATATCTATTTATCCGCTTTGGAGTTTTCAAAAAGCTACGTTTTCTTTTACTTAAAATCTCAGTGTGGACGGAAGGCCAAAACGGAGAGAAAAATGCGTTTTTTAAAATGAAAACGTATTAGTGTGGACATGGCCTCAGTCACTCGCTTCAGTCTTCAGGTGGACACCATATCGCTTGCATGGCTGTGAATGGACATTAGTTTTTGTAGCTATATAGGGCATGGTCATATAGAAAAATTCATGCTTTTTACTGTAAAAGCTATCAGTATTTGTCATCTTTTAATTTAGCTACATACTAGCCTGCCATGTAAGTATTCATATTTCTTATTTATTTTTTTATTGCGAAGCATCGCAACACAATCCGAGCCAATCAGAACATGTCCCATCATGTTTCATGTACAGCTAATGGATTTTAGGCCGATTGAGATTTTGCTGTGTACCCAATAGGCACAGAAATAGAAATAAAAACAATCAACCAAAGCAATTTAATATCACTTTAAATCTTAAGATACTCAGTATTTATTACAGAAAATATAATCTCACTGCAGTTAAAGTTACTAAAGTGTTAGGTGCACTTTTTGTACACATTAAGCGACCTCTCAGTATTAAATTGAGTTCTTTTTCGCTGCTTATTGTGCTTAAACAGTCAAATGCACATAAAATAATTTCAAAATGCTGGTCTTTGTGAGTATTCACGTAAACACAGTAAGTTCTGTTTGAAGTGAAAATAAACAGTTGAGAAAGAAAACGCATGTGTAATAATAGATCCGTGCATCAGCTCTTAAAGTGACAGCAGCCTAATAAACCTGCTGCCAAATTATGTTTTTATTCCTGTGGCATCAATGTCAAAATTGTGGCTAGTAATGTTAAAAAACCACCAGCCAAAGTGTCTGGTGAGCGAAAAAAGTTAATGTCAAGCCCTGGTGTTTATATGTGAACACACTCACTCACATTTAAAGGGTCTGTTTAATTCATATAGTGTGCTAACGGAACGGAAAACAGATAAAATGGATCAATTGAAGTTTTTAACATGAGTGCTCATGACGTAAGATGGTGAAAAAACTGTGAAACGATGCAAAAACACATCCTGCACTAAGAGGTGTACTGTTTTTTGTTTGTTTTTTTATATTATTGGCTGTATTTTACACTCTCTGGATCGATAGTCATTTTTATTTTCACAGTTATCTGTGAATAATATATTGACCGTAATATATTATTAATAATATATAGTGCAGCTGAGGTTGTTCTCAATTTTTGTTGTTGTTGTGGCTGGCCTCATCTCATTGCTTTACTGATACCTCCACAAGTGTGACTTTTAAAGGTGAACATTGTGACATGTTGCCCATATTCCTCAGTTGTTCCCATGGCCTGCTTTAGTCTCCCTGTCTCCCTGCTGCCTCCTGCCTGCTCCCTCTCTGCCTGCCTCTGACCTGCTTCCCACCTGCTGCTTCTTAATGGATGCATGATGGGTCAGCACCCTGATTCAACAAAGACTTCCCACAATGCACTCCGCAATGCTCTGTGTAACATCTGACCGAAGTGTCTGTCGTGGCTCACTTGTGCAAGGGAGGTGAAATTGTTCTTGTGGGTTGTTCTGAATCATGTGGTTTGGTAAAGAAAGTGGGAAGTTTAAACTGCTTTTTCTGCAAATGGTGGTGCGTGGATGAGTTTAGCTTCTTATCAGGTCATTTGTTCAACAACAGTTCAAGAGTTCAATTCACTCTCCTCCTGTATGTTTGTTGATTCTAAAGGTCCCGATCAACTCCCAGCGAAGTTCTTTTTCATTCTTCAACACGAGATGACGTGTTTGCAGCGATATACTCTTAGCAAACATCCCAACAATGCATCTGATCATTGCGATGTGGAGCTCTGAAATTCGCCACTCCAGCCAAGTCACATCACATTTATTTATAAAGCACTTTATACAATAGAACTGCACTACAGTATTAAACATGCTTTTAATTAGAAAACCTATTACATAAACACCACTGATTAATGAATGGTAGTTTGATTTGGCAAGTTGTTTCACACTGGGTTATTCTTTAATTTCGCTTGAAGTATATCGGGACCTTAATTGGTGAATGTCACGAAAACACATGCAGGTCATATTTCACCCCTAGATCAAAAGAAAACCCATTTTAAATGAAGACAATGAAGCCTGTTTTTTTGCTTTGCGTCATTGATTCCAACACAATTAAGCACAGTTTCCCAAATGTGGTGAAATGCATGATCATGGTTTTTGTGAGATTCGCTTGAATAACCTAAAAAGCTGCCCATTTCTCAGAAGAACAGCAAATGAAAGATCTGCTTTATTCACACCACAATGGTACTCAAAAATACACACAACTGTATGGCTTTTCTGAGTTCATGTTATGAAAAATATTCTAAACTGAATTTCCTCTACAGCTGACTTCTCACATGACCATGACTACTGCGTGTCTCTCTCTGCTTTGCGGCCAGGATTTGTGTATGGTACAGATGCCCTTCCTCGCACAACCAATAGTACAAAAAACTGCAGGCTCACCTATCATTCCTCAAAAGCAGGGCTTAAGTTCCCCAAAGAATTAGCAACAGCTATTGTCAAGCACCCTGAACACCATAGAGCTCAACAGTGACCATGCACTTTCATGCATTTTAGAAGATTGTTCAAGCCTTTAAGCAAATCAACCAGCTCGTTGCATCATTTGATTAGAAGCAGCATAGTGCTTTTTAAGACTTGAATTGCCAGACACTTAAAGGGTTAGTTCACCCAAAAATGAAATGTCATTAACTCCTCCCCCTAATGTCGTTCCACACCCGTAAGACCTCCGTTCATCTTCACACACAGTTTAAGATATTTTATATTTAGTCCGAGAGCGTATGCAAGTGTATGCACACTATACTGTCCATGTCCAGGAAGGGAATAAAAACATCATCACAGTAGTCCATATGAGACATCAGTGGGTTAATTAGAGTCTCTTGAAGCATCCAAAATACATTTTGGTCCAAAAATAACAAAAACTACGGCTTTATTCAGCATTGATTGTCTTCTCTTCAGCGTTTGTTTTCAAACCTCAGATAAAGATTCAAATGGTCATGAATCAGCTTATTGAGCTTATTAGTTTCAGTGTAGGAAAGTTAAAGTCTCAGGGAAGTAGGAGGTGGGAACCGGTGAACGATTAACATAAAGTTTCCGGAGCTCCTCGAGACCGGTGACTGGTATGGCAAGACTGGTGTGGCACATTAGCACTTACGCCACTGGCCTCGCTCCGTTTCCCATGGCTCTCGGCCTTACCCTGCTTGCCACATTCAGTAAAAAATATTTCAGTCCATTGCTAGTTTATACACTATATGGACAAAAGTATTGGGACACCTGGCCATTATGCCAACAGTTGCAGTTATAACTGCTTTCACTCTTTTAGTAAGGCTTTCCACAAGATTTTGGAGTGTTTCTTTGGGTGATGAACTGATGTTGGATGAGAAGGCCTGGCTTGCAGTCTCTGTTCCAGTTTATCCCAAAGGTGTTGGGTGGGGTTGAAGCCAGGGGTCTTTGTGGGCTAGTCAAGCTCTTCCATACCAAACTCAACCATGTCTATATGGACTTTGCTTTGTCTACTGGGGCACAGTAAAGCTTGGAACATACTCTGCAAGAACAAAGAAATGTGTTTGTTTGTTCATGGTGGCAAGAAAAAGAACAAAGTTGGTTCTGGCCAGGACATTCCATTCTTCACAAGGAAAGCACGTGCCGATCATCTGCGTTTCTCCGCATTAACCACGGCCACTTTAAATGTCTGACCAATCACACAATAGTTCCCGGACACCCGCGAGAAAAAAAGTTCTGCTCAGGCGATGTGTTGAGAACAAGCTGCGAGAACTCCCGAACCGGAGCTGCGAAAACAAAACAACGTCATTTTGTTCCTGCAACCCTGGGAGCGAGAACTTTTTTCTCTTGTATGTTGCAGCCTTTATGCTGGAATTGAAAAGGGCCTTCCCAAAATGCTCCTACAATTCTGGAAGCATAGCATTGTCCGAAACATCCTATGCTGAAGCATTAAGGTTTACCTTTACTGGAAGTAAGTGCTCAACCCCCAACTCCTGAAAAACAGGTCAATACCATTATCCCTAATGTTCTCCTGGCATCCACCAAACTCTGACTCACCGATCAGACTGCCAAACAGAGAAGTGTGATTCGTCACTCGACCGAACAGGTTTCCACTGCTTTACACACACCATCCGACGCTCGGCATTGTACTTGATGTGAGCCAATTGAAACCCAATCCACGAAGCTCCCGGCTCACAGTTTTTGCGCTGATATAAATTCCAGTCGAAGTTTGGAGTCTTCAGCTTTGGAATCAGCAAAGCGTTGGTGACTTTTATGCACACCCGGTGACCCCGCTCTGTGACGTTACGTGGTTTTCCACTGCTGTTTCTAAACACTTTTACTTTCCAATAATACCATTTCCTGTTGACCGTGGTATATCTAGCCCGGGAGGAAATTTCTTATTGAAAAAATGGCATCCTATCACAGTACCACAGTGCTTGAATTTACTGAGCTCTACAAGTGTTTATACATGTAGACTGCATGGCTCGGTGCTTGATTTAATACACCTGTGGCAATGGGTCTGATTGCAACACTTGAGTTCAGTAATTAGGAGGCGTGTTTTAATTTGTCCATATAGTGTACCTCTGTAGAGAGAATGGAAAATACTTTCCATTCTGCCGCCTTTAGCTAACCTTACCTAGCTATTCTGTCGAAATTTATATAAACTATATCAGATTGAAAGTTTGATGTGCGCTCTGCTTTTGAGGAAGGTGACCCCAGCCATGTTCTAATATTTACTGTGGGTCACATCAGAGTTTATTATGCAGGTGCTTCAAACTGCAGTAGGACTTGACCTTTTGAAACAAAAGTGCCTTTCTTCTGTGCATTCAATATTGCAACACTCTTACTCTATTGGTGATTTCCACCTTCAATCACAGCAATCATTTCTGCAAAGAAATTTCTATTTTTTCCTGCCCAACGCTTCCCAGGACACAACCGGGTCACGTCTAGACTTTCATTGTGTCTTTAACTTGCTCCTGTTGAAATCTGTAGCAGACCAACTAATGGGCCTCCTGGCAGTGTTGGTCTATAGCTGCTAATATACTCTGCAGGAAGCTGCAATTTTAGGCTGACGCAGCGCCATTTTTCCCCTTCGCGCTGAGTGTGCGGGTGCGTTGGCGTTCTCTGGAGGAGGGGAAGGTTGGTGTTGCCACTGCACTCTGTTGTGTCATGGAGGTGATGGTGTGTGCTAATGAATTTCTGCCCTCTGTGCCAAATGCTGACACTCCCAGCATGCTCAGGGGCCTTTTCTGCTTGTTTGTGGGCAGCACGAGAGGAATCACATTAACTTTCTCTTCTGGGCTTGCTGTGAAGCACAATATTTTTAAACGCTTTGATCTACCTATGGAGCAGGCTGGCTGTTTTACCCCAAAGCCCTAGTTAGGGTTCAACACTGCATTGAAACATGTTCCCTGTAGTTCTGCCCTGAAACCTCTGCCCTCAGACCTGGATAAAAACCACTGTACATGGATTGTTCACCTAAAAGTTCTTTCACCATTTACTCAACCTAATGTCTGTCCAAACCAATTACTTTTTTGGTCTTCTGTAGAACACAAAATGAGAAATAAGGGTGAATGTAAATGATAACTTAAACATTGTAAAATTACAAAAGTTAAGTCTTTTCTATTGAATTAGTCTCATCTCATTGGTGCATATGTATTTAAATGTTTCACATTAATATGCATTGATGATGCCAAAGCACCCTCAGTTCTCTAATGTCTTGAAAACAGTTTTTGAATATGCAAAAATGGGAATGAGATTTGAAAATTACTACTTAACTACTTGCATTTGTCGTTTTTTACATAAATTGTGTCAGAACATTTAGAATATAAGTAATTTAAGGGCTTTTCACCCTTGGTCATTTTAAACCCTGGCTAAACAGAATCCTGGGTTATCTTGATTCACATTTCACATTGTTCATAATTTACCAGAGGATAGCAATTAATCCTGGGTATTTATAAGCTGTGTCACACAGTATCCTAAACCCTTGGTTAATGTCCTTATTTGCATATATACAGTGTCAGTGATCAGAAGAACTTTGCATGCAATATGTTTACACATTGCGCATCCTTATATTACATATTTCTGACTACTATCAAATTTATCTTGAATGGACATTTTGGACCATAAAGAAAACAGAAAAAAAAGAAACCGTCTCTACACTCCAATAGTCATGTTTTCTGTCGCTGTTTGACATTTTTTCTCTCAGATGCTGAAGCTACTGTTTATACAACACCGTGTTTCCGTGACTCCAAAGCATGTGAATATGAGACACGCTATTGGTTGTCCGTTGCTAAGCATCTATTTGTAATGTTCTAACACCACATTGTTTCACAGTAATTCTCATTCCTACTTTTGCATATTCAAAAATTGTTGCATTGGGTTTCAAGACATGCGAGAACCGATGGTTTCATAACCATAAAAGTGTGAAACATTCATGATAACACGGGGTTAAAGGGATTGTTCACCCAAAAACGAAAATTCTGTCATCATTTACTCACCCTGAGTTTCTTTCTTCTGTTGAACACAGAAGATATTTTGAAGAATGCGTATAACCAAACAGTTGATGATAGTCACTGACTTCCATAATATGAAAAAAGACAAAAACAAAACTGGAAGTCAATGGCTATCATTAGCTGTATCCTTTAAAATATCATCTGTGTTCAGCTGAACAAAGAAACTCATACAGGTTTGGAACAACATGAGGATGAGTAAATGATGACAATTGTCATTTTTGGGTGAACTATCCCTTTAAGTGCAGTGTGAAAAACCCTATAGACACTTAGGCCCTTAGTTTTTACATATTTGACAGTGTCCATCCCCATTTACACTGTATGGAAAAAGAGCAGTAACATTTCAACATTTTGTGTTCTATAATAGAAAGTCAGTAATATGGGTTTGGATCGACGTGATGGTGAGTAAATAATGACTGAATTTTCATCTTGTGGTTAAAAGCGCTGCAGGGATTACTTTTTTTGTTTGTGGGCGAACAAGTTAACATCATGGTTCCCTCAACAAAAACCCAGTAGGACTTCCCCATTGACTTTACAGAAAATAATCACTATCACCAACAAAAAAATTGGTAATACTTTAGTTTAGGGTCCAATAATCAGTATTACAGAGTTGCTTATTTGCATGCATATTACTAGGATATTGGCTTTTTATTAGTACTTATAAAACAAATATTAATTCCTTATTACAAGTGCTGTCAATTGTCATGTTAATGCATGCAATATGTTTTTCCAATTTAATTTTTTTTAATGCAATTAATGCAGCGTTCTTTCCTTTCATCATTTGGCTAGCGTTACATTATATGATTACGCTCTTATTCATACAAATGCTTTTAAACCATTCAAGCACGCTAAGACACACAAGAGAAATGCTGTCCACATGTCTGTGAATATCCTGTCTGCGACACAGGAGTGCGCACAAAAAGGCCTTCAGACAGTATTTGAATGGACAAAAATACTACATTTTGCCAAAATGCCAATTTGTGTTGAGTATCCTCACAAGCACAGTTAAATGAAGTCTTAAAGGGGTGATAAATTGAGAAATCAAATTACCCTTGAGCTTTTGATATATAAAGGGTCATGGGAATATAAGAATATCCTGTAAGTTTCAGAGCTGAAAACTTCCTTGTTAGTCAAAGAAAAGCTTTTAAGACACCAGGCCCAGAAAACGATCGTGCGCTTCATCCTGATGGAATCGTTTTGCGAAACACGCCTCTACAGAATAATAAGCACATGTAATTCAGTCGCCCCGCCCACAGACTCAACGGATCTCGCTAGCCAGCAGCAATAAACATGTAGAAGACTTTTCCTTCAGATCCTAATATTAGGAATGTGTGATACTTCATTTATTTTGAACGAAGTTCCAGCTCATGTGGGGAAGCCATGTACGTGTGTTCGCTTCATTTCACTGCGGAATCATTTGTAAACAAGTGTCTCAAGTGCTGGCTTTTCAGACATTGAGATTAAAACACAATGTTGTTTCTTCTTTATTGGATCCGACAGGAATGGTGCAACACACTTATGTGAGTAAATCGTCTTTTTTATATGTAAAAGTCCCAGCGCTGTGTTTTCCAGACGGGCTACCAAAATGTACGGCCATCAGCAGGCTGGTGAATCTCAAATAGTGAAATAATTTTCCTTTCTTGATCTGGGAGTGCGTGCGCGTGTGTGCGTGTGTTTGCGCATATATCCACTGATCAGGCGTGCCAAATGTAATACAAAAATAATATTCCAATCAATTGCGGGTGGATGAGAAATAAATCATTGTGTTTGTTTGATAAAGAGGTTTTCGAGCGCTGTGATCGAAAGAATCTTTCTGGTTGTCGCTTTCAAAACAATCCCTCCCTCATGTGAACTGAACTGACAGGGGCGCTGAAGCTCATTAAATATGCAAATCTTATCCAATCCTAGCCGTGGGCCTTTACTTCCAAGTCTCCAGTGACAAAACCCAGCGTTCAGGACAGAGCCTCAAAACCAGTGTAGAAAATAGCCTATTACTTATTAGTTATGATGTTTTTTAATGTAAAAACCAAACGAACGGAGCAAAGATGGGCCGAGGATCGCCAGTTTGCCAACAAATACGAAATGAAATGTTTAAAAACAATGTTCCTCAAAGAAAGATAGGAAGAGATTTGGATATTTCACATTCAACAGTGCATAACATAATTACAAGATTCAAGGAATCTGGAGGAATTTCAGTGCGTAAAGGACAAGGCCGCAAGCCTAAGCTGAACAACCGTGATCTCCGATCCCTCAGGCGGCACTGCATCAAGAATCGTCATTCATCTATAAGCGATATCACCACATGGGCTCAGGACTACTTTGGCGAACCTTTGTCAAGTACCACAATACGTAGTTACATCCACAAATGCCAGTTAAAACTGTACTGTGCCAAAAGGAAGCCTAATGTTAACAGTGTCCAGAAGCGTCGTCGACTTCTCTGGGCTCGGAGGCATCTGGGATGGACCATCACACAGTGGAAATGTGTACTGTGGTCAGATGAATCAGTATTTTTTGGAAGGAATGGACGCCGTGTGCTCCGGACCAAATAAGAAAAGGATCATCCAGACTGTTACCAGCAACCAGTCCAAAAGCCAGGGTCTGTCATGGTATGGGGTTGTGTCAGTGCCCTTGGCAAAGGTAACTTGCACTTCTGTGAAGGCACCATTAATGCTGAAAAGTACATAGAGATTTTGGAGCATAATATGCTGCCTTCAAGAAGATATCTTTTCCAGGGACGTCCATGCATATTTCAACAAGACAATGCAAAACCACATTCTGCACACATTACAAAGTCCTGGCTGCGGAGGAAGAGGGTACGGGTACTTGACTGGCCTGCCTGCAGTCCCGACCTGTCTCCAATAGAGAATGTGTTGAAGAATTTTGAAGCGCAAAATGCGACAACGAAGACCCCGTACTGTTGCCCACCTTAAGACTTGTTTTCAGGAAGAATGGGACAAAATTACACCTGAAACACTTCATCACTTGGTGTCTTCAGTCCCTAAACGTCTTTTAAGTGTTGTGAAAAGGAATGGCAACATTACAAAGTGGTAAATGCTTTACTGTCCCAACTTTTTTTGAAATGTGTTGCAGGTCTGAATGACAGGAAAGGATGCATATTTACAAATGACATGAAGTTGGCCAGACAAAACATGAAATATTTTGTGTTCATATTGTCTGCAATGAAATACAAGTCAAAGTAATTTTAGAAATCACTTCTTTTTTTTTATTTGCACATTCCATACTGTCCCAACTTTTTCTGATTTGGGGTTGTATTTTTATCGATTGACAGCACTACTTATTCTGCATGACCTTATTCTACATCCCCCATTCCTACCCACTTCCTAAACTACCTTACTAACTATTAATAAGCAGTAATTAATGGTTAGGTAATAGTGAGAATTGGACCCTAAACTAAAATGTGACTAATTTATTATTTACACACTAAAAAATGCTGGTTTATTTTAACCCAATTTTGGGTAAATTATGGAAAAAAATTACCCAATGGCTGGGTTTGTCCATATTAGTTGTGCTTATCAAGATCATTCACAAAAAATGAACACATCCTTTATGAATTCTGAAGCCTAAATACAATCACCAGAAAAAAAAGTTTGACAAAAAGCGAATGACTTCACATGACTTTAACGTCCCTATCATTAAGCTTCTGCAAACTTTCAATCTTTATTTTAAAGTTGAGTAAGAATAGTTTATTGAGCGGACTATAGAGTAGATGAGTTTACCTGTTGTGGTGTAATGACGTTTAAGGTCCCTGATAACCTCCTTGGTCCCATTTAAATCACGAGTGGATATTACTGATGTTTTTTATGTTGTAGATTAAAGCATAAAAATATTTTGAGCTTGTTTACAGACCTTTATCCAGGCATTCAACCAAAAACCCATTGACTTGCTGACTCGTTTCCAGGCTTTAGCCTTCTGTTACTATTAATTGAATCTGTAGTAACTGCTAGCAAATGTTTTCAGGCACAAAAGTGTGATTTCACTTTCTCATTGTAATCCAAAACCAAGATAAGCCTACCTGCTCTTCAGGTACAGTATAGCAGCTATTGGTAAAATCTCATCCCTTTAAACGTTTCCAGCCCTGTGTCCATTGGAGGAGTTGGTGACTGTTGATTTGTGGATTATGCAAATTGGGCTACTCTGAAACACTCTGAATCAAAGGTCTTTTTAATTATATGAATGTTTACAAAGGACGGAGGAGGAAGGTCTTGTTGAATGAGTGTAATTGTATGTTATATTTTCTCCCTAAATCAGAGCAAAGTCAGGACAGTGTTGCTGGCATGTCGGACTCCAGCTCCTTGCAGGATGTCTTCATGGACCCCACCAGCTCACAGGACAGCAGCCACAAGGTCGATACTGGGAAGTGCAGTATTTTCCAGGAAGAATCAAATGCCATTGGAAAAGATAAACGGACCACAGTAGAGGACAATATAGGTAATGATCCCAGCTCTAATAAACATATATACAGTACATACTGACAAGATATATATATCTTTGAATTTTATGGTCATCAAAGAATCCTGAAAAAAAATTGCTCAGTTTCCACAAAAATACATTTTTTGTATTTTCAACATTTATGATGTTAATAAATGTTTATTGAGCCTCAAATCCTATCTGAATGATTTCTGAAGGATCATGTGACACTGAAGACTGGAGTTATGATGCTGAAAATTCAGCTTTGATCACAGGACTAAATTATATTTTACTATATTCACATGGAAAACAGTTTTGTTTTAATTGCTAGGGTTAGGTTAATATTATTTTGTACTGGTAGTTAATATGTGTTTCTGCATGATAAATTACTCTTAATTGCCATGAAAATAATGTCACAATCCCAAAAAATGTAATCATCCTAAAAATAGTCTTGGCTAAATATAACTTCTTAAGATTTTTCTTTTGATATTGGATGGAAAAAGCTAGGCATGCTTGACAGTTTTCATGAGATTCAGACAATATCTGTCTTGACAGGAGCACAAAACACAGTAGGTTCTTGCATTTAACAAGCAATATCTGAAGCTGGTGGTCACCTCTGCCCTCTTAAAATCCCACAGGCACCTTGGAGGACAAGAACATAGACATCAGCTCTGCCACACTGTCTCAAGAATCTTCTGTCACACAAGAGTCTTCAGACACCACCTTGTCCATCACCTCCCCTGAGGCGTCCGTCCCGAAAACTCCCTCCACAGACACCCCGACCCAGGCTCCATGTCTGCCGCCGCACACGGCCCACCCGCACAAACCCCACTCCCAGACGGGTTCCTCCGGCGAGGGGAAGCGCAGGCCAGAGCCGCCGCCTCCCCTGGAGGTGATCGAGTTGCCCAAGTGTCTGCCGACGGGACGTGGAGAACAGAGGAAAACACTAGTGGATGTGTGTGTGAGGTCTCTCTTCCTGTGTCTGAGTCGCTTCCCACAGCATTACAAGAGTCTGTACCGTCTGGCCCACCTGTACTCCTACAGCAAGACACACAAGGTATGCACACACACATACTCACGTTTATTTTTATGAATTGTGAGGACATCCCATAGGCGTAATGGTTTTTATACTGTACAAACTATTTTCTATCCCTCTACACTGCCCCTAAACCTACACACACACACACACACACACACACACACACACACACACACACACACACACACACACACACACACACACACACACACACACACACACACACACACACACACACACACACACTGCCCCTAAACCTACCCATCACAGGAAACATTCTGCATTTTTACTTTCTCAAAAAAACTCATCCTGTATGATTTATAAGCATTTTGAAAAGTGGGGACATGGGAAATGTCCTCATATTTCACCCTCTCCTGCAATACCTGTGTCATACCCATGTCATTATACACATTTGTGTCCTCATATTACACACACACACACACACACACACACACACACACACACACACACACACACAAACACTCTTCACACCTGTAAATTATGTGCCATCAAATAACAGGTATTTATTTACATGAAAATATAACTTGCCTGAGAACTGAATTAGAGAGTTTTTTTTAAACCCAAATTGTCAGGTGGTGCAACTGTCCAAACAAATGAGCAGACTAAGAGAACTATTTAAAGTTGTACTTTAATGATAAAAAAATGAAATATAAACAAATATACACATTCTATAAATATCAATAGTTTTAAAGCTGTTGAGCAATTAGTATATTGTTAAATGTTAGGGTGGCACAACTGCAAACATGGCTCTTTTGTTATGTATTGGCATGGTAATAACAGTAAAGATGATAATGCATCATCCGGAGGAGCCCATCTGATCCTGTGCAGAGTCAAAAGGTTTGTAGACCTCTCGTGTGTGTGTAGGTTGGCACACTTTTATATATTATTACTTATATATATGCATACGACTATTTGCTTATACCGCCTGACATAAAAACAGTCAAAAAATGTAGTTAAACACTTTGAAATGTTACTTAACAACTGGGACGCATTGTCCATGATTCAGAAATATGCATTACTTTATTTATCACTGACCCTTTACCGTACAACTTTATTTTATAGTACAAGATAAAATAATAACATTCATGGTAAAATATGCTATAATCTTTCACTCCTCTCATGAGTTATTAAAGTATATTTAACACTGTTTCCAAGCACTTCCTGCAGGTTTATGTTAACTACAAATAAGAACATAAGAAAATTACTTGAAATAAAATAAACATTATCTGAAATAAAATAATTAAAATAAGTTTATTTTATAGTTTTAGTTTAAATTGAAATACTAAAAACTCAGTCTTAATATAAACTATTAAAGCATATCTTTTTTTAAACAATATTAATAAAATTTAAACAAAATGACACTGTTTACTAAAATAAGAAGGTTTAAAAATAAAATATTTGTTTTAAATATTATCATAAACTTTTTATAATATATAGTATTTCAACTATACTAAACTAACAGTTTACAACTTTTGCTACGGTTTGAAATATAATTTTCACCACAAAATAAAAAAAAACTGCATTAAAAACATAATAATCTGATGTATACTTACAGGTGCACTTTACAATGCAATATATAATAATGATTTCATAATTTAATATATAATGTATATTTTTTTCATTCTAGTAATCACAGTATTTTCTCAATTTACAGTAGACAACTGAGAACTTAAAGGTAGGGTAGGTAAGAATTGGTTAAAAAACCTTTTTTCCAAATTTGTTTAAACGTTCTTTATATATCAATACATAATTAAAATGTAAGTACTCTGAAAAATAGAGTATAAAATTTGAGTGTCTGTAGACCTCTCATGACTGTTTTAAAGACGACTCATTATTTCCATTCACTCCACCTTCACCCTTCTGGGCTCTTTCCAAAGCACATGAACGCGCCTCATTACTTTTACACATGCATTTTGTTATCTAAAGTTACATTTTGCGAAATTCAACACGACAGCGATCAACTTGAGCTAAACATATTGAGTATTTATCATCTCTACTAATGGCTAAGTGTATCATATTGTAACTTTATGCTAGGTAATGTTATGTTAGCTATATTAGGCAGCTTCATGTGCTCTTGATACATGCTTCATGAAAACATAAACCGAAAAAATGTATAATCAAAATGAAAGATGACCTGTCCAGCAGAAATACAGCCAGCAATGAGGCGTTTTTCAGGTCCCTTGAGGTCCCTCAGTTTTCAACATTGTTGAAAAGCCACGCCCATGTCTTCCCTTTTTCTTGCATCGTTCGCTGACTACAAAACCCGGCACCATGCATTTTGAATGCTTTTGCTCTTAGGGGTGCGCGCATGTGTGGGCAGATCCTGTAGCGAAAGCAGTGGTCGCCATGGTAGCGAGAGAGAGTGACAGTCGCCCAAGCCAATCACTTGTTTCGTCCCGAACGAAAATAATGAGCGGTGTTTATTGCAGATTAAAAAGTCTAGAGTCACTCGGTTTTTATGCTCTCTTTTTCAGAGTACTTACATTTTAATTATGTATTGACATATAAAGAAAGTTTAAACAAATTTGGACAAAAGTGTTTAGATCAACTCTACCTTTAAGCAGTTGCCTTGTAAACAGGCTTAATTTTCTTTATGTAGATTATTAATTTTGGGGTGAAGTATAAATATGACATTTCTTGACGGTGTTTATGAGATTACTCTCGTTTAATCGCACCTTATACTTAGGCCATTGGTTGAGTCAATGTTCGGCCACTCAAACAATGTTTTCGACTTTTAGGGAAATCACCCTTCACATAACGCCAAAGTATTTTGAGAAAGTATGACAGGCATAAGCTTCATAACAAGCATTTACTGCAGAAGAACGGCAGCATCCATATAGGTTTATCTGTTATGTTAACTGAGCCAAGAGGATGATATCATATTCACCAGCGTGTGTGTGTGTGTGTTTGAAGCCAGTGCGCAGTAGATGACACAACCCACAGATATTAAGACTGACTGGGTGTTGAAAACTGTACCCACTCGCCTCATAGGCGCAAAAAGAGCAGTAGAGCCAAGTTTATTTCCCTGCCAGAATGTTGTGTAACACCACTGACCACTAAACAAACCACTTGTGCGAAGTCCGCTGTAGTTTGTTTTTGTCTTGTGGTTGATATGTGAAGTTGATATGTGTGCATGTGAGGCCGGTGGGGATTCCCTTACTTCACATGTGGTCAAATTATGTAAAAACCCATGCGAAATAAACCAACATCCTGCTGAAGTAGAATAGCAGCCTTTGTTAGACACACTAAGCCCTTCAGCTGTGATATATTATGTGAAATAGAGGATATCAAGTGCTATTGCTTGTACTTTTACTTACTACATGTATCGGAATTTTTTTAAATTAATTTATTGTCTTTTAACTCCCAGTTTTAAATGGGAGCTGTGCAGTGATATACACTTAATTGTAACTATTGAGTTTGACCAATCAGAACTAAATGTTTTATAATTATGGTTTAACTGATTATGACATTAAATATCTCCAAAAGTTTTGGGACGCCTGCGTTTACATGCACATGAACTTTAATGACATCCCATTCTTAATCCGTAGAGATTAGTATGGAGTCGGCCCACCCTTTGCAGCTCTCACAGCTTCAACTCTTCTGGGAAGGCTTTCCACAAGGGTTAGGAGCAGTGTTGGGGGTAATGGCTTAATAAAGTGAGTTAAAGGGAGGGCAGGTAGGAATTGGTTAAAAAATGTTTTTTTCGAAATTTGTTTAAACTTTCTTTATATATCAATACATAATTAAAATGTAAGTACTCTGAAAGAAAAAGTATACAAATTGAGTGTCTGTAGACCTCTCAGGACTGTTTTAAAGACAGCTCATTATTTCCATTCACTCCACCTTTTCCCTTCTGGGCTCTTTCCAAAGCCACGCCCCCAAAATACATGAACGTGCCTCACCGACCAATCAGCTGGAAGACGTTTTATTTACCTCAGACGAGCGGTGTGCATGTAGTCACGTCAGAATCACATGTAAGAAAACATCTAACTTTATCAGTGAATATAAACAAATAAAATGTCTTTTAGTACTCACTGTCAAGCTAGAATACAGATACTGATGAAGTTTAATATATTTTTGCTTGATTCGGTAACATTTATAAAATATAAATAAGGCAAAGCTAAAAAGGGGTAGCATTCACACACACACACACACACACACACACACACACACACACACACACACACACACACACACACACACACACACACACACACACACACACACACACACACACACACACACTATATATATTTCCAATAACATCAGTAATACTGTTTCAGGTGGGTCTAACATTAGTTTATAGGTAGAGAAATTGAATAAATAATCAAATGTAAAATAACTGCATATTTAACTGTTTAAATCAATATTAATCCTTATTAAACTTACACAAGCCATTCAATCAAAAGCAGTGAGAGATGTCCTTATCTTTTCTTTGACATTAAAAAGAGTAACGGTTACTGCCCCTTTAAGACCTAAAATAGGGATATGCGTCGTCTTTCTCGACTGTGTAAAGTTCTCTAAAGCCATATTCAGACTATGTCTGCTTGGATACTCATCAAGATGGACATATTGACATACTTTTTGTCTGAGTTTGTCCGTTCAAGCACAAGACTTGAAAGAGAAGTCAATATTTGTGCGCTGTGAGACGTGTGCACGCTCTCGGATGAGTGCAGCAGAGACAGATCTTCACACTGCAGAGTTCTCATTCGCGTCTTCTGGCGAATATACCCGGGTGGCGAAATGACTGGTCATACGGCAGCACTCGCATGCATTGAACACAGTTTACAAAGAGAGACCGTTTTGCCCGTTTTTCTTTTATTAGCGCTGTTGTAACGTTAGGCCTATCACTGAGGAGCCAGCATGTGTATCCATCGACAGAAACATACATAAAAGCATGTTTTTCAAGTTACAACCCATATTAAAGATGCGTCATCATCAGATGTGAGATGAACCATGGTGCAAGTGCGTACCGGCAACTTTTACACGGCACCCCCCGCTCACGTTTCGGTTGGGAAACGCTGGTTTAGACAGAGGGTAGCTAAAGCTAACTTAGTTCTAAAAATAAGTTCTTGGATGCGGTGTACTAACTTTACACATGCATTTTGTTATCTAAAGTTAAATTTAGCGAAATTCAACACAACAGAGATTAATTTGAGCTAAGCATATTGAGTATTTATCACCTACTAATGGGTAAGTTTATAACATTGTAACTTTATGCTAAGTATGTTATGGTAGCTATATAAGGCAGCTACGTGTAGCCTACTAGTGATACTTGTTCCATGAAAACATAAACCAAAAAAATGTATAATCAAAATGAAAGATTACCTGTCCAGCAGAAATACAGCCATCAAAGAGTCGCTTTTCAGCCCCTTGAGGTCCCTCAGTTCTCGCCACCGTTGGAAAGTCACGCCGATATTTACTCTCGTTTGGTTTCTTTGTTTATCCAAATACTTTTTGTGCATTGCCTTTTCTTGTACCATCTTCCTTTTTTTGCATTGTTTGCCTTGGCTGACTGCAAAACCTGGCGCTGTGAATTCTGAATCTTTCTCTGCCATTATTTTGCACTTCCTAGGTTTCCTGCTTCTTCAACTCCCCAAATCAAACGGGTGCGCGCACGTGGGCACGTGATCCTGTAGCGAAAGGGGTGGTAGCCATGGTAGTGAGAGAGAGTGACAGTCACCCAAGCCAAATATTTGTTTCGTGCCTAATGAAATTAATGAGCGATGTTTAATGCAGATTAAAAAATCTAGAGTCACGCGATTTTTATACTCTCCTTTTCAGAGTACTTACATTTTAATTATGTATTGACATATAAAGAAAGTTTAAACAAATTTAACCAAAAGTGTTTAAAATCAGTCCTACCTACCCCACCTTTAAGTAATCAGATGACTTTTTCAAGTAACTAGTAAAGTAACGCATTACTTTAATTATTAAGAATACTTTAATTCATTTACAACAAAATATCCGAGAAATAACGCCCCAGTATAGTAATGGGGACACTATACTGACAAAGAGCACCATCCTTCAGATGAGACGTTAAACCGAGGTCCTGACTCTCTGTGGTCGTTAAAAATCCCAGGATGTCCTTCGGAAAAAGAGTAGGGGTGTAACACCGGCATCCTGGCCAAATTTGCCCATTGGCCCCTGTCCATCATGGCCTCCTAATAATCCCCATATCCTGATTGGCTTCATCACTCGGTCTCCTCTCCACCAATCAGCTGGTGTTTGGTGAGCGTTCTGGCGCAATATGGCTGCCGTCGCATCATCCAGGTGGGTGCTGCACATTGGTGGTGGTTGAGGAGATTCCCCCTTCTATGTAAAGTGCTTTGAGTGCCTTGAAAAGCGCTATATAAATTGAACACATTAAAACAGCTGATTTAAATTGTAGCAATATTTCACAACAATACAGTTTTTACTGTATTTTAATCAAATAAATGCAGCCTTGGTGAGCAGAAGAGACTTCTTTCAGGAATATTTTTAAGAAAAAAAAAAAACTAACTAATTTGTCTAATATATTTAGTTAATATTAATGAGTAATATTTATTTAATTACCAAATAACCTATCAGAACAAACTCTTTGATTAAAATAAGTCAATCAACCGAACTCTATTTAATGAAGTTTCAGTTGTAAGAAGTTTGGCCGTCACTGACTGAAGTGACGTGATTTATCATCTGCTAAATAAAACACCTTCAGCTCTCACCTATGAGAAATGTGCCTTTATATTTTTCCAGAACTTGTGGCGACACGTGTGGAATTTTCCTTAAGCTACCTAGATGTCAAATAGAGGAACAAAATCATGATTTGTCTTGAGTTTGAGACTGACTCATCTCGTACTGTTTATGATGATGCAAGCCACACGCCGACCTGCAGGGTTTGTCACTGATATGCAAGAGAAAATGAAATGGTCACACTGACATTTTTTGACAGCAGTACTGCAAAATTCTGTTTCCTGGCCGTTATAAATTGTGTGGTTGGTAAATTTTCTCAATTCATTCACAATTGGCCAATGTGACTGTTCATTATGGATAAGAACCTGCATGTTTGAACCAACACTAGACTGTGTACACATTGTTAAACAGTCCCTGCATGTGATTATCTCCTTTTCTGCTTCCTGGAATCTCCAGTTTCCCTTTGTACGGAACAATAGCAGCTGCCTTTGTAGCAAAAGAAGAAGGAAAAAAAAGCATAAAATATTTCCATAGGCAATCATGTATAATAATATCAGTGACTGCTTAATGGAAGAGGGCACTTGGAAAGAAAACGAAGCATTATTGGTCTTAGGCTAGACTAAAACCTCTTTCTGATAATATTCTACTGACATAACCGTTCATATCTAGCTCGTTTCTCTTTTCTGTTACTTCTTTTTCTCATATCTTGAATTACGATAACAAATGTAGTGCTTCAAACCAAAATGACAATTTTGTTATTGTTTACTCACTTTCATACTGTTACAATTTCCTTTCTTCCTTAACACAAGCAGTGAATTATTGACGAATGGCAAAAAAACAAAAAAAACATTAAAGTATCATAAATATCTTTCATATGGCCTGCAAACAATTTCAAGTCTTCTGCACTTTGTGTGAAAAACTGACTGAAGTTAATTCACTGAAGATCATGACATCTGCTCTAGCTCTTCTTGCCATGTTCATTTGAGTTTATAAGAGAAATCACAATAACTAATTCTTGCCTTTTCAATCGGATCTTTTAAGTGAATTGGATGATCAGTACCTGGTAGTACCCTGTAAACCCAAATAAGTTTGCAAAACTCAAAAACATTGAGTTGTAGTTAAAGGGGGGGTGAAACACTCGGAGATATGAAGTATTGCATCCTTCATATCTCCGAAAAGTCTTTAGTTTTATTATATTTACAAAAAAAAAAAAAGGGCTGTACCGAGTCTTTCCGGAAAAAAACGAGCGGCTGGAGGCGTATCGAGTGGGCGGAGCTAAAGAATGACGAATGCGCAAAGCGGTGACGTCCTCAATAAGAAAATGCTACCCAGATTCAACTCATACAGATATGATCCAGAATCAGATCTGGAGGCTGAAATAAACTGAACAGGGGAAGCAACAGCAGGACGTCCGTCTCTGTGGTATGGACTGTATTTAGTGTCCTGTCAACATTTGTGTGTCTTTACTCGCAGTTTATGAGGACATGATTCGGTTTATGGACTATTGTATGCGACTAAACCTTAGCAGTAGCAAGCAAAACAATTTTTTTACGTCAGACTAGTGTAACGTTATACATTGAACAGCAATGGAGCGCATTTGAATGACGAAGCACGCTTTGTGAGAACCTCCCCTAGGTTTATGTTTGGGTGGTTTTACAATAAACAAACTGACACCTATATTGGTCAGCTAATCAAATGTATTTAAACACACACCATAGATCGCATGCTCCATTGATAAACTAACTAACGTTATACACGATCGTGTTGTTTACTGATGTTTACTCACGCGACGATAGCCAACAACACAGACATTCGAAGCAGTTTTACTCACCGGCTGCTTCCAAAGCAGGACCGAGCCTTTATCGCTGGGACCGCTCCGTCATAAACACACTTCTTTGGTATGATTTGGTGAAGTCCTGTAACAGCAGTGACCGTGGAGAACCACTTTGCGACGCGACTAAAGCGATGTTGTGAAGCTTCCCGTCATTTCTGCGTTCAAATCGGTTCAAATGCAGCGCTGCCTTCCCAGAATGCTGTGCTGAAGCGTTAAAGTTGCTCGATGTCACCCATAGGAATAAAGTGGAGCGCGGCCGCGGACTATAACGACATAAGTGTTCACGGACGACTGGATCTGAGCTGAGAGTGTTTATGTTTAGCATTTCCTCTCTCGCTCTAGTCACGCGCGCGCGCACCCTACCGGGAGAAGAGCCCGTACGGCCCATACAAGGACCTTCCGCTCTATTAACGTCAAGCCGACCCATACTCGAAAAAAACTCTCCGAAACTTGTGAGAAACCGGAAGGAGTATTTTTAACACAGAAATACTCCATCAAACGTCCAACATTAGTTTTTGAAACTTTGTCTATGTTTAGGATGGGAATCCAAGTCTTTAACAGTGTAAAAAGCTCAGTATGCATGAAACAGCATTTCACCCCCCCTTTAAGAAATTTAATGTTTAAGCAAGCAGAACTTGCAGATTTGTATTTGTACTCATACATTTGAATTACTGTGAACTTGATATATTTGAGTAAGCTAATTCATACATTTAATTTAAAAATATAATGTAATCTCACAATTTTTAGTAGTGGAAACATGACTAGCTTTAACTAGCCAATTCAGTAAATGCCACCATCCGAATTGGTTACATACTTTGGTTAGCATAGTTGCTGAATGAGGACGGCAATATAAAACATTTATCATAACTCTGTTCTCAAAGTAATCTCATGCTCCACTCATCATTATGATGGAAACCCTACAAAAAACAACATAACAGAAACTCTTCTAAACTAGCATAACAAAACACTAAAATATAAGTATTAAAATCAGTATTAAACTCTACTAAATCTCCACCTTGACATTAATCTTACACAAAGAAACATACGTAATATAACACTTAATTTTGGCATTTACTGTCCCTTTTGAATGTCATGGCAAAGCATGCTGGGAAATAGAAATCCCAGCCGAGGGGTCCGTTCTTTGTACGTCGCTAACTCGGTTAGCTGGATTTGATTGTTGACGATCTGGCATGATCTTGGATTGTTTGCTTCTTTAACGCTCATCCTGGACGTGTTGTCAGAGCCACAGGTCCGTAAGATCAAACCTGCTCGGGAGCGGCTGATTTTACATAAACAGGATTAGAGCGCATCTTTTTAAGCGACGTTGATACTTAACATTTGTCCCAGCCTCTGCTACTTTATTACAAGAGTTCCTTACTGAGCCAGTGGCAATAATCATTTTAAATAAAAGCAATAATAATATAAAAACATTTTTGAAAATAATATTGTAATGTTGTGTGTAAAACTAAAGACAGCCACTTGATTGAGAGATTTATTTTTGGTAGAATAATTGCTTTGTCCATTGCATGTGTATTTGTGCTCTTTGCTGACACTTTCTTACCAAAAGGACTCCCATATGTCATCTCCATCCCTTCACACTGAGAAATCTGTCTGATCTTTAAGTAGAGATTGTTCAGCTCTGAAATTTAATCACCCCACCATGACAAGCCAGAGATTTAATAACCGCCACAATGCGTTTAATGGCGCCCGGCTCTTTCCCTAGATGAAAGCGTTGAAATATAGCTCTCAGATTTAATGAATGGCCCCAAAACAGCGTGTGTGACATACAGCAGGAGAGATACACGTGTGCCTGTGTCCTAATAAAGAAATCTGACTGCAGCGCTATGATGTTGTGTGTTCATTAACAGTGAATTAGCGGTGTGGAAATGGATTTGATGGGATGATACAGTGTAATTATATTGGAGTGTCACGAGAGCTTTGATAAGCTTTCAGTCTTTAGGTGTCTAATGGAAGATGTTTGTCTACATTTTTAAGTAGTTTCTTGGGTTTTCCTGGCTTTGGTAAAGCATACTTTTTATTTTAATTTTGCTATTTTAAGCTGTGCAGAATCTATATTCTAGATGGCCCACTAGGTTGTCAAATTATCAGTACCAGTCATTTACTAAAAAAAAGAAGAAGAAAAGTTTACTGTTCCAGCATTTCTGCAGTAGTGTTTGTTTTGGAGTACTGGGTACATTTTGTACCAGCGTTCAAACGCTCTTGTTTTTTGTTTGTTTTTTCGCTCTCTGATCATCAAATGTTTCCATTTACAGTGCACTTCTAGATACGTTGATCATTGTAGCCAATCACAATCATAAGTGACCCGTGCTGGCTAAATGAGCCGCAATGACTGAGCTAGTCAGGGGGGAATTTTGAGACAAATCCAGTCAAAGTTTTCTGAAGGTGCCAAAACAAAATCACCAGCAACCATACCTTAAAGGGATAGTTCACCCAAAAATGTATATTTTGTCATTAATTCCTTGCCCTCATGTCATTCCAAACCTGTAAGAGCTTTGTTTATTTTCAGAACACAAATGAAGATATTTTTTGATGAAATCCGAGATCTCTTTGTCCCTCCATAGACAGAAATTTAATGAATACTTTCAAGGTTCAGAAAGGCAGTAAAGATATCGTTAAAATAGTTAATGCGACTCCATTGTAGAAATTAAGACTTTTTTATTGTAACAGTTTTTGTGAGCTTGCGCTTTAGAGAATGACAGCTTTAGTGATTTTAAAGGGATGCTCTTCTTATTTTCTGTTAAAGGTGTCCTAGAATGAAACATTTAAATAACCTTGCCATGGTGAAATAATAAGAGTTCAGTACATGGACATCACATACTGTGAGTCTCAAACATCATTGCCTCCTACTTCTTATATAAATCTCGTGAATCAAAAACACCACGGAAAAATAAGTGCTTCTCAACATAAACCCAACAGTGACGCAAGCGGTGGGGATCCTTTATACCTGTCCAAACATGTGCAATGTCAGGCGGAAATGACGGAGCCGAATCATCAGGTAAACAAGCTGCTCGCATGGACACACTTCATGTTCCAGGCTGTGCAGGAGACTTTTCTACCCTTCCCACAGATAAAATATGTCAACACTCATGGTTGATGTTTATAATCCACCACAACAATTTAATTCAAAATCGTTGGTTTGTTCAGCCCATTTCAAGCAAGCTTCGCTCAGCGTCTTAAACTGAAGAAAGGGGCAACTATATTCCTGCAAGCAGTAAGTAGCGATTTATCCACTTATTGACTGTTTAAACAATTTCTGATTAAATTGAAAGTTACTTAGAGAGATCGCATTGTCTAGATGACGCAAGATGCTAGTACAGTAACGAGGAAACGCCAAGTACCATACAAAACTAAATAGTGTGGTAAAATCTATTATTTTCTATTACAAAATACAACCGTAGATACTTTGCTTAGATCGTTCACTCGATCCGTCTAGCAAACGTCACCTTTTCCACCCTATAAGTTAAAACGAGTCATTTGACAAGGCTATTCATTTTGTAAAAATATAAGTTATATATTTATATTTTTGAGAACTGAAGTATGGTGTTTCCTATGATGTTTTTGCCTATTTGTATTTCAGATTAGGCTACATCACAGTCACTGCGTAACCTTAGCTCACATTGTGACTAACATTATATAAACATGCAATATCGTTGACGAAAAAAGACAAATCTAAAATGTAGATTGAATGACACTTTAAAGGGTTACTTCACCGCTTTTTCATATTAAACTGTTATTCCCTTAACTTAAATGAGTTGATACATCCCTCTCTCGTCTCAGTGCGTGCTCTTAATCTCTCTGACACGCAGTGACAATCTGATAGCATTTAGCTTAGCCCACTAAGCCCAGTTGATTCACTATGGTACCAAACAGAGATCAAGTTAGAAGTACCAAACATCTCCACATTTCCCCTATTTAAATACAGTTACACGAATAGTTAAACGATCAAGTATGGTGACAAAATAAAACGTGGTACTTCTCTAATCGGATTAAAAAGGAGAACTATAATGTATGGCGGAATAGCACTTCTGAGAGTACTTCGGCTCGGCGCAGTAAAAAATCCTGGCCGAAACATCTTTCCTCACACCTCCCCCTCACTCGCTCATTTCTGTCAATAGGGAGATGTGAGGGAAGATGTTTCGGCTGTGGGATATTGTGAAGAGAAAGTTGAGAGACGCAAGACCCAACACTCTGGATGAGCTTAAGGCCGTTATCGAAGCATCCTGGGCCTCCAGAACACCTCAGCAGTGCCACAGGCTGATCGCCTCCATGCCACGCCGCACTGAAGCAGTCATTTCTGCTAAAGGATTCCCCACCAAGTATTGAGTGCAGAACTGAACATAATTATTTGAAGGTTGACTTTTCGTTTTTGTATTAAAAACACTTTTCTTTTAATGGTCGGATGAAATATGCTAATTTTTTTAGATTTTTGGGTTTTCATGAGCTGTATGCCAAAATCATCAGCATTAAAACAATAAAAGACCTGAAATATTTCAGTTGGTGTGCAATGAATCTAAAATATATGAAAGTTTAATTTTTATCATTACATTATGGAAAATAATGAACTTTATCACAATATGCAAAATGTTTGAGAAGGTCCTATATATTTACAGGATATTACATTATATATTACATTATATATATATAATGTAAATTCATGTCCCTGTTATACTTAACATTGTCACATTTTCCTGATTAAATAAACATTACTTAGCATCAAAAAGAAAAAAAAAGACACCAAATGCATCTATTTTGTATTTTTACATTAACAATGCAACTTCTGTTCTATTTATTAAAACCAAGTAGCCTATACATCTCATTTTGCTTTAAGCTTTTATTCCAAAATAATTGCTCAAGGCAGTAACAATATAAACACATTTTTGTAAATTGATGTTCAGCTGTTCTTTTTGATAGTCTGCTTATTTTCGGATCCTCTATTTCGGTACACACTGGTCACAGACGCAAAGATGTACCTTTAATTTCCCCAAGCTGACTGCTCAATAAAACCCCCTCAGTTATCATGTGTTCAGGCCATTTCATGTTTGATTTGGACATGACAAAGCGGTGAGATCTAAGTGGCTGAGCTCTTTACTTACTTTTAATCTAGTCTTCCCATTAAAGGCGGCATCATTTTGTTCATTCAGACCGATTTGCGAACACACAAAAACAAGACTCAATCGTATCACGATGGAGGCATAGCGTCCTCTCTCCTGATTTTTGCCCCTTTAGTTCTCAATTACCCCCACTAAACCCACCGCACACTTCAGGGCATCTGTTAAAACTATGGGCTCAGAGGAGGCGCGGCGGACTCCCGCTGTAACTTCACCTGCTAGTGTCGCTGTTAAACAGGGTTACTTTAGAAAAACAAGTGATTTATACACTTTTTAATGTCACATTTTGTATTTTCTCATCCAATTTCTTTGAAGAGGCACTGCCCCCGGTCACACCTTATAACTGTATCCCATAGTTCAATGAAAATTGACATAATACATTGTGACGAATGAACTACATAAAGCCATTTTTAGTCAAAGTTGGATTAAAAAGCAAAGCATAATTTTGTGAGGTTATGAGACAATAGTGTAGCATACTGCAGTTTGTTACCTACTGCAAAAAACTAAGCAGTAGCATACTGCAGTGACGTGATGAAATTAAAAGCTATTTTATCGTGTATACCTGCATGCCTTTTGGTATGCCAAAGAATAAAGCAAAGTAGCTGTGAAAAGAGATGAATTATTGCTTATTCCACAAAGCTATTCTGAAAATGGCCTGGACACATTTGTTGGGACCCCTTAGAAAAGATCAGAAATAATTGGATTATAGTCATATTTCAAACTAATTTGTTTCTTTAATTGGTGTCACATATGTCTCCAATCTTGTAATCAGTCATTCAGCCTATTTAAATGGAGATGTTTGGTGCCAATGGGTGCGTTTACATGCACGTTCTTAAGCCGATTACGCCTAATAAGCCGACAATGAACATGGTCATGTAAGCGCAGTTACCCGTTTTCTTTTATCGGAGTAAGGTCATAAACGGCGTGAGCTTAAACCGGCCGGAACAGGTCGTTTTTTTGCCTCTTACCCTGATTTCGCGCTGCATGTAAACTCATTAATCTGCTTTCTGTCGGCTCATTGAGGTGCGCATGTGTGATAGGTGACAAAAACGCAAACTTAGAGCAGATATAAACGCATCCAGACAGAGCGAGCGTTTTACATGAAATAAGGACTTATATCACTAAAGCAGACTCTTTTAAGACCCAGAACATTGTAAAGATGTGTTCTCATCTCATTCAGCAGAAGTAGAAGAGATCAGTCAAACGCTGCATCTGGAACTGCATGAGGGATAATATGAGCCGTAAATCTCCTGCTGACACGCTTTATTAAACATCACAACTGACGGAACATTTGAGTCATATACGGACATTATTATTGACATCACTACAAGGAAATAACCCGGTTTATTAATAAAGTCATGTAAGGTTTACTTGCATTGTCAGTTTACTGGTTTGCATGTAAACGGGGAAAATTTATTATTTCAATAAGCTGATTTTTTTGAGTTATCAGCTTACTGGTGTGCATGTAAACTGACCTATTGTGTGCACCACACTGAACATGGACCAGAGAAAGCCAAGGAGAGAGCAGCGCAGAAAGAAAATAATAGCCAAGCATGGTAAAGGCTTCAAGACCATCTTCAAGCGGCGTGAAGTATTGAAATATTAAGAAGTTTAAGGTCCATGGAACTGTAGCCATCCGCAAGATTCAACCCCAGATTGAACAGGATAGTGCGAACCGTTGAAAAAGAACCAAGGATAACTGCCAAACAGATACAAGCTGAACTCCAAGGTAAAAGTACGCCAGTTTGTGATCACACCATCCGTTGCTTTTTGAGCAAAAGTGGGCTGCATGGATGAAGACTCAGGAGGACTCCACTTTTGAAAGACTGAAATTTGCTAAAATGCAAAGCCACAATCCTTCTGAGAGAATGTCCTTTGGACAGATGAGTCAAAACTGGAGCTTTTTGGCAAGTCACATCAGCTCTGTTCACAGACTGTAAAAATATCCAGCTTTGAAAGAAAAGAACACCATACCTACAGTGAAACATGGAGGAGACTCAGCTGTGTTTTATGGCTGCTTTGCTGTGCCTGGCACAGGGTGCCTTGAATCTGTGCAGGGCACAATGAAGTCTCAAGACTATCAAGGCATTCTGGAGCGAAACGACTGCTCAGTGCCCAAGCTCTGTCTCGGTCCTCCAACAGGATAAGAATGGATAAGAACAAAACATTGGACTGGTCTGAAGTGGCCTTCTATGAGTCCTGATCTGAATCCTATCGAGCATCTATGGAAAGAGCTGAAACTTGCAGTCTGGAGCAGGCACCCATCAAACCTGAGACAGCTGGAGCAGTTTGCTCAGGAAGAGTGGGACAAACTACCTGTTAACAGGTGAAGACGTCTCATGGACAGCTACAGAAAACGTTTGATCGCCTCTAAAGGCTGGGCGACAAAATATTAGGTTAGGGGTCCCGTCATTTCTGTCCACGCCATCTTCATTTCTTTTATTACTTACAATATTATGTTGAATAAAAAATCTAAAGCAAAGTCTGATTTCTATTGAATATGGAATAAACAATGGTGGATGCCAATTACTTTAGTCAGTTTCAAATTATTTCAGAGAAAATTGTGCAGTCTTTGGTTTCTGAGGAAAGGTACTAATAAATTTGAGGACGTCTGTACTAGAGGTCGACCGATAGTTGTTTTTACAGATACCGATAATAGGTTGGACCACGCCTTACCGATAACCGATTAATCGACCGATAGTTTTTAAAAAGATACTAGATTAAAATAATAATAATAATAGTAATAATAATAATAATAACAACAAAAAAAAAACAGTGCTGAACTTTATTACAAGAAATAAAAAAACAATACTGAACCATAAAAATGTTCTAAATTGCATATGTAAATATGAATATATCAAAATTCTAACAGAAAAAATCTACAGAAAATAACTAAAACATTAAAATATTACAAATAAATGTTTCTTTAGCTATAACCTAGAAACATGTAAGTGAATGTCATGTAACAGACTGCATTTCCCATTTGTTAACAAGGATTTATTAGCTTATTTAGCTAGCTTACATGAATGATATGCAATATACATTTTACACCGTGTAATAATAGTTGAGCTACTAATAATAGTATCTTAATCATTCATGTTAGTTCATAGTGCATAAAAAAACGTTGACAGATAAAACTAACAATGAATAATACTTCTACAGCATTTATTAACCTTGCTTAATGTTACAAATGGAATATTGGACATAATGTATTATAATGGATAATTGTATTATATTAAGTGTTTTTTCATATAAATCCAAACTGTTTACTTTTTTAGAACACGATGGTTTTCTTATCAAAATAAAATATGTATTGAAATCAAATGCGTTTCTGATGTGTTTATATTTCTGTCGGATGCATGACCATACAGTCTGGTTTCTTACATCACTAGTTTGTTACATCGCTTTAACTGTTTGAGGTAAATGTTACTGCTAATGTTAGCGTCCCCTCAGCCTTGACGACCATGTAAAGTACATACTGCTGTTGTTTCGCTGCTAAAGCATCTAGTCACCAAAAAAAAAATACTTTATAATGATTTGGCAACATGTACTGAAGTGTTCTGTATTCATACCGTTTCCCTTTTCGCTGTTTTAAACGCGCGTCAGATGTGTCAGCGCGCAGCCTCACGTGTCCTCACGTGTTAATGTAAACAGTGATAGTTTTTCATTTGGCCTTTAGAGGCCGCTCTTGCGCTATATAATACCAGCAGACCCTTCTCTGAGCTCTCGTAGGCTACTGTGTAATCTGGCAGCACCCTTCTCAGCCGCTCCCGCAACGGACGCAAACCGGAAAAACTATCGGTATTGATTTTTGACGATTGTTCCACCAATCAGCTATCGGTGCCGATTAATCAGCAAATCCGATGAATCGGTCGACCTCTAGTCTGTACATCTTTCCATGTGCATGTTTCCTTATGACCTAACATGTTCAGTATTGCAGAAAAACTACCATACCAAGAAGCTTTTGACTAAAATGTTTATTAGTTGCAATTGCATTCATTCTAATTCAGTTTTTATTTTTATTTAATTGAACTCAACAAACTCTGTTTTAGCTGTTTTTGGGAAGATTACAACTTTGGTGTTCAACATATTGTTTCAGAAATGCAAAGAATTACATACAAAATGAATTTGGTTGGTTTTATGTTGTTTAATTTAGCTTTAGGCAAAGAAATATGACTACCAGTATTTGTAAAAGGAAATTTGATTATTGAAGGTCTTTTAAAAAAAGCTAAATTATCTTTACAATTTTAGATATGGATTCAGATTCAATTAGTTGGTCAGTTTACACCCAGAAGGTTACCCCTAACTTACCCCTAACCTGGGGTAAATTGAGCCACAGGAACACTTTTAATAAGAAGGCATATTTTTTAGAAACCTTTGTCATAGATATATTCTGATCGTTTAAAATGAAAGAAAACATCCTGAAATTACTTAATATACTTTCATTATACTTCTGCCTTATTTCTCTTATCTCACACACATAGACACACACACAAACCTTCTCTCAGCACGCACGAGTTCTCTTTCGCGTCTTGCTCTTGAATGTTTAGATTGGCGAGGCTTGAATGAGTTTAAACAGCGCGTGGTGTTCAGGGCTCACCTGCGCTCGTGTGTTAATGTCTGAGTGAGTCACGTTCAAGCATACACACTCGCATACAAGAGGGACTGTTTTGTCCATGCTTTTTGATCATCGCTCTTGTTGTAATGTATTGGGAAGCCAGAATGTGATCCATTGACATAAACGCACATAGCCTAACTGTTTCTGTCTGTTTTACAGTTGTTATTTTCAACAAACTTATATTATAGATGCGTCGTCAGATTTGAGCTGAACTGCAGTGCAAGTGCATGCCGAACCATGGGTGGAGAATTTTACGGTTCTATTCATTTTATTTATTTTTTTACCGTTTTTAACCGTTCTACCCCTACTTTATACATTCACATACTATCATTTTTCACATAATATTAGTAGGCAATATATACTGTCACTGCTTACTAAAGTAACGTGACACTTTATCGTAATACTAATGTTTATTGATACCTAATGCAGACTGTAAAGTTGTAGTACTCGAGACCAGTCTTAAGGTCTTGGGTTTGGAATTAGAGGACTCTGGGTTTTATCTCAAGACCAGTCAAGACAACAACTGCAAGGATATCACTAATTGCTGGTGCATTGTCTGTAAAACCTACTGCTTAAAATGCAATCAATAACTTCTTTATAATGTGATTTCTTGTGTTACTGTGCTGTTGGGTTTAAAATCAATGCAGCATTCTCAAAAATGCCCTAAATGAATATAACATCTGATATTTAGTTTTTTTTATATAACATAGAATATAATTAAGCAATATCACTAGAGCAAAAGAGCTGTTTTCATGAATTTGATTTATACAAACATTCAATAAACAAGAAGGTAATATTAAATGACAGATTTTAAACTGTGTCTTTGCTAATTCGGCTACATTTCGTGATTAAAAAAATTGGCTGCTCTGAGCAAATCGGTTGAATAAATGATTCCGTGAATGTTAAATTGTTAATGTTTTAATGTTAAATTAATCTGAACATTATTTATACTGGTAGAGGCTTTGAAATTTTTAACATTTTAGAGATTTTATTGGAAACAATGCTATAGTGTCTTACTATCCTAATTGTATTTATTCAGTAAATATAAACAGGGTTCCCCCAGGGTCTTAAAAAGCCTTAAAAGCATTGAATTTAATAATTTGGAAATAATACCTTACAAAGACTTTAAAAAGTCTTGAATTTTGATGTCTGTGTCTTAAATTGTGCTGTATGTAGCTTCTCCGTATTGTATTTGTCCTCAAAAGTTTCATTTGTCAACCACGATTATTTTGGTTAAATAACACAGTATAAATTAACCCCTTAACCCTTTAACTGTCACCCCCTTTTTTGAGAATAGTCATGAAAATGCAAATCCAAACTTCTGTAATTCATGAATGCTTTGGAATATAGACTTAAGTTTGGTCTTGATTTAAAGATGACAATCAGCAGATTATTGCTGAAGTGAAAGCAAAATATAAATTTAAAGAATAGTTATGGAAGTTTAAATTGATTGAAAATGAAAAATACAGTACTAAATATTATTTATTTTATATAAAATAAATGTAAAAAAAATTTTTTTAACTCTAAAATCACTATGAAATTAAAGCCATATGTCTAACCAAATTGTGTTCCAAATTTGAAGTTAATATCGCAAAAATTAAAGTCCCCATGAGATTTTGTTTAGGCGCTGTACCAAAAATTACCACCGGGTGTCATTCAATTTCCATTGATTGTTTATTTGATGTATTTTCCTGTAAATTTCTGTCCAAATATCACTTCCATCATAAAACAGTCACCAAATATGGAACACTGAGACTCAGACCTTTCAAATGATATGTTTTGTCACGATAAGAAAAGATTTTTATTACAAAGTAGTTAAAGGTTACAACTGCTGTTATGATGTAGATTTCTTTTTTTGTGGGGCACTCCCGTCATAAATGACTATTTTACTGTCATGTAATTTTTATGATAAAACAATGGACACATCTCTTCAGGAGTGTTAGAGCTTTCCAAAAATATATAGTTTGTCATGATTACATTAGGATTTAAGTGAAATATAGTGAAGCAAGCGTAGGCGTCCTTTATACGGGACGGTGACAGTTAAGGGGTTAAGAAACCTGTAGGAACCCAGTATAAAACACTTTTCAGACAGTAGATAAGGATCTTTTAGAAGAATTTAAGAAGTGCTGGTCTTGGTCTCGGTTTAGGTGGTCTTGACTACAACACTAGCATACTGTTACATTATTTTCTCAAAATGAAGCAAAATACAGTATAAATTATGTATATATTATGTATATTTTCCACCACTGCACACTGCATTAAGCCTTGTGACAATCAATGGTTACACTATTTTAATGTGTCCCTGTTACAGTATAATTATATATTTAAGTACTGAATAATTATAAATATCTACATGTACTTACTACAGGATGAGGGTTTGGTTGAGGGTTAGTTGAAGGTAGATTATGCATTATTTACTGTTATTACTTTGGTAAGTACATGTAACGTGTAACAAGGACACTGTAAAATAAAGTGTTAACCAATCTAGCATAGCATGTTTATTCGAAATGTTAATCTTTAATCTGCTGCTTGCACTTTAACATACCGCCTACTATTTTTGCATTATTATATGCTGTGCAGTTAAGCAGAACTCCAGTGTTCCATTAGGAGTGTGTGTGTGCGATTGAAGCATGAAGGTCCCCCGACTTCAAGTCATCACACACACTCGCGCCTTCCTGCAGACAGAGCTGACTGAATATATTTGTGTTTTCACAGAACCTGCAATGGGCACGAGATGTGTTGCTAGGGAGCAGTGTCCCATGGCAACAGCTGAAGCACATGCCGGCACAAGGACTTTTCTGCGAGAGGAATAAGACCAATCTGTTCAACGTAAGTCACACACACACACATGCAGATGCACATCAGACGCATGTCAAAGTTCACCATATCATGACAAGTGTGCAGCGTGTGAGCGAGTCTTCTGTTCATACACGTGTGTGTGGGTTTTATGCCATCATGTGTTCCTCTGATTCAGTACAGTAAAATCCCTTCACACACACACACACACACACACACACACACACAAATCCAGAGAGATTACGAGTCCTCACTGAAAATGCCCCAAACTGGCTGGATTTACAGTCCTCGCTGCACACCATGAGGCAGACAGATGGCATCACTATGGTGTGTGTTCATATGTTGTTGCTGTTTTGCCCAGTGGCCTTTTGGCACATTGGTACAGTCCTCCCAGAGCAAAGGCCATGATATAAGTGTGTATGTGTCTACCTTTGGCTGTGGATGCGGTCGCTGTGAGGAAGCAGCCTGTGGCTTTGTCAGTATTGGCACACGGCAGTCTAAAACCAATCGTCTCGCTGGGCTTCAGAGCTTTGCTCACTAAGATACACCAACCTCATGCCCACCTGTCCTCAGCTTAAGGGAAAATCCTCACACACACAAACAGCATCCGGTGCTGGGCTCCGGGACCTTCTGAAGAGCTTTTGCACTGTATTATGGTGGCTGTTTTTTATAGTTATTTCTAGAGTTGGGGTACAAAATAAGACTCTGACATAATCTGGTGGACTTGAACTCAAACTTGGCATGGACTCGGACAGTAATTGACAACATAAAATTAAAATGATGACATTAAAAAATATCTCCCACTCAAACTTGGTTGGTTAACTTTATATGCAAAGATTGCAGATGGCCCCAGATTATTATGCACGTTAAAACATCACACTCTTACTTGATATATTATATTTGACAGTTTATCATAAAACTGCAGTGCATTAGGAAAGTATTCACAGTGCTTCACTTTTTCCATATTTTATGTTACAGCCTTATTGCAAAATTGATTAAATTCACAAACAATAGCCCATAATGACAACATGAAATAAGTTTGTTTGAAATCTTTGCAAATATATTAAAAATAAATTTTTCAGTCTTTGCTCAATACTTTGTTGAAGCATCTTTGGCACCAATTACAGCCCCAAGTCTTTTTGAGTTTTTTAAGCTTGGCGCACCTGTTTTTGGGCAGTTTCTCCTGTCCTTCTTGGCAGGACCTCTTCAGCTCTATCAGGTTGGATAGGGAGCGTCGGTGCACAGCCATTTTCAGATCTCTCCAGAGATGTTCAATCGGGTTCAAGTCTGGGCTCTGGCTGGGCCACTCAAGGACATTCACAGAGTCATCCCGTAGCCACTCCTTTGTTATCTTGTCTGAGTGCTTTGGTCATTTTCCTGTTAGAGGATGAAACTTCGCCCCAGTCTGAGGTCCAGAGCGCTCTGGGGCAGTTTTTCATCAAGGATTTCTCTGTACATGGCTACATCATCTTTCCCTCGAACTTTACTAGTCTCCCAGTTCCTGCCGCTGCAAAATATCCCCACAGCATGATGCTGCCACCCCCATGCTTCACTGTAGCGATGGGATTGGCTTGGGGATGAGTGCTGCCTGGTTTCCTCCAGACATGACGTTTGTCATTCATGCCAAAGAGTTCAATCTCTGTTTCATCAGACCAGAGAATTTTGTTTCTCATGGTCTGAGAGTCCTTCAGGTGCCTTTTGGCAAACTCCAGATGGCCTTTTACTGAGGAGTGGCTTCCATCTGGCCACTCTACCATACAGGCCTGATTGGTGGAGAGTGGCAGAGATGGTTGTTCTTCTGGAAGGTTTGTCTCTACAGAGAAACGCTGGAGCTCTGTCAGAGTGACCATCGGGTTCTTGGTCAGCTCCCTAACCACAAACGTCTTACATTTACGGATGATGGAGGCCACTGTGCTCATTGGGACCTTCAGTGATGCAGAAATGTTTTTGTAGTCTTGTACTCAGATCTGTGACTGTCAATATACAATCCTGTCTCTGAGGTCTACAGACAGTTTCTTGGACTTCATGGCTTGGTCTGTGCTCTGACATGCATTGTTAATTGTGGGACCTTATATAGGCAGGCGTGTGCCTTTCCAAATCATGTCCAATCAACTGAATTTACCACAGATGGACTCCAATCAAGTTGTAGAATCATCTCAAGGATGATCAGTGGAAACAAGACCACCTGAGCTCAATTTCAGTTTTGAGTGTCATGGCAAAGACTGTAAATACTGATGTACATGTGAATTTTATTTTTATAAATTTGCAAAGATTTGCAAACAATCTTTGTGTTGTCATTTATGGGGTTATTGTTTGTAGGATTAGGGGGAAAATGTGAATTTAATCCATTTTGAAATAAGGCTGTAGCAAATATTTTTTGGAAAAAGTGAAGCGCTGTGAATACTTTACAGATGCACTTTAGGTTGCTGTGACACTCAATTCTTAATTTGTCAGGAGTGCAAAATAATTGATATATTTTGTCTGATTGTTATATTTTGAATAGAATATCAACACGCATATGAATTCACTCGCATCTGCTCCGGTTTGTTATCACAGATGCAAAATATAGCGTCTGTTAGGGTGCAAAGGTGCGCATATGTGGAGAAATGTTGAATTATCACATTTGCAAAATATTTTGTTACACAGAATACCATTTCTAATAATTTTTCGCTTATGACATCTTGAAGAGATAAAAGAGCGCTCAGAGCGAGCTCTGTGTCTCCTGTTCCTGGTTTGCGTCAGCTAGGATCTCAACGCTTATTCGGAATACAGCTGTCAATCATCTTATGTGAGTGAACGTGACCATAATTCCTGCCTTTCTGCATGGCGCTGTCCTGTACACCATGGTATATGGTTTGTGTGTGATTTTCATGCGATTTAGGGTATATTCATATGCATAAGGAATGTTTATAGTGTACATGCTAAGCAGGTGTAGTGCTTAGATTAATATAAAATGCTAAATATAACATTATATGACCAAAATCCATATTAAATCGCAATCAGAAGTTATTACAAACTTTTTGGTATCTTTTTAAGTTTTGAGTAAAATGGTAATAATAATAATTTAAATTAAGTAGCTTTGATGCTAATTGTGGCTTTAATGCACCAGGAGCTAGATCTTTTTGACAATCTTTTTTGTTACAAGAATTCACATACAGTCCTGAGAATTTTTTTTTTTTTTTTTTAAACTTCAGGTAATGGGTGGATTAACAAATCTGTGGTGAAAGTGATGTTGATAGGCAAGTCATAATGCCAGAATAAATGCTAATAAGGCTGAATAAAAACAAAAGAATAATGAAGATTAAAGGCCCTTTCACACTGGACGCGATTTTGACGTGCGAATAATTCGCGCGATGGTTTTTTTTTCTCGATCAGCTGTTTGTGTAATGAATGCTTCCACACCGAACGCGAATGTGCTGAGGCGAAAAAACATTTTTTTTTTTCGTTTCAATGTCGATTTTTTTTTACTCTAGTGGCGACAAAAACGGCTTCAACCAATCACATAAAAGGAAACAAAGGTGACAATGTCCAGTTGATGTCACAAGCTATTCAATCAACTTTAACCTTTGCTAGGCATGGCATTTCTCATGAGATTACAACTGTAAGCTGTACAGCTGCAGCTGTGTTTGCCCACTGTAAGCTACAGACAGCAATATCTTATAACCTTTTATAAATAGTTGATTTTTTTTTTTTTTTACATTGTGTCCACGATTATGGAAGTCAACGTGTTGCCATCAGTAGGCTACGTCTGTGGCACTGAAATGTTTACATTATGACTCGACTGGAAACATCTGCTCGGATCGATTGATTCCCTGAAGTGCGCGGTTTGTCTCGTCAGATGCGCTGCCGTCTCTGGAGGAGATCCTCAAATTGTTCCACAGACTTTAGAAAGTAAGTGCTGAACCGGCCATGATAAAGTTTTAGCTCCTGTTCAAGATTAGCATCCTCCCCTTCAGACTCTGTTCTTTAAGACTGGCTGCACCCAAAACCTTCCTCTCGGTCCTTTAAATAAAATGAAAAGCTCGTCTTCACTGAATGATGAAGTGCCCGTGTTTTCCCGGCTGTCGCCGCGAATGTTTTGGAATGTTGGAGCTCTGAAACGTCGCAAATTCGTGTCGCGGCTGATGTGAATGGTTTTGACGCGAAATATTCGCTTATTCGTTACGCTTTTTCGTTACGCGTCCGGTGTGAAAGGACCTTTAGTCTGAAACTGGCAGAGGTGTTAACTTTCGTCGAGATAAGACAGTAGAGTTTTGAATGGGCGATTCCTCATGCCAAACGCCAGAGTGCAGGGGAACTTATAGGGCCATAAATAATTTAATTAGCATTTTTATTAGCCTTCTCTAAAACACACACACACACACGCATAGTAAGAGGGTCTTATTAAATGATTCATAAAATGCATAGTTTTCATCCTCAGATTTGAAATGAAGCATTGGACACTTGTAGCTTAGTTTTGTTTTAATTGTGGTTATTAGTTGTTATACACCTCATTTATAATATATTTTTTAATTGTTTTTATGTTTGCGCTTGTATATCTCCATATTAATAACAGTCTGAGTAATTCTAAGTCTTGAAATGTGAACTTTCAAGTGTTGGCTTTCTAAATATATGTTAGTTATGTGTAGAATATCAATATCATAAAGTTTATATAAATATAAAGTTGCAACTGCAAGATAAGGCTATAATGCGAGAGTTTCAATTGCAAACAATAAAAAAAGCTAAAGTTTCAATGTCACTCATTTACCGTTTTAATGAATTCATCTCATTAAAGGTTTATATTGATTCTAATAGATTGTGATTAGGATGAAACAAAAGTCTGAGCCTAAACAATTATTTATTTTAACAAAAAAGACTGCATTTATTTTCTCAGTTTTACTCAGTTTGATTGAAGTCTATGAACACGTTCTATGAAGTTATTGAAGTTAAATGGCAACAGCGACATTTAATCACTTGCTATTATGAAGAGCTATATTGCCATATGGTAATGCTTGAATTATACGAACAGTAAAATGTAAATTATGTTCTGGTGAAAAACCTCTCAAGTGTGTTCAGACACACAATCACACTGTCAGAGCCATGTCTGAATTCATAAAACTATATTCTTATGACCTTCTAGAAGAATTTAATATATGCTCCTGTGTTTCAGGAAACTCCCATTGTACACTTTAAAAAAAATATTTTTTATTTCAGCTCACTCTGTGAACGCTTCCCAATTGTTTCTTTCTTTTTTGCATAGAAATGGCAATCGATAATTAAATTAATTGTTGACAATTTTCATTATCAATACATTTTTGAAGGCCTAAGTAGTTCACTTTTTGATTTGCACAGTTGTGAAAATGGCAAGAATATGCAGATCATGCTGTATATTCTGTATATTTTGGTGTGAATCACTTGGCATTTCCTGTTGTTGGTCCTTCAGAACAGAACAGGACTGAGAGAGTCTTTGCATTTGCGTGTGTGTGCGTGTGTGCGTGTGTGTGTGTGTGTGTGAGTTGATATGGGTCAGGCTGCTCTAGTTTGCCTCAGGCTCTGGCAGTATTTGTTGGCCCATGCCTTAAACACATCACAAAAACACAAACACAGTTTCTCTCCCACGTCCACACACACTCAGGCATATGCGCTCACATATGTATCCGCCCACTCTCCTGCTCTCACTGGACCACTGGCCCGAGACACAGACTCGACTCAAAGCAGAAGAGCTGCCCGTCTTCAGTTCAGTCACCATCACACCTGTAATCCATGGATCTGGAACAATATTTTTTTGTTTTGGCATCCCCAAAAAAAGAAATAATAAAAATGTATGTATGCATGCATGCGCATATACAGTATATACTGTGTGTGTGTGTATATATATATATATATATATATATATATATATATATATATATATAAAATATACACATATATATATATATGTAGGAGTGCAGAATTATTTGGCAAGTTGTATTTTTGAGGATTAATTTTATTATTGAACAACAACCATGTTCTCAATGAACACAAAAAACTCATTAATATCAAAGCTGAATATTTTTGGAAGTTTTAGTTTTTAGTTTTAGCTATTTTAGGGGGATATCTGTGTGTGCAGGTGACTATTACTGTGCATAATTATTAGGCAACTTAACAAAAAACAAATTTATACCCATTTCAATTATTTATTTTTACCAGTGAAACCAATATAACATCTCAACATTCACAAATATACATTTCTGACATTCAAAAACCAAACAAAAACAAATCAGTGACCAATATAGCCACCTTTCTTTGCAAGGACACTCAAAAGCCTGCCATCGATGGATTCTGTCAGTGTTTTGATCTGTTCACCATCAACATTGCGTGCAGCAGCAACCACAGCCTCCCAGACACTGTTCAGAGAGGTGTACTGTTTTCCCTCCTTGTAAATCGCACATTTGATGATGGACCACAGGTTCTCAATGGGGTTCAGATCAGGTGAACAAGGAGGCCATATCATTAGATTTTCTTCTTTTATACCCTTTCTTGCCAGCCACGCTGTGGAGTACTTGGACGCGTGTGATGGAGCATTGTCCTGCATGAAAATCATGTTTTTCTTGAAGGATGCAGACTTCTTCCTGTGCCACTGCTTGAAGAAGGTGTCTTCCAGAAACTGGTAGTAGGACTGGGAGTTGAGCTTGACTCCATCCTCAACCCGAAAAGGCCCCACAAGCTCATCTTTGATGATACCAGCCCAAACCAGTGCTCCACCTCCACCTTGCTGGTGTCTGAGTTGGACTGGAGCTCTCTGCCCTTTACCAATCCAGTCACGGGCCCATCCATCTGGCCCATCAAGACTCACTCTCATTTCATCAGTCCATAAAACCTTAGAAAAATCAGTCTTGAGATATTTCTTGGCCCAGTCTTGACGTTTCAGCTTGTGTGTCTTGTTCAGTGGTGGTCGACTTTCTGCCTTTCTTACCTTGGCCATGTCTCTGAGTATTGCACACCTTGTGCTTTTGGGCACTCCAGTGATGTTGCAGCTCTGAAATATGGCCAAACTGGTGGCAAGTGGCATCTTGGCAGCTGCACGCTTGACTTTTCTCAGTTCACGGGCAGTTATTTTGCGCCTTGGTTTTTCCACACGCTTCTTGCGACCCTGTTGACTATTTTGAATGAAACGCTTGATTGTTCGATGATCACGCTTCAGAAGCTTGGCTATTTTAAGAATGCTGCATCCCTCTGCAATATATCTCACTATTTTTGACTTTTCTGAGCCTGTCGAGTCCTTCTTTTGACCCATTTTGCCAAAGGAAAGGAAGTTGCCTAATAATTATGCACACCTGATATAGGGTGTTGATGTCATTAGACCACACCCCTTCTCATTACAGAGATGCACATCACCTAATATGCTTAATTGGTAGTAGGCTTTCCAGCCTATACAGCTTAGAGTAAGACAACATGCATAACGAGGATGATGTGGTCAAAATACTCATTTGCCTAATAATTCTGCACTCCCTGTGTGTGTGTGTGTGTGTGTGTGTGTATATATATATATATATATATATATATATATAGTGCTCTTTTAGGGCAGTGCTTCTCAATTTTTTTTTTGGCCACGCCCCCCTTTCAACCTATGAAGAAATGTGCACCCTCCCAAATCAATTTAATTTCACAACAACATAAGTCATGAAAATGGACTTGGAAAATTGTTTCTTTTTTCATTGAAATTAATCATTTTAAACATTTTAAAATTACAGTTGTTAAAACTGATCCTATAGTGCATGCAGCACACACATATGCTTTAACTGTCCTTGTTAGAGAATGTTTTACTTAGGCCTACTTTTATAATGGCTATTATTGATCACACATAAACTGACATTTAGCATAAAAGAGACTGGGTTTTATGTCATATTTAATTTTTTACAGTGATTATCATATTTATGCACACTTATTGCCTGAACCACATATTAATGTTTAATATTTTTTTAATGTAAATGAAAAGAGGGAGGGTTGTAAATGAAAAGAGGGAGGGTTGTGTTTTATATTTCATTTGTTATAAATATATATAATAATATATATTATAGCCACACAAATGTGGTTCAGGCAATGCATATTGATTATCTTAGCCACATTGTTTTTTTTTTATATAAAAATGAAAAGAGGCAGAGTGGTGTTTTATGACATATTTCATTTTATTGTAGCCTAAAATATACAAAATACAGGTCATTCTCAAAAAAATAGCATATTGTGATAAAGTTAATTATTTTCCATAATTTAACGATAAAAATTAAACTTTCATATATTTTAGATTCATTGCATACCAACTGAAATATTTCAGGTCTTTTGTTGTTTTAATACTGATGATTTTGGCATACAGCTCATGAAAACCCAAAATTCCTGTCTCAAAAAATTAGCATATTTCATCCGACCAGTAAAAGAAAAGTGTTTTTAATACAAAAAAAGTCAACCTTCAAATAATTATGTTCAGTTATGCACTCAATACTTGGTCAGGAATCCTTTTGCAGAAATGACTGCTTCGGTGCGGCGTGGCATGGAGGCGATCAGCCTGTGGCACTGCTGAGGTGTTATGGAGGCCCAGGATGCTTCGATAGCGGTCTTAAGCTCATCCAGAGTGTTGGGTCTTGCGTCTCTCAACTTTCTCTTCACAATATCCCACAGATTCTCTATGAGGTTCAGGTCAGGAGAGTCGGCAGGCCAGTTGAGCACAGTAATACCATGGTCAGAAAACCATTTGCCAGTGGTTTTGGCACTGTGAGCAGGTGCCAGGTCGTGCTGAAAAACCAAATCTTCATCTCCATAAAGCTTTTCAGCAGATGGAAGCATGAAGTGCTCCAAAATCTCCTGATAGCGAGCTGCATTGACCCTCCCCTTGATAAAACACAGTGGAGCAACACCAGCAGCTGACATGGCACCCCAGACCATCACTGACTGTGGGTACTTGACACTGGACTTCAGGCATTTGGCATTTCCTTCTCCCCAGTCTTCCTCCAGACTCTGGCACCTTGATTTCCGAATGACATGCAAAATTTGCTTTCATCCAAAAAAAGTACTTTGGACCACTGAGCAACAGTCCAGTGCTGCTTCTCTGTAGCCCAAAAGTGTCTTGACCTGGGGAATGCGGCCCCTGTAGCCCATTTCCTGCACACGCCTGTGCACGGTGGCTCTGGATGTTTCTACTCCAGACTCAGTCCACTGCTTCCGCAGGTCCCCCAAGGTCTGGAATCGGTCCTTCTCCACAGTCTTCCTCAGGGTCTGCTCACCTCTTCTCATTGTGCAGCGTTTTTTCCCACCCTTTTTCCTTCCCACAGACTTCCCACTGAGGTGCCTTGATACAGCACTCTGGGAACAGCCTATTCGTTCAGAAATGTCTTTCTGTGTCTTACCCTCTCGCTTGAGGGTGTCAATGATGGCCTTCTGGACAGCAGTCATGTCAGCAGTCTTACCCATGATTGCGGTTTTGAGTAATGAACCAGGCTGGGAGTTTTTAAAAGCCTCAGGAATCTTTTGCAGGTGTTTAGAGTTAATTAGTTGATTCAGATGATTAGGTTAATAGCTCGTTTAGAGAACCTTTTCATGATATGCTAATTTTTTGAGATAGGATTTTTGGGTTTTCATGAGCTGTATGCCAAAATCATCAGTATTAAAACAATAAAAGACCTGAAATATTTCAGTTGGTGTGCAATGAATCTAAAATATATGAAAGTTTAATTTTTATCATTACATTATGGAAAATAATGAACTTTATCATATGCTAATTTTTTTAGAAGGACCTGTATATAGAGTGAGAGCGGACTTGTGTCCTCCTGTCTTCGGGAATTTGTTCTCCTGAGTCGAACTTGAACGCGATGACGTACCGCTGAAAGTCCCGTGCACGTCTTTTCAGCTTTAAACACTTGTTTTATATACGCGTCCAATTTGCTGTGGACATGCGAGTGGATTCAAAATGTTCAAGCGTCCAACTAGACGCAGCAGACGAGTATTTGACGCTCTATTCGCATTCGGTGTGAACGCAGCCGCTGTCTGTCTACTGCTTTTCTCTTGCCTTTTATAAACCGATCCATCTTCCATGAGACGTCAATTAACTTGGCAGTTGTTTTTTTTATTTTTTTATGTCCCCCCCTGCAGTACCTGTGCCCCCTCACACTTTGAGAATCACTGCTTTAGGGGAATGAACTCTTTCTGTATGGGCACGTCTGCGAGTGTGTGGCAGCACCTGAATGATATGTGATGCTGTGTGTGTGTGTGTGTGTGTGTGTGTGTGTGTGTGTGTGTGTGTGTGTGTGTGTGTGTGTGTGTGTGTGTGTGTGTGTGTGTGTGTGTGTGTGTGTGTGTGTGTGTGTTGTGTGTGTGTGAGAGGGTGTGAGTGCTGGTATGTGAAAGTTCAGCAGCAGCAAACACCTGTGGTTCACATGTACAGATACGGTCAGCTCGATTTGCATCTCCACTTTCCTGTTAGCTTCAGGGGGTTGGAAATGCCAGGTGTGTGTGTGTGTGTGTGTGTGTGTGTCACAGTGGAAAAGCACAAACATTTACAAAGAGAGGAGGCTGATGAGAGCTGTATGACAGAGATACACCCTGAGTTACTCTACTCTTGTTTTAACACACGACACACCTCACCGACTCTTCTCTCAGTCTCTCTCTTCTTTACCTCTTTTCTACTCATTTTCTTCCTCCATTTGCTCCTTGTCTTACATTCTCTTCTTTTCCTTGTCTCTCCTCCATTTTTTCTCGTCTCTTCTGTTCTCATCTCTCTTCTTCTCCCTTTCGTCTCACCTTTCCCTTTCACATCTTGTTGTCGCACATTGTCTCAACTAGCCTCTTCTCCTCTTATTGTCTCCTCTCATCTATCCTCGTCTCTTCTCTCTCTTCTTTTGTCCTGCTATTCTTAAGCCTCTTTATTCTTTACTCGTCTGTCCTTGCGTCTGTCTTTTTTCAAGTCTTTTCTCTCATCTCCTTTTTTTGTCCTCTTGTTTCTTCTGTTTCCTCTGTTCATGTCTCTTCTAACCTCACGTCTTCTCTTTCCTTCTCTCCTTTCTTTGTCTGTTCTTTACAGCATCATCTCTTCTTGTCTCACCTTTTTTGTGTTTTCTCCTCTCTTCTCATCTCTCTTCTCCTCTGTTCTATTCTTTTCTCTTCATTTCTTCTTTTATTCTTGTTCTCAAGTCATTCTTTTCTCTTCCTTTCTTCTTTTATTCTTGTTCTCGAGTCATCTCATCTCTTTTCCTACAATCTTCTCTTGTCTCACCTCTTCTCTTTTTGTCCTCTTGTTTCTTCTGTTTCCTCTATTCTTGGCTTATTCTCTTCTGTGTACTTTTCTTTTCTTTGCTTTTTTTGTCTTATCTCTCTTCTCTTTTCTCCTCTTCCACTACTCTCATCCTGTCTCACCTCTTCTCGTATTTTTCCGTCCTTTTTTTCTTCATCCTTTTCTCTTCTCATCTTAGTCTCTTACTGTCTCTCCTCATCTCTCTTCTCGTTTCTTTACATCTGTCCTGTTCTTTTCTCATCTAACCTCACGTCTTCGTTCCTTCTTCTCTTCTTTCTTAGTCTGTTCTTTACAGCATCTGCACTTGTCTCACTTTTTCTCTTTTCCTGTCCTCTTTTCTCAGTCTCTTCTTATCTCTTACTGTCTTTTCTCGTCTCTTCTCCTCTGTTCTATTCTTTCCTCTTCAGTTCTTCTTTTATTCTTGTTCTCAACTCTTTTTTGTCCGCTTGTTTCTTCTGATTTCTCTATCATTGGCTTATTCTCTTGTTTGTTCTATTCTTTTCTCAGCTTTTTTAATTGTTTCTTCTGTTCTTTTCTAACCATCTTGTCTCATCTCTCTTCGTTTTTCCTCTTCTACTACTCTCATCCTGTCTCACCTCTTCTTGTTTCATCTTTTCTCTTCTTGTCTTAGTATCTTACTGACTCTTCTCGTCTCTCTTCTCCTCTGCTCTATTCGTTCTCTTCTCGTCTTTGTCTCTTCTCATTTCTTCACCTTTCCTCTGTTCTTGTCTCATCTAACCTCAAGTCTTCTCTTTTCGTCTCTCCTTTCTTAGTCTGTTCTTTACAGCATCATCTCGTCGTGTCATCTCTTCTGTTCTTCTCTTTTTTTGTACTATTGTTTCTTCTGTTTTCTCTAGTCGTGTCTTAGTCTCTTCTCTGTTCTGCTCTTTACTTTTCTCGTCTCTGCTTTTATCCTTGTTTCTTCAGTTCTCACCTCTTCTCTTCTTGTCTATATTTTTCTTAACCGCTCCGTTCTCGCCTCAGCTTTTCTCCCTAATCTCCAAAAACACACTGTTTGTGTTCATACACACCCCTTTCCCTCTGACCCACACTAACATCCTGTTGCATGTTTTCTGTCTCCTGTCGTTCACCACTCTCTCTCTCTCTCTCTCTCTCTCTCTCTCTCTCTCTCTCTCTCTCTCTCTCTCTCTCTCTCTCTCTGTGTGTGTGGGTGTGTACTGGCGGGCTGAGAAACAGAGCTCTTCTCTAATTGGCTGGCTGCGCTCTGAAGGGGCCGTCTCTCCGCCGGTGTGCAGAGAGGGGAGGGGAGGGAGGGAGAGCACGAGCGAGCGCACTGGGGTCAGAGCAGAGAAAGAGAAGCGTGGGCGTTTTGTTTTGCGATGGCAAGGCTGAAAAGAGAGGAGAGCGAGAGCTAGTCTGTTTGAGGCACACTCGTTCAGCCATCTCCCCTTTTCTCCTCCCTCCGCACGCGTTCAGCCCACTCTCTCAAGCCTGGACTACAGCTCGGTGGAACATCAAAAAAAATCAAAACATCCCTTTTACTCACACACTTCATACAGGCAGAGCGTGGAGTAGCTCTCCTCGGTGATGGTGAGTTTCTTCCTTTTGTTTTTTCCTGTTTGGTTCCTTTTCCTTCTGTTTTTGCTCGTGGAATAAAAGGAAAAGTGTCAGCTTGCTCGTATGGATTGAGGAAAGAGTCGTTGAGGGTGGGAGAGTGGTGTGAGAGTTCAAGGAGCAGAGCGAGAGTAAGAAAGTGAGCGTTTGAGCGCGAGAGAGAGAGTGTTTTGACTCTGTCATGCATGACGCAGATAATAGTTAGATAGTGCCGGAGTTCTGCGTTTCGTCGAGTGGCGGTAATGACCAGAAATGGAGTGATAAAGTGCACCAGATGAGTCAGAAAACTGGGAACCTCCTCGATCACGCTTTGCCTTTCCTCCGTGTTTCTCTTAGGCTTACGGTTCTGGAGTACAGATGCTCACTTGAATTGTTGCGTGACACTTTTAGGTGTCTGGGGGGGAATCCCTGAGGCAGAAGTTACACACGGCGTTTGACTTCACGTTTCGCTCTGTTAGTCAAATGTGTCGAGTCTGAAGCGCTTATCAGAAACGCCTTGCAATGTTCCTGAAATCTGCACATCGCATCTTCATCTGTAGAAGAGCTGCTCGTGTTGAAGGCTGCTGAGAGTGTGTATTTTTGTCCAGCGTTTTGAACTTTTTTTGCAGTTCGTGCTCAGAGGACTGGGCTCGCATGGTGAGGGATGCCCCGTGTCTGCTGGGCTCAATTCAATGATTTTGCTGTCAGATTATATTGATCGCATTAGGAGCAGCTGTAGGCCTGAAACGGACATGACAGGTTGCTTGGTCAGTTGAGTTTAGTCTGAAGTCTTTTGAAGTCTGTATATTTGTATGGTTTTGAATGTCAATAATTCGTCATGTCCTTGGTGTCAAGGCTTCAGGTGCTTTTTTTTTCAATCTGAAGTCAAGATGTTTTCTTCTCATACTAATGGAAATATGCTAATTAGGAGCAGATGATTGGCTGGGTTTGTCCTTGTGAGGCATCAGTGAGTTTTGGTCGCTGTGAAAGCATTGTTTTTATTTTTCGCTCTCTTTTTAATGAGCAAAATCACATGAACATGGCTATGATTTATTTGCTTTCTCAAATGTCACCTCTAGACGTATGGGGACTCCCAGGAAAAAATAAATGGAGAATGACTTAGGCACTCCGTGCATCAATTTACAGCATTTTGCCGTCATACACAAACTTTTGAACGAGAAAGGGTCATAGCATTCACTCTCATTATGTCTGTCCTTTTTGTAAACAATCAGTCTTGTCAGGCTTTTCACCAACATAAAGCCACACTGATATGAAATGCTGTTTTTATCGTAACTGCAAAGCCTAAGTGCAAAGCAAGTTGCTGAAAGGACTGTTTGTTTTACTCTTTCACACAAAAAAACTTTTTTTTTGCTCAAGTTAAAACACACACACAAAAAAATAAAAATAATAATAATAATAATAAAATATATATGTGTATATATATATATATATATATATATATATATATATATATATATATATATATATATATATATATATATAATGTATATAATATATATATATATATATAATGTATTATGTATGTATGTTTATTTATTTGTGCTGTCAATCGATTCAAATAATTAACTAATAATCAAATTTCTTCTGTAAATAAACACACATTTTAATATATATATATATATATATGTGTGTGTGTGTGTGTGTGTGTGTGTGTGTGTGTGTGTGTGTTTTATACTGTAATTTCGCAGTTACTCTAAATTAATATAGAAACAACTTGATGACAGTATATTTTAAATATTTGTTGAATGGCATCTTTTTATGAGTAAAGTGACCCCAATAATGTGATATTTAGCCACGGGAATGCAAATGTTTGTTTTTTTAAAGCATGAAAGAACTGGATTCTGTCGCTGTCTGTGGTCGTGTCTTTCTGTGTGTGTGTGTGTGTGTGTGTGTGTGTGTGTGTGTGTGTGTGTGTTTCACACAGTCAGGACATTCACACACACGCCTTCTCTTTTGTCGTGTCACACTTGAAAGGTTTAAAAGCATTTGTATGAATAAAAGCTTGATCTTATAATGTAAAGCTAGCCAAAGAATGACCGAAAAAATGGATGCTATGCAAATTGTGTTAAATATTTAACATGTTAAACTGAAAAAATTAAACGCATGCATTAACACTCTAATTTTGACAGGATATATGAATATGAAGGATATATATGAAGGATTTAATAACTATTGAAACTCAACAAGTGCTTCACCAGGCATATTTAACCTCTGAGATTAATCATTAATATTTACATTCAGTATTAACAATAAAATAAACATTGTCTGGGAATTATATAACTGTATTACTAATGCAAAATCCCCCGTGTGTGTGTGTGTGTGTGTGTGTGTGTGTGCTTGTTTTTGTGACATATCAGGACACAAATGTGTATGACATGGGTATTACAGAAGAGGGTGACTTATGAGGACATTTCCCCACGTCCCTACTGTGTGTGTGTGTGTGTGTGTGTGTGTGTGAGTGAGAGAGAGAGAGTGTGTGATGGGTAGGTTTAGGGGCAGGGGCAGTGTAGGGGGATAGAAAATACGGTTTGTACAGGATAAAACCATTACGCATATGGGATGTCCCAACATTTCACAAAAACAAACGTGTGTGTGTATATGTGTGTAATCTGTCCGCAAAGCCGTGTTATTCGGACTGTGGCACAGAGGTTTGAGGGTCCTGTGCCAAAGACCCGTCTAATAGCATTCCATCCGCTGATCCATCAGGACACGCCTCCTTTCCCAGATCCATCCATCAGGACTCACCCTCTTCTTTCTCTTCCCGTATCCATCCATGTACTCTGTCCTGTTGGAAGGGCTTTGGGTAATCCCTGCAGTGAAAAGGCAAAACCCTTTCTCTCTCTCTCTCTCTCTCTTTTAGCAGCAGCATCTCTCTTTGAATGCTGTTTCACATTTAATACGATGTGTGTGTTACGGCATTAGTCACTGATTCTGACTTGTGAAAGTCTGGCTGGGTGGTATATTGAATATATATTTTAAGGCACATTTTTTAATGTCAGAATGATTTTAATCTGCATTTCATTAGACTAGTCTTGCAATATGGGAGTATGAGGGTATTATTGTCTCTGCTTTAAAATTCAGTATTCTGCCGTGTTCCAGTTTAAAACGGCATTAGATTTGGTAAGTCTGATTCATTTCTCACCATTTTGTCATCGTTCACACACCCTCATGTTGTGCCTGTATGAGTTTCTTTCTTCTGTTGAAGATGTCGTGAAGAATGCCGGTAAACAAACCGTTGACGGCCGCGTTGACTTCCGTAGTATGGGGAAATACTAATGAAGTCTACGAGTCCATCTACGGTCTGGTTTAAGGATTTATTTGTGCCAAACCCTCAAAAACATTCACAATGTTCCCCTCGTGACTTGTTTGTGTTTGTAATGATAGATATAATGGAAATGTATTCCTTGTAATATATTATGGAAAACCTTTAGAGACCATGCATTTTTCTTTTTCTTGTTTTTGTTGTGATCTCGGCGTAATTTTCTCATGATCTCAACCACAAAAGTTTTCTTCTCGTGACCTCCACATGACTTAATTGTCTTGTGATCTCAATATATTAAATGGTTTGTTATGACAGCTTAATTTTCAATAATTAAAGTTGTTTTCTTGTGATCTTGACATAAAAAAGCTGTTTTCTGTTGTAATTTGATATAAACCAGCTATAAAGTTGTTTTGATATTGGACATTCGTTAGACGTTTGGTCTTTTCTTCAATATTAAACGATGTGTAATCACAAAAAAGGGTGCACTTTATGCTGCATCTCGTTCAGATCATGCATGTAATGCATAATTTTGAAACTAAATCGCCCTATATGGGGTCCAATCACCAGTGGCCCATGACCAAGTAAACACTTCAATAAATAAATCATGTTGATAAAATAATAATATTGTGCTGCGGGTGCTTCTGATCTGCTGTCAGTAAATTCATGCAACTAAGCGTGTTTGCTCAGGATTTGTTCTCCATGTTATTTAATGTTGAAGAAAAGATTGAATGTCTCATATCAAACCAACTTTATTGCAGTTATAATTAAGTTTTTTTTGTTGTTGTTGTTGCCAAGATGGCAAGAAAACCACTTTTGCTATGCTGAGATCACGAGAAAACAAAATTAAAAAAGAGGCTTCTGTAGAATATTCAATTAATATATTAAAATATGAATGGCAATCTTATTAAATAATATTAATAAACTGTATTTTATTTTACGATTAACTTCTTCCCCGCCAAGCGTTGTTGACGATATTCACCAAAGTTTCTTGGCCAGAATATTTGAGCACACAAAAGAAAGAACAGAGCCTCAGCTTTTAAGCAGACTAAGGCTACGTCTACACTAATCCGGATAAATTTAAAAACTGAGTTTTCGTCTAAAAACGCTCCACGTCCACACTATCATTTTCAATCGTTTTCCAAAAAATGTTCATCTACACTGAAACGTCTGAAAACGCTTACATCCCCGTACTGCGCATGAGCAAATCCAGACGCTTCGACTTGCGTCATTTCCGCTACTCGTTTATTTACTCTTTGAAATTTTCCGGCAATGTCGAGAAAAGGCTCTTTTCAGTTTTTTTAATGGGCCGACAGTGAGGTGGAGTTGTTGCTGCGAGTAACACATGAATATAAAGTGTGAATTGGTCATATGACTGCATCACATGGCTAAAAATGCGTCATCGTATTAAAAAGCCTCCGTTTTCACAGTCCACACTACGACAACGTTTTCAAATGTATCCTCTTTGGAGAGCGTTTTCAAAACGATACGTTTTCATTGACTTAAAACGCTGTCTCAGTGTGGACGGAAGGCCAAAACGGAGAGAAAAATATACGTTTTCAAATGAAAACTTATTAGTGTGGACATGGCCTAACCAAAAAAACACCATCTTATTCTAGCTTCATGCATCCTTTTTAATCAACACTTGAATGTGGGTACGTTTCATAAAAACAACATTATGAGCAAAAAGCTGAGAAAATCATGTTTTTCTGGATCAGATTCAGAGCAATGATCAAACACAGATGGAGTAGATGGAGTCCATCAACACCCCAAAGCTTCACAGTCCTGGAGCACATTAGGCAGTTTTGATTTATATGCTGTTTAATGTTGGCGATCACGTCATTTTGTGTGTATATATAATTACATGATATCGCTTGTTTCTGCTGCTGCTTCTCGTGTAATAATGGCACCCCCACCGTATAAAATGCTGTTTGGTGGGGAAAGAGTTAAACATTTTGAGCTGTTTTGTTGAAATTGCATTTCCTCTCATTAAGAAATATTTATAAATATTTAAATATAAATTACATTTTGACTATATATCACAATTTTATTCAGAGGTAGAAAATGTGTGCATGTGATTGAGTAGGCTGATTTTCACAATGTCCTTCACAAACTTTGAAGTTTATTAGTTTATTAATAAATCCAACTGCTACATTTCTTCTAGAGTTTCTCTCCCTCCTCCTTCTTCTTCTTGTTCTTCTTCTCGTTTTCCTGATGCCTTTTGGATCGGGTCGGTCAGCCTGCTTTTAATTTGATGACTAGCAGCTGCAGATCATTCCGCATGCAAATAAACATCCAGGAAACATCCGACATCCCAATTAGCATTTCCTTCTTTTTCAAATTCTCTCTTTTCTCACTCCTGCATATTTTAGTTCTCCCCTACAGCCAGTTCCTCTGCTTTCACATGCTTTAATGCCATTACCTACACTTTCTGGAATGCCCAAATGTCCGTACATGGGCGTCTGCCAGGCCAAACTGAAGCGGTGTCCTTTTTTTATTTTTTATTAGGGCACTTAGAAAGATTGACTGCAGAAAACTGGGGTACACTGTTTCATTACTGAAATCAAGACCGCAGAGACGTACTGCTCTCTGTGCTTATAGCTCTCTGTTTGAAAACACACTCTGCTTTGACTGATTATTTGCAGTCACACTACTGAAGGATGAAACTGTGGTGACCAGAGCAATCAGTGTATCTTCATATATTCACTGGTTCATTTAAGCAGAAAAATTTGAATATGGCGTCTTTTTTACATTTTTCCTGGAAAAAAACAAAACAAACAAGAATCCGGCTCTTTTTTTTTCTTTTTTTTTCTTTTCTTTTTTTTTAAATACATTCGGTGGTAGAAAATAGATGAACGGCTTGAATATTCAATCTCAACATGTGGGTGGGATGTAAATGCCCCTTTTCACTGATTGCTCAACCAAATATCAAACTGTCATATCAGTTGTTCCTCAATTTTACAGTCATTTTTACCAGGTTTGTAGTAAGTTTTAATGTAGTAAGAAAGTGATCTACTCGCTCTTGAACTGTCTGCAGGGCCCTAGAGCACAGGGCCTGAGAAAAAAGCGCCTACTTTTTGGAGGGGGTTATTACAGCTTAGACACAGGGCTGGCGTTTGCTATAGGTGAGCTAGGCGGTTGCCTAGGGCGACAATTGTGTTAAGGGCGCGAGCGCGCTCTAGTGCCGCCCATTACTTTCCATTAAGCATAGAATCGGAACAAGCGAAATACAATATAATGTTTATTAAACATGATCATCATAGGGCGCCCCTTCAGCCACACGTTAATTACTTATCAACCTGATTATTAGATTGAATTGATGGTGATTATTGATTATTAGTTCAGGCGTTAGGTCAGGCAAGTGCTCATCTTGCGCGTTCATCAAAAATGAGGCGTCTAAACCCCGCGGATGCACAGGGACGGAAAAAGAGAAAGCCCAGTAAAGAGGTTAGTCTTCTTATCTCAGCCAATAAGTTGTCAAACAAAATAAAATTACTTAGTATTATCAATATTATCAACTAATATTTATTTAATAAATATTATTAATATTGTCACTAAGCTATCACTTGCTAGTTTTCTACGTATCACTACGTATTGTAAACATAACTTCACCGACAATAATCTACAATAACCTACATGGATGTCATTTAAATATCAAAAGTCCAGTACGTTATAAATATGGATAACGTATGCATGCTAATTATGAAAAGTACAAACGCTCTCTACATTTGCGTCGGAAGCAAATAAAAACTGGGGCCTCTCGTTTTTTTTTTTTTTTTTTTTACTGGAGATAGATTCCATATTATTTACATTAAACACAAATATGCTGTGTTTTAGGCTACTTAAAGATTGATTGGGCCAGACAATTGGAGGCGCAAAACTCCATCTCGCCTAGGGCAACCAAAGAGCTAGAGCCGGCCCTGCTTAGACAACATATACTTACATGTTTATCACGTTTAGCAGTGTTTTATGTAACTTCAAAGGGTTTCCTGTAAAATTACACCAACATTTTGAACCTAGACCACTGTATGTGTGTATGAGAAGCTTTTTAATTTGGGTAGGCCAAATCCAGGAGGAAATCCCAAAAATGTTCATGGAGTTTAAGTAGTTAAAAAAAAAATACTGCAGGGCTGTATCTGCCTCAAAAGTGCCCAAAACTTGCGTCTTTTTAACACTTTTTTTTAAGATGGAAAATGCAGTGCTTATGCTGCAGTTCAATTGAGTTCTATAGCGGTTTTGCCCTCCAGGGCTCCACAACAGTCACGTGACTAAAAACTATGAATAGTCATCTGCTGCTATGGATTCTTAAAACGTTTATTGCAACTACATCTTCTCATTAAACAACCAGACTAACTGTGCCGTAGACCGGGTCTGTGGGCATAAATTCAGCAGGTTATGTCTGAAATATTAGTTTCTCTCATTGATATTAATTTACTTTGCATCTGAGCCCACTCTACGAAACGGCTGTACGTTAATTATTTGCATATAGCACTGGTGCTACAGAGGTTGAACATTTTGTAGCACAAATATAAAACACATGTTACATCTCATAAAACAAACACAAGTAGCATAGTTTGTCGCTTAAACAGGCGGGTAAAATGACGGATAATGCCATACAGGGCTTGCAAAATCCAACCCTTAACAAGAAAACGTTTCAGTCAAACATTTTCTTTCTTTGACCCCAATGGCAAACTGCAGGAACGTGACACTTATTGCTTAACATTAACCATTTTGTTTATATATCCCGATATCTCTGACTACAGTCCAAACAATTTTAAAGCTTTTCAAATTCGTGTAACTGCCCTAATATACTTTATTTATTTTTTTTATTTATTTTTTCAATTACCTTTTACATATATATTTTAGTTGGTTATTTTCTGAATACTCTGAACTGTTTTCTTACTTGTCTGTAATTTAAAAACATGGAAAATGTGCCAGGCATAGTGGACAATTTCTGCCACCTCTTGGTAAACAAGCACTTTTAAAATGAAAATGTTTTGGCTCAAAATGCCCCACAGATAATATTTTATGGCCTGTAAAAATTGTCACTTTGAGGGTGAGCAAAAACGTGCTGTTTTTGAGTGTGTCCCTTTAAATGCAAATGAGCTGCTGCTCACAGGGCGGAGCTTCAAGAGCTCCAGTTAGCAGCTCTGATTACCTCAGCCAGACAGCAGTGAAGCTGTTCAGACTTTTGTGTTCAAACCAGAGTCAGACAATGATGGAGAGACTCAAGAAGAAGAGACAACATGTAGAATGAGACAGGACGTTTCTGAATGGTTAGGTGATGAATGTATGAGTAGCATATTCTGTCATGATAATCTCGCCACCTTTGTTGTGTGTTCCCGGGGGCGGGGTTTATGTAAATGTAAGGGTTAGTGATGTCACTAACCCTGGAGGAAGCTTGTTGTAGTCTCTACCAGCCGTTTGTTGTAGTCCTTAAAAAGTGGTTTCTGTAAACATAATTATTTATAGCGAGATTGCGTGCCTTAGCTAACACAACTTTAAACCACACACCGCACAATGAATCTCATTTACATTGTACTTAAGCGCTGGTTTAATGATGAGTGGATTAGCCGGTTTGGAGGTCTCTGTCTTGTCTTGTTTTTGTTTGGTCAAGTTTTAGTCGACTAAATGTCTGAGCATTTTAGTCTAGTTTTATTCATTGAGAAAACACATTTTCACATTTGTCATGCTGCATAAGGGTTAAATTATGCTCAAATAATAATTAATTATGATAAATATACCTATTATTATGTTTGCAGAATTATAGCATTTCCACCTTTAAGCACAAGAGAATGTCAACCGCATGGTTTATTTTACCTCGTAGTTTCCTGATTTATTATAGGCTATTTATCACATAGGCCTACTGGTAAAACTTATCTCAAAAATGAAGACCGTGATATTCCTCGTAATCCAATCATTCCAAATAACATGAATGTATTTCTATTAAAGCAACAGCAAAAAATACTTTATTGCCAATACATAAGTGAATTTATTTATCAACCACAATCGAAGAGATAGTGGAGGTTTTTTTTGTATTTATGACATTATCTGGTACTGTAAGCATGAAAGCTTGTTAAAAACAGTCTGGAATGTTTTGCCGTCTCTTTTATTCTTTTAGTTATTTTGGTCAAGTTTGTATTTAGCTACTGATATTAAATGATATTGCATGTTGATATAGTCACAGTTATTGTTAAATAACGTTGCCGTCGTCTAGCCATGGAAAAAAAGGTTGTCAATGGACATTTTGGATTTCGTTATCAAAGTTAATATCTTTAAGAATCTTGTTGCGTTTTTTATTTATTTTTTGTTAAGGCAGAAAAGACGCCATTGCTAGATTAAAACATAGCAAGAGCACATTCTGTCGTTCATACATAAAGACAACATGGTAACACTTTCACAATAAGGTTTATTAGTTAACGTGAACTGCATTTCTACAGCATTTATTCATCTTTGTTCATTTTAATTTCAGCATTTATTAATACATTATTAACTAAAAATGTACAATGAACAACAGTATTTTAAACAAATGTTAACAAACATTAACAAATACAGTAACAAATGTATTGCTCATGGTTAGTTAATACATAACCTAATGTTAACAAATGTAAAGTGTTACTGTAAGCATAAAGTAAAAACATTTACTTTATTAAATCATGTTCCTTGTTTTATTATGCATAATTATTAATGAGCAATAGTCCAAAGACAAAACTGTTTTCATTAAATTGCACAAAGTTTTAAATAATTGTGATTTTTAAAGTGTTTTTGAAAGAGGTTCTTTATGCAGCACAGTATAATCTAAAACAGTAATATGGTGAAATATTACAATAAATAATATGTCACAATCAGTGTTGGGTATAACTAGTTACTAAGTAATTAGTCGTGTAATTGAATTGCTTTTTTCTTGAAAAAGTAAAGTAGGGGATTACTCTTATTTTTTTCTGTAATTTAATTAGTTACTTCTGTACTGTGTATAGACTGTAGAACTATTATATATAATACAATAATAGAATTAACATCTAACTTTAAAATTCATGTTTTTATGTATCCTTTGCACATTTATAATACTTTGGCCAGTTAATAAGAATAATTGATGTAGTTTTATATTATTTATGAATGACAAGTAAAAGAGCCGTTTCATGTCTTAAGTAATTAAATACTTTTTGGAGAGGGTAATTCGTACAGTAATCGAATTACATTATTAAATATTAAATTTAATTTGTAACTAGTAGTTTTTGAGTAACTTTTGAATCAACACTGGTCACAATATTACTGCTTTTAGTTTGTTTTTCATCAAATGCAGCCTTGGGGAGCATAAGATACTTGAAAAACATGAAAAACCTTAATGATTCCTTTTAAACGATGCTTTTGGAAGATGATGTATAAAAAAATGTTTTTCCTTTTCGGCTGATGTCATGATTCCCTATCCTTTATGAACCGTTTGATTTCATTCTAGTCTAGGTATCGTCCACTTTTCATGATTCAATCAATTCTCAATGGGTAAACTCAAGCCCTGCCCAACGTTTTTCTGGTTAAATATCCTGATTATAGAAATAAAATGGGTTTCACATTGTGATATTATAAACCTCAGCATTATCCGCTGACACGGCTAGAACTGCTGCTCCTCTATGACAAAAAAAACAGTTGATCTAAAAGGGAAAAAGACGACGTTTATGCTAAAGTCTGCTCTAGCACCCTCGTAGTCATCCTGAGAATGCATCGTACGGCGCTTTGCATCGTTTCAGAACGCAGTGCCACGTGAAATCAAGCTTGCATAACTAGAAGTGTCTGCGCACTTGCGTAGAGTATGTTCTCTTGGCGCCTTCTTTAGTTTGCCATCTCTGCTCTTTGTCAATAGCTCCGTTTAGTCTGCTGTTTTCCAGCCAGATACAGTTCACACACTCTGGAGGGAAAGATGAACAGCTCGAGATGAAGCAGAGGGTTCGAGAGATGGATTGAGAGAGAGTGGGTTGAGACGGATTTCTCATCAGTGGGCAGATATTCTTCATGGCCGGAGACCAGCACATCAAGAGCCAAGAGCAGATGGCCTTACCACAATACAATTTCTCAGCTTCCCTCCATTTTCTCGTTGTCTGCACCACCTCTCTGATTTTTACCTGCTCCTATGAGGGGATGACTGTCTGAAGTCACCCCCTCATTCTTTCCACATGTTTACCTCTTGTGAATGTTTTTTTTTTTTTAACGCCGTATTTATCTTATATGTGACCTTTATTCCACACCGCTGTCTCCACTGTCCTTTGAACGGCTCGTTTGCTTCCTGCTTCTATGAAGCCCATCCCTCTGAAAAACGCTACGGTCTTAGATTGGTTAGATGGCCAAATGTAGTTTCCTGTATTTTTATTGGCTGAAGTGCCAAGCACAGGTTGCCTGGAAACGCCACACCCCTTCCCATAGACCTTTTTCACAAAAAACGGAAATACGTCACTGACGCTTAGGCGTTCTTCCGCTTCGCGCTTATACTCTGCAAAATGTACACCGGCAGAGTGTGTTCTCTGAGCCTTTTTTGACGCAAATTCCTCCACCAAGATCAATAAACTGGACAAAGGCTACAAATTTCGCAGACACCATAAATACCATTAGAGGATGCTGATGTATCACATTTTAAACCACTTAAAACATGTTGTTTTGCAAAGACTAACAATAAAAAGCGTCAATATGGCAAGAAAACTTGCAAATGATGTGTACATTTTATATTCATAACACAACTGTAATGTTTAGACGTTATTTAAACCTTACCTGCGGGTGGGTGTCACATAATCGGGATCCATTTTAGCAGCTGCGCCGTTGTCATCCGCCTGGGAGGGGACCAGCTGACGTTTGTTCACCCTTTCAAAATATAGACTCCCTTTTGAGTGGTACTGTCAAATTGTTCCAAGGGAAAAGGCTTGGGACAGCACCACTTTTAAGGCGACTGATGGTTGTTCCACTGGAGTGATCCTCCTTGGCAAAGTGTCTGCTACAGACGTAAGTGCTGTCTTTTCTCACAGAGGAATTCGGCACTTCTTCTCTTCTAACAGCATGAATCCACAAATTTGTTGTTGCTTGATCAGACGGAAATGAGTGAAAAGACACGTATGGTTGTTTTTGGGTACAACACGAACAACCCGGGACACAACAAAACATCCTGTTTTTTGACTCACCCATTTTCGCATTTCCCGCTAGCTACTACTACGGTAACAGGAAATGTCTTTGCGCGTCCTTATCTAACTTCCGGTTAAAAATGCGGAAGTGTGAAAAAGGTCTATTACGGGCAGAAGTCACATCTGCGGAGACTAGCAAGGGTTTATGATGTCACCAACCCAGGAAGAAGCTCGTTGTAGTCCAAACCGGCCGTTTTTGTAGGTAATAAACTGCCGTAACATTAAAAGACAATATCTCCGTTTGCTTTGAACTTTCAGCGCTGTAACTTTGCAGATACTGTTTATGCTCAAGCAGCGACATTACACACTAACTAAAGTTAAAAAAGTTAAATCGCATGCAACCACCCCTTTAACGGACTTTCCAGAGGTTTGTTTTGCACACTGAAATATGCACATGAAATATTCTAATTGGCCCTTATGTGTTTCCTGGAAAGAGAAGCTCAGCAGTGGCGCTGTTAGCATGGCTTGTTTGGCGAATGAGACCGGAGTCAGATCTGACAGACAACACTGTGTCTAAAGCTGTCCTCTTCTCTCTGCTAATGGATCTCTCCTTCTCTTCCTCAGGGCATCTGGCGTATTCCAGTAGATGAGATCGATCGCCCTGGTAGTTTTGCCTCTCATATGAACAGATCCATCGTGCTGTTGCTGGATGTTCTGTCTCAACTGAAAGATCACCACACATTACTCAAAATCTCCCTTATGCTTCAGAGAACACCCGACCAGGGAAAGTAAGACCACCATCTCTCAATTCATTGATTTGTTTGCCTTGTTTATTGTTTAATTAAAGGTGCATACTTATTACAGGCAGTGGGGAAGTACACTGTCGAAGTGTGGAGTATGTTTTACATGAAAATATGATTTCAGTTAGGGATGCACTAATAACAATACCAGTATGGGTGTCAGACCGTACTCATTAAAATGCTCCGATACCAACAACCGTACCACGCGGCTTGTACAGTACAGTACTTGTGACAAAGAAACAACGACAACAGAGCAAACAGAGAGCAGAATGGATATATTAGAGAAGGAATTGTTGAATTAATAAATGTGCAAAGATTTCAAACAAACTTCTTTCATGTTGTCATTGTAGAATTAAGGGAAAAAATACATTTAATCCATTTTGGAATAAGGCTGGAACAGCAAAATTTAGGAAAAGGGAAGCGCTGTGAATACTTTCTAGATGCACTGTAGTTAAGCATGAAAATAGCTAAAGGAAATAACTTGTTCTGGGAAAAGTGGTATCGGTGCATCCCTTATTTCAGTCTTTCTACTTCAAAATGTCACATGTAATTATTTGGGATATTTACTAGCAGTGTGAATAAAGTTTCCTAGTCCTACACCATTTTTTTAAGTTTTAAATTTAACTTCTTAAAGTGTATTGTTGACAAATGCTTGTGAAATTATCCTTGTTCTAATAACAAAAAAGATGAATGTGTAAAATATTCTCTGGAAATGTATAGCATTTCATTAGGGGTGGAAAGCTTTTGGTACTTCACGATTCAATGAAAAGGCCTGTGACTAGGAGAAAAACTACTCGGTAAGAAAAAGTAAAAACATAAGATAAAACATGATACAAAAATAAAACTTTCAATGGTTAGTAAACTGGTAAATAAAACGGAAAAAAAACGAATGAAAATTAAGTTGTTCAGGTACAGTGGCCTCGTTTTATTTAGCGGAGTGTCTATTCACACCAAATTTTGTCGCAATATTATCCTGTTTGACACTGCGTTGACACAATCGTGATTGTAAAAGCGCTATATAAATAAAGTTGATTGATTGATTGACCAAGTGTAAATATTGTGCCTTGTTGGCAAGTGCTATTCACACTAGCTCCATCTAACAACCCCTGGTTGGGGAAACCAAGATTAAAAAAATAAAAGGCATATTTCAACGTAGTCAGTAAAGCGTAAGGCTTAAAGATCTAGGCTTTGACGCAATCGACCCGGGTTCAAATCCACCTTTTGCAGAGCTCGCTCTTCACTCTTTTCCCGTCACATATCACATCAGAAATGCATTTACTTAATGAAATGTTTTATAATAATAAAATAATTTATTGGGTAGGGTTAGGGTTAGGGATAGGTGTAGGGAGGGCTTTTATTGTCTCATTCAGGTGGCATCCATTTGATAATTTGGGTAAATATAATCATTTACACTGTAATTTATTGCATCCAGTTAATGTACAACAATACTGAAGTGTACATATGTATCTGTCAAAATTAAGTATAATTAGCGTGTAATTACTATTTACACATATAGCAAAAACTACTTTTACTTGGTGTTAATAGAATATATCACTATTTTCACGTAGTAAATTACATCTATCGTATATATTAATAGAATCTAGTTGCTGTTTACTCTTGGTATAGCCACTGCCTTTATTTAAAGGCACAATATGTATTTTTTTTATTTTAAATTAAAATATTCAAAAATCCCTTGGAACAATGTTATATGCTTTGTTGACTTGTGCACTTACATTATCTCAGATGTTTCCAAGAATGTTTCAATCCAGAGAAATCTGCTATTTTACCCTTGTACGTTGCTTTGCCTCTCACTGACGTCATACTCGATATTGTAATATCGATCTAGCTAACTGCAAAGTTCAACTAGTGTCTCATAGTAGCCACCAAACGAATCGACAAAGTAGCATTATAACAACTTTTAACACACTCAAATGTAGTATGATTGTTTTAAGCATGTTAAACAGCGCTGTGTTACTACAAACCCTATGAAAAGAGCGGAAGCGGCGAATTCAACATAAGCAGAATAAAAGCTCAGAGACGGTGTTTCGCACAGGTCTCTCTCTCATTAGCATTCGCTCACAAGGGCTCTCAACGCATCCTGCTTCATATTACTATAACGCTTATAAAACTTTAATACTTTCGCTCATTTATAAACATTATATCTGCTGAGTCCGTTTGATATCTTTCCATCGGCTGTGGAGGTGAAGACGACAACTCCATGATGATTCCACGCTCATTTACTGCACAATCAAGCTACGTCTCTGTTTTGAATAAGCAAACCTCTAGCGGCAAAATGTACATACTGTGCCTTTAGCAGTGCCTCTTAAGACATACTACAGAAATTGAATAATCAAATGTAAAAAACAAACACTATGAATTAAATATAAATTGATTCATATAAAAATAAATAAATAAAGTGATTCAGTCAAAAGCAGTGAGTGATTTTTCGCTTTTTTAAAGTTTATATTAATAAAACAGATGGCGACAGTTTATTAGCCTCCATTTAAGAATTAATGCACGGATCTAATACACTGTTACACATCCAATTTGCTCACAACTGTTTACGAAGTGCATAACACACTGTGTTTAAGTGAATACTTCCCAATGTGCATTTTGACATAATTTTGTGTATTTGACCTTTCAAGCGCAATAAGACTTGAAAGAGAACTGAATTCGGGATCGCATGCATCTGTGCTCCTTTTTCATGGCTTATTGTGATTAATAACACTCTAAACATGTTAATAACTCTTAATAAAGCAATGTTTAAGAAATGTAACACTTATCGATTTTTATTTATCAATTTATGAGATTTCGATTTTAGAAATTTGTGAATCAATGCGACTCAGCAAAAAATAGAATCTATTTTCCTATGTTTTTGTTTTTTTATAATAAGAAACCTTGCATGACGTGTTTCTATTCAAGGACATATTGTATATTTTATATATTATGTGTTATAGGAAGTATTTGCGAGATGTGGACCGACAAGTTTTGGCCAAGCGAGCGTTTTTCTTCACTGTAAAAGTGCTGGAGGACAATCTGGATAAACTCACAGGGGTATGATAACCATGTTCTCATTTGTTTGTGAAAGGTTTATTTCTTTTTTTATTGTGTATTTTGTTTTTGTCTTTTATCATACTGGAGAAATCAGAAATGGAAGCTGAACAGTGGCCTTGGTGTCATGTGTTTCCTATGGAGACACTGCCATGTTTGGGAAATGAGACTCAAGCCAGATATGATAGCCAAGGATACGCTTATGTTTGTGCTAACACATTAGCTAATGCCATCCTGACTGCTCGAAGAACAGAGCGATCGCATCGCTCAACGTCTTTACATTGCTGTTAAACCTGATTAAATGCAGCAAAACGTAAATATAAATGTTGAGTTTGTGACCTTTCTAACTTCTAGTGTCACACTACTCAGAAAATGTTATCATATGTATTGGTTTCTTTCAGCAGAATTAAGATAAGCCATTTTTACAGTGATTTTATATACTTTACACTTAAGGCTCCGAAATACAGCACCGGTCAAAAGTTTGGAAACATTACTATTTTTAGTTTTTGAATGAAGTCTGCTCATCGAGGCTGCATGTATTTGATCAAAAATACAGAAAAACTGTAATATTGTGATATAGCCATTTAAAATGATGGATTTTTGTTTAAATATACTTTAAACTAATGTATTCCTGTGATCATCAAAGCTGAATTTATCATCATTACTCCAGTCTTCAGTGTCACATGATCCTTCACTAATCATTCTCATATGATGATTACATTAATTATGATGATCAATATTGAAAACAGTATTAAACAAACTCATACTACTTCTTTCAGGAATAAAAAGTTAAAAAGAGAACATAATTTTTCTAAAATAGAAATATTTTGTAACTATATACACTACCGTTCAAAAGTCCGTATTTGTTGTTGTTGTTGTTGTCGAAAGAAATTAATACTTTTTTCAGCAAGGATATGTCAGATTGATAAAGAGCAGTGTTGGGAACGTTACTTTAAAAAAAATAATTAGTTATAGTTACTCACTACTTGTTCCAAAAAGTAACTGAGTTAGTAACTGAATTACTCTATAATAAAAGTAACTCGTTACCAGGGAAAGTAACTATTTTCGTTACTGTAAAAAATTTTTTTTGCTATGAGTCATAGAATTTAGATTTTTTTTAACCAGTTTTCACAAGTCAGTTGAAATGAGTAGTGTTTATAACTTTTTTTAAATGTTCAAATATGTAAAATAACATGGATGCCCAAATATTAAATGTTAAATGAATGAAATGGACACTAAATAGAATAAATTATTATTATAAAACATTGTACACTAATCTACGCTATTTTAATGTTCCTGTGGGACAATGTGAAAGACCTATCAAATTCAATATATTATTGTAAATATCAGTACAATAGTGGAACAATAAAACAAAATAGATTGTTTAGAACTGTAACATTTGTTGCACAGACCCCAACTGGCTATCAAATAAATCTAAAAATAAATGATACTCCTTAAGAAAAGTATACCAAAAATAGAAAATAATAATAATAAATATATTAGCCTAATTTACATAGAATAGACTCTTTGTAGTGCATATTAAAATTCTAAAACTGTCACACAACTGGTAAACATACTGTACCCTGTTTGAAATATTTTCTTATTCACACAAAAAAAAATTGTTTAACAAGAAGTGAAGTGCTCTCAAGTCTTATGGCAGGCTTACACACTTTCTCGCGAGAAAAACCTAGTTTTGGTGTCTTTAATGTCGTGGCTCTGTCTCCTCCTTTGGTAGCGGAGCTCACATTATCAATTGCGTTCACAGACGAGGAGAGACTCTTCTGGGCATAAGCTGCACGTTATAAACATTGTTAACTTTCACCTCAACGAGGGAAAAGAAGTGCTTATACTTCCAGTTTGTGAAAGCTATTTTTGAAGTCATTGGACATGCCATCGCTCGCACTCCTGCACTGGTCGCATGCGCGCGTTCGTGTGTGTCACACACACAGTCACACACACACACAGCTGCAGGTCCGCTGACAGAGCGTGCGCCTGTTTGAATGAAACCCCGCTTCAGTGAGCTCAATTATAGTAACGCCGCATTTTATTCTCAGTAACGGTAACGGGGTTGTAACGGGGGAAACAGTAATTTGTTTGATTACTCATTACTGAAAATAATAACGCCATAGGTAACGGCGTTTATCTATAACGCCGTTATTCCCATCACTGATAAAGAGTAAGAGTAAATATTTATATTGATGAAAAGATTTCTATTTTGAATAAATGCTGTTCTTCTTTTAAAACTTTTTATTCATTAATGAATCCTGAAAAAAGAATCACCGTTTCCAAAAAATATATTAAGCAGCACAACTGTTTCCAACATTGATAATAACTGATTAGTGAAGGATCATGTGACACTGAAGACTGGAGTAATGATGATAAATTCAGCTTTGATCACAGGAATACATTACACTTTACTATATATTCACATAGAAAACAGTTATTTTAAATTGTAATAATATTTCACAATTTTATATATTTTTTAATCAAGTAAATGCAGCCTTGATGAGCAGAAGAAACTTCTTTAAAAAACATTAAAAATAGTAATGTTTCCAAACTTTTGACCAGTGCTGTACTTCAAAGAACTGTGACATAATTCCAAACAAAAGCATGTTAATTTGGGGAGATGATAACATCTTGACAAAGTGAACTTTCCTGGTTAACACCTTTTGAATTATTGGTCAGAGGCGATGATGTAACGGGTAGGTGTGGCTCTTCTTTGACGTGTAAATCTTCTTCGGTTCATTTCTTCTGTTCCGTCCGTAGAGGTCAGACACGGGTAAAGCATGGATACACTGGAGATCTGCTTTACAGTACAAATTGGGAATTTCAAACAGTTCTTTCATGTTTAATACTGTAAAGCTGCAAAGAAAATGAGTATTTTTCTTTAAGATGTCTGTTTCAGTTTGTGTCTTATTCTCTCTCTCAGGTAAGTGATCCACCTAAACCGGCTACCACCTCTATGGGGGAAATGACCACAGCGGATGTGTCCAATCGGCCTCCTGCTGCGGAGGACCCCAAATGCTCACACACTAGCCTGCCTAAAGCGGGACTCCCCGACACCCCTACGGTCACAGGAAGTGAGACTGGACCTCCTGGCATGCCTCATTCAGCCACGCTTCAGCTCTCTCTGGAGCCTTTGACACAGGTGACAGCGGTCACTGTTCATCCTAGAGAAGGTACTTTAGGACTCGTAGAGCCTATGGAGTTTGGCTTGGGATCATGGCCGGGTGCAAAATTCAGAGACCCTCAAACGCCGGTTGAAACTGGCCCGCAAGAGCAGGGGATGGTTAAACCAGCAGCGGAAGAGGTCGAGAAGGTCCCAGAGAGCAGCCGGGCGACAGATTTGTCTCTGGAGGAGTTGAGCATTAGCTCTAAACAGCAGCAGCTACAGAATCAGATGAACGCAGCTAAAGCAGCGCTAGCTATGGCCCTAACGCCAGGAAACCCCACACCTTTACCCCGCAGCCCCGAGCTGGCGCTGCCGCAGCGACCCAGCAGGAAGAGGAAACTGCTGGATGACGTGGAGTCAGGCAAGACGCTGCTTCTGGATGCGTACAGGGTGTGGCAGCAAGGTCAGAAGGGCATGACCTATGACCTCCAGCGCATTGAGAAGATCATGTCGGAGACCTACATGCTGATTAAACAGGTGAGGAGGTCATATCTCATTTAAAGGGGTACTTCAGCACTGGGAAGATGAATGTGTATTTACACTGGGTCATTACTGTAGTAGAAATGTGAAATTATTTTTGAATTTGGTGCCTTTTAGACTGAGAAAAGACAGAAAATGTATTTTTGTTTCATGGGGATGAAAGACAGCAACTCCCAGAATGCTCTTTCTCCGCTGCCATACAAGGCCACTCCCAAAGCCACGGCGACTGGATCACTTTCCCACCGCATTCATTTTCATGAAATCAGTTCAGTTAGAGAACAGACACTACAATTAAAAACTGAACGTGTGTGTTCAATATAATGTGAGTGAGCCGAGTGAGAGTCACGGCACAAACGCAGCAGGAGTCAGATTACATTCATCAGGAGAGCTCAGGTAATCCACCGCGGCAGTCGTTCACAGTGTGTTCACTTCATGCCTTTGGAAGCTTAACTTTCATAAGAATTAATTTGAACACTCACTTTGCTCCGCACCCGATCCGTTTTTCATGAATGCCTGTAGCTGAGTACTGTGACTGCCCCCTATCTCACCCCCTATGGACTGGTTGAAAACATGCAGAAATAGCTCCCTCTGCTGGCTGTAGTCTTTAGCCTCTGGCCAAAAAATCCTCCGATGACGCAAAATGACGATATTTGCATCATCGGAGGAATTTTTCCAGAAATAAAACAAATAAAGCTCATTTTAGGGGGATATGAGGGGGAAGAAGCACAATCATTCAATTATAATCCCAGGTTTCTATTTATACAAAGCCATATGCTAATCGCTGAAGTAACCCTTCAAACATGCCGTGGCATTGCTGGCAGAAACCGGTGGCACAAGGTTAATGTTCAACCACTCACATGGGGAAGTCCCACAACTTTTGTTGAACAAACTAGGTTTATGAGGGGAAGTCCGAAATGTCTGTCACACCACAGGACAAAAGTTGTCATTCGTCTTATCAGTGAAATGTGTCTGAGCTTCGGTCCGTGTGACGCGGGGAAAACTACATTCATGAAGAAAATGTTCAGAATATGCCAACACAAATCAAGGGTATCGCAGGTCAGGTGGTTTCCAGTGCGTCGCTCTGCGGCTACTAAGGTCTTCTGGGTAATTTATAAACAATGTTAGAGACCTTTTATGTTATAATGAGAGATTTTAAATGATTTGGGCTCATTATGATACTGGGAAACACAGTACTTGGGATGAACACGAGTGCTCTGTGACACCAATGGCATATAAAGTAAACAATGATTAGTCATGATTGATTATTGGTAATGTGACTTCTTACGGATTTTGAAATTTACAAAATCATATCGAGACCTTGTTTATGATTTTATAATTACACAAGGAAAATCCACAGACTGTTTAAATATTCCCTATAATGGGGACTTTACGCAACAGCTGCTGATGGAACAATAATGGCAACCGGAAATAAACTGTTCACTGTCGTAGCCAAAGAACACAACAATCACCAGGCATCAGTAAAGAGGAGGGCCAGAATTTAAATAAAAAGCAATAGAAGGGTTGCTTTTGGCATTATATTTAGGGTTGGGTACTGAAACCCGGTGCCTATATAACCGGTATGTACCGGACCAAATCAGAACAGATTTTGGTGCCATTTAAATTCAAACGTGCTGTCGCGCTTGGACTGGCGCCGAGCCACACACGCACACACACTCTCGTCACATATCACAACGATTCAGTGTTTTCAACCACATCATGTTTATTTTAGGTTCCAGATATTTAAATGCACAAAAGCACTAGCATGGATGTCTATGGAAGCAGCAATAACAATCCTTTCAGACAGTTTGACAATTTGACTATGCGTCTCAAATACACATTTATACAGTTAACGCTTTTCTTCTCTCACTTCACCAGGTCACTCACTTTCATGTATTTTGTGAGACGTGAGGTGACGTAAATCCGATGGATCTGATTCTCTGAGGCTCAAACTAACATGGCGGCGCCCATCGCGCGTTACAGATCAACTAACACATTTGCTCACACATATTTGAAAAAAATCTGAATATCAGATAGTTCATGACATAGTCACAAGTATGTGAATATTTTGAATGAAACCGATAGCCTACATCTGTGCTTCAACGCTCAGTGGCTGCTGTGTGTCAGCGATGCGTTCGAAAATATTCAACCAGAAAATATGATCATATTTCTGCAAAATAAAGCTGAACCTTGAAGCTGGTTTGTAGCATACAAATAATTAAATTAGGCCTCTTATAGTTGGGTTAGGTGGCTTTAAATAAAAAGTCATGCTTTATTGTCATCCACCATCGTTTTGTGGCTCTTTTTTAAAATAAAAGTATTGGTCAGGCACTTTGAGCACGGTTTGGCACCGGTATCGTAAATAAAACAAATGTTACCCAACCCTAATTATATTATATACAGATAGAATTTAAATGCCACATAACCATTACATTTACTTATCTGATCTGTTAGATATTAAAGTGCCTCTATTAGGGTTGTGATGACTGATCGAAATCACAAGCCTCACCGGCATGTCATGCTCAATAAACCCGTCTCCGGCGCAATAATTCCGATCTTTCATGTATTCATACTCTTGTGTAATCGACGCCCCATCCTAAATAAACCCGTCTCTTGCGTGATACCCTGACATTTTGAATATTCCGATCTAATATGATTTCTGACCTGTAAGCTTGCCAGTATAATAATCATACACGGTGTGTTTGTCGGCCAGAGGAGAACTGGCCCCCCGACTGAGTCTGGTTTCTCCCAAGGTTTATTTTTCTCCATCACGCCCTGATGGAGTTTTGGTTCCTTTGGTCGCCTTTGGCTTGGCTTGCTCAGTTGGGGACACTAAAATTATGATCAAAGTTATTCAACTAATTATACAAATAAAATTTATGAATTCGACTGTACAGCCAAATCTAATTTTGTCGCAATATTGTCCTGTTTGACACTGTGAAGCTGCTTTGACACAATCGTGATTGTAAAAGCGCTATATAAATAAAGTTGATTGATTGATTGATTGACAAGCGTGTCAGGCAGGCTACACAAATATTGATCTTGACATTGTTAGCCTATTGTCTTTTTTTACATGTCTTACACTGTGCATTTATCTTAAAATATTTGATTTTGTAAACAGCATAGGATACATAAATTGTTACTGAAATATTGTAAAGTCGTAATGTGAATGAACGTTTAAAAAACAATATGCAAAATCAAAACTAAATAGCTCTATAACGGATTGTGAAATGTGTGTGCAAACAAATGGAAAGCCTGGATGAGTATTAGTTGGGTTAGTAAAATAACAAAATGTATTTATTTAAATATTTAACGTAAATATTTATGTAAAGAGATATATTCCAATAAAAAGTGCTTAAATGTGCACAGCTCTTTTTAAGTAGAAGAAAGCTACTCTACCCCCCTAACGTACAACCTATATAGAAAGGGTGGATGAGTCTTAGTTGGGTTAGAAAAATAGCTAAATTATAGTTTTTAAGTAAAAAATAATATTTATGTAAAGAGATATAGTAAAATATCCCCCGCCCCCTCAGACGATATCATTGTCCATCACAATGTTTTACTGTCAAGTCACCTTTATCTATATAGCGCTTATTACAATGCAGATTTTTCGAAGCTGCTTCACCGTGTTATCAGGAAAATAATGCAACCGAATTTGATTCAGCTGTACAGCTGCTCTGGAGAAAACGGTGATGTTATCCGCTCATTTCAATGATCGTATAGTGTCAGTGTGGGCAGATCAGTAATTGAGTTGATATTGTTAATTTAGTGTATTAATTACATTTATTTAGACTCCAAAGGAAATGCAAAATTACTTTCATCAGAGGACATAACGTTGGACCACTCTGCAGTCCTTTTTGTCTTCAGCCCAGGCGAGACGCTTCTGTTGCTGTCTGTTGTTCAAGAGTGGCTTGACACAAGGAATGCGACAGCTGAGACCATGTCTTGCATACGTCTGTGTGCACTGGTTATTGAAGCACTGACTCCAGCTGCAGTCCACTCTGTGAATCTCCCCCACATTTTTGAATGGTTTTTTTTTTCACAATCCTCTCCAGGGTGCGGTTCTCCCTATTGCTTATATACTTTTTTCTACCACATCTTTTCCTTCTCTTCGCCTCTCTAATAATGGGCTTGGACACAGAGCTCTGTGAACAGCCAGCCTCTTTTGCAATGACCTTTTTTGTCTTGCCCTCCTTGTGCAAGGTGTCAATGGTCGTCTTTTAGACAACTGTCAAGTCAGCAGTCTTCCCCATGACTGTGTAGCCTACAGAACTAGACTGAGAGAACATTAAAGGCCTTTTCAGTTGTTTTGAGTTAATTAGCTGATTAGATTGTGGCACCAGGTGTCTTTAATATTGAACCTTTTCACAATATTCTAATTTTCTGAGAGACTGAATTTGGGATTTTCCTTTATTGTCAGTCATAATCATCAAAATGAAAAGAAATAAACATTTCAGATAAATCAGTCTGTGTGTAATGAATGAATATAATATAAAGTTTCACTTTTTGAATGGAATTAGTGAAATAAATCTTGATGATATTCTAATTTTATGACCAGCACCTGTATTTTCTACCGGGTGTCCAAAATCCATAGTTTTGTGATTTGCTCACGTTATCACAGTCTTGCTGAAATACTTCTGCTCATCAGCTGTGGGCCACTATAACCTAAAACTGTCTATTAACACAGATCGTCTGTTGTTCTTACTACTTTAGTAAAGATGAAGGATGGAGCAAGGTTTTACAAACATTGATCTTCCATCAGTCATTCACGGCTAACGTATGTGCTGTTACCGATACAGTTCCCACATGTGCTCCGCAGTAAATCAGAAATACACACATGGGTTTGTTGATGGATGTGTTATGGATGTTGTAAATGCTGATGGTGAGGAATTACAGCTGCATCATCTCATAATGAACCTCAAAATGAGTAGCGTATCACTGAGAAACTCCTGCTCAAGTCGTCCTTGTGATGGAGGTTCATGTTGAATAACTAGATCCAATGTTAAAATGGTATAAATATGGTAAAATTGCCATCATCGATACTTTCTTTACAGTGTGTGCAATCGCTGTTTGCATAAAGACTTTATTTTTCGTCCGGCCTTACAAAGGTCTATTTTTAAGATAATATTTGAAACCTCCTAAGATTTTTTTGAGAATTGCTCATATAAACATTCTTTCCAGCTTCTTAGAAATTATCTTCTGAAGTGTCCTAACTTATTTCCTAAGGAGATTTTCCTGAAACTGGCCCCTGGTCTCTAGATATGACTCGGATTCTCCTTTAAATGCAAGTTTATGCTATTTTGGATTGTAGCATGAGCATTCATTAGCATGAATGAGTTGTGTAGTTCAAAAATGTTTCTGGTTTAGTATTTGAACAAACCTAGATATGAACAATAGCAATATTGATGCTTGCCTTAGCAAAAAAGAAAATAATGAAAGTAATTATTTTAGTCCCGATGCACACTGTGAAGTGGGATGTCGATTTCAGGTGCGATAGTTATGCCATGTTATATTATAGAGACATTAAGGCTTCCCTGGGGAGAGAGCGAGAGCCAATTGAATACAAATGGAGCTGTGGAAAATTACTGGTGTAGCTAATGATAGTGTAGCACACCAGCTCCATAACATTTGTCATCATAGTGCTGAGTCAAGTGCGCTATTGTATAAGAACTCACAAAGAATCAGTGAGGTCTTAAAGGACCCGTTTCTGGATTTGTATTGCTCACAGAACCTCAAATGCCCTTGAGTACATGGTGAATATATTATTAAACAGTTTCCTAGAGTGTACTTATAATGTTAATACGATTTTTACATCAGAAATTTTCACAATTAAGAAATAAATGGCTATTTCCTTCCCTGGTTTTAGCCTTTGATCTGAACTTTGTTTGAAGGGTGTGTCCAGGGATGTAGTGGAGGCTAAACGGACGTAAATGCCGTTTACACACCTCCCAAAATTCGGAAATAGCGTTTACCCACCTCCAAAGTGTGTTTATCCACCTCTAAATTGAGTTTATCCACCTCTAAATATCTAAATTGCTGTGAGGATTTTTTTAAGACAAAAGTACAATTCTTTGATTCCAGCTTGTTTAATGTGAATATGTTCTAGTGTGTTCTCTCATTTGTGCTCATATTAGCCACCTTGTAAAATGAGTACGAATTGCCGTGAGATCGGGCTGCATACACCGGTAGGCAGTGACCCACCTTACCGTGACCATGATGCGGTCACCCAGAATTTATAGTTTACCCACCTCTTTTTTTACCACTACACCTCTGGGCGCGTCAAAGCTAATCGTGAAAAGGGTTGATTATAACGTTATATTTAGATCTGTTCCATTAACATTGTAACACAATAACATGGCATAATCATGGTTGCATTGATGAGCTTTGGACAGTCTGCTGATTGCATGAATGCAGTGATTTCACCATTGCAGCATGATTTCTGCTCTCTCATGAATGCTTTCACCATAAATAATAATACAAACACGATGTAAATACAGTAAGAACTCTGTTGTGCAGTGCAACAGTGTCATTGGTAACATAACTGGAGTTTTGGCGTTAGAATTACTCACATGTTGTGGCGTTACTTTCAATTCCATATCGTAAAAGTCTGTTTGCAAAGCCTGTGCCGAAACCGCGCCTGATTTATCAAAGAGTCCACAGTGAAATGAAGCGAATGCAAATAAATAAAGCTCAACTGAGACTCACATTGATGAAGATAAAGAAGCTCATTCCTAGCATTAGGATCCTTTAGAAGGTAATGTTATTTTCAGTCGCTCTTCTCTCCTCGTCATCTCACTAACACTCCAGTGGGCGGGGCCAAAGTTGTGATGATGAAGTAGGCGTTGATCTTCTTCTGTCTTTCTCCTAAATGAGTCGTTCGCTAGGCTTGGGGACAAAAAACCTGTTTTGGACTAACAAGGAGTTTTTGAGTTTTGAAACATATAGGATATTTTTACAGTATATACCGACCTCTTGTCAAAAGATCAAGGAAAACTTAAATTCTTTAGTTCCTTAACATGTTTGTAATAAATTAAATCAATAATTTGAGACTTTTTGACATAGGACAGTAAGTAACCACCTGGTACCCACCCAGAAGACACTATAGCTCCTCATGGTAGTGGCCAGCATCATTTATATTTTCTTTACAATATGTAAAATCGAGTTCATAAGCGATTGCATTTTAAGCAGAGGAAGCCGACAATTCGCACAATAAATGTGTCTGTTTTGGAAAACGAGTTATGTCTCAATGTGCTCTTCTCCCCAATAGCATCATCAGGTGTTGAGCTCTGTATTTAATTACGTCAAGGTAAAAAACAAACTTGCCATTAAAGAATGTTATTAGTATGAGAGGTTAATGGCTCTAGCTTGCAGTTTACACACACACACACACACACACACACACACACACACACACACACACACACTTGCAGCACTCATCTAGTCCATTATCAGCCTCCACCTCTCTAACAGTGTATCGCCTCTCATTTCCCCTGCCTGTGTAATTGCATCTGCTCTCTGAGTGAGTGCGTGTGTGTTTGTCTCTCTACCTGAGTCTAATTGCAGTGCTTGTCTCTGTGTGTGTGTGTGTGTGTGTGTGTGTGTGCGTTCTGTTGTTGTTTGTTATGAAGCACTGTCTAATTCTCCCGAACACATCTCTGATTGCGATGACAGTGGAGATTTTAATGTGGCCCCAGACACTGACTTGCTGTTCAGATTGGCCCATCTTTACCTCGCAGATTGAGAAAAAGGTTTTACGTGAAGAATTTAACAATGCGCTTTATTTGGAGCCTATATTTATAATGCATTATCATGGTATATGGATGTATTTTTTCAGTGCATTCATGGATAACCAAAGGTTATTTTGTAGTTCTGCCTTAGAATTTGGCTAAAGCAAAGGAGCGTTTTGGGCATAGTTTTGATGGCCAGTTTTTTTGGATAGCACAGTAGGTTTTGGAATAAAGAAAGTTATAATCAGTTGTATGTTTACTGTAAAGAAGTATATGATCAGTAAGTTATGACAACATATTTTTTTTCATTGTACTCCAAAATACATTTAAGTCAGTTTAATGTAATTTAAGTTAAAATGACTTAAACATCCAAGTTGATTGTACAAAAAAATGTAAAAAAAAAAAAAAATACATATATACCGGTACATTTTTCTAGTAAATAATGCTAACCACAGTTATAAAGGCACAGGAAATGCAAATTGTAAACTCAATCCAAATCATCATAACTCAAATAAAAAAGACTTTCTTACGCTTTATTCATGCAATCATGTGAATAGATGTTTTTTGTCTCTGGCCTCCTGCTGTCATTAGCGTTTATGAATGGTGTTGTGCTCATTGGTGATATTTCACTTATTGAGCTTCAGTGATCATTCAATTCTAACACTTACTTTTGGTAAACATTGCATTTAGATTTAATTTATGTATAAAATATGGTGCAATTACATCATCGTTTTTTTCCGCCCAAATGTATTAATTTGTTATAAAATTTAAATTCAATTCATACCTACAGTGATTTAACTACACCTAATCTATGATGGACATTTTTTATTTATTTATTTATGAATTTCATTTAGATTTTTTTTGTACAAACAACGTAATTGTCCTGATATTAAAGCCTCATTAAGGGTGCTTTCACACCTGCCTCATTTAGTTCGGTTGAATCGTACTAGAGTTCGTTTCCCTCTTTGGTGCGGTTCGTTTGGTCGGGTCTGAAAGCAGCAATCGCACTCCGGTGCGCACCAAAAGCAGACCAAACAAGCGTACATACCTTGAAGAGCTGATCTCGATGCCCCTTTAAACAAACTCTGGAGCGGTTTGTTTGTGGTGAGAACGTGATCCGACCTCGAACAGAAACAACTGCAAAAGCACTGATCATTTTTGGACTAAATGAGCTGCCGTAGTCAGCTGCGCTGACATTGTGCACGACTTTACCCGATAGATCTTTGGCAATATTTTCAGAAGATGAGCATGTCAGAGATTATATAATTAATGCACGCCTCCGTTTGAAGTGACGAGCGATGTGCGCTCGCCGTCTGCAGTGCATTAGAGCGTTGTTTTCATGTCGCATCCGCGCTTCATTATAGAAATGTATTGTTTGCATACTGTGGTAAATACACACAGTGTAGTAGATTATGGCCAGGGACAAAACCAGCCCGCAGTCGTCTCTCCATAGTGTTGTTATAGTTTGCTGGCTTTTGCTCTTATGTTGGAATTTTTCCACATGTAAATTCTGACCAATCGAAAAGCAGTTTAGGAAATATGCCATGGCCAATGAGTGATGTGGATGTTGTCACGTGCCTGCGTTTTGGTTCGTTTCAACTGGTTCGGACCAAAGCATTCAGTGTGGTGTGAAAAGGAACCAAAAACGCTGAAAAATGCAACATTTACCATTGGTTCAGACCAAATGATCCGAACTAGAGATGTGAAAGCACCCTAAAAGAATGAACAGTTCTTAAAAGAACCAGGTTTTCTTCTTAATGCAGTTGAGTAGGAAAGCCAACTAGCAACCAACCAATGTGTGGCGATTAAATAGTGTGAATGGCCCTTTATGACATTATGGTCTGTTACAATGCATTATACTTCTAAAAGTTAAGCGTTACCAAAAACCTCATTGGACACCAGAATTGATTGCACTGCATGCAGAAAACATTTTCCCATTCTCACTGCCTGAACTCTGGTCAATTCACATCATGTGATCTTGTGCCATAAAGGTTTTCCCATACTAAATCCACATCACAAACATCCAGTTAAGATCCAGGAAGTCCTGGATTAATGCTTTTGCAGCGGCTACAAACTCTGAGATTAACCACCATGAAACATCAGCTCTAGCACAGCTTTCTCTAGTAATCTTGAGCCATGTAGGCTGCAGAGATGCAATCATTTAGCATTATATGCAGTTGCTGAAGCAAGAATAAGGATTTGGATTTGTGTGTCCCAAGTCATAGAAAGACGGGGCCTGGAATTGCAGTCTGACAGAAAGGTTTCAAATCATTGATTTGATTAGTAGATCAATTAACTCATTCAACCAACATTGCTACTGAATGAGTGTTAAAAGCTATGAGTGCAGAATTTGCCGGAATGAGTCAAATTATGTTCAATACCTGCAATTTCATACCGATATTCAGGTCCTGAAAGGATTGGAATTGGTGGATTTTTCAGAATTAGGCATCCATTTGTTCTTTTGGGCTATTACAAAAACCCCTAGGGAAGGAGAGGACTTTGTGACTGCTCTCTTTTGACCTTTTCAGTTGTAGAAAACTTTAAAGTAATAAATCTAGCTGAAAGCTAACACTTGCAAGCAAGGTGCGGTCACATTAGCAAAATTTTGTGGGCAAAAAAGGGTGTATGAATCTCAGCTCACACAGAGATCACAGAACCAAGCAGCTTTCTTTTTAGTCACTGCACTCAATCCGCACAAACCTGTTGTGAAATCTGCCCCGAAACTATAAATCTGATGATTCCTATTGAAATGATATTATCATATTAAAGGCATTTATTTTCATAATATTTCATGATATAAACTTAAATATCTTTGTTTCTTGCAATTGTGAGACATAGTCAGAATTGCAAATAAAAAATTTAGAATTCAGAAAAAAGGCAGAATTGCGAGAAAAATCCAGAATTGCGAGGAAAGACAGAATTGTAACAAAAAAAGAAGTCAGAATTGGGGAAAAAAATTCAGATTAGTGGGAAAAAAAGTCAGAATTATGAAGAGGGGGATTGGGGGGAGGCAGAATTTTGAGAAAAAGACAATTGCAAGAAAAATTCTGAATTGTGGAAAAAAGGCAGAATTTCTAGAATAAAGTGTGTGATATAAACTCAATTCTCAGAAAAGTTTTTTTCACAATTATGGTGACAAAGTCAGAATTCTGAGATAAGTTGCAGTTATCTTTTGGATAGTTTTATTCTGTGGCGGAAACAAGAGTCCAATACCAGCTGCTGAAATTTTACAAAAATAAAAACTTTAAGCAAATGTATTTTTTTATTATTCCTTTTTTTGCTCTTATACAGGCCAAACTGGCCTTAAACTAAAAAAATCTCTAGCCATTTCAAGTTGGAGGAAACCACCGCATTTTAATCCGTGCATTTAAGATGTTACACATGCAGTTTTTTTTTTTTTTTTGCATTAATTTCAAGATTTAAAGCTTTTGCAATGGTCTGTTTTTTTGCTTTGTGAAATTATGCTACATTCATTTTTTTTCCTTCGTACTACTGTATAATATTTCAACACAAATATCTTTTTGGGAAAGGATTGCAATGCCGTTTGTGTGCAACTCCAGAACAGAGGGGGAAAAAGCGGTTGCCAATCGCACATTTGGAGCAAAAATTGTCCAAATTAATTGATGGCCGGTTGACAAAATCTCCAGATGCAATTATGACATAGTTGTAGTGATGCACTGAAATTTTGGCAACCGAAAAATATTCCAAAGTTTGGTGTGACTGAAATGGTGTTGGTTGATTAGCACTTCTCTAATCATGCATTTTTCACCGTGTCAGTGTCTATTTCATGCATACAACGTTGGACACGCGTCAGGCAAACATCAGCTGTGTGGACGCGATCTTTCTCGTTTTAAATCCGTCTTCAGTTTGATAAAGAAAGAGCTTGTCGTGTGATTTGTCGTTTTGGTGTTTGTTGCAGTGCATTACTAGTCTTACAACAAATGTTTAAACACATCACTAGATTTTTTTTAAACATTGTCCATAGAAATAGTGCTTGAATACATATGATATGTAAAATGTCTAAAGAGGTGAAGAATGAGTAAGACTGGACACGTCAGGCTTCATCAGATGTTGTTTTTGCTGTTTGGTGAGAATGGTGTGCGGTGTCAAGGTTGTTGTGCAGTGTTTTGAGTCATACGCCTGAAATCTCACACCCCACCAACCGGAAGAACAAGTCCTAACCGTGTACTCGCATACACACACACACCAGCCCTCAAACCTGCATCAAAACAACACGTGTACTCTACACACTGCTACTTGACAGCGTTTAGGACAGCTTAAAGTGAGTTTTGGACACCGCTACAGGAGTAGATCAGTGTTAGCTGGGCATGTGGTGCCCAGGGTCAGAGTCACCTACCTCAGTTATCTTCCTAAAGGAGAATATTTGCGATCTTAAAGGTATGTTATGTTAGCCTGACAAGCTGGACCCACATCAAGATGTTTGGTCTGAAAACTCTCCATTGACAGCTCAATCCGAGGGGCGGATAAACGGTTGTCTTTCAAACTCCCTCTGCACACGATAGGATAGCGCTACAACCAACCAGAGCAACGAAGGTGAAGCAGAGCTCGCTGATAGATTAAACATTCGCCGTATCCGGTCGGCTAAACTCTGAACACATCTTCCCTTTTTAAGAATGACTTCAGTGCCGTTCTTTGTTCTTTTCTCAGAGAAAAGCTTAACTCCAAGTCTTCCAGAGTCGCGGTCAAAGCTGATTCAAAAGACCGCCGTTCGCCAGTTTCTGTGTTTACTAGAAGCACGCAAGCGCAACTCGGCTGTCGTCATTATGGCCCCGCCCACCGACTCTATACACGATGTGATTGGCCCGACCAGAGTTTGTCGTTTACAGCTCAGAAGTGTATTGAGAGTTGCTAGACGACACTCGCGGCAGATTAGATTTGCTGCCGCTAGGGGGCGTCTAGATTTCTAGGCTAATATTATGTAGTATTGTCTCTGTCTCTTTCTCTCTCCCACACACTTTAAAAACAGAGCTATATGATATAAAACAGACACCAGGGATGCCCGATCTCAGCCTGCTCCTCCGGTTGCCATGACCACAAGCACTCCAGCGAGAGGTCTTTTTTAGGTCATTTTGTTCTATAACCCATCAGCCTCTGTGTGTCAAATTTTGGAGGATCTAAAGAAATCAATGAGAGCTTCAGAACTTGCCTAATCGGCCTGTTTGCCATATTTTAAAGGGATAGCTCAGTGAAAAAATGAAACTTTAGTCTTCATTCACTCACTTTATGACTCAGTGGAACGCAAAATAAGAGATTTTATAGAGTATATTGAGCAGGGTGCACTCAGAACATAAATGTTAAATACTGATTCTGCTCAGTGTCCTGCTGTAACATTACAGTTCCAAAAACGCTTTGATCAGAAAAAATACCGGTTAATAACATTATTTTTATTTATTTATTTATTTATTTATTTATTTTATTTTTGCCTATACATCATACCAGAGCCTGAATAAAACATTATACCAAATATTGGACCTTATGAAATCCATATAAGTTTTCCCCAAATTCCAAAATGTTCCATATTGTTTTCTGTTTGAATTTTTCTGCATTCTGTTTTCTTCTGTATTCATTTTTTGACTCCATTTTAATGGTTAAATAAAATCAAAAACATGTCTAATTAATTGAAATCATGAAACATACAACAATTTAACAACAATTTATTAAAAGTTACACAAAATAACATGTTTAGGGCCATATGAAATGTGTAGCCCCTGTTTTCTGTTTGAGGTTTTCTGGCCTCCATTTTAATGGTTTAATCACTTTGGTAACACTTTATTTTAAGGTTCAGTTATTAACTTTTAACTAGTTGCTTAGTAGCATGCCTTTTACTAGGATATTGTCTGTTTATTAGTACTTATAAAGCACATATTAATGCCTTATTCTTCATCACCTTATTCTACATCCCTTAATCCGACCTAATACCTAAACTTAAATGCTACAAAAACTACCTTACTAACTATTAATACGCAGTAAATTAGGAGTTTATTAAGGGAAAAGTCGTGGTTAATAGTGAATGTGTTCCCCATACTAAAGTGTTACCATTACTTAGCATGTCTAATTAATGGAATTCTAAAAAACTAATTAAAAATAATCTATGAAATGTTTTTTCTTCCAAAATTCTGTTGTATATCTTATTTTTTCTGGCAATCAAATGAAGGCATAAAACAAAAATTTAATCTATCATTTAATCATATGAAATAAAAAAAGACTTGTCAAACAAATTGATGCACATCAGAGCTTTACTGTTAAAATTAAAGCATGAAATACAATTGTTATTCACAGACACAGCTAGTCTATATCACGATTTGATTCAACTGTACTGACCTGATTTTTATTTATTCATCAAAAAGTCCTTGAAATTCCGCGTTATGCAGTAAATTCTGTTTTTATGACTGAGTTCTGCGATTGCATCCGCACTTTCTGCATCATGTAAATCATAGGGCCCTATGAATAAAAGCTTGTGACTAAACCCCGTAACTTCAGTGGATCCTCAAACTGTCAGTAACAGAAGCTCCACCGCCTCAGTCGTGAATGCTGCCCTGCACACATTTTGGAGACATTCTCTGCTTAGCACTTCAATTCTCTGTTGGCAGTTCAAGGATAAATAAAGACCTGGTTCTTTAAATGAGTACAGCGGTTTCTTCACTCAAAAAAACACGATGTGTGTAAAGGAAAGGCTAATGTTTTATTTATTTCAGGATCAGAGAAGAGTTTTAGTCTGGTGTTTGCCATCTAGTCATAGACGATATGAAAGCCTGTGCATAGCACTTCATCTTTTATAACTCACGATTTTAGACAAATGTGTTAAACGGCAGGAAAAACTGAGCGTCCACCTAGCGACAGGAACCTTTGTAGCCTGTAAGTTGATGAAAACGTAATGCTGAACTTGCTACCTCAGATGCGGACATTAATGACTCGTTTTGACATACCTTTTTTAACTCCATTCGAACTTGGATTTCAGAAAATGTTAATAATATAATGACACATTCTACACTAACCTGCAATTTTCACGTCGTTCAAAACACACCGGTATTACCTGCCATTCAGTTTAACTTAAAGTTAATGCTTTAACAGTTGGTGGCTGACATATCCTTGGAAAAACTCCTGAGATCCGAAAGCTAATGCCAGAGATTTGCCTATGATGGTCTGACAGAACGGTCCAATAATGTCATTTCATAATGAGCATTTCTGTTCAGAATGATGAAACTTGATTTCATTTTGTTTGTTTAATTGGTTTCTGGTTTTTGTTTTCGTTCCGTGAACCGGTTCTGAGCCCTAAAATTGCACAAAGACCGCCCTGGGTCCAAAATGAGAATAAAGTAGTCCATATGACTAGTGTGCCATATTCTGACTCTTCTGACGCGGTCTGCTGCTCGGTTTTGTTTGTACGACTCTGAACTAGAATATTGACTTTATTTGTGTGAGCTCCTGGTGTTTCATACAGACAGAACTTTTGTTTTGGCTTGTTCATTTTCAGGACACCATAACGCCATCTGCACATTTTGGCGTATCGCACATATTCTTTGTTCCCACTGCATCCTCTCGGGACCCCGGCCCGTGTTTGTGTGCGTGTGTACACTGACTTTTATTCCATATTTGTAGATGATCTGATTATGGTCCTTCATTAGCATGGGTCTCTTCTGCCAGAAATCATCAACTAATTTCTGAGAGCTTTTCTGGCAGGTTCCTTGGCGTTCACACGCACACTGGCTAATGAGCGATAGGTCTGTTTCTGGAGGACGGTCTGGGCCGGCTTCATGTTCGCTTTCAAAAGTCAATGAAATGTTCTTTTATACTCTTTTTAGAGTAAGTCGAGCTCTTTTTTTATCGCTTTAGGTACCGAGTATTAGTATTGCTCCGATCGATCAGAACCGTTTGCAATTTCATGACCTAAATGCGTAAAAAGTTGCGGCTGATGTGCATGTAAGCAGTATACAGATTAGGCTTTTGAGTCACGTCACATCGCAAAACATCAATATGGGGGGGTGGGGGGTGAAATGCTGTTTCATGCATACTGAGCTTTTTACACTGTTAAAGACTTGGATTCCCATCCTAAACATAGACAAAGTTTCAAAAACTAAGTTGGACGTTTGATGGAGTATTTCTGTCAAAAATACTCCTTCCGGTTTCTCACAAATTTCGGAGAGTTTTTTCCGATTATGGGTCCGCTTGACGTCACCAGGGCAGAATGTCCTTGTATGGGCCGTACGGTTCTTCTCCCGGATGGGTGCGCGCGCCGACCAGAGCGAGAGAGCAAATGCACGCCGCCCATAAACACTGCTCTCAAGGTGCAGATCCAGTCGTCCGTGCAACACTTATGTTGCGCCGCGCTCCACTTTATTTCTATGGGTGACGTCAAGCGACTTAAACGCGCCCGCATAGCATTCCGGGATTGCAGCGCTGGATTTGAACTGGTTTGAACGCACAAATGACGGGACACGTCGCAACATCACGCTTCAGTCGTGTCGCAAAAGTGGATCTCCACGGTCACTGCTGTCTCAGGACTTCACCAAATCAACAATGTTACCAAAGAAGTGTGTTTTTTTGACGGAGCGGCCCCAGCGATAAAGGTTCTCGGTCGTGCTTTGGAAGCAGGCGGTGAGTAAAACTGCTTCAAATGTCTGTTGTTGGCTATCGTCGCGTAAGTAAACATCAGTAAACAACACGTTCGTGTATAACGTTAGTTAATTTATCAATGGAGCATGCGATCTATGGTGTGTGTTTAAATACATTTGTTTAGCTGACCAATATAGGTGTCAGTTTGTTTATTGTAAAACCACCCAAACATAAACCTAGGGGAGGTTCTCACAAAGCGTGCTTCGTCATTCAAATGCGCTCCATTGCTGTTCAATGTATAACGTTACACTAGTCTGACGTAAAAAAATTGTTTTGCTTGCTACTGCTAAGGTTTAGTCGCATACAATAGTCCATAAACCGAATCATGTCCTCATAAACTGCGAGTAAAGACACACAAATGTTGACAGGCCACTAAATACAGTCCATACCACAGAGACGGACGTCCTGCTGTTGCTGCTTCTCCTGTTCAGTTTATTTCAGCCTCCGGATCTGATTCTGGATCATATCTGTATTAGTTGAATCTGATTGATAGTCATGGTTTATTAGGGTAACATTTTCTTTTCCACGCTTGAGGATGTCAGCTTTCAGACGCTCTTATGCAATAGCAGTGCGCTCGTCATTCTTTAGCTCCGCCCACACGATACGCCTCCAGCCGCTTGTTTATTTTCCGGAAAGACTCAGTACAGCCAACTTTTTTTAAATAAATATAATAAAACTAAAGACTTTTCGGAGATATGAAAGATGCAATACTACTCTATAGGTACTCAAGATTGACATGAGATTGACTGAAACTGAGTGTTTCACTTTAAACCATAGTAAATCGTATCTTTATTTAGAGCGGGTTGACTGGAACAAATTCCTGTTTTTATTGCATTTCCACTCTAGAATTCTGAAAGGTTTTATTCATATTGTGATTTGAATTGCCATAATTACAAGATGACATGACAAGATAATTCTTCTCTGAACTACAGTATGTATGTGTGTGTATGTAAATATATATATTTGTGCATTCTGAAGTTGCTAAGAAATTGTTCTCAGACATGACTACTTAATTATTACATTTCACATGAAAATAATAAGAATAAATACTGATTCAGTGCAGTTTTTACTCATTGATGCTTGAACTTCCCCTTTAAATGACACTTAACTTGCATTAAGCACTATTAGACCTGAATGAATCGATTCAGCATTCAACACCATCCGTGAAGATGCGTTAATTCGACAGTGTGATTTAATAAAGGATGTATTAATGTTGTGAATTAGCACATTTTATTATACCATCTTTAAATTGGCCATTGACATTTACAGAACACTCTGAATCTTTTAACAATGCATTAGCACAAAAACCATTTAAAGGAGCAAGTAAGAGAAGAAAGCTTTATACTAGAGTCAAAATATAACTCAACAGTCACTTTATCATCAAATTCAGATGAGTGTGCGGTTATATTTTGCCTCTAACATAAACACCGAGCATGCTATCTGCCTATTTCACAGCGTGATTTCTCCACTGCCACAAATACTGCCATAACAAAACACAGCTTTGTGCACTTTTTACAGTACCTGTTTTTTAATGAATTGGCCTTTAGTTTAGTTTAGCTTTATTGTATGGTTTAAAAACATTACCTTGCCAAAGCATTGACCGAGCTCTTTAATCTAATGGTCTTGAGCGCTCCAAATGCAAACTATTTTGACAGTAATTGACAGCTCTCTGATCCAATGGCATATAGGAATCGTTAGATCGACAGTTCTCTGATCCAATGGCATATAGGAATCGTTAGATCGACAGCTCTCTGATCCAATGGCATATAGGAATCATTAGATCGTAGGGGTGTAAGAAAATATCGATACACGTGAATATCGCGATATTATGTTTGGCGATACTGTATCGATTCTCAAAAACGCTGTATCGATATTTATTTATTTATTTATTTACATCCAAGATTCGTGGCTTTGTGTTCGGTTTAAACCACAGACTGTATAACACCCAACCGCTAGATGGCAGTGTTATCCCAGAACGTATAACGGACGCGGAGCCGGAGAAGCGTAAGGTAAAAGTGCGCGCATCACTAGTGTTAACATTAGCTCTCTAGACGATAGCATTATTCCGCTCTTGCAGTATACAGAGCTGAAGTGTGGACTCATGTTGGCTTTAGCTAAAAAGAAGCCACTAAGGACAGCAAAAACAAAAAACAAACAAAAACACACAAAAAAGAAATATCGCAATATATTGCCTCTCTTACAATATCGCAATATATTGCAATATATCGTATCCTAACCCCTGTATCGTGATACGTATTGTATCGCCAGAGTCTAGGCAATACACAGCCCTATTAGATCGACAGCTCTCTGATCCAATGGCATAAGAATCGTTACATTGACAGTTCTTTCTTTTTTGAGAGCACTTTTTACTTATTTGTCCTTATGTGTTGTGGAGTATTCTGTGTTGTGTGTTTTTGTTTTTGTATTGGATGCCATAGTCATTGCACTGTAAAACAAATTTACCTACGGGTACAATAAAAGTAACCTAACCTAGTTCTCTGATCCAATGGCACATAAGAATCGTTAGATTGACAGTTCTCTGATCCAATGGCACATAAGAATCGTTAGATTGACAGTTCTCTGATCCAATGGCATATAAGAATCGTTAGATTGACAGTTCTCTGATCCAATGGCACATAAGAATCGTTAGATTGACAGTTCTCTGATCCAATGGCATATGAGAATCGTTAGATTGACAGTTCTCTGATCCAATGGCATATAAGAATCGTTAAATTGACAGTTCTCTGATCCAATGGCACATAAGAATCGTTAGATTGACAGTTCTCTGATCCAATGGCACATAAGAATCGTTAGATTGACAGTTCTCTGATCCAATGGCATATGAGAATCGTTAGATTGACAGTTCTCTGATCCAATGGCACATAAGAATCGTTAGATTGACAGTTCTCTGATCCAATGGCACATAAGAATCGTTAGATTGACAGTTCTCTGATCCAATGGCATATGAGAATCGTTAGATTGACAGTTCTCTGATCCAATGGCATATAAGAATCGTTAGATTGACAGTTCTCTGATCCAATGGCATATGAGAATCGTTAGATTGACAGTTCTCTGATCCAATGGCATATGAGAATCGTTAGATTGACAGTTCTCTGATCCAATGGCACATAAGAATCGTTAAATTGACAGTTCTCTGATCCAATGGCACATAAGAATCGTTAGATTGACAGTTCTCTGATCCAATGGCACATAAGAATCGTTAGATTGACAGTTCTCTGATCCAATGGCACATAAGAATCGTTAGATTGACAGTTCTCTGATCCAATGGCACATAAGAATCGGTAAATTGACAGTTCTCTGATCCAATAGTGTGAGGGAACTAGTGGAAGCGGCAATAACATTTCAGGCTGGCCGTGACACCAAAAATCTAGTGCCAGATATGCCCTTATTGGTGCCCCTGCACACCAGTCCACTTTATATAAAATTATGAGTTTTCAAATTATTTGTCTGAATTTGACATTAGTGTCAATGTTTTTTCTAGTTGTTAACTTGGAATGATGTTAAAATGACATGATACAGCAAGTCAAAACCTTTAAGTAAACTGTTCTCGTATTGTTGTGATAAATGATGTCTTTATTCATGCCGTTTCTCATTCTTTCTGTCTCTCTGAAGGTGGATGAGGATGTAGCACTGGATCAAGCTGTGAAGTTCTGCCAGATTCAAATGGCAACGTCGGCACAAAGACAGGTAAGACGCACACACACACACACACACACACACACACACACACACACACACACACACACACACACACACACACACACACACACACACACACACACACTGTCTCACTCCAGGAAGTAACACTCACTCCTGCTTTTCCCTCTGGAATGCAAATCCAATATTCTCTCCTCTGTTCACTCCATTGGAAACGAGGCAGACTCGCTGGATGTTTTCACATTTGGCTATGGTGCTACCCACTTCTGCTTCTCTCTCTCCTCTCCCACACACACACGCACTTCTGTCTTTTCTGAGCCATTTATTAGATGCATTAATTATGCACCTTTTGCTCGTATCTCTCCATTCCTCTTACTGTTCAGATAATGAACTTTTGTTGTGCCGCACAAAGAGAGAGACAGAGGCTGTGTTTGGAGAAGAATATTAACATATGCGTACTGCATACTCACTGCATACTAAATACTATCTGCTATTTTCATAAATGGCTTACATAACTGTATGCAGTATGCAAATCAAACAGATATTCAGATAGTAGTGCGCATATTGTTGACACATGGTTTGTAGTGATGCAAAGCACATAAAATTATGGACACGATTTCTTTTTAATTGCATTAATCTTTGTATTTATATTATATTTATATTTTAATGGTATATTTATTAAATGCATGTTTTAATACAATAAATTAAAAGAAAAATATGAATCTATTCGATATTTTATTATTATTCTTTTAATGTACAAAGCAATCTATTTAAGTATAAAGTTAAACCTTTCTCTGTTGGTTAATAATGGATCTGCTCATAATAATGGATTCTTCCTGAGGACATTCATTTATTAATGAATGATTTTCTAATTAGTCTCTAAAAGATGTGAAAATATTGCTCAATGCTTCCAGTTCATTCATCACGCTGTCAAGTGTTTTCTACATTTCATTTTGGTCACTGCTCTGCAGGATAAGAAGAAAGCTTTGAGGTCAAAATACTTCTTTTTTCCCTTTTATTCAGCAAGGTTGCATTGAATTGATCAGAAGTGACAGCATTTATAATGTTACAAAACATCTTCATTTGAAATAAATCCTGTTCTTTTCAACATTCTGTTCATCAAAGAATCCAGAATAAAATGTATCACTATTTGCATCAAATATTAAGCCGCACAACTGTTTTCAACAGTGATGATAATACTGGAGTAATGGCTGCTGAAAAGCCAGCTTGGCCTTGACAGGAATAAATTTCACTTTGTGCATCAATTAAAAAAAGTTACACATAGGTTCATAGAGGACAAAAATGTCGAAAAACTGTCAAAAACTTTGGGAGCACAGACGTCAGTTTGGTCTCATTTTAAAGAAGACCTGTGACAGATTATTGTTGAAGTCAAAAAAGTTTAAAAAGTGAAATCAAAAAAAAGTTATAGAAGTTTAAGTTTATAAAAATGATTTATGAATAATATTTTATAAAACAACATATATATTTTTAAAAGCATGTTGAGCTCTAAAACTAGAAAACCAAAGCCATGAAAAAGCCTGTTTTTTCAAATTTGAGGTTGATATCTCAAAAAATGAGCTCTCAGTACGATTTTGTTTGGACACAGTGCCGACTTTTCCCCATTAGATGCCAGCAAAACTCCACTGGTTCACACAGTGTTTGGATTTGTGATTTGCAGTTGAGTTTTTCTCTCTCATATATTACAAGCACACACCTGCACACATTTTTTTTTTATTGCTACATACACACCACGCTCTGACATCCATACCAACACAGTTATAGCTGCATAATTTATCAAATTGGCTTTATAATATGTGTAAACAAAAAACAGGAATAAAGTGAGTATTTGCTTTATACGACAAACCTAAAAAAAATAGTACCTTCTGGTAAAAAATGGTTTAAAAAAAATACAATTTTGAAGCCTTGCCAACAAAATAAAAGCCTATTAACAAAGATTGCATAATTTTATAGTTAAAAGGCAACAAGATTAAAAATAGCAGTTTAAATCGGTTTCAATGTGGACATTTTTTGTCCAAAAAGGCCTGAGTGTTTTGTGTTCCTAGTGCAAAATAGTAAAAAAAAAAAGAAAAGGAAATGGTAGTAAAATATTAAAATTCCAATAGAAATACACACCTGTGGCAAATTTTATGCAGTTAGCATTACCACAGGCAAAGTTATCACAAAAACTAAACTGAAAAGGACAAAAATGTCCATAAGGACGCACAAGGGTTACATTTATTGTAATAGAAATATATTTTTACAAGGGTTACATTTATTGTAATAGAAATATATTTCACAATATACATTTTTACTGTATTTTAGATCAAATGAATGCAGCTTGGCTGAGCGTAAGAGACATTACAAAATCTTCCCACCTTAAACTTTTTGAACGGTAGTGTATGTCAAATTAGCACAGTTTAGTAACACTGTATTTATACAATTATATGATCCGTAAGTTATGACAACATGTTTTTACATTGCTTTAAGTAGATACAGTTTCAAAAATTAATGCAAGGTTCAACTCATTTTGTAAGTCAGTTTAATGTAATTTAAGTTGCAATGACTTAAACATCCAAGTTGATTGCACTTTTAAAACATTTAATGCAGCAACTTTTTAAAAAAAACAGTGAATAGTTATTATTGACTAGAATTAATTGTGGTATTTTGGCAGAAACTGAGGTTACCATGGTACATTTTCACAAGTGTATGCCATTCCAAACATCCAAGAGTGTGTGTGAGTGTTCGATTCAGAGACGCATACAGATGCCCAGCTCTCATTCGCTCCTGTGTGAGAGCGTTCTCTTGTCATTAGCCAGTCATTAGTGCACTGAAACTAGTCTGGGCAAAACATATAAGAGCTCCTGTTGTGTGTCTCATATCTCTCCATCGCTCACCCACTCAGCTCGCCCCCTCCTCATCCCCCGATTCAATCACTTTCATTTCACATCGCCGTCACTCATGCTATCTGTTCATCTTCTCTGCTGCTTACTTTGCTCTAATACGCCGTTACTACAGTGTTTTCCGTCTGATAGCCGACAGGTCGTTCGTGTTGTGCACCATTAGTGTGTGAAGGATGCACTATATAATGCTGCTGGGGTTTTATCTGCATCGATATGATTAGGCGAGAGTTGTAAGATAATGTCAAGGCTATTTTTCCAATTTGAATGCCCAGGCACAAAGCAATGCGTCTTTTCTCATCAGTGTAAAAATATTTTGAGATTTGTAATTTTCGGTGTTTTGAGCTCCAATAATTGATGAAAGAGAAACACTGGATAGCATATCAAATGTACTGCAGGCCTCCAGAATAAAAAAACAAACCGAGAAGTGAGCTGCTGAAATGACAGGTTTAAGAGCCAGATAACAAGCTCTCGGAAACACAGTTGATCAGAAAGGCTTTAGCTCTTCTTTGATGGCACCACTCTTGGGAATCTGATCATATTTAGGTCATATTCTCTGACATTGATATTCTGAGACGTATGTGTTTCTCACTGTTCACATTTCACCAAAAAATAAACTTCAATAAATATTAAAACTTACATGTAAACTTTTTTGGAGTAAAACTGTAAGGTGTGTCATTGTTTCTGAAAGAAGTCTCTTCTGCTCACCAAGGCTGCATTTATTTGATCAAATATATAGTGTAATATTACTACCATTTAAAATCTAATATGCTCAAGAAACATATATTATCAATGTTGAAAAGAGTTGTGCTGCTTTATATTTTTGTGAAAACCATGGCATGTTTTCTTCAGGATTCTTTGATTAATTTAAAGAGATTGAAAAGAACATAATTTATTTGAAATCAAAGTTATAAATTAATTAAAAATTTATTTACTGTCACTTTCTATCAATGTAACACATCCTTGCTGCATAAAATGTATTGATTTCTTTCAACAACAATATATATATATATATATATATATATATATATATTAATGGTAGTGTTTATAAATGGTAGTGTTTATAAATGGTGGTAAATAAGCGGTTGTTAAGGCTGACGTCACGCGGCAGCGCTTTAGGGTCCAAACGCTTTATCTTATACCACAACGGTGCTAATGTACACACACAATGTGGTGTGATACTACAAAAAAAGCTATAATCATAACCTTTTTCTCCATACCAAAATTCTAGATGGCCAGACAGTGATTCATCTTTTTTAAATCGTTAAAATATTAATGTATGTGACGCTGTGAGCACAGAGACTGTTGTGTAGACTGTAAGTATTTAAAATGTTAAACTTTTTTAAACGTTTGATGTTTAATATGAATAAATCGTGCTCATAAACGGGCGTCAATGGCAATCTCAAGTGAAACGAGTTGAGGCTTGGACCCGGAAACGGCGTTTCTTCCTTACGTCACGACTTAACAAGCGGATAGTTTAACTCCCCAAAAAGTATTTTAATTAAATTTACTTTACTTTACTTTATTTATAAAAGGACAATGTACAATTTTTAACATAAATGTTTCCATTTCATGTATTGTACCGGATTTAGCTCAAAGCTAATTTTCACCCGCAGTCCTTTGGCAGGTCAACAATAAAATAACATACCCAATACATATATACACAAATACACAATACAAAAAAATAAATAAAAATAAATTAATAAAACATTGTCAATACAAACAATTAAACAACAACCATGTCAGTGTTTACAAAGCTGATTACATTCTAAAAAAGATTTCAACTGCATTTTAAAGATTCCAAACGATGTACACCCTTTTATACCTTCCGGTAAAGCATTCCAGTTAGTCGTAGCTTTCACAGCAAAAGAGGATTGTCCAAAAGCAGAACGACGAAAAGGAACAGCACAATTTCTCATAGATGATCTAGTAGATCTCTCAGAAATATTCAGACGGAAACTAACAAAATCGCTGAGTACCAAAGGAGCCAAACCATTTACAATTTTATAAACCATACACAAATTTTTAAATAGCACATAATTTTCAAAACTCAATAATTTAAATTTCTTTAAAATGCTACAATGATGAAAATGTTTAGGTTTTTTATCGAAAGTTTTTAAAGTTTGTTTATATAGGGATTTTAAAGGCTTAACCACAGTTTCACCAGCTTGACCCCAACATGTGAGACAATATGACAAATATTTTTGTATTTTTACTGAGAACTCACAAAGAGCTTATAAAATGTGTAAAGGAGTCAAAACAGCAGCAGGAATTCCTCCGTCACACACACACACACCAGGATCGGTTCGAGGAGCTGTGGCTCTGACGGCTGTACTGAAGTGTGATGGGAAAAAATCACGGCTATGACGAGAGAAAACAGCATCCTGTCCTTTTTAGGGTCGCATTTGTGACATCATGTCCTGTTTTTGGTTCGTTCACATGTCTTTGGTCTGTGTTGTGTTCATATTTCAGTCGATCCGCACCAGAGTTTGTTTTGCTCCGCTTGTTTGGTGTATGTCAGACGCAGCGTTCACACTTATTCAAATGAACCGCACTAACACAGCAATGGCATCAGGGTTCGTTTTAATCCAACCAAACATGCCAAGTGTGAACACAACCCAAGTCTCACAAACCTAAAGGTAATGAATTAAAAAAGGCGTTATTGATCCGAGTCATGAACGGAATCACCTCAGATTTCTCAGTCACTAACTGAACCACTGACCCGAATCCAGACGAGGATGGTTTCTCTCTGTCGGTCGTTTCATTGTGCTCCGCTCACAGCATTAGGAAAGAGTGGCTGGAATTGAACTCATCCTCTTTTCTCAGACTGTTTGAGGCGGTTTGTTTATTCAGCAGGTCCCCTTTCTTTGTTGTTTACCTCAGAAGTCATGGCGCTCTGAAGCAAGCAGTAAAACAGGAAGTGCGCCTGTCCGTGGGAAGCGTGGGTTCATGCATTGGTTTGAGAGAGAGAGAGAGAGAGAGAGAGAGAGAGAGAGAGAGAGAGAGAGAGAGTGGGTGGGGGTGCTCATCAGAAATGCTTCTGTGTGTGTGTTATATACCGCAGAGCACCAAACCTGCTCAAGACTACCAGACAAATGAAACATGACTGAATTCAGACTCAATCATGCAATCACCACACAATCATAACCCTCCTGTGTTTCTCTCAATCCAATTTGAGGCTCTTTTCTTTTTTTACTGATTACTCATTAGACATCTAAAATGACGTGCAGTACATTTAGTACAGGGATTTCCCCCGGAGATCCGGATTCTGTCGTCATTTACTCACCCTCATACGGCTTTGTTTTTGTCTGGAAAACAAAACGAGATTTTTTTGCACAAGGGAATGGAGCTCCAAAAATGACAAAAAGCAGCGTAATAGTAATCTGCACTGCGTTTGCACTCTATTGAATATCTTCTGAAGTCACACAAAAGCTCTGCGTGAAATTTGAGTCAATATTTTCACATTTTGTTTGGCCACATAACCTAATCTCTTTAACTTTAACTTTCGCTTTTACTAATGCTCAAAATGTAGGGGTTCATAAGGGTTTTGTTGTTTTTTTTGCTCAGCAAAAATAGATTGATATTGTGAAATATTATTACAATTTAAATTTGGTTTTCCAAGTATATTGTAAAATGACCAAAATTACAGTAAACAGAAGTATTGTGAAATATTACTAACTAAAATAACTGTTTTCTATGTGAATATATAGTAAAGTGTAATGTATTCCTGTGCTCAAAGCTGAATTTATCATCATTACTCCAGTCTTCAGTGTCACGTGATCCTTCAGTAATCATTCTCATATGATGATTAGAAACAATTATGATTATCAGTGTTGAAAACAGCTGTGCGGCTCATTATTGTGGACACTGATACTGTGATTATCAGGATTATTAAATGAATAAAAAGTTCAAAAGAACAGCATTTATTTGAAATGGAATCTTTTGTAACATTATAAATGTCTCTGCTATCGCTTATGATCAATTTAATGAATTATTGTTGAATAAAAGTAATTTCTTGAAAAATAAAAAATAAAACTTTTCCTGAACCTAACTTTTGAATGGAAATTTAAATTCAAATATTGCATGTCAAGATGTGTTTGACACCAAGCGCCGTTAATTAATGTCTCCTATGAACTTTTCAGTCATGTAGTGCACTTTATACTTTATATTCTGTTCTGACTTTGAATGCTTCTGACTCGATCTCCCAGCGCTGTTATTTGTAACGATGAGTTTGTTCTGAGCTCGTGCTGCGCTGACTAATATTGGTCCGAGCTGATAAACAGCTCAAGTGAGAAACATGGTTACGTTCCGCTTTCGTTTCGTTTGTTATTTGATGTTTTTCTTATGCAACAGAAATGGCAGCTGGTTTAAGTTGGCCAATGGTTTCGCACCAGTGCGAGTCGACCTCTAACTTAATTTTCTCACACCGGCAAGAAAAAAGGTTGCAAAATGTCTCAGTTTAGCCAACGGTCCGTGACGTCTGAGGCTGAGACCACACACCTCCTCGTCATCAAGCCAGTCGCTCCTGAAGTTCATGTGCAGCATCCAAACACTGTAAGCCTCTGTCATTCCTCAATGGCTGTAATTGCTGGAGGTCCATTAACATGTTTGGAGTTGATTAACTTCCTGTCTGTGGGTTGCTGTCTCTTTGTGGTGTCTCTTGCTCAGCTGTGAAATGAGTTGTCATTTAAGGCTACAGGAAGAGCTGTTGTTGTTTTGAGGGGTTATGAATGCTTTTGTTTGCTGTTTGTTGTCGTTTGAGTAATCGTGGGGCTTTTAAGAGTGCAGAAGAGAGTCAACAGAGAGCCACTATAGCAAATTCACATGCGAGGACTGGCTTTTTTTAAATGCACAGGTGAATGTGAAAGTGTTTTATCCTGTGCATGGGAATAAAAAACCTCACTGTGAACCACAACACATGCATGCTAATGGCCCTCGCAAACATTTACCATGGTAACCATGATTTCAATGTGTAATTTTTACAAACGTCTTTATTCCGGGAGGGTTTTTCCGTATTCATACCCACATGAATGTGTAAATCTGTGGGGGTAAAAATGGTCTTTTTAAATACATTTAAAAATAATGGATACAACAGTTTCCGACACGAGTTAGCGGCGCCATCTATTTGCTGTGTGGGGGACACACTTGCCATCAGCCAGGGTCCAAAAACAATGCTGCTAAGCGCAAAATGTGTTAATAATAATATTAATAAATACTTCTACTGTTTTAAAGTAGAATTTTATATACAACAGTATTGTGATATAGAGTGAGTCAAGTTTTTAATTCAATTTTTTTTTTGTCTCTTCTGCTCACCAAGGCTGAAAAAAACTGATAAAAACAGTAGTATTGTAAAATATTTGATAACACTTTAGTATGGGGAACACATATTCACTATCAAAGGAGTACTTCAGCGCTGGGAAGATGAATCTGTATTTAAACTGGGTCATCAATGTAGTAGAAATGTGAAATTATTTTTTAATTTGGTGCCGTCTAGACTGAGAAAAGACAGAAAATGTATTTTTGTCTCATGGGAATGAAAGACTACAATTCCCAGAATGCTTCGCTGCCCTGTGAGGCAAGTCACCGCTACTTGATTACAGTGACTGAGTTAGAGAAGACACTACAATTAAAAACTGAACGTGTGTGTTCAATATAATGAGTGAGTTGCCACGCGAGTATCACAGCACTGAGCACTGACTGCAGGAGTGAGATAAATGAGCTGATGAGGTCTCGTGATGAGAGCTGAGGTAATCGCGACTACACTCGCGGCATACATTCACAACGTGAGTTCAGTCTGGCGCGTTTCAGTTCATGCCTTTGCAAACTTAACTTTCATAGAAATTAATTAGAGAAGTTAAAAGACTTACATTGCTCACCATAGCTCCGTTTAAATGAGTGCCTGTAGCTGCCAGCTGAGTGCTGTGAGTGTGATCTCCATCCCCATACGCTGGTTCAAAACATGCGGAAATGGCTCCCTCTGCTGGCTGTAGTCTTTAGCCTTTGGGCAAACATTCCTCCTATGATGCAAATATCGTCAATTTGCATCATAGGAGGAATTTTTCCAGAAATAAAATGCATAAATCTCTTGCCTCAGGGGGATATGAGGGGGGAAAGCACAATCATTTGAATATACTCCAGGGTTTCTACTGATACAAAGCCATATGCTAATCGCTGAAGTAACCCTTTAACTACGACTTTTGCCTCAATAAACTGCTAATTTACTGCATATTAATAGTTAGTAAGATAGTTTTTGTAGCATTTAAGTTTAGGTATTAGGTCGGATTAAGGGATGTAGAATAAGGCATTAATATGTGCTTTATAAGTACTAATACACAGCCAATATCCTAGTAATATGCATGCTAATAAGCAACTTGTTAATAGTTAATAACTGAACCTTAAAATAAAGTGTTACCAAATATTTTTACTATTTAAAAAATGAATATATAGTAAAGTGTAATTTATTCATGTGTCAAAGCTGAATTTTCATCATCAGTCTTCAGTACCACATGATCCTTCAGAAATCATTCTCGTCGCAGATGCATAGAAATGTGCTAAAAAACATTTATAATACCTCAGCACTGAAATGGAGCCATGGCAACCGACCACAACACCACTCAAATATATTCACTACAGTTATTGTTACCTCTGAAGAGTCGATATAGTGTGGGATCTCTTTCAAACACTTCTTTCTGAATCATTCTGTTGTTTTGTTGAAATGGTTATGACCGTTTTATTACAGGAACAGTAATAACTATGGTTGGAACCACTTTGGATAAATATTTTGTGGGCAATTTACTTTATGATTGTATAATTACGGTATCTGATGAGCATCAGTTTGCTTTCCCAATGAAATAGTCTGTTTACTTGCAATTATGAAATCCAGCCTCTTATGCAAATTGCAGGTCACATTTCTGTTTGATAAACTCAAAACTGACACACGGCCTCATTGGCATATCTCTGTGTTGTCTAATTCACATCTGTGTCCAGTATGTTAAGAGGTTAGCCCATATTTAAGCGCACATGTCCGAGCACATGGTTGTGCCTTTTCCATACAGGATTGTGCGAAAGCACCTCCTGTGCTCCCTGCAGCATAACTCTACACACGTGTAACTGAAGCAAACAGTTAAATGAAACACCTTCTGTGGTGTAGTCCTTTATTTCTACACCTCTCTCCATTAGCCCCGTCTCTGCTTTAGTGTGACCATTTGGCCCTCTAGTGGTCAAAATGTGCAGGTTGGGGACAAATGCATGTTACCGTTTTGACATCTGTACAGATATTGGAGTTGAGAGATGAATCTTTGTTTTTCTGGTAGATAATATCTGTGCTGTGGCCTAGACCAGAGACCTCACTAGGGAAACATGTCCTGATTCCTTTACGTCTTTACCTCACGCCTCAAAAATGAAGTCAGCTTGGGGAAAAAAGACTGTAAATAATTTATGGATGCCTCTGTTTGGTGTATTGCTGTGCATTAGTTGCAAACTAAAAGTGTAATAAACTCATAAAACCAATCAGGCATAGCATTATGACCACCTTCCTAATACTGTGTTGTTCCCCCTTTTGCTGCCAACAGGACAGGGCCCAGCATGGGCACCCTGATTGACAGCTTTCTATCAGAACCACCATTAACTTCTGGAGCAGTTTGAGCTCCAGTAGCTCGTCTGTTTGATCGGACCACACGGGCCAGCCTTTGCTCCCCACGTGCATCAATGAGCCTTGGCCGCCCATGACCCTGTGGCCGGTTCTCCTCTGTTCCTCTTGGAGCACTTTTGATAGATACTGACCACTGCAGACCGGGAACAGCCCACAAGAGCTGCAGTTTTGGAGATCCTCTGACCCAGACGTCTAGCATTACATGGCCCTTGTCAAACTCGCTCAAATCCTTACACTTGCCCATTTTTCCTGATTATAACACATCAACTTTGAGGACAACATGTTCACTTTCTGCCTAATATATCCCACACACTAAAAGGGTGCTGTGATGAAAATATAATAAATGTTATTTTTCTATAAAGTAAAAAAGTAACTAGAATCGAGAATTGACCTGTTGCATGATTAAATGTGCACAGGTTCTCATAGATGCATTAAAAAAGCATACAGAATTTCATAGAGACTTGCAGATGGTGTGTTTTGCCTTGGGCCAATAAGAAACCTCTCAGAACACCCTATATCAATATCTTAGAAACATGCCTTAGAGCAGTGTTTCCCAAACCTGTCCTGGAGGACCACCAACCCTGCACATTTTGCATGTTTCCCTCATCAGACACACCTGGTCCAACTCATCAGCTCATTAGAAGAGATGGCAAGACCTGAAGTGGGTGTGTCTGATGAGGGAGGCATACAAAATGTGCTGGGCTGGTGGTCCTCCAGGACAGGTTTGGGAAACACTGCCTTAAAAACTTCATAGCAACACCCTGGAAACCACCTGTAACACCCTAGCCTACTTGCAGTGAGAAACCACTCACATGTCAAATGTCAAAATGTTATTACAGTATTTTTAATCAAGAATTGACCTGCCGTATGATACAATGTACAAAAACATCTCATAGAGGCATTAAAGCACGGACCGGTAGAAACTTGGGAGAGTTGTCTTTTCTCCTAGTTTTACGCATGCAATCTCTTTTATCATACGCTGCAGTTTTGTTCCTACCTACAGAAGCTTTTCCTGAACATTAGTGCAAAAAACAACAACTAAAAAACAAGATCTGCACCGCCCAACTCTTCTGAGAGAGAGCGAGACGGAGCGAAGTGCGTGGACGTTTGATCAGCTATTGGCTGCGCTTTGGCTCTGTTGCTATGGCAACAGCTGGTTCTGTTGTCGTGTAGTTTGTTTGTGGAGCCGCGAGCATGTCCCTGAGTGCTGCTCTCAAGACACACACACACGCACGCACACACACAGGACCCGGAGCCGTTTAGTTTGTTTGCCTGTTCACATGCTTTTTCTGCTGTGTGTCTACTGAATCGTCCATCTTGATGGAGGGGTTTTGGCAGGGATAAATGAAACACTAAGTTCACAGGTAGGCCTCGAGGATGCAGCTGATTGGATAATCAAGTTTGTAGCATGGATATTTGCTCAACAAGTGCGTTTCCTGCTCATTGATTGGTGTTTTAGTGGCTATATTGTTGTTATACTAATTCTAAAGTAGTTCTTAATTAGTTAAAGTGCTGCTTGCTGAATTGTATTAAGTTTATAATGCTTATTTATTATGAGTTTTGTGTTATTGACTGGTAGATCAGGTATGGCGGCCTCTGATGACATCATAAAATCTTACTCCCTCGACGTGATGGGGTGTGTGTGGTGATGAATCGCATATAGCTTTGATCATAACCAAAACAAATGAAACGGTTATAGACCACTGTTGTAAGAATTAAGGACTTTCAAGTACTTCACACAACTTTTTCCAGCACTTAAAGCTCAAAAGACTGAATATTTTCCAATTTAAATGGTATTTTTAATGTGATGACCAACATTTTTATAATAAAAAAAGATTTTTTGTTCATCCTTCAAAGGTCTGAATTTGTAAAACTAAAAATTGCGTAATAGGAAAACTAACACTTGGTGAAATACAAAACACTTGTATTTTATAATTTAAAAAAAGACTCAAAATTACCACTATAACCAGTAGATGGCGGCAGAGGAGCTCTTATTTTCTTATTAGCCCTTTCCACTTCCTAACATAGTTTGTTCTCACGTTTTGATTTTTGAATTGATTATTAGAGGTTATTATAGGTTAGGTTATAAAATCACTATTATAAACATTAAAAAAAATCTGAATTCTGTATATTTTTGTACTGAAGTGTGAAGTGTATATTTGTAGGAAAGGTCACTGAGCCTCATGAAACGACAACAATGTCACATTGTGAACGAAATTAAACACAGGCAACGAGTAAAGAGCACTTAATTTATAATCAGTAAATCTTCAAAATGACTCGTTTATTTACATTGTGTCTGCTTTGTGTGTTATAATGTGAGGATTTGTGCGTTTTTAAAACATAGAAAATTTACACGAAACAAACTCCTTCAGCATTTTGAACAACACTGAGTGGATTTCTCACTACCGGTAAATCCTCTGATTGGTCCTTGTTTTCAGCAGAAATCCCTGTGATTGGCTACAATACAGACACATTTGCAGCACTGTTGAACTCATGTGACTCAAATATAACAACCAGGGGCCTGTACATTTAAGCTGGTTTCGCTGGCTAGCCAGATTTGTTTAAGCTTCGTTTGTGCCAATCCTGGGTTTTAGGTCCCATTAAAGTGGTTTGGCTTTTAGCTGTGTTCATCGCCATAGTGAACTGTGTTCATAACTTGCGCTCCACGGCTAACCTGCTCTGGGGGAGGTTATGTTCTGGATTAGAGATCTCAAACTGAAATTGGACCAATCAGCTGTGAGTAAAGTGACACACTTCTGGTGCAATTAAAGTCACTTCCCCTGTTTTTACACACAGCGTGTGATTGGCTGTTCACTGCTGATGTCACAGCGTGTGATTGGCTGTTCACTGCTGATGTCACAGCGTGTGATTGGCTGTTCACTGCTGATGTCACAGCTAAACTCCTGAACTCAGGATCAAAGCCTGAGTTAACGGAGAAAGCTGATGATCAGCATCATGGGACCAACAAAGCCTTAATACAATGGTTTGGTTTTGTCAACTCAAAACTAATCCTGTAACCCTGAGTTTGTTAAACTACCATCATGGTACAGGTCCCTGATCACTTTAACTTTTAATAAAACAATCACAAATTAAATGTTACCCGTAGTATTACAGGTATTGACCTGAGTAGGAAGTCAAGGTCTGACGTACCTTGTTGAGTGCGTTTACATGCACGTTCTTAAGCAGATTATGCTTAATAAAGCGACAACGAACATGGTCATGTAAACGCGTTGACTCGTTTTCTTTTATCGGAGTATTAACCTGCCTTCTGTCGGCTTATTGAAGTGCGCATGTGTGATAGGTGACAAGCACGCATACTTCATTTTTTACAGTCTATGACTTAGAGCAGATTTAAATGCATCCAGACAGAGCGAGCGTTTTGCATATAAGAAATAAGGACATATATCACAAACGCAGACTCTTTTAAGACCCAGAACATTGTAAAGATGTGTTCTCACCTCATGCAGCAGAAGTAGAAGAGATCAGTCAAACGCTGCATCTGGAACTGCATGAGGGATAATATGAGCCGTAAATCTCCTGCTGACACGCTTTATTTAACATCACAACTGACGGAACATTAGGAATACTCCAAGTCAGATTCAGACATTATTATTTATGACGTCACTACAATTAAATAACCCGGTTTATTATTAAAATCATGTAACTAGGTTTACTTGAGTTGTCAGTTTACTGGTGTGCATGTAAACGTGCTCATTGATACCCCTAGTGAGATGCATAGCAGTAAAGAGATCGATCATCAACTTATTTCAGTCTTGTTTCTATCACTTTTTCTTTGGCTCCATTGTATTACTGAAAGAGGTGACGTCAGCTCATGGCACTATTTTTCTGTCTCGCAGGGCTTCGGCGACGCGCCCACCACTCCCAAGTTTAGTAAAGACCAGCGAGACATCTTCTTCCCAGCATCGTTCTCCACGCCGTGCCTCCACACACACACATACCCAGCATCAGCGCAGGACGGGGAGGCAAAGCTGAGCAAGACCCCTCGGCCGCTTCTCATCCAGACACAGACACACAGCACCCCAACGCAGATCTACTGCCAACCCGACCAATCGCAGCCGCGCAAGACGCCTAGCCAGCCAATAGCAAGCATGGCCTTCTTGCCCCACACAGGTACTGTATCTAATAATCTAATCCTTTTTGCAGTGATGCATAAAAGAATCAACTGTATATTAAGGGTTGTATGGCGTGTTTGTTCATGAAATTATACATGCTGTTTACGATTTACTCTATATAACCCTTTTCTGTTGTGGATCAACAAAAGTTTGATTACTGATAGAGCCAGCTGTCGCTCTTTCTGTCTCACTTCCTCCTCTGTTTAGGCTGATGTGTTCTGTGCTTCATGCTCTGTTGCTAAGGAAACAAGGATAAATGCTCAAATGCATGATTGTGTTAAGCGTGCATGTATACGACTGTGTGTGTGTGTGTGTGTGTGTGTGTGTGTGTGTGTGTGTGTGTGTGTGTGTGTCCTTGAGAGGGTAAATGAAAGTGCATGATGCACTACAACATAATCAGGTTTGAGTCTGTCAGCGCAGTCTTTGAAATTCAGCCACGCGTTCTGCCGTATTAAAGCTTAAAAAATCATTTTTTATCATGAGCAGATCATCAAACGACCATAAACATACTTAGATGTACACAGACTTGTATCTGCCTCTGTATTATAGATCAGTGGTTTGATCAGAGTCAGTGGTTATCAGACCCTGTCATTCTTACAGCCATAGACACATTTTACTCCATCCGGAGGCTCTTTAATAAACACTGAAAAACAAAGGCAAATATCACTATATCATAAAAATCATCTTAATGTTGATATGCATCAGCGTTGTTTTTGTTACAGGAATTCTGCAAGTCTTAAAAAAAAGTTGAATTCACCCTTACACGAATTAAAACGGAGAAGAAAGTCTTAAAGTCAAGTCATGGCATTAAATGTTTCATGCATTGCAAAAAAAGGAATATTTTCCTCTGTTTTTATCCTTTTGTCCAGTACAAATATCTAAACAAGTTTAAATCAAGGTACATTTACTTGAGATGCAAATGTAAAATGAAGTCTTGAAAAATGTAACAAAAGTTTATGCTTAAAACAAGAACAAATATCGGTCAAATCTTCTAAATTAAGCAGATTCTTTTCTGAGCCCGTTGGCAGATATTTATTCTTGGTTTAGTAATAAACTACTCATTTTGATAAATTTCACAGAAAAAAAGACTTCATCTTTTGTCATTTTACATCTGAAGTACATCCTCTTGATTTGGGAACCTTTAGATATTTGTACTGGGATGAAGACAGAGATACTGAGGATTAAGGAAAAACATCTCTTTACTGCAGTGTGATCAGAAGGGGCAGTAAAAGATATTTCCAGATTGTACTGATTTTCAAGCTTATTTTTTAGTAAAATGACTTAAAAAGTAACACGTCTGTGGGAAGATGTGTTTACAAACTCATTGTTTCACCCTAGACGTTTACATTTAGAGAACATATCGACACATTGTGCTCCCTTCCATTTATTCCTTAAAGTTTTTTTAATTAGACTTAAAAGGTCTTAAGTCCTAAAGGAGTGGTTCCGTGTTTTTTTTCTAGGCTTGGTTGTGTTTATGGGGCGCAGTATAACATGTCTTAATACTTCTTTTTTTTTTTTTTTAAACGCCGTATTTATCTTATATGTGACCTTTATTCCCCACCGCTGTCTCCACTGTCCTTTGAACGGCTCGTTTGCTTCCTGCTTCTATGAAGCTCATCCCTCTGAAAAACGCAATGGTCTTAGATTGGTTAGATGGCCAAATGTAGTTTCCTGTATTTTTATTGGCTGAAGTGCCAAGCACAGGTTGTCCGGAAACGCCACGCCCCTTCCCATTACGGGCAGAAGTCACATCTGCGGAGACTAGCAAGGGTTTATGATGCCACCAACCCAGGAAGAAGCTCGTTGTAGTCCAAACCGGCCGTTTTTGTAGGCAATAAACTGCCGTAACATTAAAAGACAATATCTCCGTTTGCATTGAACTTTCAGCGCTGTAACTTTGCAGATACTGTTTATGCTCAAGCAGCAACATTACACACTAACTAAAGTTAAAAAAGTCAAATCGCATGCAGCCACCCCTTTAAATTTACCCTTCATAAAATCTGAAGAAACTGTGTTACCTTATGCTATTAAAAATCGTTATCTATATAAAATATAGATATTAGATTTAAAAACTTGAAAAAAATAATAATTTGAAATGTTGCTTCGGCATCTGACTTAAACTGTAATAAAAATAAATTAAAGGTCCCGTTTTTCGCGTGTTTTTGAAGCTTTGATTATGTTTACAGTGTGCAATATAAAATGAGTTCATGTTTCGCATGTCAAAAAACACAGTATTTTTCACACTATTGACTTATCTGTACAGCGCTGTTTCCTCTGTCCTAAAAACGGCCTGATGATTTCCTTGTTCTATGAAGTCCCTCCTTCAGAAACACGTAACGAGTTCTGATTGGGCCAGCGCTTCCCGTGTTGTGATTGGACAGCAGCTTAGCGCACTTTGCCTGGAAAGGTCCCGCCTCTTACCATAACGGGGAGATGCAATCGCTGAATGCGCGCTCTTCTCCACGTGGGAGAGCAACGAGACCACGCCCCCTATTTTGCGTGCTCTTGTGGGCGGAGCTTTAGTCAACAAACGGTTCTAGTGACGTCATTACAGCAGGAAGTGCAGCGGTGTAGTCCAAACCGGCCGTTCGCTGAAGGCTTTGAAAGGGAACTTCTGTTAAATAAAATATCTCGCTTGGCATTGAACTTTGAGCTTTAGAATTTTACAGGTATTATTTATGCTCTAACAGCAACATTTCACAATAACTAAAGTTTGAAAGATGGAATCGCGAAGAACGGGACCTTTAAAGCTACATTTTAAAAAAGACAAAAGCATATAACTAAAGCTAATATAATACAGAATTCAGTTGATTTGCACTCACACAAAATCTGTTTGAATGTGGCTCATCGAGTCGGATTTGAGGGCCTAAAGGATCTGTTTCCTGTGTGTGTGTAGAGGAGCGAGAGGAGGCGGCGAGCGAGGGTCTGCTGTACCGCCAGCACGAGTCTCACCTGTGTCAGCAGATGAAGATGGCCAGCGTCTCTCAGATCCACAGCACACAGGAGTGGGCCGCACATGAGCCGCCGTCCTGCTCCGCACACACCAGCGCAGGTAATGCAGAGCCACATACTGCAAACTACAACTGTCTGAAAGTTAAAGGGTTAGTGCACCCAAAAATGAAAATTCTGTCATTAAATTACTTACCCAACATATCTTTCGACACCCGTAAGACCGCCGTTCATCTTCAGACACAGATGAAGATATTAGTGTTGAAATCCGATGGCTCAGAAAGGCCTTCATTGACACCAATGTCATTTCCTCTCTCAAGACCCATAAAGGCACTAAAGACGTCGTTACAAAGCCCATCTCACTACAGCGGCTCTACAATCATTTATGAAGAGACCAGAATATTTTTTTGTGCGCAAAATAACTAATTAAAGCTGCTGTTTTTAACTTTTTTGTGTGATCAAGATTTACTAAAAGTATCTAATAAGAATGTACAAGATGAATCCATTTTCCAAACCGTGTCTTTGTCTTACCTGGAATAATAATGGTACACTTTAGGGGTGTCCCCGACTAAGGATTTACACATTCGAATCAGAATTTTCTAATCTCTATGGTCGACCGATAATCGAATAATCTATGTGTGTGTAAAGCATAGACCGGGAAAAAAACCCCGGTATAAACAGGTTGGGAAGGGCAGGACACTAGTCAGCAGGAGGCTAAGACTATTTTTATTTTACTTTACACACGGCACACAGCCACCACTTTTAATAAAGTGATCAAAACTAGGCTACACTACACATTCGTAATTTAACTGTTCTCTCATAACATTTAAAAGCCGCGATCGAAACACAGAACATCACACAAATATATAAAAGAACATTTTGATAAATAAACCTAAAAAAATACCTGCCTAGAGAGGAAAAGAACACTTTGAGTGTGTTTATATGCACGTTCTTAAGCCGATTGTGCCTGAAGGGGGTGAGCACACCGGACTGAAGCTCAGCGCCGTGTCTCAGGGATCTCACACCAGGCAGACGTGAACATTATATACACCTGAGCTCAATTTTGAATCGACTTCTGACAGAACAGCTGCACAATGAGTGTATCTTATAGCACAGGGTGAAATCAGTATGTACATTTACGATTTGAGGGAAATATACATTTAATCGCCGCGGACAGGCGTCAAATGCCACCGTCGGTGTATATGTGTTCGAATTTTAAAGGCGCGGCCGGTGCGAAGCTCAGTGCCCTTAAAGGGGCGATCGCTCAGCGCCACGACACGTCTTTATAACACTAATATTGAGCACCCCCATATTGCCAAAATGGTAGGATCCTCGTTTCATAACACCCGTGAAGATTCGACCATGAGATCAGTGGTCGAATCCGGTTCTGCATATCGATGCATCGAATCTTCGACTATTAGGGGTCACCCCTAGTACACTTATAATAAGTGTTTATATTGTGACTATTTCGGGCCAGACTGGTAGATACCGCTGCGGAGGAGCACAGTCCCTCATGTGATTAGCTATAGACATAAACAGAGAGAAGTAGCTCCAGCTGAAATGTTCTTCCGCGAGATGCATGCAGTTCTGTTTATTAACCACTAGAGCTCAAAAAGTTACGAACTGCAGCTTTAACGACTTATATAGTGATGGGCCGATTTCAAAACAAAGATTCGAACCGTTATGAATCAGTGAATCGATTCATGATTCAGATCGCCAAAGTCACATGATTTCAGCAGTTTGACACGCGATCCGAATCATGAATCGATTCACTGATTCATAACGGTTCGAATCTTTTTGAAAACGGCCCATCACTATATAAGTCGTTATTTCTTTTCTTTTCTTTTTTGCGCACAAAAACTCTTCACTCTCCTCGTCGCTTCATAAATGATTGTAGAGCCGCTGTAGTGAGATGGGCTTTGTAACTTCGTCTTAGTGCCTTTATGGGTCTTGAGAGAGGAAAGTCATTGGTGTCAATCTTCATCTGTGTGAGAAGATGAGCGGAGGTCTGATGGGTGTCCAGCGACATTAGGGTGAGGAATTGATTGTATTTTCATTTTTGGGTGAACTAATCCTTTAACCTCTATTCATCAGTCTGGGGTCATTAACCCTATAAAGCCTACTGCATCATATTTTATTTGATACGCAAATTTTTAAAGCCTATCAACATGATTATCAAAGCTTTGCTGAAGAACCTCAGACTATTTTTTTAAAAATAAGTAAAAGCCATTTTATAGCAAGTAAAAGCCCTTTTAGTATAATTGTACAAATGTCCTGCTTTCTAAAATGATCTTCAATGATTTTAATTAAACTTAGAGTAATTTTTATATTGTTCAAGATCAAGATTGCAAGTAATATTCCTGGACTGGAGCAACTTTTCTGTTGTTCAAATGTATCTGTGTCTCAAATATGATCATCAGGCTTTGTTTTATTTGTTCATCTCTCAATCATCATTGTATTACATTGCATCATATTTTAAAACTAGAGCTTTGATCATAAAGCTAAGCAGTTAAATATAATCTTACTAAGACATATTATTTGCAGATATAGAGATATGACTGAAATTTCTATTCGTGTTATGTCAGTAGTCTGTTATAAAATCTCATTGATTTACATTACAACCATCAGAATATCTCTATATCTTCCTTTTTGGCGATATAAAAATGTTTGTGAATAGATTTTGTGTTTTTTGTCCCTCATCATAAAAGTATGATTTATCAATAATTATACTAAACAAAAATGCATACAAACTTTTTTATTTAGATTTTTTATAAAGGTTCAATAAACCATTTCAAAAAATAAAAATCTTCTGAAAATTATTTAATCTTTCCAGGGATCAAGAAATGCTTTTTTTGGCAAGGATGCATAACATTTTTCAAAAGTGGCAGAAAAGACATTCATAAAGTTACACAAGTTTTTTTATTTCAAATAAATGCTGTTCTTTTGAACTCTCTATTCACCAAATAATCCTGAAAGCAACATTGATAATAATCATAAATGTTTCTTGAGCATCAAATCAAACATTTCTGATGGATCATGTGACACTGAAGACTGGAGTAATGATGATAATTTCAGCTTTAATCACAGGAATACATTACACTATATATTCACATAGAAAACAGTTATTTTAAATTGTAATATTTCACAATATTACAAATTTTATTGAATTTTTGATCAAATAAATTTAGCCTTGGTGAGCAGGAGACTGAAATCTTACAGAAATGGATCTTTTGAATGCTAGTGTAATTATTTGTCATATGATTTATAAATATGTAAATAATATACAATAATTAATTATATGACACCTACTCATTCTCCACTTCAGTTTGTCACATTTGTAGAATAATAGTCATTTGCTGTATTTTTATGATTTAGTTTATATTTTTAATCCTTATCCACTGTATCTTAAATGGCTCTATTGTTGTTTAATTGTCATTTAACGGTCGTATCTTCTTGCCTGTAAAGCACTTTAAACTGCATTCATTTGTTTGGAGAAGTGCTATATAAATAAAAAAAAATTTTTTTTTTTTTTAAATGATTTCTCCAGAAAGTGACCCGTCGAAGCAGGGCGATGCGAGTCGCATCCGCTCCAGGATCCCACCCAACATGCCCAAACTGGTGATTCCCTCCACGGTCACTAAATTCCCCCCGGAGATCACCGTCACGCCCCCCACGCCCACCCTGCTCTCGCCCAAAGGTAGCATCTCTGAGGAGACCAAACAGAAACTCAAGGTTGGTGTTTTAATTCACTCATCACACTTCAAAGCAGGGCTGCAACTAACCATTATTTTGAGAATCGATTCGTTGGCAGATTATTTTTTCCAACTAATCTGATAACATTTTTACAAAACGCACTACTCCACATCCTGCTTAATGCTGTCCTTCAAACATGTCAGCTGAGAGCTATGAAAACATCGACTGACAAGCCAGACCCACATCAAGATGTTTGGTCTGGAAACTCACCATTGGCAGCTCAATCTGAGGGGCGGATAACGGTTGTCTCTCAAACTCCCTCTGCACGCGATAGGATAGCGCTACAACCAACCAGAGCAACGAAGGTGAAGCAGAGCTCGCTGACTGATTAAACATTCGCCGTATCCGTTCGGCTAAACTCCGAACACATCTTCCCTTTTTAAGAATGACTTCAGTGCCGTTCTTTGTTCTTTTCTCAGAGAAAAGCTTAACTCAAGTCTTCCAGAGTCACGGTCAAAGCTGATTCGAGACCGCCGTTCGCCAGTTTCTGTGTTTACTAGAAGCACACAAACGCAACTCGGCCGTCATCATTATGGCCCCGCCCACCGACTCTATACACGACGTGATTGGCCCGTCCAGATTGTGAGGAATACAGCTCAGATGGGTATTGAGAGTTCCTAGATGACACTTGCGGGCAGATTAAATTTGCTGGCGCTAGGGTGCGTCTAGATTTCTAGGCTAATGAAAACACACATAGTGAATAACATAATAAACCTTACAAAAGTTACAGTGAATAAAACTAAAATAAGAATAAATAAATAAATAACAGGGTTATTGTAGTTATTCGACGGTATCCACAAATTAACCAGTTTTGCTTCAATCCATAGTTTAACTGGTATTTGTGTGGTTATACAAATGGCAATCAATTACTATAATAAAACCATGGTTAATTTTCATAAGTGTATATCTGTTCCAAACATTATGTGCAAAAAAAAAGTTACTAAGCAAACAGACAGTTTAAATACCTGCATTAAAATATTAAAGAAAAAGAAAAACACACAAACTCAGTGTTAGCAGATAAGAGGAATGTCCTGCTGGAACACACACACACACACACACACACACACTTGCTAATACGGATAAAGTACCTGTTACTGTCATTTCTTTATCCTGTATAATCTTACATTTACATTACACGCTGCAATAGTTGAATTACATTGACTTTTAAAACTAAATTTATCCTCCAACAGAAGATATTTCAGCTAAATGAATGTTTTGCGCTGAGTATTGTCTCTCAGGATGGAAATACATGCGTGAATTAGTAGCATTTACAGATGAGGATATAACTACTGTTCTCTGTATAGATCAGTGGATATAACCTGTGAAATGCACTGAGGACACACACACACACGTGTGTTAGGTGTGTTAAACGCTAACGCATTCGCTTGAAGCTAAACAAATTGCTCATGTTTTTGGCGCTTGGATCATGTACCTTTCCCACAGCAGCGCACTCTGTTTTTAATGCATTTTGTCCATTGAAATGCTTTATTCAGTGCTGTCTGTCATTTGGCGTGACTGTCGATGATTTTCATTATCGATTTTATCGACTAGATGTTGCAGCCCGACAGCCGATAAGCATACTTTGCAATATTCACACATCACCAGATACAATGACCCAAAATTAAGGTTGGGTAGCGAAACCCAGTGCTAATATAGCATCGGTACCTATACAACCGATATATGTACCGGACAGATTTCGCAGATTTCGGTTCCTCATTTCGGTGCCATCAAACGTGCTTTGGCTGGCGCTGAGCCAGAGACACACACACACTCAGCGCTCATCACATATCCCAACGATTCAGTGTTTTCAACCACATCATGTTTATTTTAGGTTTCAGACATTTAAATGCACATAAGTAACGGCAATAAACACGCTGATGTCTGTGGAAATGGCAATAACAATCCTTTCAGACAGTTATTTGATTGTGTTTTATTCATATCAGACACACATTATATAAGTTAAATTAGCTTATACTCTATTTTTCTCCGAGTTCACCGGTCACTTACTTTCATGTATTTCGTGAGACGAGGATGAATTTACGTGATGTAAATCCGACAGATCCGAATCTCTGAGGCGCAAACTAACATGTCGGTGCCCATCACGCACTATAGCTCAACTAACATGATCATTATGACAAAACACATTTACTTAAAGCTGCAGTCCGTAACTTTTTGCACTCTAGTGGTTAATAAACAGTATTGCACGCGTCTTGCGGAAGAACATTGCAGCTGGAGCTACTTCTCTCTGTTTATGTCTATGGCGGATCACACAGGGACTGTGCTCCTCCGCAGCTCTATCTACCAGTCTGGCCGGAATAGTCCCAATATAAACACTTATTATAAGTGTACCATAATGATTCAGGGTAAGACAAAAACATGGTTTAAAAATGGATTCATGTTGTATAATATTTGTAAATCTTGAACACAAAAAAAGTTACAGACAGCAGCTTTAACGTTACACATATTTGATAGATAGCTCATGACAAAAGGTAACAAGTTTGTGATGATTTTAAAGAAAAAAACTATTGTGGCTGCTGTCATGTGATGCGAGGAACATGTTGCATTGCTATTGAAACCATAAGGCGATGTGTTCAAAAATATTTAGCCAGTGAATATGGTCATATTAATGAGAAATAATGCTGAACTGAAGCTGGTTTGTAGCAGACCAAGACGACAGTCTGCTAATATTAATGCTGTAATATCACTAGTGTTAGTGCCGTGTTTTTGTTTTTAAATTGTTTTGTATCTATTTATTTATTTAAGCATACTTTAAACTTTTAATAAACTGTTCAATTTAAAGAATAGAAAAAAAAATCTATAAAAAGACATTGAAAAAGCTTTTAATGCCATCCACATTCATTTTGTGGCTCTTTTTTTTAAAGTATCGATTCAGGCACCGGTACCATTTTAAAAGTACCGGTTTGGCACCGGAATTGTTAAAAACCCATCGATACCCAACCCTACCCAAAATGTATTTGGACACTTTTGAAACGTGTCTTAAATGTCCGATCATGAGCTGTTTGTTGTCTTTCTCTTTATCCCATCAGAATGTGATCCTGTCCTCTCAGTCGGCAGCTAACGTGAAGAAAGACACTCTGGCTCAGCCCGCTTTAGAGGTGCAAGAGACGTCGAGTCAGGAGTCCTCTCTGGAAAGCGAGTCCGACGAGGAAGACGACTACATGGACATTTGAAGCGGGCCGCTTTGACCCGCACTGCTGCAGAACTCTCAAGTCAAATCTCCTTTTGTAACGGTGTATCTGCAGCCAAGCGTCCGGTTTCTATAGCGCGGGTATGCACGTTTTTCAGCGAAAGGGCTTTTTCCTACCCTGGCACTTGTCCTGATGTTTTTGCTCCTCTGCTGCTAAGCATGGACTGTGTTTCTACGTTCTTCTGTTGTTTTTTTGGTTGTGTACAATCCTGCAAAGTGCCATTTTGACTCCAGCAGTTACGCAGCTAACCGCAGCAACCACAGTGGATTCCAGTGACACATCTCGGAAAAGATACTCCACTGGAGGATGGATTGTGTAATATTGGCAGTTCATGTAATGCAATTTACTCACTCAAGAGTTTCTTGGGCATTAAATCCATCACGACGTTGTTTACAGAATTAACAGGAAGTAGGTTTTGCTTGACGTTTTGGTGTAAAATAAACACGTTTCATATCACTACCAAGTTTCGGTGGCGTTGCAAAATGCAACACAGCATGCAAAAGCGTTTTCTCCAGCCGTCTCTGTTTTTCTGCATATGTGCTATTTCTTCTGCCTACACGTATAGTGTGCACATCTCCAGGCTTTAGCTGTCAGCTTTTTAAAGGAGAGCTCTTTAAATCAGCACCACAAGAGTTCAATTACTATTGATTACTGTTAATAGTAATCTGTTGGTTGTAAAAATATCAAATACACGGTATTTTAAGATGCCAAAAATGTCATTGCTGTTCGTGTCTCACGGTTTTGATCTGATTTAGTGTTTTGGTTTGTAGTTTTATTACATTTTCAACGTGAGGGTCGTAAACAAGCGCGGCTGAAAGAGTGACGCATGCCAGTCCTGTCACCAGCACTGAGAACACGTGACGATTATTTTTCATATCACAATTAAAATATGAATGTGATCTAACCTAGCTTCAGAAGAGTAGCTTTTGTTTAAGGATAATGCCAAAATGTCTGGCATCACATCCATTGTTTTGTTTTTTTATGAGATGAAAATGGTGCTGATCTCTTGGTTTTGGCTTTATAAAATAACCTTTGAATGGTTAAATGGAAATTTCACGCAAAAAAAATACTTGCTTTCTTCTGTGGCACACAAAAGGAGAACTTCAGCAGAATGTTCACGCTGCACTTTTCCGTACAATGAAAGTGGATGGAGACCAGGAGCTGTCAATACTCAAAAATGACAAAAACACTTTAAAAAAAAGTCCATATGACCATGTTTTCATATGGAATAATTTTGAAGTCATTACTCATATAAGTCGATACTAATGACTCATTGACATATGGTACGCCACACCAGGTTTTCAGTGAACGACTATCAAATGGCTATAAAAGACTTGAAATCTAGTGCACATGCCATATGGACTACTTTTATAGTGCTTTTTTGTCCTTTTGGAGCCTTTGCTCAACATTTACTGTCGTTGTATGGTTAAAAAACAGCGTGAACATCCTGCCAAACATCCTCTTTTGTGTTCTTTTCGAGTTTATGAAGACACAAATGTACTTTTTTGTGTGAACTGTCCCTTTAACCAAGGAAAAGCGCCCTAATGTTAGTTGTGTTTAGGTTCTTGACCTGTGGGATTTTGTCTCAGACTGAAGTAGCACTGCTTTATCTCGAGCATTAAGAGCATGACAGACTCCAGACGTCAGTGATTTTTCTTCTTCTTCTTCTCGTGACGGCGATCATGGCTGGTGCTGGTCGAGCTGTTTTTCCAGTTCTGGTGTACTTTAGACGGAGGAATGTTTTTTACCGAGCGTTTTCTACTTGTAGATGGATAAATAGCTACCAGTATTTTTTTGAATATGCGAAGACTTTGAAGGACTTTGAAATGTTTCGATGCACTGAGCATGTGTGACCAAACTACCTGTACACAGATAAAGAGATGCTTCTATTTTTCCTCTTTGTAAAGTAATATTTTGTTTGTTGTGGTGTTTTGAATGCTGTCTCTCTATGCTTGTGTTGAGAATGTAAGACGAGGTGTGGAGGTTTTCTGTGCTCTTCAGAGGTATATGGGGTGTTATACTGTCCTCAGGCTTTTTTTCTGAGAAGATTGATATTTCTGACTTGCTGCATTGATGATATCACAAAACCAAAAATACACTTACATTTTTACCTGATCTATGGCGTTTGTTTGTTTTTTTGAGATGAAAAACACCTTAAAGGGGTCATATAATGCCAAGTTAATGATTATTTAGTGTCTAAATTAAAACTTTGTAATATACTTTAATTAAAAATTCTGTTTAGTGTTTTAAGAAATCACTCGTTTAACCTGGTGAAAAACAGCTCTGTTTTCAGCAAGCCGTTTCTGTGCATGTGCCTTTTATGCTAATGAGCTTTGCTCACCCCGCCCCTCTCTTCTGTGAGGGCTTTGAGTGTGAAGCGTTGCTTAGACAACAGAACACCACAATGGCTCAGACGCCATTCTGCTCCAGCGGATCCACAATGGCGGACTTTGACGACGACAGCTTGAGCTCGCTCAGGGCGGGTCTGAGATGAAACGCTGCTGTCAATCAACAGTCGTGGGAGGGCCATCCGACTGTATGACGTCACACATCAAACGGCTTGATTCCAGACAGGTGAAAACATATAAGGAGATTTAAAAAAAAACACTTATCATTATAGGATGGTTGTGTACAGTCTCTACCAACACACATTGCTGTATAATCAACTTGTAAAAGTGCATGTACCATTATATGACCCCTTTAAGAAGTCAACTTTTGTGATTTATAGTTCATGTGAGTTTGCTAGTGTACATTAGTCATCATTAAATGAAAGGTCACCTTGTAATGTTTAATCTAAAATCATAACTGGGTCTTCAGTGAAGCCACAGACTTCTCTCTGGTGACGTGTGCCGAACTTCTCCAATCATTTCGTCCGCTTAAACTCGACTGTAAGCTCACGTTCAGATCAGCCTCCGTCCAATCAGCACCCGATGCAGAGACAAATCCCCGCCCTACATTTATTACTTCAGTTACAACGTCTTTAAACATAGTTCAAATTCACTTAAAACAGACAATAATAACATCAGCATCTAATCATCTGATAAAGAGAATGATTTCTGAAGGGTCATGTGACTGAAGACTGGAGGAATATGGATAAATTCAGCTTTGATCACAGGAATACATTACACTTTAACAAAGAAAACTGTTATTTTAAACCATAATAATATTTCACAATATTACAGTTTTTATTGTAGTTTACATCAAATACAGTAATGAGACTTTTAAACGTGAAAAAAAATATTTTGAATGTTTAAGTTTTAAATATTATAACTGTATAATTTCTAGCTATTACTGTAAATATTCTTTATAAAAGAAACAGATGTGGAAAATGTGTTATTTTGCCTCTTTGATACGCAATATGATTTCAATGAGGAACAAAATATTGTGTATAAATACACAAAATATAGTGTTTTTCCTGCTTAAAATTAGCTTTTCCTGCATACAATTTTTTTGTTGCCTCAAGACAACATTGTACCACAACGGAAAAAAATTGAAACATTGAAACCGTGATATATAATGTAAAGTTCTTGAAAATACTTTACCTACCAGTGAAGGTGACATTTTTTTTGTGGGCGACTAACAGGATTGAAATTAGTGAAAAATGCACTTTTGATTGGAGAAAGTATGGATCCCTGTGTGCACACGTGCTGAAACAGGACACACAATGGACCCCTGCGGATCATGGGAACAATATTTTACACTTTCATGGATTAGTATTTGAGTTCTTCTTCCCTGAGATGGGTTTAATCAATAAATCATATTTCATTTTATAAAAATATAAACAGAAATAGACTGATGCCTTGAGGCAAAACTGTACCATAGAGGGTTAAATAACTTTAAAATACATATTAAATAATAATCATAAAGAATACACAGCAGCATGACTGTTTTCATTATTGATAATTATCAAAAATGTTTCTTGAACAGCCAATCAGCATATTACACTCTAAAAAACACTGGGTTAAAAACAATCCAAGTTGGGTTGAAAATGGACCGACAGCGGATGAGTTAAATGTTTATTTTAATCAACTTTTGTTAAAAAATGACTATTGCTCGCTTAAAATGAACCCAAAATATGTTGGAAATTAACATGTATTACATGTTTAATAAATGAGCTTTATTAAGAAGTTTAAGGAATAATTAAACAATAAAAAAATATTAAATTGATTATTAATGTTCACCTTTTGATTATTATTGTTGCCTCTAGTAATTGTCTGATTTTTAACCATTTTGGGTTCATTTTAAGCCAGCCATATAGTATTTTTTTATAGAATAGTTGAGTAAAATAAAACTGCCCAGCACGTTGGGCAAACATTTAACCAACCACTGGGTTTGTCCATTTTTAACCCAACTTGGGTTGTTTTTAATCCAGCAATTTTAGTGTAGAATGATAAGTGAAGGATCATGTGACACTGAAGACTGGATTAATGATGCTGAAAATTCAGCTTTTTATTGCAGTTTTTAAAATACTCAAATAGAAAACAGTTCTTTTAAGTAACACTATTTCACAATATTACTGTTTTTACTGTATTTTTCAGTAAATAAATACAGACTGCCTGGGTTGTAAGAAACTTTATGCTAACTAAATTCTTCAGTTAACTAAACTAAATTCTTTATTTCAGAATTTTGGAGAAACTGCTCACTGCAGAACCAATGGGAGGGGCTTGACATCCAGCTCCACCTCTGATGTTATGGGTAGAGCTTGAAGGTCCAGCCACACCCTGAGTGATTGGTGCTCACTGCAGAGCCAAATGATGTCCAGTTCCGCTTCTCTGGACGTAATGGGTGGAGTTATGTTTAGCGTAAGGGTTATGATATGGGGAGGGTGTGGTTGGACCATCTAGCTCCACCCATTGGCTTTGCAGTGAGCAGCTTCTCACCCTATCGCTGAACATCACTAGGTCAAGCTCCACCCATTAAATTCAGAGAAGAGGAGCCAGATGTCATGTGGTTTTGCAGTGAGCACCACTTGAACTTTTGACCTTCAGTGTATGTATATATATATACAGAGAGAGAGAGAGAGAGAGAGAGAGAGAGAGAGAGAGAGAGAGAGAGAGAGAGAGAGAGAGAGAGAGAGAGAAGCTGTGTTATAGCTCAAGCTGTGAGGCTTATGTACAGCTGTCTAATGAGAGCTCTGTGATCTGGCTCTAAATAAAAGCGGTTGACTGAGTTTGAACTGGTTTTGAGGATGTTGTGTTCGCTGAGAGTGACCGAAAGCCGTCATATGGAGATGGTTTAGGTGTGTTTTATCAAATGACTAACCTCAGACAGATGGTTGCTCATTTAAAACACCCCCAATCCATTACCATTAGAACAAGGTTAACAAATCCATGTGTGTATGCACGTGAAACTAGTCATCATTTCTGTTTCTGGCAAAGCCTTTTGAAAGTATTGACCTTCATACATCAACAGGAAATGTATCAACACTGGAATGAAACCACATAGTTTGCCTTTTCAAAATGTGTCATAGCTCAAATCATAGTGTTCATAAGGTTCTGCTGTTCTTTATGGTCAATATTCTCTAGGCGGAGCAACAATTTTCAGTCCACCTTTTTGTGCTGTGAAATCTTTTTCACAGCACAAAAGTTTAATTTTTTTTAAATCATTTTAAGTAAACATTAGAATAACTTTTATATTAGTAGAGTTTCAAGTGCACTTACTGGACTGAAGCAACTTGGGTTTACTTAATATTCAGACATCTTATATATATATAAATCAAATGTGAGTATCAAATATGAGCATCAGGCTTTAGAGGAAAGTTTATTTATCATCATTGTATTGTATGTTTTAAAACTACAGAGATGGATCACAAAACATTTCAATATCATCTGAAGACATTGATATCGAATGACAGCTGATATTCATATGCAACTGATGTCAGTAGTCTGTATTACTATCTCATTGATTTACAATACAAGCATCAGAATTTCATCTTCTTTTAGGCCGTAATAATATCAGCATCTGCTCCAGATTGTATATTTTTGCTCAGATTGAGCCTAAGGTTTTCTCATCTTACTATATCATATGAACCATATAAAGCATGTATCAAATATGATACTCAATGATTTTTTTTTTTGTGTTGTGTCTAGTTTTTTAAAACTATTGTTTCTTCTTTAGGGTTGCCTTTGATATTTATGGTTGGTTGGCTGACAAACAGCAGAATTTGGTTGACTCTATCGCCCCCTTGAGCTCTGACACAGACAGCGCCCGCTGCAGTAAACCCGAGACAAACGGCCTGTGAGCTTGCGATGCTTTCACGTCCGTGATTATTACGCTCGATCTCTTTCAGATCAAATGATGTTTCAGTGCTTTACTGCAGCTGTAGTTACTCTTAATCTTTAACATCTCCACATTTTGCCTTTAGCTTCCAAGCAGTTGGGGAAGCGAAGGTCGCCCTGTGACCCTTTGGGGCCGAAGAGAAGACCACCCGTCTCTTTTAGCCAGGCCATGTCAAAGGGAGTGTCCCGGCCGGTGTGAAGCCCTCAGACTCGAGGAAGGCCATTAAGACCCATTAGCAGCTGCCAGAGGTTTCTTATGAAGTGCTGCCGATGTGTCATTTACTCCCTTTGTCAGGCCCACTACGCTGAGGGTTTGTTTTCTTACATATGGGACCAAATGTGTGTCAGATCTTCTCATGGGGATGTGGGGGTAGGTGGAGATCGTTTGCCTCCTGCGTCCGTCTGTTGGCCTCCATCCAAACTGACCCAATACTATACAATGTAAAAAATTTAAAATGGAAAATCCTTCATATTTATACAGTACATTGTGCCCCATTTTTACAGTGTAAGTCATAACGTACATGTGGACTTTGGTCTGAATTATGGCCAATGTGTAGTTCTGGATAATAATGTTGGTTTGTTGGATTTTTAAGGAAGTTGGCCTTTCAGTCAACGAGCCAATCATAGGCGGCCTCGGGGTGTTTTCCTGTAGGTAATGCTCAAATGGCATCAGTTGGGATGAGGACAAGAATCTGAATATTAAATATTACAGAAAGAATTAATAACATCAGTTTTTGTGTTCAGTAGGTCAGTGTTATTTAAAAAAAAAAGTAATAATAAAGCTGAGCTAAAATATAAATATTAGATTAAATGTTGCACTGAAATGGTACTAAAATTACAACAACAAAAATTAATGCAGAAATATTTAAAAAAAAAACTCATAACATGACTGAAGCACAAAACACAATGACTTAAATATAATATAATTAAATTAAAATGAAAACTGAAAATAAAACTAATTCAAAATATTAATAATTACTTCAAAAGTAAATAATACTAGAATAACACTGCAGTTGGTCTGTGAACTTGGTCAGATTTTTACGCCTTTGGGATGATAAAATAATGTGAAAATTGTAAGAAATTTAAAAATAGCCCCATGTGATGGATTACATTTATGCTTTTGACAGATGATATTTGCATATTATCGTGCATTTCCTGCCATTGTTGTATTAAAGGCAAGTTCATACATTTTAAAATATTATGTTCCCACATTGTTCCACAGTTTAAAAATGTCATTTTCATACCAGTCAAATGCATAAATTAATTCATTAAAACGGGACATAATTAAGTCACAACATAAGTCCTGAATTTCTATTTTCCTAATTGTTTCATTCAAAAATATTTAGTGAGCTAGAAATGATTGTTTGTGAGAGAAATCCACTCGAGATTTGAAGGAGATCACTGGGTAAGGGAATCACGGAAAGGCCTCATCCTACACTGGACTTTTGTTTTTGTTGGTTTAACTTAAAAAAGTAAGTAACCTGGTTGCCTTAAAATTTTGAGTTTATTGAAATTAAAAATTTGAGTTGATACAATGAAGGAAATTGGTTTACTAAATAGAAATTCAAAATATTATTGTATCTGAACCACATAAAATTGTGATAATTCATGAAAATAGCACTATTTGGCATGTTTCACTACGTCATCATAAATAAAACACACACAGTTACCCAATATGCTTAGAAAATCTTTTAATAATATTTGAATTAAAGTTGTCTATTCTCAAAAATGTTCATTGTATTAACTCAATTTTTTTATTTCAATGAGTTCAAAATTTTAAGGCAACCAGGTAACTTAATTTTTTTAAACCATTTTTTACAGTGTAACTGTGGGAACCCCGTTCAGTGTGTCTGTGGCTTTGATTGTACTTTCTGTGTGAGCAGACTCATATCAGTGTGTGTGTGTGTGTGTGTGTGTGTGTGTGTGTGTGTGTGTGTGTGTGTGTGTGTGAGATGCTTAAAATCGTGAGTTTTCCTCCGGCGCTGTGCCTCAGCGTCTCCCAGGACGGCCCGTACCTGAGCTCTTAAAGTGGCCAGTTAGAGCATCAAAAGGGGAGATTGCATAGTTAATGCCAGGGAAAGGTGTGAGATTTCTCGTCGGCCCATGGCGGGGGGGCTCTTTATAGACCCCACAGCCGTCTGATCCCAGCCCAGAGCGCCTGTGTATTGGCAGCTGTTAAACTATTGAGTGACGAAACGTCCACACAGGCCACAGCAAATGGCAGAGGCGGCTAACACCTCCTGACCTCAGCGTCTGTGATTCGGGATGGACGCGGGTTTAAAGACCTGCTTAAAGGGTTAATTCACCCAAAGATGATGCAAGTGTATGCACACTATACTGCCCATGTCCAGAAAGGGAATAAAAACATCATCAAAGTCGTCCATATGAGACATCAGTGGGTTAATTAGAGTCTCTTGAAGCATCCAAAATACATTTTGGTCCAAAAATAACAAAAACTACGACTTTATTCAGCATTGTCTTCTCTTCAGCGTTTGTTTTCAATCCTCAAATAAAGATTCAAACGGTCATGAATCAGCGGATTGATTCATGATTCGGATCGCGTGCCAAGCTGCTGAAATAACGTGACACTGGCGATCCGAATCATGAATCAATCCGCTGATTCATGACCGTTTGAATCTTTATTTGAGGATTGAAAACAAACGCTGAAGAGAAGACAATGCTGAATAAAGTCGTAGTTTTTGTTATTTTTGGACCAAAATGTATTTTGGATGCTTCAAGAGACTCTAACTAACCCACTGATGTCACATATGGACGACTTTGATGATGTTTTTATTCCCTTTCTGGACATGGACAGTATAGTGTGCATACACTTGCATACGCTGTCAGACTAAATATTAAATATCTTAAACTGTGTGTGAAGATGAACGGAGGTCTGACAGGTGTGGAACGGCATTAGGGGGAGGAGTTAATGACATACATTTCATTTTTGGGTGAACTAACCCTTTAATCTGACCAAGTGACTGCTTTGCTCAGGTTTGTTTTTTTGTGTTTTTTTGAACATCCTGACAGCTGAAACCCTCAGAGAAAGAAACGGCATTATAATAAAACTGCTTTTTCTCTTCCTCATGAACCCACAAGTGTTCAGAGCACGGTGTGCTGGTCTTGGCCATGACATTGCCACTTCCTCCAGTTCGTCCCTGTCACTCCGTCCTAAAAAGACCAGCCAAACTGGTTTGAGATCAGCTGCTGGAGTCCTGGAGCCCAGCGGGAGTCTCTTGATCCCTGTGGGGTCTGCAGGAGGAAGCGTCCTGTAACGTTTAGATACGACACTTCAGCGACACACACGCTTCCTCCGCAGAGCAGCCATGTGTTTTCAACTACACATTAATGATGTTTTAACCTGATCAAAGGGGCAATGTGTCGCTTTATGACGCGTTTCACAGATTCAGAGGGTTAGGGGAAAGTCAGTGAGGAAAATTTGACCTCTTGCATCTCAAGTTTGTGGCATCACTACCATATCACAAACCTACAGCATACGGCATGTAATGCAGAAATGACTCCTAGCATGATCTTTGAGAAACAGTGTTACACTCTTAACAATAAAGGTTTCTAAATGGTTCTTTGGCAGGGTGTATGGTTCTATGAATAAACTTTAATAAAGAACATTTCCATTGCACAAAAGGTTCTTTGTAGTGTAGAAAGGCTCTTTAGACTATACAATGGTTAGATAAAAATGGTTCTTTAAAGAACCTTTTACAAAACGGTTCTTTGTGGAACCAAATTTGGTTCACTGTGTCATCACTGTGAAAATCCATTTTTGGTTCTTCTTGGCCCCTTTATTTTTAAGGGTGTAGCTCGACGGTTCTTATCGTAATTAAAGGCATCTAATGTGTCTGATTTCCAGGCGTATAAGCACCTCGCAGGTGTTAATATGCCAGCGAGTCCGTGTCTCGCATGCCTGGCCTTAAAATGGAGGCTGGTGTCCCATTCAACGACTGACTTGTTTTAAATGACAGCATAGCAGAAGGCATTAGCGCTTCACACACTCATCTCATGAGAACAACCTGATCTCGTGAGGAACGCTTACATCTTTACATGAAAACGAATGATTTTAGGGGGGAAAAAACAAGCATGAAGATCCACACTAATCCCACAACTCATTGAATTTATAAGGATTGGCCACGTTCACCAAAATGAAAAATGTTACAAAGATTGTGTTTCTTCCTTCTGCTTTTCTGTTTCTCTACCTGCCATTTTTCAAAGGACAGTGTTTTCCTTACACACACAGAGAGAGAAAGGATGTCAGAATTGTCCCTTTAGGGGTACAACAGTTTGTCACTGGGGCAGGACCCTTAAAAGGACATCTTTGTACCTTGTTTTACCGCAAAAAGATTTAGTACCTTAAGGTGCATATTTGTACTCTAAGGTACTAATATATGTAACTTTTAGGTGTTAAAAAGCTTCACAGATGCTGTTACACCCCTAAAGGAATAATTTTTCTACCCTTTTTCTGTGTGTGTATCATGTTTAATGCATGCGACTCTACTGCCGCTGACATGCATAAGTTCATTTTTCACTTTGAATGAAATACAAACACCCTCAGGTTTCCTTCAGTTCGAAATGCTACGCGTTGTCAGGTTAAGATGTTTTGCTCATATCATCTCGAGTCGGTGGTTGTGAGCGTAAATGAAGGCTAACTGCTGAAGTGATTTTGCATTAATGCGTTTGTGAGTGTAAGTGTGTGTATTCAAGCTGTGCATTTCATCACTGTGTGTTCTCTGCAAATAAAACCCATGACCTCAGCTTTGTCGGCACTATCCTGAGCTAACCGTTTATCTAGCCAGATATTTGAAAGTATTTAATACGTAGATTAAGTTTTCATATCTTTTGAGTTCATTTGTTAACACACTCCTGTAGGTTCAAAGGGCTTCGTTCTCTTCATTCAGTGTTAAAGAGCTCCCCAAAAGAAATGTCAATACAATACTTTTATGTTTAATGACTACTTAATTTTTTGTAGCGATAATATATGTTTACGAACTGCTTAATTTATCAAATTAAATAAATTCGAACTAAATTAAGTATTTAAAGGCACAATATGTAAGATTTTTTAATTAAAATATCCAAAAAACACAGAAGAGTGTTAATATATTTTGGTTGACTTGTGTACTTGCATTATCCCAAATGTTTCCAAGAATGTTAGAAAATCCAGAGAAATCAGCGATTTTAACCGGGACACGGGCCGTGTGTGTGCGCGTCGCCTATTAATGACATCATACCCGCGTTACCCTTGATTTCATGAAGCCATGGAAACACTAGCGCCGCTTTAATATCTGATGTGTTTTATCAGACACTTTTTGGATCATTGATGAGAAACTAATCACTGTTCTCCAGCTCAACACAGTTAGTTTTATTGTTCAAATCTGGTGTTCTTGATTTACCGCACAGAGTACCACGTTTTACCCTGCCTGATATGATCTCACTCACTGCAGTGTGAACAAGTGCTAACACACAGAGTAGCATTACCATCACTTTAACACACTCAAATGTGTGTAATATGATAAAACAGTGCTATGTTACCACACACACACACATGAGCGGAAGAAGCAGAAGCGGCGTCTGTGGCAGAATAGAAGCTCAGCCAAATCTAGATGTTGTCAAGATACGTCTTTGTTTTAAATACGTGACATAGCAGTGAAGAATTACATATTGTGCCTTTAAATCCATAAAATTATCCCATGATTAAAAAACTACAAAAGGTTCTAAACATGACGGAACCTTAAAGTGTTTTTTGATGGATTTACTTTGAAACTATTTAACAATTGCTAGTAAATAACACAAATAATTACAAAGAAACAGCTCGTAACATTAAATTAAATGTGACTTTTCTAAAGTAGAAAGTCTGAACTGTAAAACATAATCCAATAACCTTTGTTTTATTTACAAATGTGCTGTCAAATCATTTTTTAAGTCTGTCCATCTTCAACAACATTAATAAAAACATATTAATTTTGATCAATAATAATGTTGTGGGGACAGATGAGGGGTTTCCTCACTAGTTGAATCCACACATAGTTCAGACTGAAATTATGTCATTGGATATTCAAACTCAACCAGGAGTGTAACTCTACCAAAAGGGAAAGATTTAAATTATGATAATCTGACAAAAAAAGGAAGTCTAAAGGAATGTAAGGAAATTATTTGGAAATGAAATTGTATTTGAGTAAAACACAAATCCACAAAAAATAATATGCTATTGAATTGAATACTATCATACTGTAATTTTTTTTGTTTTTTTGGGGGGTTAATTTAAAAAAGTAAGTAACCTGGTTGGCTTAAAATTTTGAGTTTATTGAAATTAAAAATTTGAGTTGATACAATGAAGGAAATTGGTTTAATAAATAGAAACTCAACATATTATTGTATCTGAACCACATAAAAAAATTGATAAATCATGAAAATAGCACAATTTAGCATGTTTCACTGCATCATCAGAAATAAAACACACAAAATCACCCAATATCATTACAAAACCTGTTAATAATATTTTAATAAAGGTTGTCGAATCTCAAAAAATGTTTATTGTATTAACTCAAATTTCAATATCAATGAACTCAAAATTTTAAGGCAACTTTTTTTCTAAATATTTTCTTACAGTGAATGTATTTAAGGCTTTAATAAATCATTCTCCCACCGTCCAATCATAATATGTAATCTAGTGTAAAATCACACTAAAATGTCATGGTGATTGTCTTGGGTGTTAATATAAGTGTGCTACTGGTGGATTAGGTTTAGGAAACCCCTCAGAAATGTGTGTGTAGCCTCAGAGGAGTGACGAGAGCCACGCGTGGTGTGTGAATAATACTGACCAGCTCCAGAAGGAACCCAACCCTGGCCATCACACCTTCATGATGGAGAGATGGCTGAACGCGTGCTTGACTAACGTCTTCTGCCGTTTTCTCCAGGTTTGGGCCGCTCCGTGTTAGTCTCCAGAGGTCATGAGGTGTGACGGATCTCAGCCCGTTTAGAGGAATTCGACGACAAGACCCATATAGATCCTCCTCGTTCTCTCAATCAATACATTCACAGCTATAGAGGGCTTTTAGCTCGTGAAAAAGGCAACTCTGATTTAACTGCTGCTTCAAGAGCAAGCGTTTTAATCGGCTTTATTACACACACTAAAAATAACAGTTAAAACACACTTCAGGATCATTTGCTGTTGATCAATACGAGAAATGCACTCAAGGACGGCTCTTTATGATAAGAGTACTGATGTTATAACACACCAATCACTCATTCATAAAGGTTTTCATGAACAGGGCATTATTAAAACATGTCTTGTGTTATATTTCATCTAATATAAAATAATTCAGCTATTCTGTTCTGGTACCATGGGTCATTGCGCTAAATAATTACCATAATTATGGCAGAATAGTCGTTATGACATCACTTTGTAGGCCATAACGTGGAAGTGAGTTAGCATTTTAGCACTTCCGGTTCCCTCGCTCTAAAGTCAATGGGTCTTTTGAATGGGTTTTTGCTAAATCTCCTGAAATAAGGTCTGTGCTTAACAAAGCCTCTAAATATTTTCACGTTTTGATCTATGACATAAAACACACTAGTTATAACCTGCTTGTGATTTTTAAAAACTTTATTGTGTCTTAAAAACGGTGGTTGCTAACAAGTTGCTAAAAGGGACTACATCCTTTGGCCGGGACTTTAGACGTCATCGTGACAAACAGGAAATCTCACCACCAGCCCGCGTTTCATTCACTTTTGAAATCTGTAAGTAAATGTTTAATATATAAAAAAGACTAGCCTGCGTTTCAGCCTCACGTTCTTAGAAGTTTACCTTTCAGTTAATATACATAACGTTATATATTTAGTCCTTTCAAATAGTAGTGTTTCCAAATATAATTGTTGTTCACAGAAATCTGTGATTTTAAGGTAACCGATCACCAGTTCTTCATTTCTGTGGAGAGACTGAAGTTCGACTGTAGTGTTTTGTTTTATCTCGAGATGGAACCACAAGTCGTCGAATGAAAGCTGCGCTGTTTTAACTCTTTCCCCGCCAAACACGGAAATTTCCGTTATTTGTGAGAAAACGCTTCCAGGCCAATAACGGAATTTTCCGTGTTTCCGTGTTTTGACTGTCGGACGCTAGGGGGCGCTATTGCGCATCTTCTGAATGAGTACTGAATCTCCTGATCAAAACACACGTGAGGAAGTGAAACGAGCGATCAGATGTAATCATATGCATATTAAAAATAAACAGCATATGAATGAAAATTGCCTAATGTTACTGAATGAAATGTGGACCCAGGACGAGTAACAGGACTGTGCAAGCATTAGGAGTGTTGATGGACTCGATGTCCTCCATCTGTGTTTGATCGTCGCTCTAAATCTGGAAACGGTCTTTCACAAATACGTGATTTTCTCAGATTTTTGTTCAAAATTTAGCTTTATTTATAAAACCTACCCATATTCAAGTGTTCATAAAAAAAAGAATGCATAAAGATAGAATAAAATGTTTTTTTTGTTTAAAAGAAGAGGGCTAGCTCTTTATTTTGATATATTGCATGCTCAGATATTCATTAAACAAAATATTCTATGGGCTATTACATTTTTGTGAAAATTGTCAAAAACCCTGGTGGTGGCTGGCAACTTTTTTTTTAAACGCTGGCGGGGAAAGAGTTAACGTAACATGTCCAGACTTATAGTGGTTCTGTCCTCGATCTATCGTCTAAGAAAAAGGAAATAAGATTGGGAATTGATACGGCTATACTTAACTTATGTCGTTATGCTTCTGAGATGGTAAAAGTGTTTTTTTTTCTGGCGAATTAGGAAATGGCAGGCAAGCATACAATCAAACATAATACAGTGAAAGATAATCTTTAAAGTCTATTTGGGGCACGAGGATCAGGCATAATAGCCTAATCTTAATCACAAAGATAATAATATTAAGGTTTAAATAAACTAACTAAATAATAAACAAATAAATAAAACATTAACAAAAGATTAAAAAACGCACGCATAAACACAATTCGATTCTAACAATTTTGGGGGAAAAACGATTGGGCAATATTTCTCATGAAAAAGTGGATGTGTTCATACACAGCGCAGATCATAATGAGCGAATGTGTTTTTTAAATCAAGTTTGAGGAAGCTTGATGATTATGTAGACCCGCGACCGTTTATAGCCTACCGTTAGCATTTTATATCTGACGGCTTTATTTAGGCTTCAAACTGTATACATTTTGGATTAACTTGTAAAGAATATCTTGATAGACAAACGTGTAAGGGTCATAACTCTTTGTTGAACACAGATCTTATTTTTAGCGATTTTCCAAAAGTCTATGGGGGAATGCATAGGCTTTCGATCGAGGGAACCCATGCGCCGCTAACTTCCGGGTTGGCCTACAATGTGACGTCATGACTTTATAAAAGCCCCGTGAAATCAAGACATCATCAAGATACACCTTTGTTTTTGAATAAGCGACATTGAGCGGTGAAAAAATTACATATTGTGCCTTAAAATCCATAAAATGGAAAACCCCCAAAAGGTTCTAAATATGACGGAACGTTTAAGATTCTATATAGAACCGGAGAGAAACTGAGCATTATTAATATGCGTATATTAATTAATTAAGCCATACTGTTCTGGTATTACAGGTCATTGCACTAAATGATATTCATGTACCATAAAATGTGCATGGTTCTCACAGGTACGGCAAAGAATAATATCTTGCTTTTGCCACGTTGCATAGTAAATTTGTCCCTTGTACTTCCAGGAAACCATTGTAATATTGCACTTTTGGACATGGAGAATAAATATGTTCATCAGTTGTTGCTGTTCAAAAGAAACAGAACATTTTTTAGGTTAATAACTGAAAGAAAAGACTGCATTATAAATGGTAAATTAGTCCATTGACGTCTTTCAATATTCACAGCATGCAGCAACAATATAACAATATGCCGTCAAGTAGCAATCATTTTTGGAGTGTTTTTTTATTTTGGTTGTTGTTGTCAAAAGCTTTTGAGAGTTTGTGTAAATGTAGGAAATGGTGGTGATTAGGAGTCGAGCTTTAGCATAAGAAAGCGTTGTGCTAACAGTGCTCTACGCCAGGGTGGAGAACAGAACAAACTGTGGATTGTGCTTTCTAAAGGCTAAAACATCTCAACGGGTCAATTTCATCTTTCAATTCCTGTTTAGAAACGGCCTAAAGGAACCTGTGCAGATTTGCAAACAGAGCCTTTTTTGAATCTCATTTGGGTCCAGTTTGGATCGCAATCACATTCGGTCCTAATTAGAAATGTTTGTATAAGTTTACAAATGTCTTAGTATTTGATTTGATCAATTTTTACTGTAATGGCAGCAGCATTCACACTATTTTTTTTTTTTAAAGTTGCTGCCTTTAATTTTTAAGTGATCAACTTGGATGTTTAAGTCTTTTCAACTTACACTGACTTAAAAAGGAGTTGAATCTTGTATAACTTGAAAATTGCTATTTTTTATGAGTGAAAATGTAAAAACATGTTGTCAGAACTTATTGATCATATATTTTACAGTGTTGAGGTCACATGATTACCTAGAAATTATGCAGAATCTTTAAGTTTTCCAAATCTTTTTTTTATTTTAAAAAACTCACTTTTTTATATTTAAATGGGAAAGTCTCTTATAATCTGTAAGCCATTACTTATATTTTCCCCATCACTTCCTCTACAGCATCTATTTTTAATATAAAAAAACTATATATAAATGAAGCCCTCCTTTTTAACCAAAGAAAAAAGATCTGCTTGTAGATCAAATTCACGTTCCTCCATTTGTGAACAGAGTCAGTCAAGCACTCGTTCCAGCGTATAGTCGTAGATGCATAACAAAGAGTGACTGTCATACAGTAAACTCTCCTCTTGATGTGTCCTGAAGACTGCAGATCAGTGGTGCTAACAGGCTGTGAACTACCGCCTCAATTCTTCTCCGACGGTTCCCTATCTCTCCGGCCCTCTCTATGTATCTCTGCCAGTGTCTCTCTGCATGAATAGAAAGCCCTGCTGCCTTCAGAAAGCATTTCTTCCTAATGAGATTAACCATCAAGGAGCGATCATGTCTAGACACCCTGAATACACAACACCCTCCCTCCCTCACACCAAACACACACACACACACACAAGCTCCTTCTCAGGTAAACCTCAGCGCTGTAGATTTACCCCAGGGTTTGCTTTCAGCCATAACTCTATAATGACTTTATGTGATGACTATACCTGCACCTTCACTTAGACAATCACTCCAAATAACACAGTTCCAAGATTCATTTGGAACATTGGTTCACTCAAACGGTTCACCACAAAAGTTCCATATTGGAATCTGTGGTTCCGTGACTGTAACCTTTAATACCCATAGAACCTGTCCATTACACAAAAGGTCCTTTAGATTCTTACAAATACTTAAAAATGGTTCCTTTAAGAACTGTTCACTGGAGAATCCAAAATGGTTCTTCTCTGGCATCACTACATAATACGTTAAAGCAACAGCAATCCGCTAAAATCAGCGGCTGAAGTCGGCACCAAAAGGGATGTTAAAGCATGACGCGTTTACATTTAATCATTTAGCAGACACGTTTATCCAAAGTGACTTCTGATGCCACTTATTTTATAATTGTTTTATATTAATAACAGATACAGTGGAGGAGGTGATGGCTTAAAGATTATACATGCATGGGGCCCATAATTCAAAAATATGTAGAAAAATTATTATTTAGAAAAATAAAATAAAATCTTGAGTTCATTGAAATTAAAATTTTGAGTTAATACAATGAAAACTTTTTTGAGATTCGACAACCTTTATTAAAATATTATTAAAAGAATTTGTAAGTATATTGGGTAATTGTGTGTTTTATTTGTGACGCAGTGAAACATGCCAAATTGTGCTATTTTCATGATTTATCGATTTTTTTATGTGGTTCAGATACAATAATATTTTGAGTTTCTATTTATTAAACACATTTCCTTCTTTGTATCAACTAAAATTTTTCTTTTCAATAAACTCAGGTTTTAAGGCAACCAAGCTACTTACTTTTTTAAGTTAAACCAACAAAAAACTAAAAAAAAAATTATAGTGTATATTTGTGACACTGGTCATAAAATATGATCAATAAGTTATGGCAACATATGTTTTTATATAGCGTTAACTAATTAAAATAAGTTAAGCAGTTTTTACATTTCTTATAAGTAATACAAGATTCAACTCGTTTTTTTAGGTCAATTTAATGTAATTTAAGTTGAAATTACTTAAACAACCGAGTAGATTGTACCTATATATATATATATATTTTTTTTTTTTTTTTTACAGTGCATAGCATAATTTTCTCTAAAATCAATTATACTGGAGCTCTAAAGAACCACTTTACGTTGTATTTTAATATAAGATATCTTTTTTAATACAACATCAAGAACATCATTTTAATCTTCAAAGAACAAATAATAACAAATAATGTTTTTTTCTTTAAAGAACCATTGAGCAGCTTTACTTTTAAATCTACATGTCAAAAACCCACCATAATCCAAAACCCAAAGTTTATAAGGGTTAAGTTGGTTCTGTGTGGTCTTTAGCTGGTTCTTAATGGTTTAAGATGCTGCAAAGCATGACCATCAAAACCCAACTGAGTTTAGAACATATGAAAAGCAAAGAAAGTTCAGAGGAACTCAATTGCATTTTAAATGATTTACCACGGTTGTAAAAAATCAGGACCTGGTGTCTGTAGCATCAGTGAGAATTAGTGTATATGTGTGTGAATTAGCAAACACGAGTGCAGAGTGTGTCAGATAATGTTTGCGTGACAGGGTCAATACTGTCAATTAGAAGCTGAAGTCTTTGCTCTTCCTCACATTAGCTGCATTAATGAAGGGAGTTTTGTACTTGATTTGCCATTCTGTATTCTTCGGGCCTGTACGTATTTGTTTAGAAGTCCTTTAGCAGTTCATAAAGACATGTTTCCTCTGCTTGTCCCCTTCCTGTTGGGACTCTATCAAGGCTTTGCTAACTCTCTTTGATTCTGCCCATCAACCAATAGGATCATGACATTGACTCATCACTGTGTCACTTCAAAGGCTGGCAATGGGGGTTCAAGCCCCGCCCACACCCAAAACCCAGTTAAAGGTGTGGGACAACGCCTCTGCATCTGTGGCAGAAGAAACAGACAGACAGGACGCACCGAAGACCTTCATCCTTGGACTTAACAAGCATTGGATTTAACTCGAGCCCTTTGAGTGTTTATGGAGAACTTTCTGTTCAGTTTTAACTGAAACATTTCGGTATCGCTCATTTATCATCTACCTCCTTTTCTTCTGGAGGACATCTTTTGAGAAGCCTAAATAATGCAGGCGATCAGAGGTGAGTGTTTGTTTGTCTTAACCCCAATGCTCCATTTATTTACACACTTGATCTCATCTTTTTGGACTTGTTTATGAAGTTTCCAGAGTTCTCTGGGAAACTTCTTCTCAAATATCTCAATTATTCCGACTTTCCTTAGACCTCAAGCACAATTTCAGCCTCCCTCCTCCGCCTTCCATGGCTGGAGCCGGTGATTCTTATCACCAAGGCAGCATCCGGATGACTCTAGAGGATCCGGATCTGTGGAGATCCTTCCATGAGATCGGCACTGAGATGATCATCACCAAACCTGGCAGGTACGTCGGCTAAAACCAAAACTTGCTTCAGTTAGACTCTACGAACTGACCTCAACGTATGTGTGAGACAAACCGAGTTCCTCAACTAAAACTTGCATCAGTTAGACTCTACGAACGTCATTCTTGGAATAGACTGAGCTAATCTTAACTTTTGTATGCTTATATTACAGGAGGATGTTTCCACACTGCAAAATCAGCTTGTCTGGATTGGTGCCGTATGCAAAGTACATCTTACTGGTGGACATGGTACCTGAAGACGGTCTCAGATATAAGGTTAGAACCAAACCTCGTCTAGTCTTTCTCTAAAATGTCCATAGATCACATACTGACTCCTAATTTTAAAGTCTTATCCATGTGAATAGATTAGACCCGGCTTGTCTAGACTGTTAGTGTCCCATTGAAATGAAGAGCTGTTGAATTGGGAGTCAATCGCGAACGGCTGGAGCGTTGTCACATGTGTCTCCCCGGAACGTTCTCACCACTGATTGCGCTCCTCAACTTCAAAGAGCCCCAAGTCTTCCTGTTTTTACAGAACCCAATGGGGGGTTTTACCTCAACACACACTCTCGTTCACACATACTCTCGCACCCCAGCACCCCCGGCACCTTATGTCATGGCCAATGTAGAAGCTCTAGTTTGCTATTTTGTGGTCAGTGATTCAATTAAATGCTACTTTTTCTACAGTGGAACAAGGATAAGTGGGAGGTCGCAGGGAAGGCTGAGCCTCAGCCCCCCTACAGGACGTACCTACACCCTGATTCGCCAGCGCCCGGCAGCCATTGGATGAAACAGCCTGTGTCCTTCCTCAAACTCAAGCTTACCAACAACGCCCTGGACCAGCACGGACATGTGAGCGCCCCACTCTGAATCTTACGTTTGTCCAATAGTATTTTGACTTTGACTTAAACCCAACGTCTCTCCTTTTGATCCAGATTATCCTCCACTCCATGCACCGCTACCACCCGCGCTTCCATATCGTCCAGGCTGATGATCTGTACAGTGTGCGCTGGAGCGTCTTCCAAACCTTTACCTTCCCCGAGACGACCTTCACTGCGGTCACTGCGTACCAGAACACAAAGGCATGCGTTTTATACACTTAAATCAGCAGACGAAATCACATTGATTGGCTGCTATTCTGAATATTGGGAATTATTTTGAAGCATCTATGTTTTTATGCACATATTTTGAGGTTGAGTATTAGAACTGAGATTGATGGTTACATTATTTCTCTCACAGATTACAAAGCTGAAAATCGACCACAATCCCTTCGCCAAAGGATTTAGAGATGAGGGTACAAACTCTAAGAGGTAATATCATTTTCTTAAAACAGATTTTTTGATTTCAACACCTTTCTAAAATTTAGAAAACAATGCATCATAAAATAATAAAGGAAGTGTATGTAAGATTGTGGCCAAAACTGGTACTGCAATCACTTTCAAATGACTGTAGAGCGGTGTATGCCCCTCCCCCTCTCCCTGAATCGAGGTTGCCAGATTGGCTGCAGGATCTACAGGGCCGTTTGTAGATCTGCAGCTGTGGTAAGTAGAGCAGATCTGGCAACCTGGATGCCCAAACACTACTGACTTCGTGATTGGTCAATAGGTGGAGGGCGGAGCTTCAGGCCAAAACACAACATGACAACATCAACATCAGTTGAGGGCTGCAGCAATAACTTTTAAATGACAATATCCTGGCCGGACTACTGTTGTCAGTGATATAAGTATTTGAAATTAAAATGATGTCTAGAGACATATCAGGGCGATTTTAGGATTAATTGAAATACATTTCTTACATACAGTTCCTTTAGCTTAGAAACTTAAATAACTATACAAAAACAAAGCCATTTTACTGGAGCTTTCCTTTCACAGACGAGCAAATAGAAGTCTGGCTGATCCGGAGAAAGTTGCAAAGAAAATGAACACGCCAAAAGACTCTGAACACGGAAGCCCGCGAGGTAATTGTCTTCATGTTTGAATATATGTCTCTTTATTGGGTTATTTAGTATAAATTCTCAAGCCTCCTTGATATTTATCTCCTCAGATATCCAACAGTCCTCATGTGAAGGTCTGGATGATGAGCGTGTGGGCCGTAAGGAGTCGGAGGTGAAGGCCGAGCGGTTCTCCCCATGGGGAGGCGCGTGCGATCGGGACAACAGCCACGGCCTCCGTGCAGAGTCCCCGCTGGGCTCGGACCCTCGAGACATGTACAGCTCTGAGCAGCTCGTACCGGGACAGAGCACATACCAGCCGTACAGGTACTTAGTACTCAGAATTGACAAAAAATGTGTACCTTAAAATACAATGTAAGGCGCTTTGGATAAAAGCGTCTGCCAAATGCATAAATGTAAATGTGGTCCTGAGCTCAAATAATCAATCAATCAATCAACTTTATTTATATAGCGCTTTTACAAAGACGATTGTTTCAACGCAGCTTCACAGTGTTAAACAGGACAATACTGCAAAATTTGATTTGGCTGTACAGTCGTTCTGGAGAAAACAGTGATGTTATCAGCTTATTTTAATTTATTATAGAGCGACAATGTTGGCAGATCAGTGATATATTTTATAGAATTAAATAAGACCTAATTAATAAATTGCATTTGTATATTTAGTTGAAAAACTTAGATAATCATTTTATTGTCCCTAACTAAGCAAGCCAAGCCATGCTGATGGAGAAAAATAAACCTTGGGAGAAACCAGACTCAGTCTGGGTCTGTGTATGTTTTATTATTAAACAGTGTATGATTATTATTCTGGCAAGCTTACAGGTCAGAAATCATATTAGATCGGAATATTCGAAATTTCTGAGTGTTACGCAAGAAACAGGTTTATTGAAGGATGGCGCGTCGATTAGACAAGAGTATGAATATTTGATTCATTGCCGCGCCAGAGACGGGTTATTGAGGATGATGAGCCGGTGAGACAAATTCAGAGGAGACACTAATGGACACGGGCTCAGCAGACACCCCAGGATGAGCTGGTCAAACAACACCTTTACTCTGCTGTGTTCTGCCTTGTCACTGCCTCCAAATCTGGATCTTTGGAAAGGTTATTTGGAGTTGAATATACTCCAAAGAACCTTTTATGCTAAAAAGGTTCTATAATGACAAGAAAGAACCCTTTTGGCACTTAAAAGGGTTCTATATAGAACCTTTTAGGGGTTCCAAATATGTAGCGCCGATAGAACCTTTTCTTCTACACTCTAAAGAATGCTGGGTTAAAAACAACTGGGTTGAAAATGGACAAGCCCAGAAATTGGGTTGTTTGAATAGGTCCATTCACTGTGGGTTCAAACAACCCAGTTTCTGGGTTTGTCCATTTTCAACCCAACTTGACTTGTTTATAACCCAGCATTTTTTTAGAGTGTAAGAGTGTACTTAGTCCTGAGCGCAAACAAGACCTTTACTCTGCAATGTTCTGCCTTGTCAATGTCTCCAAATCTGGATCTTTTCACAGATTTCACGAATACGGCAAGTCCCCGTCGCCGTCCTCCTCCAGCGCTGGCAGCAGCAGTGGATGTGGAAGCGCCGGCCGCTCCAGCTTTGAGTCCCGTGTGCCGGATGTGGCCACTGTGCCCGATCACGACACCTCCAGCAAGCCCTCCGCCCCTGAGTTCGGCCTCCCCCCCTGCCCACCGCATCCCTCCGCGGGGCACCAGGACTACACGGGGGTGCTGAACATGGCCATAGCCCAGGCCAAGCCAGGTATGCTGGGCCACCATGCTCTCTACACTCCCTACAGCACAGAACAGTCTCTGGGACAGTGGAGCGGGCCCGCATCCACTCAATACCCCCCTCCACCACCTCCACACCATCACCTCCCCAGCGAATACAGCACCCAGGCCGTCCATCACGGCTATCACCACGGGAATGTAGGGGACTGGAGCCAATACCCATTGTTTTCTTACTCGTGCTGGTGAACGAGACGGGACAATGCTTTCTAAAGTCTGCACAATGAGCTCCGGTTCTCCACGCCCTGACCCAGACGATGGCACACGAGTACCAGATAAACTCTACAACAGTGAGTGAATGTAATGAGGATGTGGCACTAACTGAAATGCTGTTTGTGAGTCAACTTGGATGCAAAAGCTCAATAGAAAATAAAGAACCTGCTTCAGTTTAAGTGAAGAAAAGTGTGTGTGCTGATCTGAGGGTCTTTGTATTCTTTCCGAAGGACGTGCCGTTAAATGCGTTTGAAAATGCCCTTCTTTTAATTCATTTTGGCTTGAAACCTCAAATGCCTGCGTGCTGAGGACACAAAACGGACTGGTTTTCCTGGCCTTGTTGTTAAAAGATGTCTATTTATTCTGTGTTTGCTTTTGCTGCTACTTAATATTATTTTTGTTAAAAGAGAGAAACATGTAGTGTTTGGAAATTACAACGTTGTATGTCTGAAATACAGAATGGTCAGTAAATATCTTCAAAGATGTTGTGGTCAGTCTTTTTCTTTTTTAAAAAAAGAAATAAGCAGCTAATGAGCTCATATGTATGGATATATTGAACGACGCTGAGTTCAAGGGGAAGTGAAGTAGACAAACATCTGCTTCAAGAGTTAATGAGAGCAATTTGAAGGTCTGTGTGAGATCCTATAATCGTAATTTGGCATAATATCTGTAACCCATTTGCTCATGATTGGAAAGCACAGATATATTCAAATATAAGCCAAACCAAATATCTAGGTAGTATAAATAATAAAACCAAAATTTATTCAGACACCTTCAACATTTTCTCACATTATCACAGTTTATTCGCTATAGTTTCTAAAATGGTAATAAAAAACTCAGAACAAATTCATCTTCATGTCAGATAACTTTGATAGAAAGGTGTGTAATGGATTACAATCAACCAATCAGATGTTCAATTTAACTACACAATTAGATAGTACCAATTTAGGTCAACCAATGACCAAGCAATGCTTCATTTTGTTCAGTCTGTGGTGTAAAAGGTCACATTAGCAATTGAAGAAAAAACACTTGAGCAAAACATGCTCAGGTCAAAGTGTCTGAATCATTTCGGTCCCAAAGGTTTATCAATTTTACTGGTAGTCACAAATCATTTTTGGATATGTCACAGTTTACTTTATTTTGCTATCCTCACTCACATAAATGAACTAGTGTCCAAGACACACTAGTAAAAATGATATCTGCCGTCTGAATCATTTTTTGTTTAACCGTATACACACAACGTTGCCAAATCATATAGCAACTGAACTAATCAATTTATTTTATTTCAATATTTCCTGTAACAAAAATGTTAGTGTTCTCTTTTAGAAATCTCATCTCCACGATTGCTTTATGTTTTGTTCATATCTGTCAACTTTTATTTGACTTTCAGTGTAGCTGCAAAAATTAGTTTTTCTTTCCCTTTTTCCTCCTTTTGTTGGCTCTAATTGGAAGCCCACCTATCTCCGTCTGTCTACACACACATTATTTGATGTTGCATCCCTGGGACACTTAAGGTAATACCTCACATAACAAAGCATGTCACAGGCCCCTCTGTGCCCATGAAAGAGTCTTAAAAGGCGTGAAAATGGGGGGGATGTCAGAGCTACTTTCCCCACTCCAAAATGCAGACGGGCGCTGATGACTGCCGTCACGGATGTCAGGCGCTAATGACCGCCGTAAAGGGGGGAGGGATGGAGGGAGGGGTGTTTGTGTGTCCTGGGTGGAGAATTAGCCGAGCTCAATTCATTACAGGGCTCTTTAGCATCTTTTAGACAAGCGCAGCAGCTGTTTGCCACTTACACACACTACAGATAGATAAGCATTAGGATTTATTAAGCTACTTTTGTGGTACAATGAAGATTTATAACACCTCAAACTTCTGAAATAGCTGATTTTAACTTCATATACTGCTGACAACATGAATTAGAATATGCTTTCATCTGTGTTCAGTAACTAATGATCAAGATACTTTTCAAGGGTTGGAACAAGTAAACATTAGAGCAGTTTTACTTACAGTAAACATACATACAAGGGCCATAACCGGGTCTAAATCCAACTGTAAAATGTTGCAAGGAAGGGAGAAAGGAGTATTTGAGAAAATTCAGTTCATGCTAAATTATGAGTAAAAAACGTGATGGACAGGAAAGTTTGGTTACACATATGTTACATGTACTTACCATATAAAAACAGTAAATGATGCATAATTACATGCAACTGACCCTCAACCAAACCCTAAACTTATAGTAAGTACATGTAGTTCATTATTATTACTCAGTACTCAAATAGATAATTACACTGTAACAATGACACCCTAAAGTAAAGTGTGACCCTTTATTTTAATGTGAGTTAAAGTAGTTAAGTACGGAGTAATATTAATGAACATGTACTTACTATAGGGTTAGGGTTTGGTTGAGGGATAGTTGCATGCAATTATGCATAATTTACTGTTTTTACTATGGTAACTACATGTAACATATGTAACAAGGACACTGTAAAATAAAGTGTTACAGAAAGTTTGTGTCTAAGAAAACATTTACATACAATATTTTGTTTGTTAGTGGTTGTCTAAAAGTCAGCAGCCCGATCTCATGAAAGTCTGTATCTATAGCACAAATTGTATTTATTGTGCAATTTAGGTGCAAAAATTTGCTTTTGCGTGCATATGATATGCAATTTAAGGCCTGTGACACACAACCACACCACTAATCCTACCCAAGGGGTGTGCATATGCATGCAAAAACTAATGTTTTGCATATAAATCGGTTCTTTATCAGCTAACATCTTTACATATCACAGGTCGAATATATACAATTTAATGTAGAACATATAAAACACTAGCTTTAAAATGTGAACATTTTAGGAGAAATATCTTGTTTTTGTGTACCCTTAGCAATGAAATATACTTCAGTAAAATTCAAGCTAATTTTTATGTATACTTTATTATGGAGTAAGTATATTAATATCAATGTTCTAGTAGTAAACTTGCAAGTGTACTGTCTCAAAACTACTTGGGACTAAATTGGCTCACTTTTAGTGTATAAAACTATACATTTAAGAACACTAAGTGTAACAGTAAAAAACTTTGAGTACACAACTAGTTCACCGCTGTTTCCTGTTTGTACTGCAACTGTGCTACACGTGAACTCAAAGGTATACGATCGATTAGTGGTCAAATACTTGAAGCACATTTTTTAGTTGATGAGTACACATTGAAGTATACTCTCAGTAAACTACTAGTTTTGTAGTTTTACACATTAAATTATTCTTTAAGTGAACATAACATATAGTTTACTATTTATATATTGTTTTGCACTTTAGTTATGCTATGTTACTATTTAGGTATTATTTTTTTATTCTTGAAATACCTTTAACTGTACTTTAAATCTTTCTATTTTAAAACATTTTATTCTAGATTCATGCATTTTTGTTAATCAACACTTGAATATGGGTATGTTTCATTAAAAAGCAAAATTTTAAACACAAAGTTGAAAATAATTTTTTTGTCAATGGCTAAATCTGGATCAGATTCAGAGCGATGATTACAGAACCCAGATGGAGAAGATGGAGTCCATCAACACGCCAAAGCTTCACAGTCCTGGAGCTCGTCCTGGGGCGACACTTCATTCAGTAACATTAGGCAGTTTTGTTAATAGGATGTTTAAAGGACAACTCCGGTGAGAAATGACCCTAGGGGTAATTAACAGATGGTTACCGAGTAGATCGTTCTCTGGAATGCGTTTTAATGAAAATCGAATGTAAAGAGTTTTATCTTTAAAAACAGATTAGCTTATAACGCTAGTCTATGGGGCACAGGGTAGACACAGGGTGGTAAAATTAAATCGCTAGTTAATACCACTAACAAGGCTCAAAATAGCCTCACACTAACACGGCAGCATAATGAGGGTCCCTACATGCAAACCGAAGCATTGAGAACTTTGTAAGAGTACAAACAGTTTAATAAGAAGACACTTTATAAACATAGTGCCTTACGCGTTCACGGACAGGCGCCATCTCGAAAAACAGTCTCGACGAATCGATCCACGAGCGCTGTGCTAAGTGAGCTGGTCGATAGGAATTAAGTTTGTGAAATTTAATTACATGGACGTTTTTAGTTTTATTTATTTATTTTCTCTGTTGTGTTCAGTTTTTTCTTCCGGAAACAACGGACCATATGAGATTCCAAGTCACAGCTCATCACATAGCAGAGCTCTCGTCGCTCGATGAGTCGAGACTGTTTTCCAAGATGGCTTCTGTCCGTGAACGCGTAAGGCACTATGTTTATAAAGTGTCTTCTTAATAAACTGTTTGTACACTTACAACATTCTCAATGCTTCGGTTTGCATGTAGGTACCCTCATTATGCTACTGTGTTAGTGTGAGGCTATTTTGAGTCTTGTTAGTGGTATTAACTAGCGATTTAATTTCACTACTCTGTGCCCCATAGACAAGTGTTATAAGCAAATCTGTTTTTAAAGATAAAAATCTTTACATTCGATTTCCATGAAAACGCATCCCAGAGAACGATCTACTCTGTAACCATCTGTTAATTACCCCTAGGGTCATTTCTCACCGGAGTTGTCCTTTAATGTTTGATGATCATGTTATTTTACATTTGTGTCAGCAATCTTCTTTAGCTTGCTTCCGCTTCTTCTTCTCCTGTGTTTCGATCAGGAGATTCTGATTAGAAGATGTGTCATAGCGCCCCCTACCGTATAACAGTAAAATCATAAAATGACAGAAAATATAGCTCTGCAGTGAATACAAAAATTCTAATAATCGTAATTGGGAACATTTCTTTATAAAACAATATTTTCAAACAATGTAAGTTTATAAATATGTAAAATGTAAAAAATTGTTTTTTATTAAGCTACTCAATCAAAAGAAAAAAGACAACTCCAAGCCAAGTAGGGGAGAGCGGGGCACAACCAAATGCTTTTTGACTGTTTTAGTTTGTTTAAATCCACATGGGGTTCAGAGTATTTATTTTGTGTAACATCGGAGGGAATACATTGTAACATCACCATATGACAGCTTAAAATGTTATCAAAAAATATCCAAGACAAACTAAAATATTTGGTCAATAAAATACAATTATTATTTTTTTTAAAGTAAAATAATGTGAAGTAATTTTAGAGTTTGACAACAAACACACCTCAAAACAAAGCTATACAGCATAGTTCAAAACATAATAATATTAAATCATTTCTGAACATTGACTCTCAGTCATTATTCACTTTTTTCTCATGGTTTCTAAAAAGATTCATAAAAGTAGAGTATATAACAGCATATTTAATAGAGGCTCATTGTAACGCAGTGTTACAACACACCATCAGCTCAACTGGGATTTAAACCGCAGCTCGCGTCCTCTGCTGTTAGATCAAGATATATAAGATTACAATAATATCAGATTTGTCTTATTTTAAATAAACAAAAAATAGAGATGAAAAATATACTTCAGTAAAAAATGGGCTTTTGCTATAGTTACACGAATGATCAGTCAGATCTTCCAAAGATTTTTTAATTCTCGCAGAAATTTTTCTCAAAATAATGTTGATACGGCAACTAGTAAATACACAAAGTTTCGTCATCCTGCATGTGTGGAGAGTTTTAAATCACACATGTTCCAACTAACCCCGCATTAGTCTGTGTCCCACGCTCCACTACACTTTGAATAATTCATTATACTTTTAAGTACATCTTAATTGAGTACATGTGTAGGCCAAATATACTCATGCCCCATCCACACAGAGACGTGTTTAGCTGTATACGTATACATTTTGAACCGTATCAGTGTTTCGTCCACACGGATCCGGCGTTTTGGAGGCATGAATCCGATATTTTTGGAAACTGGATAAATCTGAAAACGACAATCTTCTCTGCCTCACTTTCAACCATTGCTTTACCCATAGACAGTAAAAGAAATGGACAGAGCGACCCCATTGACGTCAACGGCGAAATAATGAAGTCAACCTAGGGGCACTCACTTCCTGATGGCTGAGCGAACTGCGCCGGCTCAGACTGAGCTTGAGGACGTAGATGTGACGTGAGCCTCCTGTCTGACAGCTGTAGGTCTTCTAGTAGTTGTGGAAAGTGAAATCTGAATCCCGTTGTTTAAATATTTTCTCCCGTTGCTTTTGGCTCACTATGGGCTTCTCCCCATTCTTCTCCCTTGACTTTATCAGACTTTATGTTTCCACGTCCCCCCGACTGTCTCATAGACAGTAAAAGATTGACTGCGAGCGTCTCCTCAGGTCTATACGGTCATTTCTCAACTGTGCGTTGGTTATGATGCAATCGTTAGCCTATTTTTACAAAAACAGCTTCTCCGGGGTGATAGTGTAAGATACAAGGTAATGGAGCCTTTTATACATTGTCGTGTTTCTTTATAAATAAACAATGGAGTCTTTAAACGCCTCTGATGTAAAGTTATTCACTGTCAAAGTGACTCAAAAATGAATGGGAGTCAATGGGATGCTAACAGCAGGTGATGGCTTGGTTAGCAATGGCAGCCCCTAGGGGTGGAACGCTTTCCGAGCGCTAGATTACCCCATAGATATCCATAATAAAGGCTAGATGTCTTACGGCGGAGTCACCACCGTCATCACTGGCGGCCATCTTGTCACAGGCAGGCTTTCTGTCGGGCTCTGTGAAACCTGATGTAAGATGAGTGATCTGTGCGAACATAAATACTCTTATCTCGCTGAAATCTTGACGGATTTACAAATGGTTTAGCTTCTTACAAACGTTATTAACCTGTTAAGCTGATTTCTAAATTTTGAAAAAATCCTAAGAAATGTATACTCAGACTAAAACAAATACAGTTTGTGAATCCTTTGCACTAAAAGCATAATTATGGTCTCATTTGAAAGCAGACACCTGGCAGTTTACTGTAAAGTCAAAATGATAATATTTTTTATAATAAAAAAAAGCTATAATAAGCTTCAAAGTTTTGTAAAGTTATTAGAAATTTATTTGTATGATATATCTTTATGAAAATAAAATTGAAGTGGGCCTTGGAGAAATCTAGAAATGCACTACAGCTAAAGCCACAAGTCTGACCATGTTATATTTCAGATCTGAAGATGGTCAGTCTAAAACTCTGAATTTTATTAAACGTTTTACAAGATCGTTTCATGTGATTTTATTTTGAGATATCGCTGAAATATCAACTGATGTTTATTGCCACATCTTCTCAGCTTTCAGTCGCTGTATTGCCTCTATTGTTTAGAGGTGCAAACTGCCCCATTCAGTTTGTCTCCCCGGCATTCACACTTCTGCGGACTGGTTATGGCTCCAATTATTATTCTTTTGTCTGCATTATAATTACTAACGATTCTCTATTCAAACTGTTCTATTCAAACCTCATTTCTAAATCAAACCTCTCACTTTACCCTCACTGAGACTCTATTGAATGCATTTCGTCCAAATAAGCATTTCAGTAGTTTTACATTTAGAAAATGTTCATAAAAATAAAGTATTTACTCAGTGGCAGGTGCATCTAGGGCAAGCTAGCATGTTAGCTTAGCACACCAGCAAAACAACAATTTATACGATTAAAATCATGTTTTATTCAAAACTTGCTTCATATCACTTTATATTTTATATGTAGAGTGTTTTATATAACAATATGTGATCTCATATAGCTTCGGGTCAAAAAATCTGACAGAAAATATACAATGCTAAAAGCTATGTGGAATAGCATTGCATTATAAATATCATCTATTATGAAACCACCCAACATGGCATAAAGAACACAGACCAACCATATATTGCCGCGATTGTGTGTTTATTGTCTTAAAACGTGTCTATCTGCATAAAATAGCCATCTGACGATCCCAGGGAGCTGTGTGGATATGTCCATATGTCAGATACTTCCTGAATGTCACATGGTGTGTCTGTTCTTCATGTGTTCCCCATGGGGTGAATTTTCAGTAGTACAGCTTTCCAGCGCCCTCCGGCTGCCAGAATGAATTGAAAACACAGCATATCACAGCCTACTGCTATCATAATCATACATCCGCGGATTTTGGATAAAGATTGAATAAATAATACTTCTCTGTATAGAAATTTGACTCAAACGTGTGAGAATCTATCAATATTTCTCCACATCTGCACACTTTTGAAGTAAAAGCCCTGAGGGAAGTTGTTTTGTCGAGTGTCTTAATGACGACCAAGGAGGATTTTTTTATGAATGGGAGCAAATGACGCGCATATTACAATCAAAAGGTAGCGACGCCCAAGATCATATTCATAACTCCTGGAACATATTAACACATTACGGTCACTATAAGACTTTGAGAATAAAACAGAGGTAAAAAAATTAAACTTTAGTCTTAGATCTTTTTAATGATGTATAGTTTGTCAAGGTAATTACTTACATCTGATAGTAATTTTGAGCTAATTTAAGCAAAGAGAGTTTCAGTGCGTCCTCGTCCTCGTGACGGTTATCAGGTTAACATGGGTACAGATCTGGATGCTTTAAAACGTTGCCATTACAGCTTTTTGTTTCAATAAACGACTTAATCGTGCAGCTTGTGTATCACGGCTAACTTACGTGCATGTTATCAAGGCTGAGACCACAATCGAGCTGTTCAATTATATAGGTTTATTGACACCAATAACAATTTTATGATAACCAATCTTTTGTCTAGTTAAAATAAACTTAGTTTGCATGTTTTTGTTTTGTTTAATTTTTAAAAAAAATACAAATTATTTTATTATAATAGTTATATTCTTATTATAAAGGTGTGTGTGTATATATATATATATATTAGCTATAGCTAGCTCTGGAAAAAGAGCTGTGTGTGTGTGTGTGTGTGTATATGTTGCCATTTGGTACACAGTTTTAGTAGCCTATATATTGATTTAACATAAATACCTTTTTTATTGCACCTATCTGTTCTGTTCAATGTTACTTTCATATAGAAGTCCATGGTTATAATTATTCATAAGTATGTAGTGTCATAACTACATCTCTGACGTTTATAACAAACGAAACAGTTTGAAAATTGGTTGAAATTTGAGCAAGTTATGGTTATTTAAAAGTACATGCACCATTAAAACACACTGTTACGAGTGAGTGAGCTGCCTGTGACAAGATGGCCGCCAGTTGCGGACGACGACCTCCATTGGCCAACAGCGCGCATGAGACATCTAGCCTTTATTATGGATATCTATGGATTACCCCCTTGGCTTTACCCCTTCTATCCATAACTCTTCTTCTCTGTTTTTTGTGTATTTCTGTGGGAGAATTACAGTGCCACACACTGGCCTGGCATGCATACTACATCGTTTTAAGTTGTTTTCATAGCTCTCGTGTGGACGCAGATATTTCTTGAAACGAGGAAAAAAGAAGAAGATCGGAATCATTTTTTATTTCAGTTTTTTTTTCTTCAGAAACCACAGTTGTATTTCACCAATGTTATGAATTTAAAATGTGTCATTTGAACCATCTGGTTTATCACTGTAACAATGAATTTAACATGAGGTTTAGTGTACTTCTAGTTTAACTGTTTTTAATATCAACCTATATCAAGCTTTATATATATATATATATATATATATATATATATATATATATATATATATATATATATATATATATATATATATATATATATATATATATATATATATATCAAAGATGTTTTAGGGAAAAGGCTGGAAAAGGAGCTGTTGCTTAATGTATGTGATAAACTTGACTGTTATGTGCTGTAAATGCAGGATACTCCCTGTGAGACTGTTGTCAGAGAGAGGAAAACTCAACCAAACACGACACTGAAAGGGTTTTTATGTCTAAGTGAAGTGAACGCATGAGATGAGACAGAGAGCATAAACATTCAAGGTGTAAAAACCCGTAAACCCCATTTAACCATTTAAGTGAGGCTCTAAAAGAGCTCCTCTGGGTAACTTTAAAAAGAGAAGCATGTGTTAACGCAGGAGGCAGTTTAAAGACCTGCGTCTGTCACTGAATCAATGTCACATCTATGATAGAAAATATTCCCTCTTTATTACTTCCCTCTCTTTAAACATCGTAACTTATTCCTGCTTCAGATTTTTCTGGTATTAATCCAGCCCAAACAACTACAGTACAATCCGTTGCTCTTTATTGTCAGTGGGATCATTCATGAACAGTTAGTCTTGGCAATTGCAGCAATCCCAATTACTATTTTTTAAAATAAAGTGATAGAGTGAATGCATATTTATATCATTTTATGTCATATATAATGAATATTTGGTGCAAAACATCTAATATTACGCAAATCATTTATTAAAAATAGGAACATTTTCAGATTAAATATGCTAAATATGTTAAATATGTAAATTTAGAGTTGACAATAATACAATACAAATTGAAGATAGAAAATAAATAAAACAAAAAGCAAACAGTAAGAAGCAGTCCATTTTATCAGTGCATAAGGATTCGCTTTTTACATTGCAAAAGACACCAGAGCAACATTTGGATAACAGTTCACGTTAAACTAGCCCATAACCCGAACCGAACTTTTACAATATTGATTTCTCTTTGGAGTAACACAACAGTCAACAGCATTCATCAGGGCAGAAGTCGGCAACCTTTCGGACATTTATATTGGTGGGAACACTGACACACAATTCATTCGCCATTTGAAATACACACAACCATCCATTAGAAGTCTCTTCTGCTAATATAGCGAAATAATATTTTAATTCAAAAAACTTTTCTCCCTTTGAATATATAGTAAAGTGTAATGTATTCCTGTGATCAAAGCTGAGTTTATCATCATTACTCCCGTCTTCAGTGTCACATGATCCTTCACTAATCATTCTAATATGAGGATTTGGGCTCAGGTTTGTTCCTCATAATGTTGCATTTGTGGCTTTCAAAGGCACAGTATGTAATTTTCGCCACTAGAGGTTACATACTCAAAAAAAGGCGTAGCTTTATGACGCCTTGAATGATCATGGAATCATGGGAGTTGTCATCTTCACCTCTATAGCCGGTGGAAAAGAATATTAAAGATTTATTAACGTTACAGTAATATGAAGCAGGGTGGGGCGATTGCTAATGAGAGACAAGCGCGACACACGGCTCAAGAGCTTTTATTCTGCCACAGACGCCGCTTCTGCTTCTTCCGCTCGTGTGTGTGTGTGGTAACATAGCGCTGTTTTATCATATTACACACATTTGAGTGTGTTAAAGTGATGGTAATGCTACTCTGTGTGTTAGCACTTGTTCACACTGCAGTGAGCGAGATCATATCAGGCAGGGTAAAACGTGGTACTCTGTGCGGTAAATCAAGAACACCAGATTTAAACAATAAGACTAACTGTGTTGAGCTGGAGAACAGTGATTAGTTTCTCAGCAATGATCCGAACAGTGTCTGATAAAACACATCAGATATTAAAGCAGCGCTAGTGTTTCCATGGCTTCTACAAAAAAAAAAAATCGAAGGTAATGCAGGTATGCTATCATTGATAGGTGACGCACAGACACGGTCCGAATCCTGGTTAAAATATTTTATTTAAACATTATTGGAAACATTTGGGATAATGCAAGTACACAAGTCAACAAATATGTAACACTGTTCTAGCGGTTTTTGGATATTTAAATTTAAATTTGAATATTTCACATTTGTTTGGTCAGCTGGAGATTATCCTTTGGCCCCTGACCATTCTAACATAAACAGTTAAAATTACAATCATATAATGATCCTCTATGTTCATTGTTTCCATTCAAAGTTGCGAATTTAACTCGTGCACAAAATTGGAGAGAACAAAAACTAAACTGGCTCTAAATATCATGTTTCCTAAATGTCATGCATGTTTTCTTATCGGATAAAACGAATCAAATGAGCCTATACGTTTCTATGCACATTTTTAGATTGTATGCAAATCTTGGTGTTTCCATCCAGCAGTTTTTAATGTGATATCCCAACATGTGCATTCACGAGTTCACACTTACATCAATTAAATAGAGTAAAGATTATGCGTATTTGGCGTACTGTCCGGGGAGGGCTCCGGGCTCGGAAAATTTGCCCGAACCCAGAGTATCCCCCCCCCCGACATGGATAGTTTAGAACTAGATTGCAATTTGTGATTTGTTTTGATATTTATAGCAGTTGATTTAAGTAAGTGCGGAGAAGGGGTCGTGGTGGGATGCTGAGAAACTGTCAATGACAGGAAGGTAAATCGGCTGTCTATATACACCTCCTATCATTGATTAACTGATTAGTTTAATGTGCTCCTCTTGTGTTCCAATTGGGTTAATAATCTGAGCCTGCTCCACCTGTGTTTAATTAGATTTAATTGTTTGCGCGTGCTTCTCCCGAAATTAGTTTGTGAAACTTCAATAAAAGTAGGTGGATGGAAACACAGCTAATGTTTACTCCGTCAGTGGCGGTGTGTGTGCGTAAGATTGCTGACCCCTGCACTAGAGCATCCTGTTGACCACGTCTTCGGCATTTCCTTTAATCTTTCGAAAAAAGTTATTGCACTTAATTCATATCTATTCATAAAAAAGGCATTAGACTTACCAAAACACATCTGTAAAATAAAGGCACCATCATTATAAACAAAATCAAATCATCTGTATTTGTAAAGTGCACGTACATTGAAGAATCCCCAACAGTTTCCCATAGTTCTGGACATAAAACGAGAAAGAAAAACAACCTAAAAGAGTCAGTAAAATGAACCCACAAACAGGACAGGGTGGGATTCAGATCTTGAGTTACTGGACAGGCAACTTACGACGACTTCACCGACTCCACATTGATGTGTTACACTTACTGTTCAAATCTAAAAGAAATCTGATTATAACGCCCCCAAAACTTGATTTTGTACGACTCAATAATTTAATAAAGCACACGATTCCCTCCCTTTGCAACTTCACAGCCTACCTGAGCAGCACTAATACCATCAGTCCTCACTTGAGTTGTCCGAGTCGTCCCAGTCTACCTCTTCCCATGATGCTTTAGCCCTTTGCTCCCAGCTGCGAGCCTGGGCCATGGCTGCTTGCGGCAAAAGCAAGACACATGCTGAAATCCCGGATACGCGGTCCTCGAGGGCTGTTCCGTTCTCCCATCGGTCCTCCTCAGCGTTATATATGTGAACGTACTTCATCCGACTGCCCTTATCATGTGACCTTCCACCCAGGATGTATATGCTTCCATTGAGGACGGCCATACCTGGCTCTCCATGGCCAGCAGGCAACGGGCTCACCACTGACCACACATCTGCTGTTGGGTTGTAGCACGCCACCTACACAGACAGACAGCCAGACACACACACAAAGAATGATCCTCACGTGACGTACATCCAATACTATAATAACTATGTAATTAGATTGATCTGTTTCTTATCAACATGCTTGATTTAGATGCGCGCATCAAACTGCAAAAGTCACATCATTTCAGATAATGAGGCTTTGTTATGTCATAACTGTTTAGAAATGTTAATGGTTTGTCACTAGGTGACGAATCACACTTCTCTGTCTGGCAATCCGATGGACGAGTCTGAGTTTGGCAGATGCCAGGAGAACGGCACTTGCCCGACTGCACAGTGCCAAGTGGAAAGTTTGGTGGAGGGGGGGTTATGGTGTGGGGTTCCAGTGAAAGAACTCCAAGACATTTTGGACAAATTCAAGCTCCCAACTTTGTGGGAACAGTTTGGGGATTCCAGTACCTGCGCACCAGTGAACACAGCAAAAGAGCCCTGACCTCAACCCAATAGAGCAACTTTGTCTGAAAACTTTTGGCAATATAATGTATATCAAAACTATCGACTAAACAAAAAAATGTACTAGCCAGTGGTGATTCTATTGCCAAGGTGTGTGCGTAGAGGTTTGGGTGACAAAGATCTCTGTGAACCCATGAACCAGTGTCTATTTGTTTTTTTTATAAATTATTATTATTTTTATTTATTTATAATAATTTACAATTTAATAAAATAAAGCAATATGGACACTGTACTGTCAGCTAAAAACAGGAAACTGAGGCTACAAATCACACTGGCTCACCAAAACTGGACAATAGAAGATTGGACAAACGTTGCCTGGTCTGATGAGTCTTGATTTCTGCTGCACCGTTCAGATGATAGGGTCTGAATTTTGCGTACCATTTTTGGCATGTAAGCATGGATCCATCCTGCCTTGTATCAGCGGTTCAGGCTGCTGCTGGTGTAATGTATATGGGATATTTTCTTGGCACATTTTGGGCCTCTTAGTACCATTTGAACATCGTTTAAAAGCCAGTCTCTCTGAGTACTGTTGCTGACCATGTCCATCCCTTTATGACCACAGAGAACAATCTTTTGATGTTTATTTCCAGCTGGATAACACACATCTCAGACTGGTTTCTTGAACATGTCAATAAGTTCACTAAACTCAAATGGCCTCCACAGTCACCAGATCTCAATCCAATAGAGCAGTTTTGGGATGTGGTGGAGCGCGAGCTTCACATCATTGATTTATGCAGCCAACAAATCTGCAGCATCTGAATGATGCTATTATGACAATATGGACCAAAATATCTGAGGAATGTTTTCAGGACCTTATTGAAGCTAAGCGATGATGAATTAAGGCAGTTCTGAAAGTAAAAAGGGGTACAACCAGGTACTAGCAAGGGGTACCTAATAAAGTGGCTGTTGAGTGTGTGTGTGGTGTGTGTGTATATATATATATACTACAGGTTCTTATGAGATCACTTGTAATGTATGTATAGCATAACATAATGGAGTGGTCTTCTTGCACTATCACCAAATATGCAAAGCTAAAACCAAAAACAAATGCATGTTGTGTCGTATATTATGTGTTATGGTGTTATGTTATTATATATTTTTGTGATGTTGTGTGATGTTTTTATGTTATGTTATATTGTTGTGTTATATGTTAAGTGTCATGCCATCATGTCATGTTATAGGCTATGGTAAGTGATGTTATTTTAAAGTATGTTATGTTATTCTATTATGTTATGTTGTGTATTTCAGAAGATCAGCAGTGTTGGGGAAAGTTACTTTAAAAATTTATGCATTACAATATTGCGTTACTCCCTTAAAAAGTAACTAAATGCTTTACTTAGTTACTTGTTAAGAAAACGAATGTGTTACATTCGTTTGTGTTACTTTTTTTCACCTGGGCTGTTTTTTTTTTTAAATATAAAAATAAAGTTATTTTTTTTAATCAAATGTAAAGATCCTTTCACACCAAGAGTAAGAAGACTCAGGTAACACTTTACCAATAAAAACCAAAAAATCTAAAGACATTTTTGCATATGGTTTAACTGACTCATTAAAGGTCAGCAGCAAGTACATTGGTCAATAAAGTGAGATTAAACGCATACAACATTTTTATTTATTGAACATATTTAATTATTGGAGGTTTGCATAGTATTCTGATTTTGCATTTCACAGATTTTATTAATTTTAAGGAATACTAAATAATTTTTGTGTGCAAATGAGATAATAAATGCACGCTCACATTTAGCCTAGAACTACAATAACCATCATGTTTACACACAACGACTCCACTCTGACGATTTATCTCAACATTGGGGCAAGAGAGTGATCAGTCAATAAATGGGAAAACAAAGTAACTTGCATTACTTATTTGAAAAAAGTAACTCAGATTTTGTTGTTGTAAATTTTACAAGTAATGCATTACTTTACTAGTTACTTGAAAAAGTAATCTAATTACTTAAAGGGTTACTTCAGCGATTAGCATATGGCTTTGTATCAGTAGAAACCCTGGAGTATATTCAAATGATTGTGCTTTCCCCCCTCATATCCCCCTGAGACAAGAGATTTGTGCATTTTATTTCTGGAAAAATTCCTCCCGTGACGCAAATATCGTCAATTTGCACCATCGGAGGAATTGTTGGCCAGAGGCTAAAGACTACAGCCAGCAGAGGGAGCCATTTCCACATGTTTTCAACTCGCGCGTGGGGGATGGAGATCACACTCAGAGCTCAGCTTGCAGCTGCAGCCTCAGACATTCATGTTTAAACGGTACAGCCAGCAGAGCAATGTAAGTCTTTCAACTTCTCAAACTAATTCCTATGAAAGTTAAGCTTTCAAAGGCATAAACTGAAAACGCGCCAGACTGAACATGCGCTGTGAATCTATGCCACGGACACGTTTACCTCAGCTCTCATCACGAGCTCATCCATGACTGTCAATGTGACTCCTGCAGCGTTTTGGGCTGTGAGAGTCCCTCAGCGGCTAAATCACATATTGAACAGACACGTTCAGTTTTTAATTGTAGTGTCTGTTCTCTAACTGAACTGATTTTATGAAAATGAACGCGGTCGCGGTGGGAAAGTGATCAGTGATTCAGTAATCTAGTAGCGGTGGCTTTGGGAGTGGCCTCATAGGGCAGCAAAGCATTCTGGGATTGTTGTCTTTCATCCCCATGAGACAAAAATACGTTTTCTGTCTCTTCTCAGTCTAGAAAGCACTACATAAAAAAATAATTTCACATTTCTACTACATTAATGACCCAGTTTAAATACAGATTCATCTTCCCAGCGCTGAAGTACTCCTTTAACTCAAGTTGCTTGTAATGAGTTACCCCCAACACTGAAGATCAGTACCTTGAGGACGTCCCGTCGGTATCCACACCCATCGTTGCTGCCTCCGATGACATAAGCGCGGCCATTTATTGCAGCCATGCCGTGCCACGCGCGCTCCACCGGGCCCTCGGCACACATGCTCCAGTGATTGCCACTGGGATCGTAACAGTAGCTCTCCTTCAGATAAGCCAATCCCCGCCGACCACATGCTATGTAGATCTTCCCATCAATCACTGCTCCAGCGTGGGCATATACCTGCACACAGAGGCATAAACATACGCTATGGACATTTAGCTGAATTTTTTTAAAATAATTATGATTTTTTTTTAATGAAGTCTCATATGCTCATTAAGGCATTTATTTGATCAAAAACATGATAATAACATTGTGAAATATCATTACAGTTTAAAATAACTGTTTAGTTATTTCAAACCTCAAATAAAGATTCAAACGGTCAGCTAATTGATTCATGATTCGGTTCGCGTGTCAAACTGCTGAAATAACGTGACATTGGCGATCCGAATCATGAACCAATATGCTGATTAATGACCATTTGAATCTTTATTTGAGGAGTGAAAACAAACAGGGAAGAGAAGACAATGCTGAATAAAGTCGTATTTTTTGTTATTTTTGGACCAAAATGTATTTTAGTTAGAGATTCTAATTAACCCAATGATGTCACATATGAGACCTACTTTGATGATGTTTTTGTTCCCTTTCTGAAAGTACACTTTCATACGGGGTTAAAAATTATCCAAAATAAATGCTTGAGTAAGTACATAACCCGCCAGTGTTTAAAACTATCTGCTTACCGTAGCTCGATTTACAGCAGTAAGCTTGTAATAATGTTTTTAATTCCAGTGGTACTGCTGGATTTCCGCGGGAAATTTAAACATATGTTTGCGTCATTACGCCACATCTGTACACATAAAGAAGGAGCCCCGGTTAGCAGGCTATCGCATGTGAGGATGTTGGAAGTGGAGATAGCCTTTTCTCACACCACTTGATATGATTAAACTTATCAATTTGATGGCAGATCCAAAAAGGTTCAAACGACAGTCACCAGTGACAACTGGAGATTCATCCGTTATAAAATGCAAAAGTCTTCAGACTTTGGAGTGGAAAAAATAGACTTCACCCGGGCGATGCGAAAATAAGGATAATTAAAGGTGGCGTGAACTGCGTGTTTTGAATGGTTTTTCCAGCTTTTTTTCTGCTGGAGAGGTCAGACATTTCAATGATTGAATTAGGCTATGTAACAGTAGCACACCTGTTCGCTTAATTCATGCAGTTAAGGAGTTTACCTTTGTTGTGCCCTTCTCGTTTTGCTATGAGCATTATGGTAACATCAGTTATTTTGTGCTTGCTATGAGAGGGAGCTTCACCTCTACTCCACATTAATGTGTTGGTATATGGCGATTAGAAATTAGACTGCACATAAATGGAAACTTTACTACAGGTAGCCCTAATACACATTAAATGTAGTCACGCAATCCTGATAGCATTAACAGTTTGAAAAAGTATAATTTGCAGTTTGACGTGATATGATAAACGATCGTTAGATTAATCAGATTCAGATTCAGATCAGATTTTGCAGATATTGCAATGCTTTTTTTCTCCTGACAGCTGCACATTTGATTCCTCTGTGCTGTGCCGACCGGGGCACTACTCACGTAAAGTTGATAATTCCGCGAATAACTGCAATTGCAGTTTTCGAACAGAGATGCCGACAAAGAGGAAAAACTACGGACTGCAGCTTTAAACTGTGTTCTAAAGATGAACGGAGCTCTTACGGGTGTGGAACGACATTAGGATCATTAATTAATGACATACATTTCAATTTTGGGTGAACTAACCCTTTAAGGGCCCTATCTTGCACCCAGCGCAATTGACTTTGTACGCCGACGCATGTGTCATTCCTATTTTGCACCCGCTTAAAGCGCGCTTTTCCCTCCACAGAAGCACGTCGGCAAACTAGTGAATGAACTTGTGCTCCCTGGGCGGTTCAGCGCAAAAAAGGAGGCGTGTTCCGGCGCAAACAATCCCTGGTGCTATTTTGCTGTTCCATTAAACAGTTGCGCCACTGACCAGAAAAAAACTTGTCTAAAGTCAGCGGTGCGTTGCGTGTTGTTCTTTATGCTATTTTAAGGGCGCATGCTTCACCATAATGTATGGCGTGCACAACGCGCATACACTTTGCTCATGTAATCTACACAGATGCAACAGTTATTTTTGCAAATCATAAAAAGTTACACTAAAAAAATATTAACACATGAGATGACGGAAATCATTGTGGTGTGCCACGAAGATGTGAAAAAATAGGCATAAATCTAGCTTTAATTATTCAGGCAAATTGTAGTAATTAAGGATCAGACCTGTTTGCCCAATAGTGGCAAGACATATATGTATATAAGGACATCTGACAAATTGGTTTGTCCGTCAAGAACCAGGAAAAAAAATCGACTGAAAAATGGAAAAACTGTTTAACCGACGCCTGTTTAACCGACGCTATTTTGGGTGGGTTTCTCCCATCCCCATACAACACAACTTCTCTGTCTTTCACTGCTCTTACAAGAACATCAGTCTCCTCGGATGTGAACCGCTCCTGGCGTGCGCCAGGTAAATACGCCATAATAATAGCAATCCATAATGGAACTTGCGCACCTTCTTTTAAAGGGAATGTTGGATGACGCTCTGATTGGTTTATTCACGTTATGCCCAAACCACACCTATGAATAATGAAGCTACTTCAGACCAACCCATTTTAGATTTGCACCGGGCGCAAGAGGCATTTATCCCGCCGGGAAAATAACAACAGCGCCGAGACCCGCCCACAAAGTTACTTACGCTTCGCGCTTTGACACTTGCGTTTCAAATCGTTAAAATAGGGCCCGGAGTCTTTTTGGGCTCGTGATCTTTGACACACAGGATTTCTTGTCACACTCGTTTTACCCATATTTGGTGCCACCTATTGTTGCGGGTGTATTATTGACGTTTAAAAGTCTAGACCCTGAATATAAGACAAACATGTTTTTTTCAGATGTATTTCTTAGAAAAAAACATTGTCTTACATGCTGAACAGTACAGTATTTTTGATATTAGCATATCAACAGATAACTGATGTGATTCACAATCAGCAACACTGACAGTCATTTTTGATTTAAAAGTCTTCAGTGTTTTATCCAAAGCGTTCACCTCTCGTTTCAGCGGCGCCACATACTCCCAGGTGTTGGTTTGTGGGTTGTAGCGCTCCACACAGTCCAGCTCATTGGTGTAGTCTCGTCCTCCAATGGTGTAGATATAGTTATCCACCACACAGACGCAGTGATCTGCATGCGGCTGCCGTAAAGACTCGATAGTACACCAGCTGTTGTGGCGGGGATCGTACCTTGATGAGAAGAGAGTGGAGTAAATCAAATACTGTAATGAATCAAATAAAGTAAATGTAAAGTATATCAGTTTCATGTTTATGTTAAATTTATTTTCAGTCCTATTTTTTAGCCATGTATTATTAACAAAGACTTTCAATACTGTCTGATTACCTGTATAAAAGTGAGTTTTTTCATTTTTTATTACTAGAAGCATTTCATTTGAAGCATCACTACAAATAATGTCTTTTTCGGCTGTCTATGCTAAACTAATACAGGACAAACGGAATAATTATTTGATTCTCTGTGTTCGAAACAAAAGACTTCATTGAAATGCTACTCTGTCTCAACCTAACTGACATAACTCATTCAGCAGTTCATGAACGGACCATTGTTTACAACACAAGGCACAATATCTGTTCAGTTTGGCATAGTATATTCCTTTATTTAAAGTGTGTTGCTCTGATGACATGCTTTTAATAAAGGTAATTATAAAACTATATTATAATAATTATATAAAAACTATTCAAATGCACTGTGAATCTAATTACATTTTTAAATGCATTATTTATTTATATTCATTTATTATTTATTTTTACTTCCTGTATAAGCATTTCGTTTCTGTTACATGTATCGACTGCTCTAACAACTGAAATATGCATGTAAATGATTAAAATAACCACAATATTTGAACAAACCTAAGGGATTATTATTATGATTTTAAATCTGCAGAAATGATACTAAGGGCGTTTTCACACCTGAAAGTCCGCACCAAGGTCCGAACCAAAGTTCGTGTTTGGACATTTGGTTCTTTTCGGTTTGCTTTCACATTGCAATTATGTTCACGCTCCAAAGAACTTTACATGACGCACTGGCGTCCTGTCGTCATCATCTCTGTGGGCTGCATCTTAACATTGATTGGTTTGTTAGCGGACGTGCTTCTGACGTCAGTGTGTTGTCAATTCAGCGGCTAACTTTGACAAGAATGAATGAACAGACGCATCGTTGCCAATACTGTTAATATTATGGCATTACTATCTGTATGGCAAGCCGTTTTAGCATTAAATACACCTTCGCATACTAGTCATAAATCAGTTTTGACTAGTCATAATTCCAGTTCCAGATATCTACAATGTGATTGTGACTAGTCATAATATGGATTGAAGATATCTACAATGTTAATTCGACTAGTCATAATATACATTCAAGATATCTATAATGCTATTTTGACTAGTCACATTCTTCCATTGACTTCCATTGGAAAATATTTCCAGATATCTTCAAATGAGTTTTGACTAGTAGAAATTGTAATTAAAGATATCTTTAATTGATTTAATACTAGGCATAATTCTAATTAGAGATATCTCAAATTACAATTGCACTAGTAAAAATTATAATTAGAGATATCTCTAACTGGTTTTTGACTAGTCATAATCACATTTAAGATATCTTTAATTCATCAAATTTAAAGATATCTAAAATACATTTGTAGATATCTGCAAATAATTTATTACTAGTCAAATTATAATTGAAGATATCTTGAATTGGATTTTTGTCTAGGCAAAACTTAATACGAGATATCTTGAATTGGAATTCTTCCTAGTCAAAACTCATTTAAAGATATCTGCAATTTAATTATAGATATCTCTGTCTGATTTTTGACTAGACAGATCTTTCTTTGGAGATATCTGCAATTAGCTTTGTGACTAGGAAGAATATAAATGTAGATATCTGGAATTAACATTTTGACTAGTCAAAACTCCTTTATAGATATCTTAAACATGCATGCAAATATGCCTTAGCTAAGCCACACCTTAAACATTTTATTAACCAATCCTACCGCGGAAACCGTTGTCATCTGCCATTTTGTTTAAGAATTGTATAATAAAAGTCCTGCGTCTTTGGTCATTTTAAGCTGATTTATATAGAAGGAAATCAAACGAATGAAAATAAAAAATGTACCTGGGACATGTGTAAAAGTGACATATAATATGCTGAGAAGATCAAGAAGGTTGTTGTCTAATTCTAGGCTATATATTAAAGTAATAAACAATGTTGAGATGTGCATGCTGTGGATTCAATTGTGTTAGTTTTCATTCCCAAACGAACACATTTAAAGCTAAGCATTTTGCCTTATTTCTGGTGCAACATTACATATGTTATAATTTTAAAATAACTTTTCAACGCACTGGCGCTCACTCAACACAGCAGAATATCCCATCGCAGATCTTTTGCTATAATACAACACACCACTCCCACCTTGTGGATTATTACCTTTATGACACGAGTAAACACAACGCAATGTACTAATCAATATAATCAGTAGCTACATCATGTCAATGTTATTTAAACATTTATTAACCTGTAATCTGTAAAATTTAAATCATTCTTAAATGTTTTTGACTGGGTCTGCTGGAGACATTTAATCATATGCATCCAAATGTTGTCACTCGTCGATTATTGGTGGACAATGTCCTCACGTCACAACCCTACACAACAGCGCAGATTTGACTAGGAGCAGGTACAATTCAGATATCTTAAAATAGAGTTGTGTATCGCAAGCCATTTTAACATTTAAACCTTTGTCTGACTATCTATAAATATATTTAAAGATAGTAACAATTGTATTTTGACTAGTGATAATTATAATTCGACTAGTCAAAATGACAATTAGAGATATCTGCAATTATAATTGCACTAGTAAGAAATCTGATTCGAGATATCTCTAAATACATTTCGACTAGTCAAAACTCTATTAAAGATATCTGTAATGAGGTTAGAGATATCTTCAATAGACACGTCACACATACGCAAAGGTAATTAGAGATATCTCTAATTCAATTTCGACTAGTCACAACTCTATTTTAAGATATCTGAATTGTACCTGCTCCTAGTCAAATCTGCGCTGTTGTGTAGGGTTGTGACGTGAGGACATTGTCCACCAATAATCGACGAGTGACAACATTTGGATGCATATGATTAAATGTCTCCAGCAGACCCAGTCAAAAACATTTAAGAATGATTTAAAAAAAGATTACAGGTTAATAAATGTTTAAATAACATTGACATGATGTAGCTACTGATTATATTGATTAGTACATTGCGTTGTGTTTACTCGTGTCATAAAGGTAATAATCCACAAGGTGGGAGTGGTGTGTTGTATTATAGCAAAAGATCTGCGATGGGATATTCTGCTGTGTTGAGTGAGCGCCAGTGCGTTGAAAAGTTATTTTAAAATTATAACATATGTAATGTTGCACCAGAAATAAGGCAAAATGCTTAGCTTTAAATGTGTTCGTTTGGGAATGAAAACTAACACAATTGAATCCACAGCATGCACATCTCAACATTGTTTATTACTTTAATATATAGCCTAGAATTAGACAACAACCTTCTTGATCTTCTCAGCATATTATATGTCACTTTTACACATGTCCCAGGTACATTTTTTATTTTCATTCGTTTGATTTCCTTCTATATAAATCAGCTTAAAATGACCAAAGACGCAGGACTTTTATTATACAATTCTTAAACAAAATGGCAGATGACAACGGTTTCCGCGGTAGGATTGGTTAATAAAATGTTTAAGGTGTGGCTTAGCTAAGGCATATTTGCATGCATGTTTAAGATATCTATAAAGGAGTTTTGACTAGTCAAAATGTTAATTCCAGATATCTACATTTATATTCTTCCTAGTCACAAAGCTAATTGCAGATATCTCCAAAGAAAGATCTGTCTAGTCAAAAATCAGACAGAGATATCTATAATTAAATTGCAGATATCTTTAAATGAGTTTTGACTAGGAAGAATTCCAATTCAAGATATCTCGTATTAAGTTTTGCCTAGACAAAAATCCAATTCAAGATATCTTCAATTATAATTTGACTAGTAATAAATTATTTGCAGATATCTACAAATGTATTTTAGATATCTTTAAATTTGATGAATTAAAGATATCTTAAATGTGATTATGACTAGTCAAAAACCAGTTAGAGATATCTCTAATTATAATTTTTACTAGTGCAATTGTAATTTGAGATATCTCTAATTAGAATTATGCCTAGTATTAAATCAATTAAAGATATCTTTAATTACAATTTCTACTAGTCAAAACTCATTTGAAGATATCTGGAAATATTTTCCAATGGAAGTCAATGGAAGAATGTGACTAGTCAAAATAGCATTATAGATATCTTGAATGTATATTATGACTAGTCGAATTAACATTGTAGATATCTTCAATCCATATTATGACTAGTCACAATCACATTGTAGATATCTGGAACTGGAATTATGACTAGTCAAAACTGATTTATGACTAGTATGCGAAGGTGTATTTAATGCTAAAACGGCTTGCCATAGTTGTGACTAGTCGAAACTGAATTAGAGATATCTCTAATTACCTTTGCGTATGTGTGACGCGTCTATTGAAGATATCTCTAACCTCATTACAGATATCTTTAATAGAGTTTTGACTAGTCGAAATGTATTTAGAGATATCTCGAATCAGATTTCTTACTAGTGCAATTATAATTGCAGATATCTCTAATTGTCATTTTGACTAGTCGAATTATAATTATCACTGTCAAAATACAATTGTTACTATCTTTAAATATAATTATAGATAGTCAGACAAAGGTTTAAATGCTAAAATGGCTTGCGATAGCAGCACCAACTATACTCGAGGCAAATTCACCAAATGAACGTCCTCGTTGTGCAAACATTTTAACGGCGCCGACAGGAAAGGAGGAGCTCCAAGAAGATAGGCTTTTTAGCCAAACAATGTATTTTATTTTATAGTTATGTTTAAATATTATAATGTTATTTTTAAATTTCATCTAGGCTATATTGATTATGAAACGTGCACAGATGTGCAATATATGTCAAAGACATCGAGTCAGAAATAATTTTGACCACTTCATTAAGTTTTGAAAGCTTTGTATTTTGTATCTTAATTTTAATAAATGTTTCATCGTTTGCCTGAATTTAATAAATAAGCTTAAATAAATAATATAGCAGACATCCCGTGACGGAGTGATCATTTGCGTTGCACATGAACTGGAGCGGTCAAGCAGAGCACACTGTTCACGCGAGCTGACTACACGCGGTTCTGTTTAAAATGCTGCGCGCTCCATCACTGCGCCGTCTGCGTGTGCTGTGAGTTTAATCTGTGTTTTTTCACTAATCCTACACCATAACTTCCTGTAAATGGTCTGAAAGTCCGAACTATACAGAAAATGCTTTCACACAAGAAAAGAACCGAACCTTTGTTCAGTTTGGTCCGGACCGAGACTACCTCTTTTCGTCGGACCAAATTTCGTCTGTATGGTCCGGACCATGGTCCGAGGGAGGTTTCACACATGTAATCTTGGTTCGTACCAAACTGAAAAGTCCGAAAATCCGGACCAAACAAGGTAGGTGTGAAAACACCCTAACTGTCCCACTTGACAGTTTCCCTGATTTCAGCCAGTTAAGCATTATATATATATATATATATATATATATATATATATATATATATATATATATATATATATATATATATATATATATATATATATATATATTTGGAATGAATGAAACGCATAGAGATGTGATGTGTGTAAATTTTCCCAGTATCACCGACTGGGCTTTTAAATCACTCATTCTATTCGAACCGAAAGGAACATATGCACACGGCTGGTCCGGCATTAATAACGGAGCCGAGCAAAGGGAGTGCTTTCAATGAATTCCTATATGAAAGTTAAGCTTCCATATACATAAACTGAAACCGCGCCAGTGCGGGCACATTGTGAATGACAGCTCGTCAGTAAATGCGCGCTCTGTGCGGCCAAGCAGATTTTAGTTTTGGTTTTGAATTAGTGCCAATTCGGGGCGGGTTGCTTGAACTGTGGGTTCATTAGCCTATTATCTTAATGAAAAACACAACAACACGCAATGACAAACTCACTTACTTTTACATTTCACTTTGAAACCAAATCTTCCGACATCATCTTGTCTTTTTTTTTTTTATTATTGTATGGAAAATCCCATAAAAAAAGGCCATTACATTTTTCCTCTCGCGCACCCCCTGGTGGCAGCTCGCGTACCCCTGGGGGTGCGCGCACCACACTTTGGGAATCCCTGCATTAGAGGATAGCTGACAGCCTTGAAGCCATGCAATCCTTTCTCTTCATAAAACCTCGATTAGCCTAAACTTTGATGGATAGATAATGTAAATAGATCCCATGCTGCAGTTTAGTAACCATACAGTTTGAGAAAAATGGTAAGAGTGACTTTCATTTTAATAGGCATTTCAGTTGTCTTACGTTAATGTTTTGTTCTGTCAGCTTGGGCCATTTTTAGTAGACCTTTGTTCATTTAATTTCAGTTGGCTATTTGATTATCTGATGCTCTCGACTGTAAACATTTCAGAATGCCTTCCTACAGTTTAATAAAAGCGGGCTTTCCACACAAACAAACGTACATGTGTCATTAGTATATGAGGAAAAAAAGTGATTTTAACTGTCGGGCTCGGACATAAATATCTTAATGCCTGTCGGGCTCGGGTCGGGTTCGGTTACTGCTCTGTCGGACGCGGGCCGGGCTCGGACAGAAAAATGCGGCCCGATCCGCACTCTATTGTGCATCCCTCCCTTTTTCACCTGGGCTGGGCTTGCTTGTTTGGTTTATAAGTTCTATTTTTGGCAAACGTAAAGGCCCTTTCAGACCAAAGGTGAAATGAATAAGCCTTAGGCTGAAGGAAATGCAAATTCACATCTCTAACCTTTCAGCTCTGCTGCCATTCTGGATTGCAGAAGAAAGTTTAACTCTCTTACTTCAGCAATAAAAACAAAACAATACCTCAGTTTTGCTTATTCGTATGGTTGAATTGGATTGTCAAAGGTCGGTATCAAAGACATTATTAATAAAGTGAGATTAAATACATAAAGTAGATATGTGTAATTTAACATGTAATTATTGCAACTTTGTTTTGTTATTTACTGAATGTGTTTTTGTGCAAGTGAGATCAGTAAATGCCTGCTCACATTGGCCCTCATTTATCAAAAGTGCGTACACCAAATTTCCAGCGTACACCTTGCGTACACCCAAACCCATGGTGACTTTGAGATTTATCAATATGGACGTTGGCGTACGGCACGCTCAAATCCTACGCCAGCTCAGGAGGTGGTGTACGCACGTTTGAGTTAGTGGGAAAATGCGCAGAAAAGCAATTCCTAACACCACAAAACGCACTGACAAAGATATGCTATACTATGACCCACTTTTAAAAACCACAACACCAACATTCAGTGTTTATTTTTGTGCAACATGAACGTCAATGTTTAATTTGTGTGACTTTACCAAAGCGTTTGATCTGTAGGCATATGTATTCCTCCAGTTGCGAGCCTGTGCGCTTTACCTGACGTTTCAGGCCCGCGTGGCCCGGCAGCTGCGCACGGACTGGGACTAAAATAATTCAGACTGACAAAATAAAAAAAATGACCTTCTTCTTTTAAATAATAATAAAATCAATAAAAACGACATTCTTCTTCTGAATAACAAGCGTCATTAAGAATAATAATCATAATAATAATAAGAATCTTACAAATCGTCATGTAATTATTAATGTGAATGAATCTTACTCCACATCACATCATCATCACTATTGTACACCCCAATACATGTGCCGTGATACGAAATTAAATGCTAATTGTTTCAAAACGTGCTGTAAAATAATGCAATGTGATGGTAATTTATCATCCAAACAGCTATTTAAACTGCTGGGGTGCGCTTCTCAACCCCCCACACTATTAACAGTACTCGTAATTTGGGTCCATATTTTGTTTTTGTAGGTGCCTTTAATCCCACTCTTTAAACTCCTAAATAAAACAATTTCGTTTTTTTTTCACTTCCCTGGTGATGGTCTCGATGGACGCGTCTCAATCATCTCTCTAGTTCAGTAGTCAGAGCACTGATCAGGGAGTCAGCCCATTGACTTATGTTCTAGTCAGTGCCCTGACTAGTGGACTAGTGAGATGATTGAGCGCGCCCGATCTCCACGTCGAAGAAGTTTTGCTTCTTTGCCGTCTTCTGTGTGTCCATGGCGTAAAATGAGGGCGTGGGAGAGGCGGAGACTTGAATATATAGGGGCGTGTTATTCTAATGACGATCGTTTTCAGCCGCCACATTTATTAAGGGCAAGTATTGCGTACACCTGGATTGCAGAGGTACGCACAGCTTCATAAATCAGGCGGTGAGAGGAGTGTAAGCATAATCTTACGCCAACATATACACCAGTTTCTACGCAAGATTGATAAATGAGGGCCATTTAGTCTACAAATACAATAATCATCATGTTCACACACACGCCTCTGCACAGACTCCTGATTTCTCTCAACATGGGGACAGGATGTCAGAATTATGTTAAGTTTCCTTATTTGTTTTGTTCATGTTCCTGTATTTCCTTGCCGTTTAGTTCCTTTTTCTTACCAAGTTCTCTTTGTTTGTTACCTTGGTTCCTAATTAATCCCTCCTTTGGTTATTTTTGCTCTTTGTCAGTTCTTGTTGTGTACTTAATGTGGTTATTTTCATTGCAAGCATTCTCCGTGATTATTATTTAAAGTATCTATTTGGACTTCCTGCGGCACGCATTCTATTAATACCATGATCTACGTGACATACAGGCAATAAATGGCCAAACAAATTAAATTTGGGTTACTTATTTGAAAAAGTTACTCAGATATTTTGTTGTAAATTTAAAAGTAATGGTGTTACTTTACTAATTACTTGAAAAATGCAATCTGATTATGCGTTACTTGTAATCAGTGTTGGGTGTAATGCAGTACTTAGTAATGAATGAATTGCTGTAATTTAACTGAAAAAGTAATGGGTTATTCTTAATTTTTCTGATTGTATTAAATACTGTATAGAATTTAAAACAGTGGATTTAATATACAATTTTAAATGTCTAATGTTAAAATGTATGTTTTTAATGTAATCTTCTCCCTTTAAATACTTTGGTCAGTTTATGCAATTTTATATTATTAATTTGAAAGAAAAAAAAGAGCAGTTTCATGTCCAGTTGTGTTGTTCAACTGGTCGAAGTTGATATGGGATTTAGAAAGAACTTAATAATAAGTAATGTAATCCTTTTCAGAAACAGTAGTCAGTACAGTAATCTAATTACACTGTTGAAGATGTAATTAGTAGATAATGAATTACTTTTTAGAGGAACTTACCCAACACTGCTTGTGATGCATTACCTTCAACAATGTACAACAGTGGTACAATTAACAGGAAGTGGAAACACACTATAACAAACACTAATTATAAATGATTTTCCCTCATAGTTTTTGATGTGAGCCACAGAGGACATATCATGTCAACCATATCAAGAGCAGTGTTATTTATGTACTATTATTTTGAATTCATTTTTATTTGAATTTTAGTTAATCACTTTGTTATGTGCTTTAGTCCTCTTTATTTATTTAAATGTATTTTAATGTTAGTTTTCCTCATTTTAGTATGTCTACTTAAAAAAAAATAGAAAGGAAAAAACTCAAAATAAGTTTAAGTTTTTCATCTAACATTTATATTTTATTTCAGCGTTATTTAAACTAACTTTTAATAGTTTTATTTAACAATATCATCACTGATCAAGAGCTCTGCATAACACTGTGAAGAGATGTAAATACTCAAAAAGAAGCCAATTTGGATTTTGTCAAAATGCATGATAGTGATGAGAAAATGATTTGTGGTAAGATACCACAAAAATACTACATTTGTTCAGTCAGGAGTTTACTAAAGCCCACAATCAAAAGCACTTCCTTAAAGAAAATCGCTTCTTGTTCTCTAATTTACTTCCTTCAGTTACTTCTGCACTAGTCTTTTGAAACTTGGCACTGCAATATTGTGAGTTTTTGGCTCTGATGCAAGAAATTGCTTGTGCATTTGTAAGTTATATATATATATATATATATATATATATATATATATATATATATATATATATATATATATATATATTTCTCATTAATGCAATTATCTAATCAACCAATCACATTACAATTGCTGCAATGCATTTAGGGGTGTGGTCCTGGTCAAGACAATCTCCTGAACTCCAAACTGAATGTCAGAATGGGAAAGAAAGGTGATTTGAATGGATTTGAATGAAAGGTGAAAGAATGGTTGTTGGTGTCAGACGGGCCGTTCTGAGTATTTCACAATCTGCTCAGTTACTGGGATTTTGACACAGAACCATTTCTAGGGTTTACAAAGAATGGTGTGAAAAGGGGAAAACATCCAGTATGCAGCAGTCCTGTGGGCAAAATGCCTTGTTGATGCTAGAGGTCAGAGGAGAATGGGCCGACTGATTCAAGCTGATAGAAGAGCAACTTTGACTGAAATAACCACTCGTTACAACCGAGGTATGCAGCAAAGCATTTGTGAAGCCACAACACACACAACCTTGAGGCAGATGGGCTACAACAGCAGAAGACCCCACCGGGTACCACTCATCTCCACTACAAATAGGAAACAGAGGCTACAATTTGCACAAGCTCACCAAAATTGGACAATTGAAGACTGGTAAAATAATGCCTGGTCTGATGAGTCTCTATTTCTGTTGAGACATTCAGATGGTAGAGTCAGAATTTGGCATAAAACAGAATGAGAACATGGATCATCATACCTTGTTACCACTGTGCAGGCTGGTGGTGGTGGTGTAATGGTGTGGGGGATGTTTTCTTGGCACACTTTAGGCCCCTTAGTGCCAATTGGGCATCGTTTAAATGCCACGGCCTACCTGAGCATTGTTTCTGACCATGTCCATCCCTTTATGACCACCATGTACCCATCCTCTGATGGCTACTTCCAGCAGGATAATGCACCATGTCAAAAAGCTCAAATCATTTTAAATTGGTTTCTTGAACATGATAATGAGTTCCCTGTACTAAAATGGCCCCCACAGTCACCAGATCTCAACCCAATAGAGCATCTAGGGGTGCACCGATCCGATATTAGGATCGGATATCGGCCGCGATACTGACGACAAAGCTGGATCGGAAAAATGAACAGATCCACAGGCCGATCCAGGTGTTTGTTTTTTTCGCAGCAGAACTACGTCATTCGTCAGTTTCACGTGTGTCGCATGCTCGAAGCAACATGGAGCGAGCCAGAGAGTCGGATGTGTAGAGATATTTTATGCTTACCTTGCCAACTAGTTCGTCTGTCGGCAATACTACCAATTTAATCCAGAAACACCATGTTAAAAAGCACGCTGCATTCCTGCAGCTTAGCAAACACTAAAGGAGTGGACAATATAGCTCAGCAACTGACTTTGCACTATGCAAAGGATGAATTTAGTGTAAGTGACTGATAGTGGATATGGATAAAGGCTAATGTAATGAACTGACGGTAACGACATGCTGTTGACGCTCGCACATCTTGAGGAGAAATCAATAAAGCGCCGCTCACACATAGTAATTTCAGCAAACATTCAAAATGTTACGTTTTATCTTTTTTATAACATATGATACAGTTAAACAACATCACACAACCAAATGGGCTGTTTTCCTGAATACCATCACGATTGAAAATGTCACTGATTTCCTATGACAGCTCCATAAACAATCATTAACATTAGTTACTTGCATTTTAGATGCAATATTGAGTCTTTTTGTTCCATTTCAGCTGCGAAAATAGTTCCAAACAAAAATTCCAAGCAACAAAGTTCCAAACAGCAGAACCATAAAACGTCTCACGTGTTTTGAATGATTCAGTGGTTGAATCAAAGACTCAATAACCTGTTCGTAAACGACTGCCTCATTCTTAAAGGAATCAGTCGTTTGAATGAATCGTTTGAATTAATGACTCAATGACTCACTCATTAAGACTCACCTACTGCCACCTACTGATGGTTTAGTTTCCTATATTTTTCAACATTTATTTTGTTTATTCAAAAATACAAATCACATAACATTATTTAATGCAGCAGTAATTTTTCTGGGTAAATCATTTAATTTGATTGGTAACATCCTTATATGTATAGATCAAATTTAAGAGTATAATATGAAACCTGAAGCATAGCTTATATTTAATAAGATTAGGGGAAAATGCCCTTTATAAAGGTAAAATATCACAAATATGCAGATTTGAAATATGTCAAAGCTGATTGAACACTAACTGTGAGTGAATATTGCTTCAGAATAAGTTATATTTACAACACACACACACACACACACACACACACACACACACACACACACACACACACACACACACACACACACACACACACACACACACACACACACACACACACACTTTTTACTCGGACAAGTGAATTATCATTTTACTTATCCGAAGGACAGACATGAGCATGCTTAATGTCAAGCCCTAAACTATATTTTAGATTTGAATGCACAATTGTTTTTTAAATAAAAAAGAATTCAACACTTTGCATACATCTGTTATTTTGTCTTATTATCTTGATTTAGTAAAGTCTGGTGCCTTTAGTCTCTTCAAGGAAGGTGTACAGTTTATTATTAATTTAACAATAGTATCGGATCAGTATCGGGTATCGACAGATACATAAAGCCCAGGCATCGGTATCGGTATCGGGACTGAAAAAGTCGGATCGGTGCACCCCTAGGTGGACCGGAAGCTTTGTGCCCTGGATGTGCATCCCACAAATCTCCATCAACTGTAAGATGCTCTCCTATCAATATGGGCCAACATTTCTAAAGAATGCTTTCAGCAGCTTGTTGAATCAATGCCATGTAGAATTAAGGCAGTTCTGAAGGCGAAAGGGTTCAAACACAGTATTAGTATGGTGTTCCTAATAATCCTTTAGGTGAGTGTATAGTTTAATATATCATATGCATGTATTTTTTGTAAAGTTTCTAGAATGTTTCTAATCTTTAGCCCATCATGTGCAAACAGAAATAACTGATGATGTGCATGTCTATAATTGTCAGTTTCTTTATGCAGAGGTCACTGGATTCATATTTGACTTCATTTGAAAATCTTGGAACCAATTTTTAAACTATGAGTGGTCACCCAATTATACTGATCTCAGATTTGGATATATAAATCCAATAATCCAATCTGCATTTATTAGATTATATTGGCCTCTGATTTGGATATAATACAAATCCAATAATCCCAAACACAAGGCCATACGGGAGTAGCTTAGGTTCAAATTGAATGTCCTGCAATTCCCAAATCAAACACCTGATCTCCAACTTGAATAATGTGAAGCACAATCTGACTGCAAAGCTGTGACACACCAAACCGACAAAAGTAATGCAATGAAAGCTGAATGTGTTGTCACTTCGCTTTGTGTGTGTCTGCTGAGCTAAAAAGCTAACAGGCAACTAGCATGTGTGTTCTGGACATGTGTGTAAGGAATTAACTGTCTATATCAGCAGGTATCAATCGTCTATATTCATCATTTTAATTTTAGACGGCTCATGTCGTTATGAAAGTATTCGTGCATTGGAAGGCACAAGTAAGATGAATTAAAATTAGAACAGCCTTCTGTCTTTGTAGCCTTCACTGCTTTGCTTGCTTTCATCACTTTCATGTTTATTCTTGTGCACTTCTTTGCTATAACTGAACAGCCAATCAGAGTTCTGTCTGGCGACGGTGTGGAAAAAACCACAAACAACGCTGACAGATGCGAAACACTGGCCAGCAGCTGACTGTCATCTTGGTGTGTGTTATGCCTGCTAAAGATTTTGGCGATCCTATAAGTTCATTACAAATCACACTGTACGACATGGATCTAATAAACTTGGATATGACCAAAGTCCCTTTAAGACAAGTCATTTCATTCGGCGGCCATTTTTGAAACGCCTCTCAGGCATGCGAGTGCAGCTTCTATCTCTTTAAATGAAGAAACATCAAATTTATTTAAGTTTTTTTTTTTTTATATATTACATTTAAGAGAATATAGAAGAATGGAAGAGAATATTGGAAAAGAGGCCACCTTGGCATGCCACTTTTGCAAATGGAGCTCAAGGTATGGAGGTTTTTAGCGCCATGTCGCGTTGATCAATACACCATTTCATGTTGCATTTTTATTGGCTAGTCGGTAGACGTACGTCGTAGCAGCAAACAGGCCATCCTTTAGCCCCTCTCACTGTAAGCCGTAGGACCATCGTTTAGGAGCCATGACCACAGAAATCGCCACGATTGGTCATTTTATGTCTGGCACATCCCAAAATCGCACAGTGTGTACCAGGCATTAGGGCCCTAAGAATGTTAAATATTAAAGGGGTGGTTGATTATGATTTCACTTTTTATTTTTATTTTAGTTAGTGTGTAATGTTGCTGTTTGAGCATAAAAAATATCTGCAAAATTACGATGCTCAAAGTTTAAAGCAAAGGGAGATAAGCAAAGGGAAGCTTTTTAAGGACTAAAACAAACGGGTGGTAGGGACTACACAAGCTTATTCATGGGTTAGTGACATCACTAACCCTGAAATTTACATAAATACCCCCTCCCCCCATGTTGAGGGGGGCTATGGGCCATGTGGAGAAAAGGAAGAGTTGTTGTAGTCGAGCACATTTTGGAGTCGCTCAAGCTGTCGTACGTATTTCACATTTATTGATACAGTATGAAAACAAATGCAATAGCATGTCATAAAAGCAAGATGAAAACATATCTTACAACTGTTAATTTGTAAAAAATCAACCGTAATGCAGCACTTACCGCCAGCATCGAGATTCGGCACGGAAGCCGCTGGTGTTCTTGTCTCCTCCAACCAAGTACACAAAATCATTGAGTACGGCGATGCCCATGTTGGACATGCGAGGAGCGCGTTCTGCAGCCAGACTACGCCACTCCCCCCAGGAGGGGTGAAACACCTGGAACCGCTCTTCATTGTCCACCAGTGCGCTAGATGAATACATGCCACCAAATCCCAGAATGCACCGGGAGCTGCAGCGAGGCTGAGTGAGTGGGGTTTGCATCACCGGCTGCCATAGCTCCTGACTGTGGTACCGTAGAGCGGCGGCCACAGAGTCCCGCAGCGAGCACGGTTTTAACCGGCTGTGCAAGCGCTGCAACACATGCTTCTCCATCAGACAGAACCGCACCGCTTCCAACATCCGCAACGGATCCTAAAGGAAGAGTTCACTTGTTATAGACATCGCCAGTGGTGGACGAAGTATACACTGATTTAAGTAGCCTATTGAGTAAAAGCACAGATACCCTATTAAAATTTAACTCCAGTTAAAGTATAGGCCTAAGTCCTAGTTTTCAGTTTTACTTGAATATACAAAGACAAAAGCTTTAGTATTCAAAGTAACAAGTACTGATTGATGAACTATATATTTATTCTTGTCAGCCCAGCACTAGTCTAACTAGTCAGTAGTCAGTACTAATAAGAAAGATTTATGCATACAATTGTATTGAAAATCTGAGTAATTATGTGGCAACAAATTAGGGCTACATGATAAATTGTATTTATACAGCTGTGGAAAAAATAAGAGACCACTTAACATTAATTTCTGAATTTTTTTCAGAGCTGTATATTTTAATCGTGGAAATGATTTTTGCTTCTTTCAATCGATTAAAAATATTCATTGTGATATTTGCACTGCTGATTAATAGTGCTGAAAAGGTTTTTTTTTGGGTCACATTGCATTGGCAACAAGCCTCCACTCTCTTTGCAGCTTGGGGTTGCCAGATGTCAAGAGAATAAATCCCCCAAACAGGGCTTTTCTCTTAAAATAATACATTTTACACCCAGTGTTTTACTTAATCTTGTTAATCTGGCAATACTGGGCTACAAAAGTGCTGATGATCTGACAACACTGACGAACATGTATGCTGAAGTTTAGCGAGTTTGTTGTGAAATTCTTCCTGAATTAAAATATCATACAGACAGTATTGTTTTCATTCATGTGTGTATGATTTGCTGACCAAACCTTCTCTGTGATGAACTGTAATAAATCCAAACGTGACTCTTGACTATATTGTCAGTGGTCATCATTATCTGATATTAAATTACAAAGCACTCCCCAAGTTGTATATCAATGGTATATAAAGTTCAATTTACTCTTATCAATAGAATTGTACGTAATATAATTGTTTTGTATTGATTTCCTGTGTGATGACGCTATCATAGTTAGTTGGTTAAATGGGTTTACCTACCATCCTATTAAAATGAGAGTAATCATAATTTACCTAAATATACAGACAGTGACACGCAAATTATGTCATTTATACCATTTGTGCATTTCAGCTTAAACAGCTGGCCCTTTTACAGCAGAATTACTACACAAATAACTGACAGTCATGACCTAAATATGATTTAATTTAACATAATCAATACTAAAATAAAATTGCATGCACATTCAAGCATTGAGGACGATTACCTACTCTTTGCTCATTCTGATCGGATCAGCGCATCAGCGTTGATTTGAAAACAGCTGTGGATCAGTCAGATTCAGGAATGAATCGTTCAGTGTTATTAGAAAACATTTCAGTAGGTTTATAAGAATAAATCAACTCATTCATGAATCGGACATCGCTCTTGCGTCTCAGAGGGGGTGGAGAGTTCTTCACTTAGAAATAACGATAGGCGATAGGTTTTTATGGAATGTAGTGGAGTAAAAGTTTCCAAAAATAAAAATACACTGATTAAGAACTAATCCTTGAAATATATACTTAAATAATTTTTTCTCACTCTGGCTAGTGGTTTTCCAAAGTCACTAGCCACTTAGCATTTTCACTGGCCACAATTTTGATACCAAGGGGAAAAACTTACATATAGATATTTTTAATATTAGCTAATAAGCAGGCTGCTGTCACTTTAAGAACTGACGCACGGATCCATTATACTGTTAGACATGCGGTTCCTTTCTCAACTGTTTGCTTTCACTTCAAACAGAACTGACTGTGTTTACATGAATACTCGCAAAGACCAGCATTGTAAAATGATGCCCAATATGCTCAATCCCACACCCAACTTCAAGCCCTGTAACATCAACAATATTCATCTGGAGCAAATGAAGCGAGTGAGTGAGAGGAGGAGGGTTTGTGTGTGTCACTCGCTGTTGGAGAGATGAGAGAGAGAGAGAGAGAGAGACTTTTTAAAAGTACTATAATTGAAAAATGTAAATATTATATATAAAATTCAACCTGCCACTGCTGAAATCCATCCGCATTTGGTGGGTGTTAATGTCAAGCCCTGTTTTTTACGGTCCACTACTGGATATATCACTAACCGTACACTAACCCATCTGTTTCTCACCTGAAGGCAAACCTCCTCCTTCTCCACCTGTTCAGGGGTGTAATGGTAGTGCAGGGCTGCTTCAAACACCTCGTTCTCCGAGCTCACCTCCAGCTCGTTGCTGGAAAGGACACTCAGGATCTTTTCCGCAGGAAGTTTTCGATACACGGGGGTCCGCGAGAAAGTCTGGATGTTCTTGAGCAGATATGAGCGGATTTTTTCACCGAGCTGGTTCAGCCCGTATATGTCGGCGAGCTTTTCCACCTCCAGGATGTTGTCATCATCCAGCCAGGAGAAGAGGAAGTCGCAGCAGAAGCCGATCACGTCTTGAACCTGTAGCAGAGTGGCCGCGCACAGCACTTCCTGCACCGTGTCCAGCTCCAGCTCCAGCTCAGAGGTGTAGATGAAGTCCAGCAGTTTCATCATGGCCGTGTATGTGACTCCATGAACAGGGATCTCAGTTTGCTGCATCTCCCGCAAACCGCCGGCAAACATACCCCTAAACACACAGAGAGGAAAGCAGCACTGTACAGGGGAACAATAATCATGTAGCTCAATCTTTGAAAATCACGCATGCTATACGGAGCCGTGTGGGCAACTGCTCTGACATGTGGTGCAGCGGTTGCACTTCTGGTGACCCGAGTTCGAGTCCCGGCTCAAGGTTTTTTTCCAGTCCAATTCCCTTCTCTCCTCTCCCATGATTTTCTGTCTGTCCTCCTACTGTCCTATCCAAATAAAGGGCGAAAAAGCCCAAAAATATAACTTTAAAAAAGGAAAGAACACCATGTATGATACATAACTATCACAATAAATATATTAGTGCTGTCAAATCAATTAATCGCAATTAATCGCATCTAAAATAAAAGTTTGTGTTTACATAATATAGGTTATGTGCGTGTATTGTGCATAATTATTATGTATATATAAATACACACAATGTGTATATATACTTGTGTAATATTTGATAAATATTTGCATGTATGTACTATATATATTTATATAATTTATAATATATATAAATATAACAAAAGATTCTTAAATATAGAACAGTTTGCTTCGTACTTTCAGTTTAACAGCATTAAAGAGGATTTGTTATCTTTCAGCTGAAGAGTGTATATGCATTTCAACACATTGTAGAAACTCATAATGTAATAACTTTTCAAATTGTAATCATTTTCTCAAAATGTAATACAATCTTGAACTCATAATGAAATAATTTTTACATCATGAGAAATGTATTACATTATAAACTCACTAAAAACGTCATATTTGTATTATTGTACTAAACATTTTTTTTAATTCCTTTTACAGTACATTTTAAAAATCTAAATCCAGTCTTAACCTGCCTACAAAATCCACCAGTTTACTGATACTACAATTAGTATAAGACTGGCTTTAGATAGATAAATAAGAAGTACTGTAAGGGAATTTAAAAGCTATTACAATAAAGAAAGTAAGACATTTTTGGGGAGTATATAATTTAATAATTTTCACATAATGTAAAAATTGCTATAGATTATTAGCTCAAGATTTTAATACAATTTGAACATTTTATTATTATAATAATAGAATAATTATTACATTATGTGTAGTCATTACATGTTGAGTTGCTACACACATTCTTTGTCCATAAATATATACATTATTAAACATGTTCTTCGTCCACAAAATAAATGCACGTCTCTGAATGAGCGTATATTTAAAGCTGCACTATGTAACTTTTCCATCCGCTAGAGGGCGCCTATTCAAAACAAAGGTGTAGTTTGCCAAATTTGGGCTCAGAATCTTGGGACATGTGGTCTTCACCTCACAGCCGGTGGGCACCGAGTGTTGAGGAGCTGAGTGGAGCTGGAGCGATTGTCAATAAGAAGAAGACAACACACGCCTCACAAACAACGGGACTTTTATTATGACGGGACACTTGCCGGCGCCATTTCCGCTTTTCCGGTCATGGGTTACGAGGTAACGTAGCTCTGTTTATCATATCAGATACATTTAAGTGTGCTTAAAATGATGTTATGACGTTACAATAAACCAGGGGTTTCGCCAACTGGCGGACTCCAGTCCGGATCCGGACCGCGAGATGCATCCATCCGGACCGCTAAGCTTTTTGACGTAATGGAATAAATAAATGCCAAATGCGATTTAAAAAATAAATAAATAAATAATCACATTTATATCAGGCAGCTCAGTAGAACCGTTTTTTCCTATGTTGCTCAGCTCTGCGTCTCAGGTATCTTACACCGGACGCACACATTATATACGCACGAGCTCAGTTTTGAATCGACTTTTGACAGAAGAACTGCACGATGGGTGGATCTTGTAGCACAGGGTGAAATCAGTATGTACATGGACGATTTGAGGGAAACATAATATAAATTTAATAAATCGTGCAGCTCATGGCGTGTCCGTTTTTATTTCGGCTCCCATGTTCAGGGCCGTACCCACCATTGAGGTCCCCGAGGTCCGGACCTCGGTAATTCTCCGAAGTGTACATAATAAAAGTTACAAAATAATATCCTATTAAAGCGGCGTGTACAAACAGGTGTTCTCGCCTCGCGTATGTTTTCAATTGTTTCCAATGGATGCGCCGCACTTTTCAATAGCGCCAACAGCTGGCAGGTTTTGTCCATTTTTACACGTTGAGCGTCCACAGTTCAACTTTGGGTGAACATCAATGTCCAATCACAGTGGAGGAGAGGCGGGACAAATGCCACAACCACCAACCGGCGCTTCGAACAACGACTGATGTTTGATATCTCAACACCACCGCGAGAGCGCTCAATAATCAGGGATGCAAACTAATAACGATACAGACGAAAATGAAAAGGCTACTTCAAACAAAGCTCAGCTTTGAAAAGAGAAAAGATACAGGGCAAGAGAAGGAGACTGGGGAAAAAAAGAGAGAAGATGATGGCGATGAGACAGAAAGAGCAGGTAGCCCACTGTGCTCAGAATAGAAAAAGCATTAGCCTACAATATATTCCTAATTGCTACACATAATGTGATTCTTGTCTGTGAAATCCAGGCTAAAGTCTCATAATCTAATATTGATATTAGGAGCATCAAATTTTGATTTCACTCATTGGTTATATTTTCACATTGATTTCTATCTTTGACATGATCTTACTCATTCAACATTAAATATATCAAGGTTATATGTTCAAATAATATTCTTTACATAATGTAAATCACAAAAATGTACTTTAGCTAGGTTTTCGGAGTCACACATATGTCGTCTTTGGCTCAATTTAACAACAAAACAGATTTTCTGATTTTCTAATTTGGAGTCTAATTTTTTTTGCAACATTTAACCAGATTCTCATTTATAAAAATCTGTGGTCTTCTTAAAATAATTTATACTGCACACTGACATGGATTTAAAGCTACAGTTAGCTGAGTCTTTGATTTTCTTATGTCTTAAAATGCATTTGTAAAGGAGGGAAATGTTTTTTTTTTTCAAACCCTCCAAAATTCATATTTGGACTTCGGTATTTAGAAAATCCTGGGTACGGCCCTGCCCATGTTAACAGGTGAGTTTGCACACCGTTGCGTCTTTAAGTTCAGCTCAGCTCAGCCTTTTGAAATGTTATTTGAGGTTATTTACGTTTTTTCTGGATTTAAAGGAACAGTTGAAATAAAGAGATAAAATGCACTTTTTCATTTTTTCAACACTGGTGGCACTTTATTACTACCTGTTTGTGTTTCTGGATAATATTGCTAATGATTTTTTACCAGTGCAGTTTGAAGCACAGAGAGAGCAGAGCTGAAGATAGCCTACATTAAGTTAGGTAGAGACTATACATGTGAATGAACATAAAATTATGTTATGAGATTTCTGTTTGGTTTTTTAACCCAGGATGGTTTGTATTGATTTTTACCATTTATCTCAGTTCAGCAGAAAAAGCACTTTAGTTGCTAGTAATGTTGAAATTAATGTATTTTCAGTGCAGATTTAGAGATGATGGCATTTTTTCATTCATCATATTTTTTGTCAGACATGGCTACTGGTTGAATTAGATATTTTGTACCAACAGAACAACCTCAAAATGAGATACATTTAGTAAAGGATCTATGTTTGCTTTAACAATATGAAAAGACATGTTTATCTATATGAGAACATATATTTTGTTCAATAAAGACATTGTTTAAATCTACACTCATTTCTTTAGTCTGGCAGAAAGACATTAATTCATGTTTTTAGGTAGGCTATATAATTGTCCGGACCTCGGCCAGTGAGGAAGGTTTATTTACTGGACCCCAAGCAATTTTAGTTGAAGACCCCTGCAATAAACGTTGTTCACACTGCTAAGACTAAAGCGTTTCTGCAGAATAAAACCAGAAACAGAGAGTAACGCAGATATGATGTCAATGACAGGCGACTCCCTCAGACGTCCCGGCTCCTTGGTTAAAATAGCAATTTTCTCAAAATGTACAAATAGTTGGAAACATTTGGGATATTGTAAGAACTCAATTGAACAAAATATATAACACTGGCCTGATTGTTTTTGGATATTTTACTGCACAAATCCTACATAGAGCACCTTTAATACAACAGCTCAGGTAAAGATAATGGTAAGACCTATTTCGGGGTTTGTTCCAAAATTAGGAATTAAAATAAATCAGAACTACTTTGACCCCCGCAACATCTTGTGTTGATGTCCTTCAGGGGGGATAAGTCCATTTTTATTTCAGGGTTAGGACAAAAATATGAAGCACAACTGTTATCAATATTGTCATAAATATTTCTTGATCATCAAATATTAGAATGATTTCTGAAGGATCATGTGACACTGAAGACTGAAGTAATAATGCTGAAAATTCATCTTTGATCACAGGAATATTTCGCAATATTTTTGACCACATCAATGCAGAGTTGGTTGCATAACATTTAAAAAGTCCCTATGTTTTAGGGCATGTCATGCATACCTGAAATAGTCACAGGAGGCGGCGAGGAGAATCCGGTGAGCCTGGATGGGTTTTCCTTCTACCAGGAGCACCACATCGAACAGGATTCCTCCTTGTCGCAGCATCAGGAGCCCGTCTAACAGACCCTGTGAGTGGGCATTACTGCGATACTTCTGCTTTGCACAGGGCTGAGCGAGCCCTCGTGCTCCAGCCGCGCAGGAGACCAAATCATCATCAGCCATCTTCACACAACAACGCAAACAAAGTCAACCTGCTCACATTTTTGTGTGTAGCTCCACACTTCTGCTAAATGAAAGAACACGGAGAGAAATTAGTAAATGGGTAGTAAAAAAATGCTTGTTTTGTGTAGTGTGAAGTGTGATGTGTGAGAAAATATAAGGGGTCACTAACTTTATCAATTCTTTCACTGTTTTTTGAACATTTGTACTGAAATGTGTCCTGTGGTGTGACAGAAAGAATGAAGAATACAGGAGCGTCGCACCAAAAGACAACAGAAATCAACACTTTTAAAGCGGATGGAATAAAGTGAAATATTTAAACAATTCTGAGGCAATAACTAAACATGAGCACGTCATGAGCTTCAGTAACATGACACTGAATGGGGTCCTTCAAATAATTAAAGTTGTCTGTGGAATTGCCTGATTTAAAATAAGGATGAGGACGACAAAATATGTCAAGTTCCTACACTTTTAGAAGTATATGGATTACATTTTTCTTTGTCATTTACTTAAATAGACACTTGTAAAACTATGTTTGATGTATTTAACACAGGTATTTATAACATTTGAATGTTCTTTTTTTATTATTTGTAAAAGTTGTTATTTATTGAACCATGCTTGAGACAGTCACACTATAGGACAATTTTGAGATGTGGCTCAAAAATTTAAAATTTCTAAAGACAAAGAGTTTTTAAATCAACAGGTCCATGTAAGACAAAGACATGTTTAACCATTTACTGCATTTTAATTTATGACAACACTAATAATGCTAATTTGTCTCTTGTGTGACAATGAAAATCCCATGCAAACAACCCAAATACACACATCTACAGATTTTCTTCTTCTTAAATGTCTCACTTGTAGAGGTCAATATTCAATAAGATATAGGGGTATTAAACTATAGAATGGTTTCCCATCATCTAACTAGCAATAAAATGTTCCTCTTAAATATGTTATAGAAGATGTATAAAGGATCATTTTTACTGCTGCCTAAATGCGTTTTCTTATTTATTTATTTAATGTTGTTTTTTTATGTATTTTATTTTATGGGTTTGTTTTTGGTGTATATAATTTTTGGGGTTTGATATGTTGTAATTAATTTGATTCAGTCATATACATTTATATAAATGTTATTGTAATTTAGCCCTTTCTTTAATTATATCTGTTTCTTTTTCCTTTTTTGGTTTAGGTGGAGGCTTTAAATTAGCCTTCTGAGCTTTCTGCCTCTCCCTGCACAGTATTCGGATTGTGTTTTCTTGTTAAGATTTTATATTTGTGCAAGTTAACTAAACTAAAATAAACATTTTTAAAAAATGACCGTCACCCTGAGTAATGTCCTCAATTGTTATCAACCACAATAGAAAGTAAATGACAAACCACCATGAAAATATGAGGAATACATACTCTCATTTAGAGGAAACAAGGAGCTGTGTGACTCACCATAACCACAGAGAAACAAGAAACAGTATTTTAAAATACATGACAAATAATAAGGGGACATCGTTTTACTTTAACTTAGATTTATTTCAAGACGTAGGCTAAACATAATTTAGTTGCCAATATTGGCCTGTGTTTGTTCCTCCAATGATATTTGCACCAACTTCCACTGAACTCAGCATTACGATAACAAACATTATGTGCTAAAAGGCTGTGCTTTATTCAGCTGACAACCGAAGTAAGTGTGTGTGTGTGTGTGTGTGTGTGTGTGTGTGATCGTTATATAAACTTACAGTGCAGCAGATGTTGTGATGTTGTGTGAGATCTGCAACACTTACCGGAAATGATTGGAGGGTTTAAAGAAGCCTGTCGCTGTCGGACGACAGAAGTCACTCGATGATATTTATGATTATGATTATGTCGATGAGGAAGCTTCAGTTTGTTTGTTTGTGTTCTGCTCGCCCAGCTGAGTTTCCCTGTGATGTCACAGAAGCGCTTCCGGTACAGAGCAAAACAAATGACATCAGCAGAGACTGTCAAATGAAAAACACATGACCCTTTTCACCCCAGTTGTTTCTTTTTTATTGTTGTTTGTATTTTGATATGATTTGCTATTACTTGAGCATCCATAAAAAAAAATATAATAAAAAACGAACCTTTTTACAGACTGTCATGACGCGTTTCAATGTATGTACATTTGATTTTAACACTATACTTTATTACATTACCTGCATGACAAAAAAACGGAAACACTTTAGAACATAACAGGAAGTAATTCAGGACAAACGATAACTACATTAACACTTCAGCTATGTGAAGTGAACAAGATTAACTAATCAGTATAAGTAATAATTAGATCAGGTATCAGTAATTAGGCTACTGAATGCGATTAGCCTCAATAAAAACGATTAACTATATCTTGATCTTGATCTTGATTCAGTATCAGTTTATATCTAGTATATATACTGTACATAATAATATGTTTGTTTTGGCACTAGTTTAAACATTTCTTTCGGTCAAATTATATGTGCCATTCCTTAATATTCACTTGTGACTGTATCATTATTCATTAAAAAGATTAGGATGCAAGTTATTTAAGTTTTGAAATTTCACATTTAAAGAAATCTAGTGTTTGATCATCATATCTAAATATTTATTAGAATGCAAACACTGCAATATATTTTTGAGCAACTAGATTAGATACATGTATATTTATTAAAGAGCCATGAGGCACCTAATGGCATTACAAATAAACATTAATATTTTTTAGCCACAAAATGACTCTAATTTGCCTCTTTGAATTGGAATTCTCTATTTTAATATTAATTACTACACTAATTGTAATATAAATTTTAGAAGAAATACAAATATTAGAAGAAAAATATTTTAAGTGGTCATTTATTGACAATAATTGTTGCACAAATAGTATTTAGTACCAAAAGATCTCCTCAAAATATTCAATAAATATAATTTAATGAGTATGAGTGTGACCTATTAGTAAGGAATACCTGAGGGCTAAATACAAGAATAGCATTAATGTTAACAATGTTGAATCTCTATTCACTCTCAATAATAAAACGATCCTGTAAATATGGCTGACTTAATAATCAATAAACACTAACACTATGCTGTACTGTTTACCAAAACTTGCAGCAAACATCTATATGGTGAAACTGTTGTGTATCCGCTTAAGCCATTTAAATTCATTGGCACGGCGCTAGAAGTATTGAGCGCTCATGGGCCACGTGACCAGCGCGCGCCGCAGGGAGACGAGAGCATGCAACTCCGCTTTTCAACGCCTCTGGCTTTAACATTATGCCACATTAGCGCCAAAACGTTATTTGTTGTTTGAATTTCATTAAAACACATTAAAAAAAATTAAAGCTTATAGCTTTGTTTAATATCAAAAGCAGGTTTGGCAATTTGGCGTGAGATTGAGTTGGGCGGAGTGAGAGCGTGAGACAGAGCCTGAAAGCGTGAGTATCACGCCAGATGCGTGAGAGTTGGCAACCCTGGCATATCTGAGACACGATCAAATTTCTTTTTTTATTACACTGAATATGGTCATAAAATGCATCACTGATTAGCCTACTAAATTGATCTGGACCATTATTTTAAAGTAAAACAAAAATACCCTTTTTGAACTAAAAAATAATTTTAGTTGGACCATTATGTTAAAATAATGGTCCAGATCTGACTGTAACACTTGAGTAACTAGTGTATTTCTCACATGGCGTATAATAGTAACATAAACGTATTACATTACTTCCGTCTCAAAAATGTCCAGTCTTTATATAGACCTAGATTAATCATAGACCTTGACAAATATACTGTATTTAACAGCCAACAATAAAGCAACGCACACAACACAGATTAACACGTTATTTTTCAAGTATTTGTTACATATGTTAGGCTACATGTAGTAATAGTAACCGCAAATTATGCATAATTACCAAGTTGTCACACTTTTTACCTGCCGTGAATTTTTCTTAAAGTCCTGGCTTCAAAAAATATATTAGATATTGGAACCTGTCAAATAGTATAGTATTAGACAAATTTAAACAATAACACAATTAGGAATAAATAGGGTTGTGGAGGTGTTATCCAGGTTTTTGCAGGGTGGGTTGTCTGTGATAAAAAAAAAATACACTACTGAATATATATATATATATATATATATATATATATATATATATATATATATATATATATATATATATATATATATATATATATATATATATATATGTATATATATATATATATATATAGGCTATATCAGTTGTAAGCAAAATTTAATTTCCTAAAAATGTTGTCATATCAGCTGCTTGATGTTGAAAACAGGTATTTAGTATCAATACGATAATCATAAACATGTTTATTGCGCTATTACTTTGACTATTTACTGTACTTTATAATTCTTCTAATTCTAATGAAACTTCCGTAGCCTAAGTCTTTCACATTCACAGAAATATCCTTACACATCAAGTAATGAAATTGTAATTACCTATATACATTAACCTATGTTATACTCACTATTTTTCTTATATTTAGACAGTAATACTACATTGTAAATTGAAAGCCTAATTTATTTATTGAAAATGTACAGGTCAAACGGGTCAGTAGATCCTATATAATGGTTTCGCCTCTCGTGACCAGCAGAGGGCGCTAGTGCTCTTTTTCTAATCTAGAGCAACTCGGGGTGAGATGTTTTTCACCCCCACAGCATGTCTACAGATTTTTAACTCACATTATAACTGTGTGTGTGTGTGTGTGTGTTTGTGTAGCCTACTTGTATATATTACATTATGAAGACTAAATGTCCCCACAATGTAATATAAACCTGAGATTGCCTACATTGTGGGGACCAGCCAGCGCTGTATGCATATACGTGTATATACATCCTTTATGTTTAAATTAATATTAATCCATTGTTTGTGGTTAGTACAATGCCACCAATTAAGGCTTTTCAAAAACTTCAGCTTTTCTGGAAATTCTGGTCAAACAACAGGAAGAGAAGTTTTCCAGTGTAATCCTTTCTGCTTTCTTGTATCATATTTGCATTGTTTTGAAACTCCTTTCAGGCAGCTGATGCCGTCATTCAGCGATCTGCTCATTAATGGAGCTTGTTACTCACATAACCCGAACCTCTTGCTGGGTCATTAGTAAACATGACATACATCCACTTGTAATGATAGGTATGAAAAATCAATAAGAACCAAACAAAGGTCAAATAAAAGAGCCGAAATCAAGAAATGGCACATTTATGTCTTCACAGTGACTGTCTAAGGGCCGGTCAGAAGAACAAAAACAAGTGCAAGGTCTAGAGACCAGTTTCTTAAAAACTGAACTTGTTTTTAGGGCCTTGTTTACGCCTGGTATTACTAAGTAACTTGTTGGTCGATGGGGCTTAATGCAGGTGTAAACGGGGTCTAAAACGCTTTGAGCTTGTCCACTTTCGACCACTTCCAGAAGTAGTTGATAACGCATTTGACTGGATTTCTTTCGTACTGTAAAAGCTCCTCGACATTATTGCACATGCACAGTCCTTTCCAGTTTTGGTTTTCAATCCCATCAAGTGTGCACGGCCCTGTTTACAGCTGGTATTAAGATGAGTTTTGATCGATCGTATCACAAGTAAACAAGTGAGACACATTCCCATTTACACCTGGTGTTTTAATTTGTCTCTTTTGTCCACTTTCAAACACTTCTGTCCTGGTTTCTTCGAGGGGAGGGCCTATGGATAAATGTTTGGGTAAATGAATGAGCTTTTTCAGATATTTTGATCTAATGGACAAAATAAGCTTAAGCAATTTACATATGACCATGACCGGACACGAAGGAAAACATACGGAGAGCATCAGCTTTCATTTCTGCTCTGAGTGTGTTTTGGAAATCAGGAACATTGCGCTTGGTACGTTTTTCGTCTTTAAATCAAACTTGGTTCTTCAGTCAACAAAGTTAAATTCCTGTCTGGCAAGCGCTCTTCACATAATGTTTGCGAGTGGGCAAATGGTCTTTTAGGGACTGTTTGGACGCATTTAAAGGGATAGTTCACCCCAAAATAAAAATGTGATGTTTATCTGCTGACCCCCAGTGCAACCAACATGTAGGTTTGTTTGTTTCTTCAGTAGAACACAAATGAAGATTTTTTACTCCAACGTTGCTGTGCCAGTCATATAATGGGGTGAATGGGTCTATGAGAGCAAAAAAAAACAAAAAAAACATGCTTACTGTGTGTGCACACCGCCGGCGGTGAGAGCGGCAAGCTGGCCGGAAGTCATTCATTTTCAATGGGAGCCGGGCGGCGAGCTCTGGCGAGAGCGGCGCGGCACGGCGCGTCTTGGACGATTTGGCCGTCGAGGACAGTTGAAATCAGCTCAACTTTATGGTAATGAGCTATGACGCGGTTCGGCGGCAACAGGCGGCAACCAGTCAGAATGTAGTGCTCTGCTTGAGAGAAATCCAGATAACGCAGGCCTGTAAACTTTGGTTCCGACCACATTAGTTCCCAAGCAAATTTTAGGAGAGGTTGATCATTGCTGTGCGGGTTTCCCTATCATTTATGACAAGATCATTCATGATGTGTAATTTGTTAAGAAGTCGCGCAACACTATTTTACAGGCGCTAGAACGCTCGTTGTTCAGCGGGTATGCAATTAATTCTTACTTTCACATTTAAACGATTTCATGAAGTTAATTTATATCCTACTTGAGGTCAGTCTATCCATCAACAAGCTTGTTTGATTTGCGGCCTCTTTAAATACAGTTTAAAAAAAGAAAAAACATTCGATCTACGTCAGAGCGGCAGCACGTCCACGGAGCTTTCTACAGCGTCGTTGTCACGGCGGCAAGAGCGAATTTTGACGCTTTTGCCGGCAGCGGTGTGAACGCAATATTAAACAACATGCACAAAAACCCTGCTGCTCTTGATGACACATTGGTTTGTTAAGACACGAACCGATCGGCTTCTGTGAGAAACCAAACTGTATTTCTGCTATTTTCTTACCTCATATCCTCATGTTTCCATCCATCATTACTTCCGTCTGATAAGTTGCAATCATAGATATTTATATACATATATAGGTTACATATATTAGTGCCTGTGCGGATCGGTCGAATGAAGCATCTACATAATATATACTATGATCACACCAGTTTGACCTTCTCAGACGGAAGTGATAGCGGATGGAAACACTAGATGAGAATCGTCGGGATATGAGGTAAAAAAAAAAACATAAATATGGCTTGATTTCTCACAGAAACCGATCGGTTCGTGTCTTAAGACATCAATGTGTCATCACGAGCAGCAGGGCTCTTTGGGGATGTTGTCTAAGCATGTTTTTCTGCTGAAGACCCAAGCTTGGTTTGAAGATAAAAAAACATTCCAAACACAATGTTCTCTCTCCATTCCTGATTTCTAACACACACTCACAGCGTTCGGCTGGTCTTGCATCTGTCAGAGCAGAAACTTAAGCTGATGCTCTCCGTCGTCTCCGGTCATGTTCATTCATATGTAAATTGTGCGAGCTTATTTCATCCATTAGACTGAGAGATCTGAAAAACCCAATACGTTGACCCATCCATAGACCCTCCCCTTGAAGAAATCAGCACAGAAGTGGTTGAAAGTGGACAAAATTGACAGACTAAAACACCAGGTTTAAACGAGTGTGTTTCCCTCATCTACTTGTGATCTGATAACAAAAAAAAGCATTTAAGAAGTACCAGGTGTAAACAGGGCCCATGACTGAAAAATAATAGAAAAGTAGTGCAGTGGAATGAAAAACAGTGTTCTTCGTGAACATCCACAACTCTTTTTTATTTTGTTCCTGTGCAAGATGAATTCTTGTTACTAAAGCAGCATTGTCTCAGGAGATGTCTGTGCTAGAATCACAGTATTGCACACACACACATCTGAATAAACAGCTCCCTTCCTTTTTAAGGTGCCAATTTTAAAGACACACTCTCTTCTAACTTAAAATATGCAGAGCTCACTAGCATGTCATACACCAGAGTCAAACTGGCACAAAGCATTCGGCTAGCATGTAGGATGTCTTGTCTACACACGGTTAATCAGGCTGTTAATTATCTTTCAACATCCCCACTTTCACAAAAAGCTTATCTGCATTTGAAAAACCACAACGTATCAGTGAGGTGTGTAATATATGAGGCGTTCACTGGGGGACACAGATTAGCAAGTGGAGCATGAAACTGTTTTCATTAACAATGACAGCAAACATTGCAAACCACCTGCAAAATGCAATCGTTTCATACATCTCTATCTGCCAAATTAGCCCTTTTAAATGGAAACGATGTCAGCATATCGCACAAAAATGGTGGTGCGTTCCGTAATGAGTTTTTACTAAGATAAGCCTGCTATTCTGCTCTGTGCTAATGACCTGACGGTTCATTGAATTAGTTTTGTCCATGGAGACCGTACAGCGAGCTTCATAAAAACAAATGATGATATGTCTTCAGAGCGGGTTGGTTTAGCAGTACCTGGAGACTCGAGCACGTAGCGCATGTCACTCTAGTTCAATATGCTAAACAGCTTTCACATGCCAATTATCCATGGCTAATCGTGGCAGCGAATTATTAAAATGCAAAAAGTTGTTTTGTCGTCGCTCCTGGGCCCCACTCAAACTTTGCTAGTATGCGTAATGTTGTTTTAAAGTGGTGTTTACACACATAGCATATTCCTTTTGGCCAATTTCTGTAGCCTAATAAAAACAGATGCCTCACATTCACCAATAGCTTAGACCAGTATGATTTTCAGTGCTCGTCCATGCTGGTTTATGCTGGTCTATATGCTGGACCATCATTCTGTTCACCATCAAAAACTGGTGAGGCTGGTTTATCAAGAAAGGTCTGTTAAATGTTGTAATGATTTTTATGAATTTTTAATTTTAGTTTTAGTAATTATGTTGTGTGTTTTGTAATTTTTAAACATGTCTATAATTTTTTTTAAATACATTTTGGCAACACTTTATTTTGCAGTGTCATTGTTACATACACTACATTGCCAAAAGTATTGGGAAACTCCTCTAAATCATTTTTAATTCAGGTGTTCAATCACTTCCATGAGCACAGGTTTATAAAAGCACTCGGCATGCAGACGCTTCTACAAACATTAGTGAAAGAATGGGTCGCTCTCAGGAGCTCAGTGACCTCAAGCGTGGTACCGTGATAGGTTGACACCTGTGCAATAAGTCCATTCGTGAAATGTCCTCACTACTAAATATTCCACAGTAACGTTTGTTGGGAGGCGGGAACCGGTGACCATTTAAAAGACTTTAATCAAATCAAACAAACAAAACGAAAGTAAAAGCGGCAGCCCCTCACGGATGAATGCCACTCACACAGATAATAAAACGTAAAGAAAACCTAACATAAAGTCCAGGCCTGGTCCTCTCTCGTCCTTCACTGGTGTCGCTCATCCTTATATAGCCCCGAGCTCCCTAATGAGAGGACTCGAGAGCGAGATGCTCATTCTCAATCACTCACCGGTCTCGCTCGCTCCTCCCATGTCTCTCGCTCGTCAACCTCGCCATATCCACGCTCAACTGTTAGTGGGATTATAACAAAGTGGAAGCCAGACTTTAAAGTGCCAGACTTTAAAGGGTGTTCATGTGCATTTTGTAACTAGGAAACTCGTATTTACAATAATTCTGATAGCAGCAAAAGAACTGAACAAAAAGCATCCCTGTTAAGAAGCCTTTACTCGACAAGCAAAAGTTTTTGTCTTGTTTTGGGAAAAAATAGCTTAAAATAAGAAAAATAATCTGTTAATGGGGTAAGCAAAATAATCTTGTTATCTGTTTGAATTAAGATTATTTTGCTTACCCCATTTGCAGACTATTTAGCTTATTTTAAGCATTTTTTCCCCAAAACAAGACAACAACTTTTGCTTGTCAAATAAATCCTTCTTAATAATTGAATTTTTAGTTATTTAGATTTAAAACAAGACAAAAATACTAACACACACACACACACACGCACGCACACACACACACACACACACACACACACACACACACACACACACACACACACACACACACACACACACACACACACACACACACACACACACACACACACACACACACACACACACACACACACACACACACACACGTGTTAGGTGCTCAAGGGCACCTCTGTTGTGGGTAATGAGAATGGAAGAGAGCGCTGTTCATTCACTTCTCCAACCTACATTCAAATTTTCAAATTTGAATTATTTTCAATATAATTTTCAATATAATGAATAAAAAAAATGTATATATATATATCATGAGGTGTAATCATCAAGTAAAAATGTTTCCTTGTTATAAATAGGTAGAAAAAATAGAGAATATGTTGAACACATGACATTGCTTTGATGGACAACAACATTTCATTAATAAGCAGTGAAATATTTAAGTTAAAAGGTTAATTTTCTTTTTTCAAAGAAATTGTATAAAGCATTATGGCAAACTACTTTTTTTTCATTAACCTAATTTTTAATGCTTTTTTCTTCATTATGAAGTATATCCCCTTAAAAACTTCACACAAAAAAAACGAATAAAAGAAAAATAATAAAAATAAAAAAATAATTAAATTCAGGAAGTAAAAACTTGATTTTTGAAAAAATAAAATATAAAAACATCCTTCCGATGCTATGGTCAGGAAAAGATAGAAACGACTCCACATTTAGTGCGTCTGGCAGTGAAATAGCCCACACAGTTAATCTGAAGTGTTTTTCATGTTTTTGTGCTTGTACTTCAGTCACAGTGTTCAGTGAAACTGTGCTAGGTTAGCTGAGCCATTGTCTGTGAGTTGTTTGCTGGTGTATGTGTGCTCTTCTGCGGAGTGAGACTTGTCGAGGAGCATCCTGTCTCCTTCAGTTAGTGTCTCCAGACCTCTTGGCCTGGGCACTGATGCAGATAAGATGCAGTTACATCACTGTCTGATGTACAGGAAGGGCAGGAAGGGAACGAGATGCAGTGACAGTCAAGTGTCCCATCATGCCAAGTTATATTTCACCACTGCTTAAGAGAGACAGCATTGCTTACACATTCAAAAAGCACTAAATGTACAATGCTTTTTAAAAGATTATGCTTTAAAGCAAACACAGAACAAGAAGATGTAGTAGCTATTCATTTATGTGTATTGTGCATTGGAAATCTATAGCCTTGTACATCGTCTCGTATTACATCACAAAGACACTGTACCAAAGGCTGTACCTATAGTGAAAATGGAAACGTAATGCACTTATGTCTCAGTTAAACATCAGCTTTGGCTTAAAGTGCCCCTATAATTTTTTTTGAATATTCCCTTTCATGCAGTGTGTAATATCGCTGTTTGTGAACATGGTCAAAAGTCCACGATATATAAAGTTATCGTCTCCCAAAGGAAAGAATGGACTCTGAACCGCCTAAACGAGTCGCTTGTGTTTCGAATCCCACTGTGACGGTTCTACGTCACTACAAAAGACATCTGCAGAGTGTCGCCTGCCCTCAAGCAACCTGATTTTACTGACGACTGCTTCTCAGATCTCTGAGTTTAACGAGCGATTCTCAAAACGCTTGCTTCTGTAAGATGGGTCATACAGTTGAAGTGGAATTGTCCAGATTGTCTCATCAAATTTTCTTGGATCCACACAGAGCTGATGATCTGTGAAACCTGTAGACAGAACGACAAAAAATAGCTCTCAAGATCAGAAGAAAAAAATTAAGCTGTAAAACATGGCAACAATCTATCTATCTATCTATCTATCTATCTATCTATCTATCTATCTATCTATCTATCTATCTGTCTGTCTGTCTGTCTGTCTGTCTGTCTGTCTGTCTGTCTGTCTGTCTGTCTATCTATCTATCTATCTATCTATCTATCTATCTATCTATCTATCTATCTATCTATCTGTCTGTCTGTCTGTCTGTCTGTCTGTCTGTCTGTCTGTCTGTCTGTCTGTCTGTCTGTCTGTCTGTGTATCTATCTATCTATCTATCTATCTATCTATCTATCTATCTATCTATCTATCTATCTATCTATCTATCTATCTATCTATCTATCTATCTATCTATCTATCTATCTATCTATCTGCCTGCCTGTCTGTCTGTCTGTCTCTCTGTCCGTCCGTCCGTCTGTGTGTCTGTCTGTCTGTCTGTCTAATGAATGGGAATAGCATTTCTCAGATAATTTTTTTTTCAGTTAGTATTGAGATTTCTGACAGATTTTGGTATATTGGCAAAGTTTGAGACACTGTTGAGAACTCTGAAAGTGTACAGGAGACACACGTGTGATATTATTGAGGCTCCTTTAATCTCATTGCTGTTGAGAAACAGCTGAGATATTGAAATCATCTCACTCGTCATTTGTCTTTCCGCATGCTAAATACAATTTCGTTCAGCCAAGATCAAGGAGATTGCAAACGTCAAAACCGATTCTCTCCTCGCTGTGACATTTCAGAAAGCGGCTGTAGTACATACTTGATATGAGCATGCTGTCTCCAGTTGAATATTCAATTAAACTGACTGGCACTGGATCAATGTCCTCTTGATATACAGATTTGCTCAAGACGTTGTTGTGTATTTCTGCTTCTGGCCTTCACTAGATTTCCCATGGGCACTTTATGGAAAGTGATTAAGGAAAAACATATCACATAATGTCAGGTACACTAATGGATTTCCACAGAAAGGATATTTGCAATTACATACATCAATGTGCATGCCAGACTTTACAGTTACAAACGTTTTCTAATACACAATTTATTAAACGGAAGTCTAAAATCCATTGCTTTGTGTTATTGACACTACTGATTATGTCATAGTGCTCTGAAAAAAATTTATTGAAGATTTTAAAAGTACTGATTTGTGCATGCTTACACTTGTGAAAAAGAAGCGTGTCTAATTGTAATGAATGTGCACTTGTAGTGCACTTCAACTCTTAAAAGTATATTTAAAAACTAAATATGAAAAACAAAATAATATTAATTAATATTAATTAATGAAAAAAGGCCACTTAAGTACATCTTTTGTTATGTTTCTTTAAAAGTGCACTTTGTAATGTCAAATATAAAGTACATTTTAAATTGTTTTAATCATATTTTTTGTGCTTTAATAAAGTACATGACTAACATACTAAAGCAATATCAAGCACTTGATTATAAGTAAACATGTGATATTTGTTTATATATATATATATATATATATATATATATATATATATATATATATATATATATATATATATATATATATATATATATATATATATATATATATATACACACACACACTCACCTAAAGGATTATAAGGAACACCTGTTCAATTTCTCATTAATGCAATGATCTAATCAACCAATCACATGGCAGTTGCTTCAATGCATTTAGCGGTGTGGTCCTGGTCAAGACAATCTCCTGAACTCCAAACTGAATGTCAGAATGGGAAAGAAAGGTGATTTAAGCCATTTTGAGCGTGGCATGGTTGTCGGTGCCAGACGGGCTGGTCTGAGTATTTCACAATCCGCTCAGTTTCTGGGATTTTGACGCAGAACCATTTCTGGGGTTTACAAAGAATGGTGTGAAAAGGGAAAAACATCCAGTATGCGGCAGTCCTGTGGGCGAAAATGCTCGATGCTCGAGGTCAGAGGAGAATGGGCCGACTGATTTAAGCTGATAGAAGAGCAACTTTGACTGAAATAACCACTCGTTATAACCGAGGTATGCAGCAAAGCATTTGTGAAGCCAGAACATGCACAACCTTGAGGTGGATGGGCTACTTGTACCCATCCTCACCATGCACCCATCCTCTACTGGCTACTTCCAGCAGGATAATGCACCATGTCACAAAGCTCAAACCATTTCAAATTGGTTTCTTCAACATGAAAATGAGTTCACTGTACTAAAATGGCCCCCACAGTCACCAGATCTCAACCCAATAGAGCATCTTTGGGATGTGGTGGAACGGGAGCTTCGTGCCCTGGATGAGGATAACTTTACATCTGAGGCGTTTAAAGACTCCATTTGTCTATTGTTTATTTCTAAAGAAACACAACAATGTATAAAAGGCTCCATTACCGTGTATCTTACACTATCACCCTGTAGAAGCTGTTTTTGTTAAAATAGGCTAACGATTGCGTCATAACCAACGCGACTCTGTCGCACAGTTGAGAAATGACCGTATAGACAGGAGGAGACGCTCGCAGGCAATCTTTTACTGTCTATGAGGCAGTAAGCGGGGGGACGTGGAGACATAAAGTCTGATAAAGTCAAAGGAGAAGAATGGGGAGAAGCCCATAGTGACGGGACAAAATATTTAAACAATGTGATTCAGATTTCACTTTCCACAACTACTGGAAGACCTACAGCTGTCAGACAGGAGGCTCACGTCACATCTTCATCCTCAAGCTCAGTCTGAGCCTGCGCAGTTCGCTCAGCCATCAGGAAGTGAGTGCTTCTAATTGACTTCAAAATTCGCCATTGAAGTCTATGTGATCGCTCTGTCCATTTCTTTTACTGTCTATGGTGTATATATGTGTGTGTAAAGTACTGTTGTCATGTAATGGTTGCAGCAAGGATTATTTGAGGCAGATGATCTAGATACAGTAGTCCACTTTAATTTACAATCACTGTTCTAATATCAGAGGTGAAAACTGGCAGAAGAGTAAGTTATTGAACTAATATACATGGTATCCCATGGGCAAAAAAAAAAAAAACCCTCTTCCAATGTAAATCTAACTCCCTACGAATTAATGCAGCCTCCTCATCTGGATCCTGTATAAAAGGACATGCCATTTTTGTCTCTTTGAATTTGTGTCTGCATGATGCAAATATGAGCAATGAATAAATGTACTGCACTGCAAAAAAAGACTTTTCAGCCAAAAGATCTTAAGATTTTGACCTTCCTAATAATGTGTTGGTCCCACTTTTGCTGCCAGAACAGACCTGACCCATCAGGGCATGGGGTCTAGACCAGTGGTTTTCAAACCTGTCCTGGAGGACCCCCAGCCCTGCACATTTTGTATGTCTCCTTCATCTAACACACCTGATTCAACTCATGAGCTCATTAGTAGAGACTGCAAGACCTGAAGTGGGTGTGCCAAATATGGGAGACATATAAAATGTGCAGGGCTGGGGGTCCTCCAGGACAGGTTTGAAAACCACTGGTCTAGACTTCACTAGACCCCTGAAGGTGTGGTATGGTATCTGACACCAAGATGTTAGCAGCAGATCCTTTAAGTCTGTATCCTGTATCCCTTAATCCTTTATCCTGTAAGTTGCAAGGTGGGATGGATTGAACTTGTTTGTTCAGCACATCCCACAGATGCTCGACTGGATTCAGATCTTAGGAATTTGGAGGCCAAGTCAACGCCTCAAACTTTTGTTTCCCAGCAGAACATTTCCCAAAGCATCACACTGCCTCCGCTGGCTTGCCTTCTTACCATAGTGTATCCTGCGGCCATGTGTTCCCGACGCACATACACACCTGGCCATCCACGTGATGTAAAAGAAAATGTGAATCATCAGACCAGGCCACCTTCTTCCATTGCTCCGTGGTCCAGTTCTGATGCTCATGTGCCCCTGTTGGTGCTTTTGGCGGGGTCAGGGGTCAGCATGGGCACCCTGACTGGTCAGTGGCTATGCCGCCCCATACACAACAAACTGAGATGCTCTGTGTATTCTGACACCTTTCTATCAGAACCAGCATTAACTTCTGGAGCAATTTGAGCTCCAATAGCTCGTCTGTTTGATTGGACCACACAGGCCAGCCTTCTCTCCCCACGTGCATCAATTAGCCTTGGCCACCCATGACCCTGTGGCCGGTTCTCCACTGTTCCTTCCTTGGAGCACTTTTGATAGATACGGACCACTGCAGACCGGGAACAGCCCACAAGAGCTGCAGTTTTGAAGATGCTCTGACCCAGTCGTCTAGCCATCACAATTTGGCCCTTGTCAAACTTGCTCAAATCCTTACTGTAACAAAGTTCTTAATGTGAGGAAGGAAGAGGACACGGTGGTCGGCTGGACGGTTGATGTTCTTTTATTTCTTAACTCAATATTCAAAAGCACACTTAGAAGTGTGGAGATTCTTTCCTACTCCAAACACTCGCGATCACTTCCGGGTCGGTACTTCCGGCTTCCGGTTTCTCAGTCTGTGTTTCAGCATCAACCGTCCGTCTCTCTCTCTCCCTGGTCTCTGGTTCCACCGAGGTTTTATACCCTCTCCGCGCTCATTACTGGAACAAGAGACAGGTGTTATTAATCTGCGTCCAACCCACTCACTTACCGCTCGTCCCGCGGCTCTCTCTCCCGCTGCAGACCTCGCTGAACCACGCCCCCCTTGCCACATACCCCCACCGCCCGACTCAGGCCGGGGAGCCGTCCGGCCTGCAGCCCCCCCCCCATTTCTGGAGAGGAAATCGGCCACAGCCATCTGAGCACCCGGCCTGTGGACCACCTTGAATTTAAACGGCTGAAGAGCTAGATACCAACGGGTGATCCGCGCGTTGGTATCCTTCATGCGGTGGAGCCATTGGAGAGGAGCGTGGTCCCCGTTCCTATCGGATCGTATCACTTCATAATCGAGCTCTCCTACCTGTCGTGCGACCTCAAACGGCCCCTGCCACTTTGACATTAATTTTGAGCTCGACGTAGGGAGTAGAACGAGCACTTTCTCTCCCGGTGTGAATTTGCGTAGTTTTGTACCCCTGTTATATGACCGGCTCTGGCGGTCCTGGGCTTGCAACAAATTCTCCCTCGATAGCCGCCCCAAGGTGTGGAGTTTTGTTCGCAAGTCCAGCACATACTGAATTTCGTTCTTAGCCAAAGAAGGCCCCTCCTCCCAAGTTTCTCGTAGGACGTCCAGCACCCCCCGGGGCTGCCGTCCGTAGAGAAGCTCGAAGGGGGAAAACCCCGTGGAGGCTTGCGGGACCTCCCGCACAGCAAATAAGAGGGGTTCTAACCACCGATCCCAATTTTTGGCGTCTTCCTGTACGAATTTACGGATCATGGATTTAAGAGTGCGATTAAATCGTTCGACCAAGCCGTCTGTTTGTGGGTGATAGACGCTTGTTCGAATGGATTTAATGCCCAATAATCCGTACAATTCGCTTAACGTGCGTGACATAAACGCCGTGCCTTGATCAGTGAGGATTTCCTTCGGAATCCCCACTCGGGAGATTAAACGAAACAGTGCGTCCGCAACACTCTTCGCAGAGATATTGCGGAGAGCCACTGCTTCCGGATATCATGTTGCGTAGTCCACGATAACTAGCGCAAAACGATGTCCGCGTGTGGATCGCTCTAATGGCCCGATGAGGTCCATCGCAATTCTCTCGAAGGGGACCTGCATTAATGGAAGGGGGCGCAATGGCGCTTTTGGGGCGGCCAGTGGATTCACCAACTGACATTCAGGACAAGACGCGCACCACCTGCGCACATTGTCATGAATGCCTGGCCAAAAAAATCGGGTCATTAAACGATTCAGCGTGGCCGCCTGTCCCAGGTGGCCCGCCATCGGGTTAGAGTGAGCCGCCTGGAAAAGCATTTCCCAGCGGCTCTTTGGTACTAACAACTGGGTTGTATCTACCTTTGTCTGAGTGTCTTGGGTCACTCGATACAACCGATCTTTTATTATGGCAAAATAAGGATAGGAGACAGGCAAGGCAGGTTGGAGAGACTGTCCGTCGATCGATCGGACCTGCTGAAAAGCGTTCTTAAGGGTGTCGTCCTGGGACTGCTCCAGAGGAAAGTCATCGCGGTCCGAGAGAATTAGTCTCTCAATCCCGCTCGGTTCCTCTGGAGTTGTCTCCGAGGGTCCCGGTTCAGTCTCCCCAAGCTGTACTCGCACCGCCCCCTTCCTTGCCTTTTTCCCCCAAGCGGCATCCACACACAACGATCCCAATAAAGCCGTAAAGGCGGGCCAATTCGTCCCCAGAATTAGCGGATGCCGGAGGTGTGGACTAACCGCCACCTCTATACTATGCTTTTGCCCCGCGAGGGATGTAATAATGTCCGCAAATGGCGAGGCGGAGGGCGTCTGCATGGCGGCGGCGCTGTCCTACTTCCTCCCGGGTTTCGGCACCAATGTAACAAAGTTCTTAATGTGAGGAAGGAAGAGGACACGGGGGTCGGCTGGACGGTTGATGTTCTTTTATTTCTTAACTCAATATTCAAAAGCACACTTAGAAGTGTGGAGATTCTTTCCTACTCCAAACACTCGCGATCGCTTCCGGGTCGGTACTTCCGGCTTCCGGTTTCTCAGTCTGTGTTTCAGCATCAACCGTCCGTCTCTCTCTCTCCCTGGTCTCTGGTTCCGCCGAGGATTTATACCCTCTCCGCGCTCATTACTGGAACAAGAGACAGGTGTTATTAATCTGCGTCCAACCCATTCACTTACCGCTCGTCCCGCGGCTCTCTCTCCCGCTGCAGACCTCGCTGAACCACGCCCCCCTTGCCACACTTACGCTTGCCCATTTTTCCTGTTTCTAACACATCAACTTTAAGGAAATGTGGGACCAGGGACACAAGTCGGCAGCACAACTTTCGAGCAAAATGAGATTGAAGCGTTTTTTTTCAAATTATGTGATTTTCGTTTTTTTGCAGAATCTGTTTGTTGAGATCACGAAGAAGCCTCTCCGTTTTTGAGAAAGCAGTATTGGTGTATTTAAAAGCATACATTTTGAGGTTGAAATCTGCTTGTTTTCGGAGATTCTAGCACGCAGTAGGGGCGTGTCATTGTTTATGTGTATTTCCATACAGGATAAGCCGGCTTTTGTTTATTTTGTTATTGTACCCGCCCTCCGAGGGAAGCGTGGCTACTTATTATGCAGCGCTCTGGCCGGCTCTAGCTGATATCAACATTCAATGAAGATGGACGCCGCAAAGATGATCGCAGACGAGCTAAACCGTGCCCGTTACACCGAAAATGTTTCAAAGTACTTCTTCGACAAGCCGGATGCTTATGAACAAGCGCTCACAGACTCTGAAGAAGATCCAAGCGACGATGAAAGCGGCATAATAAGACTGGATAATACCCTAATCTACAACTGAGTGAAGATGCAGAAGAGGAAGAATGTATCAGGCTGGCGTCAGACGAGTTGGACCGTAAGAAATCAGAGGCTATATCGATAGTAACATTTGATAGGGATAAAGGCAGAGAAATGGCTCAAATCTGTAACCTTGGCTATAGTGTAGTTGTAAGACGCATGTCATCAAGTTTTAATGCAACTCGATCAGAGGATCGAATCTGCCTTTTGCCACTCTCTCTCTACTCCCTTTTCCCATCACATATCAGATCGGAAAGGCATTTATTTTCAATTTTTTTTTTGGAAATGTTAGTGGAAATAAAGCATCTAACATGTGTTTATTAATAAGTGTTTCTCGGTTAGAGTGTGTGGCAAAAGGCGGACCCTAACCACTGATCGCATATGCGTCAAAACTTAATGACATGCGCCTTACCTCTACACTACAGCCACGGTTAAGGACTGTAATCACATCTCTGTCTTTCTCCCCTTCGAACAGACGCAGTGTTCCAGAAACACCAAAGTTTGTCGTTTTGTGTTCATTCTAAGAACACACACACACACACACACACACACACACACACACACACACACACACACACACACACACACACACACACACACACACACACACACACACACACACACACACACACACACGTCGTGTTTCCATGTTTTATGGGGACTTTCCATAGGCGTAATGGATTTCATACTGTACACACAGGACATCCTATCCCCCTACACTACCCCTACCCCTAAACCTACCCATCACAGGAAACATTCTGCATTTTTACTTTCTCAAAAAAACTCCTTCTGTGTGATTTATAAGATGTTTTCCTCATGGGGACCTAAAAATGTCCCCACAAGGACAAGGATTTCGGATATTGCCATCTTTGTGGGGACATTTTGTCCCCATAACGTAGGGATTACCAGGTCACACACACACACACACACACACACACACACACACACACACACACACACACACACACACACACACACACACACACACACACACACACACACACACACACACACACACACGTTATCTAATGTTTAGACCTTCCCATACCTACCTATTGTTCTTAATTTTAATTATAATCGTTAACATCGTATCACTTGCCAAAAAAACCCATTACTATAATAGATGGTAATGTTAGCATCTTTATTATTAGTAGTATGCGGTCCGATTTCTCCCGTTGCGTCTGTCGTTACTAGCAACCATGCAGCTTTCCAGGGGGTGTGGCTTATCTAAATGAGATGTAAATGAGCCCTATTGTCACTCCCAGCAGGTGAGAACAGGTGAGAACTGCAAAACTTTAGAGGCTGTTTTCTCTCGTTTACTCTTTTCTAAAGGCATACATTCAGATGGACACAACTTCTCCAAATATTATCAGATTTCCATTTGTTAAACATCGTTGGAAAGCTTGGAGACTACACTTTCAGAATCTGTGAATAACTTAAAATGCCCAGAACCGACTTGTGTCCCCACTTTCCGTGACTGGTCACAAATGTTTTTCACTTGCTACCAAATTTGTCCCACCCACTAACAGGTGCCGTGATGAAGAGATAATCAGTGATATTCACTTCACCTGTCAGTGGTCATATTGCTATGCCTGAAGTTTCAATAGAAATTACATAAAAGGATAGTTTTGGTTTTCCATAAATGCTTGTCAGGGGAAGTACACTTTAACCATAATTCAAATACAAGAAGCAAGCAATTACATATACAAATGGCACAAAAACGTATTTATTATTTAATTGCAATTAACATGCAATTAAGAGTCCAAGTGTATATTCTTTTAATGTACGTTATTTCCTTAATAAGTACTCTTAGAGTGCTAAAATGTACTTATTTTTCACAAGGCTAGGCTAAAATTACTCACATTCCCTTGTGCTGTAAGAGAAAGTTTGCAATGGCTGTCTTTTGATGTTGTCATACAAAAACATCCAGGAATGAAACACTTCCAGAGCAGACTTTATTAAATAGGGTTATTAAAATGATATACTTAGTTATGCAATATATATCCAAATACTGTCATATTGTTGCACTACATACTTAAAAGCTTTCCCACCCGCAACCAGTTACATACTTTTGTAGTGCTGTAGATGTACGTGAATTGGGATGCAGCCCAGGAAATGCTGACCAAAGAATTATTCTTCCCCGTCACACATGCTGTGATAAATGTCTTTTCCAGACTGTTGTCGGTTCATTCCTCTCTGTCCCTCGAGTCACCCGCCAGAGTAATACATCACACTGGGAGGTGTAATTTGTTTTTGATGGAGTCAGTCCATGACATAGAACATTGTTCCAAAATACTAGAACTTTAATTGGACTTATATGGACAGCTTGTTCTTTGCTCCAGAGACAAGAAACAATTTGACTTTTTAAAGGGATAGTTCACCCAAAAATGAAAATTTGATGTTTATCTGCTTACCCCCAACCCCAAGGCATCTGAGATGCATGTCAAAGAGGTGTTTTCTATCTCTCCACTTTGAGAGTAAAAAACACATATATATATACGAATCCATATTAAACTCTGTGGCTCGTGGCGACACATAGATGTCTTAAGACACGAAACAATATGTTTCTGCGAGAAACAAATATATATATATAGATGCCTCATTTGTGCCTGTGCGGAAGGCGATGATCAGTCGAATGAGGCATCTATGTAAATATATATCTATGATCGTGCCAGGATTTTGACCTTACTCTACGGAAGTAATGGCGCCGAGAATACTAGATGACATTCGTCTGATGTGAGGTAAAAAAAAATAACACAAATACTGTTGTGCTTCTCACAGAAACCGATCATGTCGTGCCTTTAAGACATCAATGTGTCTCCACAAGCTGCAGGGTTTAATAGGGATTTGTATGTCTGTGTGTTTTTCACTCTCATAGAAATACATCCCATTGACGTGCATTATATGAGCAACGGTTGAGTTAAAAATCATCATTTGTGTTCTACTGAAGAAACAAACTACATGTCAGATATTCTGTGGGTAAGCAGATAAACATCAAATACAATTTTTTGGGTGAACTATCCCTTTAATGACTGTGTAGTGGTTTAAAAAGTGATCCATGGTTAACGATCGCAGGTGATTGTCAGTTTAAGTTGAACGCAACATAAAGAGTGCCGAGTCAAAACGATTCATTCATAAGGTGAGGTTCTGATTCTGTTGGTTAAAGGGTTACTTCAGCGATTAGCATATGGCTTTGTATCAGTAGAAACCCTGGAGTATATTCTAATGATTGTGCTTTCCCCCCTCATATCCCCCTGAGACAAGAGATTTATGCATTTTATTTCTGGAAAAATTCCTCCTATGATGCAAATTGACGATATTTGCATCATAGGAGGAATGTTTGGCCAAAGGCTAAAGACTACAGCCAGCAGAGGGAGCCATTTCCGCATGTTTTGAACCCGCGTATGGGGATGGAGATCACACTCACAGCACTCAGCTGGCAGCTACAGGCACTCATTTAAACGGAGCTATGGGGAGCAATGTAAGTCTTTTAACTTCTCTAATTAATTTCTCTGAAAGTTAAGTTTGCAATGGCATGAACTGAAACGCGCCAGACTGACCTCGCGTTGTGAATGTATGCCGCGAGTGTAGTCGCGATTACCTCAGCTCTCATCACGAGAGCTCATCAGCTCATTTATCTCACTCCTGCAGTCAGTGCTCAGTGCTGTGATACTCGCGCAATGACTCACTCATTATATTGAACACACACATTCAGTTTTTAATTGTAGTGTCTTCTCCAACTCAGTCACAGTAATCAAGTAGGTGGCTTTGGGAACGGCCTCACAGGGCTGCGAAGCATTCTGGGAATTGTAGTCTTTCATCCCCATGAGACAAAAATACATTTTCTGTCTTTTCTCAGTCTAGAAGGCACCAAATTCAAAAATAATTTCACATTTCTACTACATTGATGATCCAGTATAAATACAGACTCATCTTCCCAGCGCTGAAGTACACCTTTAACTTTTAAAAAATTAGATGTAATTCAAGGAGTGTCCAGTAGGAGGAACTCAAATGCTGCGAGGCGTAGCTGACACGACCGATGCTGTGCGTCACAGCCAATACAGCTCAGCACGCAGACTCAAGCGCGAGTCCGTATCTCTTCATTTATTAATATATTTTCCCCCTTTTCAAGGGGTGCAACAACTGCATCTACAGAGCCATTGAGTCTCCCGCTATTGATCTCCAGAGCTTTTGGTGTGAACATGAATGTGAGATGCCCACTCAGCAAACATTTGGTGGCTGTTCTTTTGCTGATAAGTCTAACAGGTGTTTGAGCGGTGTCCTGCAGTGTTATCCGGAGCGGAAAGCTTGTGCCAGGGAGTGGCTGATCAGCACACGATGACTCTAATTAGCGCACAGCTGAGCTGGTTGGTTTCCATGCCGACTGGCTGGTCTGGTAGAGGTCAGTCGCGCAGCTCCACTCAGGAAGGAACCATAATGCGTTTTCTCTGTTTGCATGCTAATTCACATACTGTACCGATTAGTCCATTTCAGATCACAGTTTGTTAAATATTATGCCATATGATCCCAGATAGTGTGCTTTTTCAGTGGATGCGTTAGTGCATGCATGTTTCAGTGTTTCAGCTGTAGAAAATGCAGAAGCAATACCAGTTAAACCCAGAAACATCTGTGGCATAATTTTGATTACCAGAAAAATTTATGTCATCCCTCTTTTTCCCAAAAAAGAGAGAGCAAAAGTTGAGCAACAACAACTCAGCCCCACCCACAGCATTTGAGCTCGGGTGGTTCAGTATGGACTTGATCCATAGAGGAGTAATTATGAACAGAAACTGTTCGGACCAATGAAATTGTCAGGGCGGGCTTTAGACGATGACGGACAGATGATAAACAGTAACGTAATCATGCACGTCATCAAAGGAGCTTCGGTTAAATTTGTTCAAATCCTAAACAGAACTTGTTCGTATATGCGTTCGCCTTCACTATTTCTCTCAGAAATGATGATCGTGTGGGTAAGAACTCTGTGTATCCTTAAAGGGATAGTCCACCGTTTTTCATATTAAACTCTGTTATTCCCTTAACTAAAACGAGTTGATACACACCTCTCTCATCTCAGTGTGTGCACTTAATCTCTCTGACGCATGCGGTGACGATCTGATGGCATTTAGCTTAGCCCACTAAGCCCAGTTCATTCACTATGGTACCAAACAGAGATCAGGTTAAGGCGGGCGTACACGGTGCGATTTTTGCTGTCGTACGAACTCGCAGACGATTTTTTTTTCTCGGGAGAAATCGCGTGGACATCGTGGATGCTCGTATGGTCGCGGCTCGCACCGTGTGAGAGGAAATATGAGACGAGCCGAGCACGTTAAGAGCACCTCCCAACCTTACGATCATTTTTAAACATGTTTAAAAAGTTCGGGGAGTCGGCCCGATTTTTACCAGCATATGGCTGTCCCCTATTGCCAAATCATGCACAAGCACGTCACATACGCTCAATCTATGACTATTATTAGCTCAGTGGCTGCCACACACACACACACACACACACACACACACACACACACACACACACACACACACACACACACACACACACACACACACACACACACACACACACACACACACACACACACACACACACACTTTCTCTCTCTCACGTGCACTCTTCTCTCTCCCTCTGGTTGTTTCGGTTAAAAGGAATGGCTTTTCTCTACTTTTCAACAAATCATTTTCACACCTTTTTTCTTTATTTTTTGTATCTGAAGCTATAGCAGCAACATTGAAAGCTCCGGTGTCTGTGTTACATGAAAACTCGTGTGATCGCGGCCGGCTCGCGGTGCAAACAGTCGTGCCGTGTACCAGCTGATTTGATGCGATGATCAAATTAAATGACTCGTAGCGTCTGCAATATCTCACGACCTTCCGAGTGTCCGAATTCGCACAGTGTACGCCCGCCTTTAGAAGCGACCAAACACCTCCATGCTTTCCCTATTTATATACAGTTACATCAATAGTTGAACGATCAATTATGATGACACAAAATAAAACGTGGTGTTTTTCTAAATAGCACTTTTGAGAGTACTTTGACACGGCAAAAAAAATGAGAAAATGAAAAATGAGAGGGTGAGGGGGAGGATTTTTCAGGCGTGACTTTTTACTGCGCCGAGTCTGTCTTCGGAAAAAAATGGCGTTTGGGGGGTAAAATGTGTGTTATTTTGGCAAGGTTGCCTGCTAAAATTCGCAATCCTGGGTCTATCTATCACATAATTGAGGTCGCTTAACCAACGGACACGGAAAACAACCGGCGGGAAAACCACAGACTTGGCAACACAGTGCAGTTGAGCTCTGTTGACATTTGACAACTAACGTTATGCGTCGCTCCGTTGCTCTGATTGGTTGTTGGTCTGTCCAATTGAGGTCTTTCCTGGTTCGGTTGAAACACGCCCCATAATCACAGCCCAATGGAGCATCAGACTCATATTCTGGTTGTGGAGTCACTTTGTGGAGGCTTTTATTTTTTTGACAAGAAGAAACATTAAAAAACTTAGTTAAATCTTTTCTTAAAGGGGTCATGAACTATATATTTTTATTGTTTTATAATGTTTCTTGAGGTGCACTTATAATGTTAATATGATTTTTACATAAAAATGGTCATAATTTAGACATAAAAGCATTTTCCCCTGGTTTGAATGCTCTGTTTGAAGGGGCGTGTCTGCTGTGAGACTTCAGTGTAAACGCCCACTGCTGTGATTGGCTGCTATGAGACTTCAGTGTAAACGCCCAATGCTGTGATTGGCTGCTGCGAGACTTCAGTGTAAACGCCCACTGCTGTGATTGGCTGCTATGAGACTTCAGTGTAAACGCCCAATGCTGTGATTGGCTGCTGCGAGACTTCAGTGTAAACGCCCAATGCTGTGATTGGCTGCTGCGAGACTTCAGTGTAAACGCCCACTGCATATATTGAATTAATTTTAAACAATTCAAATCAAATTCATGCAGTTTTGCTGTGTGAACATATCTTTCAGGATATATATAGGCTATTTTTAATGGAAACAGATAGGCCTACTTACTTATTGCAGTGCTAATACAATTGTCTAACTCAGCGTACCACATGACACATGAGTATTTTAAAAAGTAAAATGTGCAAATCTTACTGTTTTCTTCAAGTTGTTGTGCAAGTTGTTGCTATCCTTAAAAACAAATGTAATATTTAATAATTAATATTTTAATCATTTTAATCTTAAAACATAATTTTGTGAAGATGTTTTACATTGTACTTATATATATATTTTAAAAATCTGCATGTAATTACAGCTATAATTAATTTCTGTAATTATCTATAATTACATGGCTGACCCTTCACTTACACCTAAACCCACCCTAGAACCTATCCAGCAAACCGGTCCTAACCTTACCCGTATCCCACCTCAATAGCAGCATGCAAGTACATAGTAGTTACCTAATATGAAGGATGTTCAAAATAACTCTTTATTCTTTTTGGAGTCTAATCAACAGGGATGTGTGCATAACTCGTAAAAATAAAAGATGCGCACCAGAAAACGTGGAGGGAAATTGATTTTGAGAAACCATATTTTTGGGGACGGACACATTTACTTATTGGAGTAGGATTTTTCTCCATCTCTGGTAAGATAGTAATATGATGATAAGTGTGGTCATTAATTATTAGGGGTTCAATAGATCGCAGATCACGGTTCGGCACGCATGGGATTCACTGATAAACTCGTAGAGGGAAAGTTTATCATTTGGACATGTTTTTTCTTGCCAATTTGCACATTAAAACGATTTTTAAGTGCTCCTAATATGGATTTTTGAAAATTACCTTTCATGTAGTGTGCAACATATTTCTAAGTGAAAGTTTCTGCAATGTTGAAATGCACCGTATATAAAGTTATTGTCTCTCAAAAGTAAGAGTCAACACTTGTGAACTCTGAGTTAATTAAATGAATACATTTTTCATGAATCATTTGATGAAACATTAGCATATTGCGCACATTTGCATTCTCGCTTGGCATTTTTATACACCTCCCACACATGCACCTGCATGTTCAATCGGCCAGAAGTGGAAAGGTCCTTTTTTCAAGTCGTGTTTATGATTGACTTTTTGGTTTATCAGCAACTCTGGACATTTACTCGTCGGACTCTGGCTCGAATTGGCGAGGCAAAAATGATCCCATGTCTGTACACTGTGTAAAATGATCAACACTTGACAAGCCTTAATCCAGTAATGGTGATGGGATAAAAATAAGATAAAAATGCCTGAAGCATGAGCTCACACACACAGAGGGAGAGAGAGAGAGAGAGAGAGAGAGAGAGAGAGAGAGAGAGAGAGAGAGAGAGAGAGAGAGAGAGAGAGACAGAGACAGAGACAGAGACAGAGACAGAGACAGAGACAGAGACAGAGAGACAGAGAGACAGAGAGACAGATAGAGATAGAAGAGAGTGTGTCACGATTCACCAGTGTGAGTGCCCATGATTACCATGAGAGGGCACTCCACCCTGGACTGTCACTCTATCATAGACTACATTACCCATAATCCTTTGCCTAGGACTCATTAGCACTCACTGTTTACACCTGTGTCTTATCACATCATTACCTCTGCCTACATATACCATGTTCACTCTGTCAGTCACTGCAAAATCTTGTTTTGTGGAATAACAGCTTTTCTGAGCGGTTCCCTGGTTTCGTGTTTCTTTGTCTTGGATTTCTTTCCTTCTTTGTGGATTACCCATTTGCCTGTTCCTTCTGTTTTGTTTGCCTTTTCGGACTGCTTGCCTTTGTATGACCTTTTGCCTGTTTGCTGACTACCAGTGTGGATTACCCTTTAAATAAAGCTGCGTTTGGATCCTACCTTCTGTCTCAGAGCAGTTACGTTACAGAGAGAGAGAAAGAGAGATAGAGAGGTGCGTTTCAAACCGCTAGTGTTAAAACACTGAATTGATTCCTCTTTCGGGTTTACTTGCCCTTGAAAGGAAATGTACACACAAAATATGGGAAAAAAAGTTTTTGCAAGCATTCTCTCAGTTGTGTCATAAGTGAACCATTTAAAACGAAACCGAATGTGTAACAATATATTCGGTCCGTGCATTCGACCTTAAAGTGACAGCAGCTATTTCCTGCTGTGTATCAGTAATGGTAATACAATAAAAAGTACAGCTTTAACAAAGGTGAACCTATATTTCATTTCTCCAGTGAACAAATAGGCTGTGTCTGAAAACCTAGGCAGCTGACAAATTGCCTCGCTGCCTTATCAGACATTACTTAAGTAAGTGTAACTGCCCACTCCAAGCGGGACTCGAACCCAGGACTGCCGGCATGAGAGTCGGACGCTCTAACAAGGAGGCAAAAGGCTGCAACCTCTAGTGTCAGTCACTAGAGCAAAAGGTTTATGTGTACCCCTGCTAATAAATATTTGTCTATTTATCAGAATAAGGTATTTATTAATCTTTTGGAACTTCACTAGTCTAAGGGTGCGTTCACACTTGTAGTTCGGTTAGTTTGGTTAGTTTGGTTCGGACCAAAATACAAAAACAAAACATATAGTCCTGGTCCGCTTAGCCTTCACACTGGCATTTTTAACAGCAAACCTAAAGTTACCGAACCAAAGGCATAGGGAGACGGTCACAACCTGATTGGTCGGCTTATATGACGTAGGAGCTCGCTTACCGAACATTCAAAACAACGCTGTGTGCTGATTAAACACGATTATTTTATGCGTGTACATATGGCGTTATTTTTACCCGCTGAGAACTCATGAAGAGCTCATAAAATGTTCAAAACATTCAAAACAGCAGCAGTATTTCCTCCGTTGTGCAGAAAAAAAACATAGGCGTGTCTTATACAACAGAGACGGCGCAGTTCTGTCGTCTGTACCGACTAATGGGCAACAGGTCCTTTGATGAGAAGAACCAGGTGTGCTTTTTGTGCGTTTTTTCTAGCATTTTCGAAACATCCTCGTCGGACCAAATATTGATGAGGCACTTCCTCGTTGCTCTACGTTTGCCCTCTAATGTACATTATTCATTTTGGATACACTGATCTTTCCGCGTCTTCAAATCAGCTGACTATGCATCGCATCTTGTGTCATTACGTCCTGTTTTTGGTTCGTGTACATGTCTTTGGTCCGTGTTGCGTTCTTATATAAATCGAACCGCACCAGAGTTCGTTTGGAAGCGGACCGAGATCCATCTTTTTAGCGGTCTCGGCCCGCTTGTTTGGTGCAGTCCAGGGTTCGAATGGCAGCGTTCACATATGTTCAAATGAACCGCACTAAACGAGCAATCGCACCAGGGTTCGTTTTAATCGAACCAAACATGACAAGTGTGAACGCACCCTAAATCTTTTCCAGTCCATCTAAGCTTATTATCTCATTGTGTGTCATCTTAATGAGACTCCTCACCTTATCTTCAGCTATATCATTGCTCCTCTGAGAACTGAATTAGCCCTACAGTAGCTTGTCTGATCAGATACTTCTCTAGGTGCTATGGATTGTGTTCTCACAGAAACTTCTAATGTATAAAGCATCTAATGTAGCATGTTGTAACTGCTCTGAAATGTTGCGAGATCCAATGTACCTGTGTTTCAGACATTATTGAATCTAGCTGTAGCGCTGCAGCATTCGAAGCACGGTTCTGGTTCTCTGGAGAGCACCCCTGCGAGTCGGCTTACCCCTGGACTCTATTAATCAGGTCTGGATGGTGTCTTGACAGCTGCCTGACCCTGACAAGAGCAATTTTGCCTCTGCCGCTCACCAAGCACTACTGCGTGATCAATTCTCAGCCACAGAGAAAATCCTATAAGGCTACAACCAGCGCTTGTCAGAGCTCAATGCTCTGTCTCCTCGGGCACTTTCATAGAGAGACATAACTCTCGCCCTTCACAATAATAAATTGTAGACGTTATGCTGTCCCCCCCACCACCACCTGACCTTATGGATAAGTCATGAAGGGACAGTTGTGCCGACCACAAAAACTACTGTGACAAATAGTTTTTGTCAAAGTCACTGGCTGTGTATATTACAGGACTGAATGACATTCTCCTCGTGTCTCTGCTTGCAGGAAGAGTTACATTTCATTACATCTTTCAAGATTGAGTTTTGGGGACCTGGAATCGGGAAAATCTCATTAAACTAGACAGGTATCAAAGCCCTTGTGAAGTGTAATGTATGTACTCTTGTAGTTTACTTCAAATCATAAAAAGTATAAACATCTAACTGTACTTGCAGAAAAGATGTAAAACAGCACTTTGATATATTAATCATTTTGTATTAATAATACAATTTTGACCTAAAAGTACATTTTAATGTTTTAATCATTTCTTGTCATGCTTTAAAGAAGTACACTTATTTTGATGTGTTGACTGACATACTAAAGCATATTTATGCCTGGTTTCACAGACAGGGCTTAGATTAACCCATACGAAAAATACGTTTTTTCAAGTGTGCTATTAGTATACTACTTTTAAACAACAACAACAACAACAACAAATAATAATAATAATAAGAAGAAGAAAGTATACTTTCAGTCTACTTTTTATATACTTCTCAGAAATATACTTTATACGGTAGGGGGCGCTATGACACATCTTCTAATCAGAATCTCCTGATCAAAACACAGGTGAAGAAGAAGCTGAAACAAGAGCTGTGTTCGAAATTGCCCCCTATACCCTCATTCACTATTCCCTACATTAGTCCACTAATATAGTCCACTTGAGGGAGTGAAGGAAAACGAGTGAGTGAATTCGGACACTGACTGAGCCGGAAGGCCTGCCCCTTTTGCAGTTTCTGCTTGCAAACTGGCAGCTCCAGTAAAGTAATAATTAAAAGATTTATCTTGCACTCTGCCCTGGAAACTAGCAGGTATAAACCATAATCAAACAATTTAATAATCAATTAAAAATTAATTTACACCTTTGTGATAGTCCGCTGGGCCAGTGCAGTCAGGAAGATGCATGGATGATTTATTCAGCTGCGAGCGCCATCTCCTGGCAGATATATCCACCTATACCCTTGCAAATGGCATTAATTGAGGGAACAGCCATTTGTAGTGGTGTCCGAAACCATAGTGAACGTTATCGAGTGCACTCATTCAATCCTAAAATGCACCGCTATAACGAGTTTGCAACCATTGTACGCTCACTCGACTCCTAAAGAATACCCACAATGCACTGTGAGATCGCGCCACACGTTTCCCCGTCTCGCCAGCAGATGGCATCCACAGCGGAATCATCGGAACCATAGACGGACAAGACCAATTATATTATAGACCCATTAACTTTTATTGTCTCTAATAATAAGTGTTAGGACGTGGTGAATTAAACACGTTATACAGACAATTTATTTCCATTTTTATAATATTTTCTTTATTTTTATTGAAAATAAATACCTTTCCAATCTGATCGGAAAAGCGAGTTTCACCCCTACACTAGCCAACTGTTGCTGTATATAATTCTGGGTTTTCCGTAAATTTGTCTGCTTCATCTAGATGTTTATATAAAAACATATATATTTTTATTATATATATAATTATTATATATATTATAATTATTATAGTTTATTATATATATAAAACATTTTTTATTATTATTCCTTACATAACCCTTTCCCATTAAGTTAGTGCCACACAAGAGCGCTATAGGGTTAACAATAGACTTACAAGCTGCATGACCATTGCATAAGAGAATAGGACGTCTCAGTTGAAGTATTAAAAGTTCTTAATTTCGTTGTTCTCTCAATTCTATCATTTGAAGAACAATTTAAAATAATATTTCGTAAAAGCACGACATGACGCAGCAGTGTGTTGAGGAAAAATCTTGCGGAAATACACGTGCAGGTATAAGCATGTCTGCGTGTGACACAAAGCAATCACCACACTGTGCATTCATTTTATTTTAACAAACAAACAAGCAAATCTCAAACTAAACAGCATTATCTCCGGCGCCTTCAGTGTCAGAATTCGCTCACTCGTTTTCATTCACTCCTTTAAGTGAACTTGTGGAGTAATAGGGAATGAATGAGGGTATACAGGGCGAATCGGACAGCGGTAATTCATTCAGCGTGCGACTCTCACAGTGCGTTGAGAGTGAGAGCGATTCAAAAGCATAAGGAGTCGTTTGCTCTCGAAACGCTCGCGGTATTTATGAGCCGATCGTTCTGCGCAGCGCTGCTGCATCGAACAAGCCTCTTCCTCCATTGCTCGTAGCCTACTACATCGGCTGTACACCTGTACACTCATTATTGCGGTGCATTGTGGGATTGAATTAGTGCACTCAAACACATCCACTATGGTTTCGGACACCACTACAAATGGCTGTCCCCTCAAATAGTGCCCTATTTAAGGGTATAGGGGGCGATTTCGGACACAGCCAAGCAAAAGTAGATTGCTCATGCAAATGTAAAATAATGCGATCATTAAACATTAAACAGCATGTACTCTACTCCATCTGTGTTTGATCATCGTTCTGAATCTGATCAAGGTGTAGTCTTTGAGATAAATTAGATTTTCTCAACTTTTTGTTTAAAATGTTACCTTTCTTTATGAAATTAACCCAAATTTTAGTGTTGATGAAAAGGATACTAAAATCAAACATTTTTAAAATTAAAGTACAGTTTCTACATCTACATTTCGTAGCCTATACTGAAAGTGCAAAAATAATATAAATAGTAAACTATAATGTTCACTTAAAGAGAACTTACAAGTATACTTGCAGTATAAACCATTATTTGCGAAAGTGTTTTATTGACTAAACGTGACGCACGTATAAATTGTCCTCCCCTCTTTCCATAGTTTATTAATTATTATTATAATTAGCATTACATGTACAACTGTATGTCAAATTACAACAACTGTAGCAGGAGGACAGTTGCTTAATTATATTATATATATATAAAGCACAAGAAAATGCAAGAAAATTAAACAAACTGTAATACTATACAACAAATTACAAGCAGTTAATAACCGGGAATAATTAATTGTTAATAATAACTGGTATTACTAAAAATATGGACAAATGTGGTATTGTGTGGAGGTTAAAACTAGTACAAAATATAAACAATTATCTCTAATGTTCAAGAATCCGTGCAAGCTAAATCCAGCGGTGTAGAGTCATCATTAATTGATGACGCTTTGAAGGGACGCTAAAGGGAGTGAGGATATTTCATTTAGCTTGATCTAATTCCTCCATCCTCGCATCTTTTCCTTGTGTCCTTCCCTCACATCCTGAAGGGGTGGAGCTAAGACACAATGACAGGAAGCGAGGAAGCACAAATAAGAATGGAGAAGCACCCTTTGTATTAAAATACTACACTACTAGTATACTAATAAGTTCACTTGTAGTACAGATGGGGTACAAATGAGGAATGTAGTTGTGCACTTAAAGTGCACTACTGTTAGACTTAAACGTATGATTTTATGTACGAAAAGTGGGTCAGTTTACTCCCAAGCCTTTTTGAAATAGTACACTTACAAGTTACTAGTACACATTGATATTACTTACTACATAAAGTATACTTATATATATATTTGAACATTACTTAAGTATTCTTCCTAAAATGAACTTAATTTGTTACATTTATATAGCGCTTGTCTAGGCACTCAAAGCACTTTACATATAGAAGGGGGAATCTCCTCAAACCACCACTAATGTGCAGCACCACCTGGATGATGTGACGGCAGCCATATTGCATCAGAACGCTCACCACACACTAGCTGATTGGTGGAGAGGAGTGATTAAGCCAAATATATTTTGGAGAAAGATTGTCAATGGGAGTCTCTGAGGACACATCTATGCAACCGTATCAGTCTGAACCGAAGTTGGACCCGGGACAAGACGACAGCTCCAATGATATTCGACAATTAAGGCTCGAACAGGATGCTTCTGATTGGTTGGTTAACGTAATGTCATTTTGATCTATCTTTGTACTGGCAGGGTAACGTTAGCAGTGAGATACAAATGCTGTGTTTACTGATGTACTGTATACGTTAGTTCATTGACAGAATGATGTTAAAGCTAATGCCAATAAAAACGTTTTATCGGGAAATGTAGGCTTGTCAGTGATGCGTAACGTAACATGTAACTCTTTTTTTTTTTTTACAGTAACAAAAACCGTTATAAACCATCTACATATTTAAGCTTAGTGTGGTGTTACTAAGTCCACGTTAACTTTATCACGACTCTACACAGTTTGGAATAGCACAATAACCATAACGTGTTGTTCATTATAAATATGGGATTATGAATTATATTGAGAACATCATACATTGTGAAGTGTGCAAGCATTTTAAACTACACTCACTTCTTCTGGAGGTGCAGCAGGAACACGAATAGTTGGTACCGATCCTTTTTTCAGGAGCAGCTTCTTAGCCAAACCTGCTTTATACTGACCCTCGTTTATAAAGCAGTCTGGTTAGAAATGATTCAAGCAAACATGCAAGCATTGACGTTGTTCGGGGGCATATTCCCATCGAAAACAAAACTCAGCCATTGCGTCTTCAGCGGTTCGGATTTAGTATCATCAATATAACTGCTGTGTTCATTATTGGACCCAAGAACAGAACACTACAATCGCTTAGACGCCATTCTGCTCCAGCGTATAAACAATGGCAGACTATGACAGAGCTCGCTCAGGGCGGGTCTGAGTTGAAACGCTGCTGTCAATCAGCAGTTGTGGGAGGGGCGTGTGTGACGTCACACGGTCGAACGGCTTGAATTGAGACAGGAGAAAACATGTAAGGAAATAAAGAAAAAACACTGGAGGGATTTTTATTATTATAGGATGGTTGTGTACAGGCACTGCCAACACACATTTCCATAAAATCAGCTTGTAAAAGTGCATGTACCATTATATGACCCCTTTATCTTCACCTAATTGAAATTAATATACATTTTAACTTTAATACATTTTCATTTAATTTAAATAACATGAAACTAAGTGTCATTACATTCAGTTTGCCCTCAAGAACATTATTTCCTTTATAAGTATTTTTTTTAAGTATGCCAAATTGTATTAATTTTTCACAAAGAGAGGGCTTGATCGGTATATTGGCTATTGGCAATCCTGTTCTACATCCCATCACTGACGCTTGACCTATTGCTGACCCTGATCAGCTGATTGAGACTTAGATAATAAACCCACTGTCGTTCAATATATGTGTTGAGATGAGATGCAGCAATTGAATTGTAGAAATTAAATAGCAATTTGCCAATTCATCTTTTTCTTTGTAATAAAGAGTGCGACGTGATATTCTAAGACGTGAGCATCCACCTGTCATGTTTATGCAACACAGTCTTCCATTGTCGGTGGTTTTGGCTTTGTTTTGTTGGTCAGGTCATGTCACCCAAGGTCTTTTCAGTCTGTCTCAATCTATCCCACTCCTAAGGGTAGGTGGAACATTTTGTGGTTCCCTTCCAGAAAGGCCAGGGCATTTCAGAAGCTATATTAGGAAAGACGGTAGACAGAAGGGCAGGGGTAAATACCAGTCATTGCCGATTTGACTAACAGCAAAGGAAGCATCTGTTTCTCCATTACAGTGGACCTGACACATAAGCAGAGGCGTTTCTTAAAGAAGTCATTCAATATTTTAGTTATATTCTTTCATGGAGTGATGTGTTGGTGGAAAGATTTGGTCAATAGCTCAGTTTCTTCTCTGACCATTACTTTTGGTCCACCATTGTTTACTGTGTTTTGTTGTTGCTGTGTCCCCTGCACAGCTCGCCCAATGCCCTCGATGAGCTCTGTTGGTGATTGTGTGAGTTGTTGGAGGCTGAAACAGTAATGGAGTCCAGAGGTGACCCATCCAACAGTGAGGTCAGGGGCAAATGGCTTTGCCTCGGCTGAACTGAAGATTGGAAGGGTGAGCTAAACTTCAGTTACCCTACAGTTCATTCTTATTATACATATACACATTATGTATTGCTTATTATATTGGAAATAAAAAAAACAATCGAATCAAATTAGTCAAGAGATAAGAAAAAAAAACAGATGTTTCTAACAAAACAAGTTTTCGTGGGATTATTCTTCAATAAATATATTTTTTATCTAATCAATACATTTGTTCCTGTATCTTTTCATCTAACAAAAGCCAGTTCCTTAATGGCATCATCCTGTAAAAAGTGGCACAATTTAGGAGGAAACCAGAACACACATCAGTAATGATTAGCAATGGATTTGATAAACACTAAAGACAGCCACTGGAAGATTTTGTTGAGGACTTTCTAGAACTGTGCCTCCAGGTAAACCGGAATGAGAGCATATTGAAGATGTGTTTTTGGAGTTGGCTGGATGACCTCCTCTTCCTCATGCCCAGATGTTCTATGGGACTTTTGTCCTTGCAGCTCCACTGGGCTTCCTCATCCCTAGGCCTTTGCCATAGTCAGATATTTCACCCTGCCTGCGCCATGGACTTGCAAGCCGCCCACTGCACTCAATCTCTCCACTCCTTGCTCTTTCAGGATCCGTCTTTCCACCGGCTCCGCCTCAGTCCCCTGGATCTATCTTTGATGCTCGTCGCTTCGGCTCAGCTTCAGCCTCCAGGGCTATCTCCATAAGTCTGTAATGGCTCTCTGACCCAAAGACTCAACAAATCTTGAGATTTTTGGAGAGTCTTTGTCCACTCAAACTCTCCTCCTCTCGTGCATTAGGACGATATAGACACACGTCCTCTTCCAGGCAGATTCGTAACATCTTTAGTTGATTGGTACTTCTAAATTATTGCCATGATGGTGGAAATGTGGATTTTCAATGCTTTAGCTGTTTTCCTTCGGCCACTTTCAGTGCACATCACAACTATATTCTGAGGTTTTACTCATTGTGATGAATGATAAAGGGAATTTGGTCTTTCTGTTTCCTAATACTGATACTCCTGTGAAACAATTCATATCTAGACAGTTTCATGCTCATAGTCACCCTGGTGTGCTAAACATTTTTAAATATTAATGGGAATATACTTGAGAGATATTTTACTCTGAATTTTTTTTAGGGTTGCCAATAATTATGGCCAAAGTGTTTTAGAGAAAATAATTTATTCATAATGTGATTTACTCCCTACTTTCAATTCCTTTACTCCAATGAAAGGTTCAATATTTGTGCACATTTAAATAAAATATCAAAAGGATAAACTTTGCAGATTTATTTTTACAGCCACTTTTACTTTACTTAAACATATCTAATTTTGTCAAAACTTAATTTTAGTTCAATCAAACTAATCTATTTAAAACTGAAGTTTATTTAAAGGAACTGTATGTAAGAAATGTATTTAAATTAATCATAAAATGGCCCTGATATGTCTCTAGACATTAAGAAATCATGTTAATTTCAAATACTTCTATCACTGACAACAGTAGTCCGGCCAGGATATTGTCAGTTAAAAGTTGTTGTTGCAGCCCTCAGCTGATGTTGATGTTGAGTTTTGACCTGAAGCTCCGCCCTCCACCTATCGACCAATCACGAAGTCAGTAGTGTTTGGGCATTGCCAGATCTGCTCTAGTTAACACAGCTGCATATCTAACACGTTCCTGCTTAGACCTGACGCGATAGTCGATAAATCAATTAATCGCACAATAAAAAAAATGAGCTTGATAATTTTTCCGGCCGCGATAATTGCCATTGCATGCTCTTTTGTTTTCCTCGTCTCCTTCGTTAACTGCGCACGCCTCGTCCGTTTGGGGAGATGTTTATCCTCGACGTGCAGACCGGGTGCGGCGTGATGAGACGTCATTCTCAGCCAGCAGATTCGTCTGGAACTCATGGCTCTTCGGTTGTGGAGCCACACGCAAAGTTACGAAATTTGACGTGCGCAACGGCAAGCGAAATGGGGTCTCGCGCACTCTGCATCGACGTCATTTTTGCCGTGCGCGCCCTCGCGCTCGAGCGGACGCGTCGTGTGTAAAGCTTAAAGCTACCCTGAAGTTTGATAAACGCAAGTTAATTCTTCAGTTCAATCTTTGTGTGCTAAAAAAGCACATAAGTTCCTGTAGAGATAGCAATACACATTCTCCTTTTTTTGCCAAATAAATGAAAAGCATGTCATCAATGTCTTCTCTCTCGCTGCATCCAAATATCACTTTCCTCAAAGATGGTCAAGTTCAGTTTGTGCATGATTAGGCTATGATATAACAATTTTTTTAATACTGTATCCTAAATTGTGGATAATTAATATATCATAATGCTGAAGTACATTTCTGGATAAAAAAAAAAAAAGAACCATACAGAACGGAAAACTGTGACCTTAAAACCGTGATACGAACCAAACCGTGGGTTTTGTGAACTATGCCGCCCCTAATATGCTCCTAAAACACAATCATTAGTTGCAGTTTTCATCCATTTTATTTATTGTTTTTGGTACTTATTTAAATGCATTTTTTAAACAAACTGAGAGTCCATGTTTTTATTGTTTTTGGTTGTTTTGTTCATTTATTGTGGTTATTTAAAATATTTTCCATTCTTAGTGTTAAATAGTCTTTAGAAATTAAAGTTTATTGACCTTTGAAAAGGTGTACCTGCATTGTTATGCCATTATCATTATTTTAAATGAAAATGCTCTCAGAGCGACAATATTATCGTTTTTCGCAATAATTTATTGGCCAATTTTTCGTCCAGCAAAATTTGTTATCGTGACAGGCCTATTCCTGCTGATCCTGCTGCCTATCTGGCAACCTCGAGTCAAGGGTAGGGGAGGGGGGTACACCGCTCTACAGTCATTTGATAGTGATTGCAGTACCAGTTTTGGCCACAATCTTACATACACTTCCTTTAAATAATTTGTGTTAAAACTACAAAAATCTTTTTTTGTTGACATAACTAACCGGCAGTGGATCTGCAGTTCCCAGCATGCTTTGTAGGGGACTGTATTAGGAGAGTAAATTTAGGGATTAAATTGTTATTTTATGTGTTTTTGTTTAAAGGGAAAGATGCTGTTAGTTAAAGGTGGGGTGAAATGCTGTTTCATGCATACTGATCTTTTTACACTGTTAAAGACTTGGATTCCCATACTAAACATGGACAAAGTTTCAAAAGTTAAGGTGGACGTTTGATGGGAGTATTTCTTTGTCAAAAATACTACTTCCGGTTAATCATAAGTTTCGGCAAGTTTTTTGCGATCATGCGTCCACTTGATGTTAATGGGGGTGGAATTTCCTTGTATGGGCCTTACGGACAATTCTACCGGAAGCGCGTGAGAGAGAGAGAGAGGGAGAGAGCGAAAGCAACAGGCTACGCCCATCAAAGCGCTGGCTCGTAGGCTGCGCTGCACAGGTGATGTGCACAATTACAATGTCACCAAAAAAGTGCGTTTTTGGTTGCCAGACCAAGACAGTCCTGCACAGATTCCCCAAAAACCCCGCGTTAAGGCAGCAGTGGATGTAATTTGCTTTTCCGGATCAGCAACTGAGTTGCGCAAAGGTTTATGTCTGTTCGCTGCATTTCGGTGCCGACTGTTTCATAAACAAGGCCCAGTTCGACGCCGGATTTTCCGATCGCCTAATGCTGAAGGATGGAGCAGTCCCAACGATAAAGGTCCCAACGTTAGAACCGCAGGCGGTGAGTGAGACTGCTTCAAATGTCTGTGTTTTTGCCTATGCCCATCAAGTAGCCCAAACATGATCACGTATAGTTAATTGATCAATGGAGCATGCGATGTGTAGTGCGTGTACATTTGTTTAGCTGGCCACTATATGTGTAACTTTATGTTTGTGTATTGTAAAAGCACTCCAAACAACAATACACAAAGAGTGGGGAAATATGTTGAACTAAATAAGCACGCTTCTTCATTCAAATGCGCTACTATTCCATGTCTTTCAATGTAAACACTAACTTAGCCTGCCGTGCAAAACCAGTCCGCTTAATAACGTTACAATTGTCTACACAAACCACGCGTAAACACACACACGTGCACAACTGCACTTCCCACATGTACACCTTCAAAGACAAAAATACGACGATATAATTCAAGTATAAATATGTAAATAACACAAGCCGCTAAGCATATTATATAGTTAGTGTATAACTTGTACCACATAGAGACGTCGTGCTCTAGTCGTTTTTGCTGCTGCTCCTGTTCAACTGCAGCCTCTGGGTCTGATTCCGGATCATAGATGTATGGCTGTATCTGATTAAAAGCCATTTTTTTATTTTGAATAAAGTTTTTTTCCCGCTGTTAGGGATGACACAGCTTTACGATGCACTCGACTCAACACAATAGCAGCGCGCTGCTGCACACGTCATTATTTAGCTCCGCTCACACGATACGCCCCCACCCGCTCTGCTTTTTTCGGAAAGACTCGGAACAGCGCATCTTTCTTATATAATTATAAAAAAAATAAAGACTTTTCGGAGATATGCAGGATGCAATGCTACTCTATAGGTACTCAAGATTGACATGACACTGACTGAAACTGAGTGTTTCACCCCCCCCCCCCCCCCCCCTTAATGTTAGTATGTAATGTTCAGTTCTGGTTGACATTTAGAGGAGTGTCTGTAATGTTTTTGAGTTGTGTGGTTACCATTGTGCTGAAGAGTGCACATTGTTTATATATATATATATATATATATATATATATATATATATATATATATATATATATATATATATATATATATATATATATATATATATATTGTGTATGATAATGAATGAAACTGCTTATAATTGATTTTACTATGACATTTTTTAATCCAATGTTTTCCTATGAAATAATTGAATACATTTGACAAGTATAAAAAAATCATGTTATAAGTATATAAACATAACTGAAACTGTATTTGATAAAATTGAGCTGAACCAACTCAATTAAATTTCATTGCATGAATTTGTTTTTTTTTATGATTTGGGGCTACACATTATTGGATGGAAAACCTGCCCTCATTTAAATATATTTTGTCCAATGAGTAATTTTTTTTTTTAAAGTGTATATATTGATTATTTCAAGGGGTTACCAATAATATGTCTGGGAAAAATTTGGGATTAAATGGGTAAACAGTGGTCAAGAGGGCAAGTGTGCTTTAATGAGACTATTGTGCTTTTTTTGGCTCTCAAAGATCCATATTGAGCATTTTGTTGTGCCAGCTTAAAAGGTCCACAGTCCAGTTTCTAGGTAACAAAGTATATTGATCAATTACACACACAAACACACACAGACACAATTAAAGATAATATTACACATAAAACATGCTGATAACAGAACAGCTAAGTGATTCACTATGGACTCGTTCACCCTAATCTGTCCTGTCATGTCCTCTTTTTTATGAGAATGAAAGCACAGTCTCATTGCTTTATGTTAACTATGACCAAGTCTTTATATTTAAAGGGATACTTTCTTGAGAAATAATATTCTGTCATCGTTTACTCACATTCATGTTGGTGCAAATCTGTATGACTTTCTTTTTTCGATAAAACACAAAAGAAGAAATTAAGCAGAAGGTTCACACTACTCCACTGCACGTACAAAAATGACACAAGCCTGAATAAATAAAAACATAATTTCTATTTTATCCCTTTAAATCATCATCCATGCCTTTTGCAGTGAAAGCGCCATTCTAAACAAAGTCTAACATGCCGCCTTTCTGAGCAAATGCTGGTGTAAGCATGGCATGACAGAATCATGCAGAGACCGCCAAGATAATGCCATCGATCAGGGTTGATGTTAAAGACATTCATGTCCTGCCTGATGACATCCTTAAAGCGGAGCTTGGGTCGACCATAAGGGCAGTGTCCCTCAGCTAACTCCCCATGGAAGCTGGACTCTGGAGGAGTTCATTCGGCATATGGTGTACATGGCCGATCCATCTGAGACCTTCACTACATTTGAAAGACAAATATCATACTTTTTACTCCACTACATTTGGAGGTCCTCAAAGTCAAAAGTCGTTTCTGTAGTTGCTTTTAATGTCAGTGGAGGATATTTTACTTCTCTAAAAGGCGTTTGGGTTATTGCAGAAAGCCCATCAGCACTGACTCTCCGGCAGCACCTGGTCAGCAATGCGCTTATAAAAACAAATTTTCCATTTTATCCCTTTAAATCAAGTTATGTCTATAATGAATTTGACTCGAGCTCTGATGTGCCCAAATGGAGGTGGTCTGGGCATTAGAAATGTACGGTTATGATGAAGGATGAACAAGATTTAACATTTAGCAAATACGTGCATTACCAAGGGACTAATACAAGAGGGAAAATAGAGTGGGAGGGAGGAGAGAGAGAGAGAGAGAGAGAGAGAGAGAGAGAGAGAGAGAGAGAGAGAGAGAGAAGATCTAAATCCTGGGAGAGTTACATTTACTTTTTAATCTCCTAATGAAATGTAATCTTGATAAAGCATTATTCTCTCATGCAGGTTTTGGAGCATGTCCATTCATCAGATTTGATGCAGTTTATTCAAGGCAGACAAACCGAGGATGGTACTTTTGGACAGGAATTTGTTTAAGTAGCTTTTTATATTGATTAGGTAAGTAAACACTTTGAAAATGTGACACACACTTGAGGTCTTACATTAGTAAATAAATGATAATATAGAACAATTTGCATACTCATATGTCTTGAGCATAAGAGGTGAATTTGTTTTGTTAGGAACATTTTAGCCTGTTTGTTTGGTAAACGTATAACTTTAATAAAACACATTTATATAACATAGAATTTAAATATACGTCTTGGTAACATCTTGGTTATGTATGTAACCCTCGTTCCCTTTCGTTCAGTCACTCCAAGTAATGTCAGTGACTGACGAATAGGGTCCCAATGTAATCACGCCACTCGGCTGTCTTCCAGTGCCCTGCGTAAGTGCGAGTGCCCTGTCTTAAGACTAGTAAGGACAAAGGACTCCCACTTATCAAAGGATTACCAAGGTACACTGGGAAGCATATGTCGTGGCAAAATTCTAACTCCCAATTGTCTTCAATATGTCAAAGAAATTCTCACTAAGTCGAATTTCTAGGTCTCAGGAAGGTATACTTTATTGAATGAACAAAAAAGTGAGACGCCAGCTGAACATCTGACCATCTCATCCTCGGCTCACACTTTTATACAGTTCTAACTCATGATTTCATTGCAGGTGCATTACTCCCCACACTCTTTGCCACAGTTGCTCCATTCATAAACTTATCTTGCCTTCTTCGTAATGGTGGCCGACTGCCACTTGTTTTTCTTTCTCATCCAATAGGCACCATTCTATGTATCTTTTCTTGATAGTCACCTCATATTTTTCCACAATTATATTCAAACACCATTTTCTTTTAAGGGGCCTCTGGGCAAAATTATCACTGGTTTGATGTTAATTATGAGCATGCTGACTCATCTCACCCAACAAGTATAATCTTCCTTTGTTGGCCCTTCTTTTATTTTATTATTTTTTATCTTTTTTTGATGCACAGTCTAAGTCTACTAAAAATAAATGAATTTCCTCTACAGTTGAGATATGCGCCCAGGCGCCTACCTGTAAGGAAGACTTAGAAAACACATATGAACCGCTGAGGTCTGCATATGGAAGAACAGCCGAATGTGGACTTTTAACCCCAGGGGTGGCAAGCTTGCCAAGAGCAGACACTCACTCAAGGAGGCTTACAGTGTAAATATACGTGTGGGGGTTGCCCGCAGGGGGAACCATGCACACGGAGGCACCTGGCCTGACACAAGGGTCTGGGCTAAATATGCCTGCAGGTCCCCTACCCTCTTGATGGAGGCCAAAGCTGTCAGGAGCGCTGTCTTCATAGACAGTAACTTAAGATCTACTGACCACAAAGGCTCAAAGGGAGCCCTCTGTAGAGCATCTAAAACTACTGCGAGGACCCAAGAGGGCACGAGCGGAGCGAGATGAGGATGTAGTCTCCTTGCGCCCCTCAGGAACCTGATGATCTGGTCGTGCTGACTTACCTGTTTGTTCTCCAAGAGGTCGCGGCCACGTAAACCTTGAGGGTGGAAGGAGACAGCCTTCGATCCAACCCTTCCTGCAGGAACCAGAGCACAGACCCGATCGGGCATTTCCAAGGGACTTCTTGGTGAGAAGAACACCAGGTGATGAAGAGGTTCAACGCATAAGCGTGTCGAGTAGACTCCGCCCTAGCAGAAGTGATGGTAACCACCATCGGAAGTGGTAGGGTACTCAAACCTGCCGAGTCCCATCCAGGAGCCCCACGTGGAGGTTCCAAAGATTGAAAAGTGAATCCCAATGGGTACCCCATTTCTGTGAAAGAAGGTCCTGCCTCAGAGGAATCGGCCAGGGAGGGGCTGTCGCAAGGAGTAGGAGTTCTGAAAACCTGGTCCAGCCGTGCCAGTACGGGCGACCAATATGACCTGCTCCATGTCCTCCCTGATCTTGCACAGAACCTGTGTGAGAAGGCTCACTGGGGGGAACGCATACTTGCATAGGCCCCGCGGCCAGCTGTGCACCAGTGCATCTGTGTCAAGTGTGTCCTCGGTCAGGGAATAGAACAGGCTGCAATGGGAAGAGTCGTGGGAGGCAAACAGATCTATCTGTGTGCCGCCGAACTGTTCCCAGATCAGCTGGACCGTCTGGGGATGGAGTCGCCATTCTCCAGGGAGTTCATACCTGCCCGTAGAAAGCTGAGGTTCGACCATGGGGTGAGAGTTTGGGGGCAGGTCTGAGTCACTAGGACCCCGAGCATGCCAGACTGCAATGCCCACCTTGGGACTCGATTGCAAAGCCAGTGCTGAAGCGGTCTCATATGAAGCTATCTGAATAGCCCATCCTGGGATATGGGGGCGTAGAGGAAACGAGTTTGCTCTGCATCCCGCATATCGACCAGGTTGAGCCATAGGTGTCTTTCCTGGACCACTACAGTGGACATCACCTGACCCAGGGAGTGTGCGGTAACCTTCATCACCCCAAGGGCGGTCGCGGCACGCAGCTCATCTCTGAGCCCTGGGTCAAGCTGGTAGGCATGAAGGGTTGCCATGGCATGCAGAGAGGCGGCGGCCTGCCCTGCAGTTCTGCAGGATTTCGCCACCAATGTTGATGTGAACCTACAGGCCTTGGAGGGGTGCTTAGGGTCACCATGCCAGGTCGAAGCACTCTATGGACACAGTTGCATCGCAACAGAGCATTTAACCGCGGGGAACCCCTGTGTACCATTTAGGTTCACATCAACCCTGTCGAGGGTAGAGAAGGTTGCCGAACGGTCATGGGAAAACAGTGGGGACTTCCAGGACTGCGCAACCTCCTCATGCACTTCCGGGAAGAACCTCGCAGTTGATGCCGAATTGTCCAGGGACCACACACCAGCTGGATACCAGATGCTCAGATCAGCAGGCAGGAATTATGCGATCGCTGGAACTCGCCATAAACACCAGCACCAACTGGAAGGCTGGTCATCTCAAAGAACTGACAACAACTCAGAAGGCTTTTGGAGTGAAGAGGTATGTACCCTTGGCTCTGAAGCAGAAACATAATGCGATCATGCCAGCGTACTTCCTTATATACCCATTTGGTGGGGTGTGTTACGCATGCAAATTGGCACTGCCATTGGCCATTTTCTAAGATCTCGAAGATGATAGGCTTCTAAGCGAAACCCCCATTCGTCAGTCATTGACATTACTCGGAGTGACTGAACCAAAGGGAACTCTGTATATCACTTTGTGTTGACCGTAAGCATTGTAACAAATTATTATTATGTTTAAAATGCATGTACAAGTTGTGTAATGGGATATGTCTGTATTCATGTTGGTTACATGGTAAAAAAAAAATGACCACCCCAAAAAATAAATACATAAATCATAGAATGTCTGCATGATTGTTTTAAAACGAATAGATCTAATCATTAAATCATTGGCCCATGTACATTAACTAATGATCTGTCAAGTAAAATGTCACACAATATAATAGGTTGCAATCTCATATAACATTTTAATGTTTCTTTTTCCATTTAAATCCCTGCAGATATGCATTTGAAATGCTTCATATACTTCAAAACATTTTATGTAAGCAGTTTAACAGCTAATAAAGTTGACAAAGAAAATAAAAGTGAACAAATGAACCTCAACCACATTATTTTCTTATGTTTTCCAAACATACGTTTTTTTTAATGCAATTCTCTTTGGAATTAGTCATTTTTGGCTCCCTTTGTCAGTCTGATGAGACTGAGAATCTATCATGCTTGAGTGTGCCGTGGCCTTTATTTTCTGCAGTGATTCAGGCTCTCGGGGACTGATGTGTGGAAGGCCTGTTCTCTCCCATCATTAGGGGACTTCCAGAATGTTCTGTATTCTGTTGAAAGTCCAGCCCAGCTGATGTGAGGAGCCACCCCTCTCCTGACCTCTCATCCTGACTGAAACGAGCGTAAATGTGCTCATAATCCCTTGCCTGTGCTACCTTGGACCCTATCATGCACCCGGCGCAATGGGCGTAAACTTCATCTAACAGTTGGGGTAAAAAAATTAAATAAATCTCACAAGAGCAATTTTTGAAGGGGACACAAATAATACAGCCAAAATTGTACTTGTAAAGATATGTGTAATTTTTCCTGAAAAATTATCTTATGTCCGTTTTTCTTTTCTCTGTCATTTTCTCTGGCCAACAACACAGAGCAATAGCAATGAGTTATCATAGGTTCACAATGCGGTAATATAATTATTAAATGATCTTGCATCTTCCTAGCCTGACTAGCCAGACCCACATCAAGATGAACACGTCGGTGCTTCGTTTAGCGGTAGTCACGTGACATGGCTGTGTCGAATCACAGCTCGGAGCAGTGTTTCGAAGCATCCGCGCTTCGGGATCTCGACACAGCATCGAAGCGTCAGTTTCGCGTCAGCCATCCCTACTCTAAAGTCAATAGCGCAGGATGTTTTGTGTTCTTTAAAGGGCGCATTAGGAATATGCTACTATAGGCGGGTGTGCAACTCATATATGATACACACATTTTTAAATATTACAAATAAAAGGATTCCTCTCTGGTGAAGTGTTCAGTCATTCTGCTCGCACATCCCGCCATGTAAATAACACCCATAACATATTCATGACTTATTAAGAGACTACTGTAGGTAAAACACTTTTGGACGACGCCCCAGACGCTGAACATTTTTTACGTTGTTTAACTAGTAAAAGTGGCATCAGACACGCCTTAAGTGCACCTGCGCCATGAGCTTCAGACCATGTGCTTGGATCATTAAAATAGGGCCCTTAGTTATTACAGTCACCATCACTGTGACAGAAACCACTCTGGTCTGGTTTAGGGTGCTCAGCTGAGGGACCGAGGAAGAGGCCCTTATTTAAATTGCATTAGACATTTCACTTCTAACCAGGTACAAAACCAACAGTGATGGCAATTATACTAACTCTACGCTATGCCAGTCAAATCTTTCGAGAAGACACATAGCTTCACAGTATGTCCATTAAAAGTCAGAAAACTCACAAATTGTGTCTTAATAATTCAGGGCCATATCCACCAAAGGGGTGGACACTGAGGGGTACAAGACACCCCCCCCCCCCCAGTTCTTTGATGCTGTCAAAAATAAAACAAAGGAAACTTCCTTTAACTTGAGCTCTGTGTGAACGGCCCTTTAGTATTGACAGCGGACGAGAGCAGTTAAACAACTGTCAGTAATATCCTATGAAAATAAATGTGAACTGAAAATATGCTATCATTTAGGCCTACATAATTCACAATTCATAACTGTGTGACAAGAATCGTTTTTCATTTTTTGACATTAAACAAATGAATTCCCAAGGCATGATTACGGCCTTGTAATGATTGCAGATGGTTGATCATTTTCTCCGGCCACTAGGGTAATGAGTTTTAGAAAACATCTGCATCTGCTCAACATCTGCTGCCCTACATACACACATCTCACACTCATCTGAACATGATGATAAAAAACAAAAAGCATTCATTGATGACTTGACTGATTATTTACAGATGCAGTAAATATGAGATAGAAATATAATTAGATGGAAAAAATTGAACTGAAAATATTCGAATAACCATTTTATTTATTTTAAGAGTGCTTTAAATGGGAATGTCATGGTTTCTGGCTCAAACACATTTTGTACAGCGAATAGAAGAAATTAACAGATTTTTTTTTAAAGAAAATTTGGTTTAAATAGCAAAATTTGGTTTACTTGAGCAAAAATATTGTATAGTTTTACTGACTGTAGAAATTATTGTGGGTTCAATACATTTTTATGGTTTTTGTTAGTGCATAGACAGCACAATAAACAGACTTTTAAAGTTGTCTTTATTAGTAGTATATATAGAAATTTAAATGTTGACTAATACAATATTTTTGAATGAATGAAAATGTATACTCTGATAATAATATAATAATAATTATTATAATATATTAAAATATAATTACTATACAGACTTATATTACAGCTTGTAACAAATTACAGTACTTTCTTTTAAGTTGGTTTAAGTATAATCTTTTGGTAACACTTTAGTTTAGAATCCAATTCTCACTATTAATAACTAGTACACTAGTAATAACTACAAATATAACTTATCATGCATAGTACTAGGATATCAGCTGTTTATTAGTACTAATAAAGCACATATTAATGCCTTATTCTACACAACCTTATTCTACATCCCTTAATCCTACCCAATACCTAAACTTAAACGCTACAAAAACTACCTTACTATAACTATTAATAAGCATTTTATCAGGACTATCAGGTGAATATGTGTTCCCCATACTAAAGTGTTTCCCCCCCCCCCATTTTTTTCAATGCTCATCTCATAAAAGTCCACCCTAAGTTTCTATGACATTCTGGTTCCTCTTCTAAAGTAAGTCTTCTTGTTCCTGTCAAACATAACTACATGCATAAAAACAACGCTTTACGAACAAAGAACAGAAAAGTGTCTTTTATGGGGGTCAGATGAGAATATAAAAACAATGAGATAAAGAATGGGAGAGAAAACAAGTGAAATGCTTCCCAGTTGTGCTTGTTAGGAGGAAAAAACACATTTTGTGGAAACTGACATTGTACATCACATTAGTGGCTGACGTAGAGTTCCCCAGAGGGCAGGGCGAATGATGAACGTCCCGGCTGTGCAGGTTATGTCTTTGATTTACTCTGCTGCTGACACAGAACAGAGTGTTGTTTATGTATGAGGAGTCTCTTTTGCATATCTAACGATAACTGTGAACCCGTGTGAGATTCTCTGCAAAGCAGCATGCTTTTATTATCTCAACCTTCATTTGAAATGTTTCAATAGGACTGGTCTCAGCTCCGAGGTTTGGGATTATCTGTACTCACAGGAATATCTACTGCTCAAAGACCATATCTTCAATTATTTTCAGAGATGGCATCCTTTCAGAATGGGCTGTTCAAAGATATTATATTTGAGTGTTGCATTTATTTGAATAACTTGGCCTTTGAACATGAAACCTGCTAAACTTTTGCCTAGCTGCAATGCGTATTGTCTGTGGCAGTGATGGGGAATGTTACTTTTACAAGTATGTAATGCAAAATTCAATTAGCCAGCTAATTTCAACAGCGTGTTTTTGAAAATGAAGCAGTCGGTACAGAAACTGAGTTGACTCTTTATTAGTAACTCATTCAGAGAGTTGCACTGGTACACAAATAGGTGACGTCAAGTGAGTGGATGCTTCCACTTCTTTGAATAGGTACTTCTTTTGAATCATTACTTTACAACCGTTAAAAAAGTATACTACACATTTTTTAATATAAAAAGTACAAAATGGCACAAGTGGCTGTGACTGGGGTGGTATCCTTAGGGGTACATTTTTGTACCTCTATGTCAGGGGTAGGCAAGTTTGGTCCTAGAGAGTTGCTGTCCTGCAGAGTTTAGCTTCAACTCTACTAAACCACTACACTATAAAACATCTAAACCTCTGTTAATTCTCATTAAGAACTTCTGTAACACTTTACAATACGGGCGCACTGATATTCATGCTTAACTAATGCACAGATAATCAGATAAGTTAATGTATGACTCGTGATGAACCCATTTATTAATGATTAATGATGCACCAGCAACTAATGAACATTCTATATGATTAATAGATTCAATAATATATGATTTGCTATTAATTAAACGTGTCATCATGTATTAATTCCTTAATAACGTTATATTAACGAATAATGTAAATTACCACAAGGGGTCAAAGCCATGCATTTCAACTTCCAGTTGTCTCCTTTAATTAATCATTAGCTAATGAGTCATAACATAATGATAGGGCTGTCAATCGATTAAAATATTTGGCCCCACTTTATTTTAGGTGGCCTTAAGTACTATGTACTTACAACAACAAATAAGTACAATGTACTTACTGTGTTCAAATTGTACTGCAAAGCCCTCTTGCTGATACTGAGGTGGGATATGGGTAGAGTTAGGGACAGGTGTGGTGATATGGGTCAGTTTTATGGTAGGGTTAGGTGTAAGGGAAGTGCCAACTGTGTAATTACAAATACGAACTTAATTACAGACGTGATTACATGCAGGTATTCTTAAAATGAAAGAGATTTATCATGCACTATTCATTCCAAAGAATCTCAAAGTGCTACAATGGAAAATGAAAAATAACAAAAATGAATAAAAAGTAAAAATATAGAATAATAAAACAATTAACACAAAAAAAGCCTTTCTGTTCTGTGTACATTGGCTGAGACCAAGGACCATGGAGTAGTGGAGCAGTGGAGCAGTGCAGCGGTGGAGCAGTGGTTGGGACTGTGGAGCAGTGGAGCAGTGCAGCAGTGGAGCAGTGGTTGGGACTGTGGAGCAGTGGAGCAGTGCAGCGGTGGAGCAGTGGTTGGGACTGTGGAGCAGTGGAGCAGTGCAGCAGTTGAGCAGTGGTTGGGACTGTGGAGCAGTGGAGCAGTGCAGCAGTGGAGCAGTGGTTGGGACTGTGGAGCAGTGGAGCAGTGCAGCGGTGGAGCAGTGGTTGGGACTGTGGAGCAGTGGAGCAGTGCAGCAGTGGAGCAGTGGTTGGGACTGTGGAGCAGTGGAGCAGTGCAGCGGTGGAGCAGTGGTTGGGACTGTGGAGCAGTGGAGCAGTGCAGCAGTGGAGCAGTGGTTGGGACCGTGGAGCAGTGGAGCAGTGGTTGGGACCGTGGAGCAGTGGTTGGGACCGCGGAGCAGTGGTTGGGACCGTGGAGCAGTGGTTGGGACTGTGGAGCAGTGGAGCAGTGGAGCAGTGGTTGGGACCATTGAGCAGTGGTTGGGACTGTAGAGCAATGGTTGGGACCGTAGAGCAGTGGTTGGGACCGTGGAGCAGTGGTTGGGACCGTGAAGCAGTGGTTGGGACCGTGGAGCAGTGGTTGGGACAGTGGAGCGGTGGTTGGGACCGTGGAGCGGTGGTTGGAACAGTGGAGCAGTGGAGCAGTGGAGCAGTGGTTGGGACAGTGGAGCGGTGGTTGGGACCGTGGAGCGGTGGTTGGAACAGTGGAGCAGTGGTTGGGACCGTGGAAAAGTGGTTGGGACCGTGGAGTTCCTGACTGTTCATTCTGTGTCACTCATTGCCTGGTGAATTTTACTACACAACATCCGTTGCAGTAGAAGGGAAGTGATTTTGAACACAGCCAGTGTCTTTATGAGTAAGTCATTTTAATTAGCCATTCAAATGATTTGTTCAATAATAGATTTATTTAGGAACAAATCACCAGTATTGTATGTTTCTTGAGACGTGATTGGTAGATTCAAATCCAATCACTCATAAAAGTAATGGAGCATATTTCATGAACAAGGTGCAGCATTTAATCATATTGATAGCACAAATGTTGTGAGATAAATTAGACAACTGAATGTAATTATAGGTTTATAGTGATGCTCAGGTGAACTATTACTTTTGAAGCGTGTCGCAAACCACATTTTTTTAACATTATGGTTATAATGGTTGCTAGGCTTCTGGTTTTAACTATGTATGTCACAGGTGCACAATGAAAACAGTGTCACCCAAGCTATCTATTCAACTTAATACAAAAGCTAAGCATAGAGGTTTATGAGCTAGGCTTCAGTTAAGAGTCATATCTCAACCTGTAATTATCTCACTGGTTCATCTCTTTTTTCAGCAAGCGACACTAGAATACAATAGTACAATGTAGTTTCAGGAAATACTGAAATGGATTTAAAAAGAGGGCTATTCATACTGTTGCCCTCTCACCAATGATCCACACCTCATTATGTGTATCTAACGCATTAATTGGATAACAGAGATTTTTGTACCTGCCTTTGTACACAGAAAGATGGAAAAGATATCTAGATATGTAACAATGCTAAGTTTGTTAGTTCTACTGTGTGACACTAAAAGTATATAAAGATAATAAAATATTATTGAAAGACCACTTAAATGTAATTAAGAAGTGCTGTCAAATTAATTAATTGTGATTAATCGAATCTAACATAAAAGTTTGTGTTTTTATATAATATGCCTTGGCTTCCAAATTCTCCAGATCTCAATCCAACCAAGCATCTGTGGGATGTGCTGAACAAACAAGTCTGATCCATGCAGATCCCACCGTGCAACTTACATGACTTAAAGGATCTGCTGCTAACATCTTGGTGTCAAATACCACAGCAAACCTCCAGGGGTCTAGTGGAGTCCTTGCCTTGACGGGTCAGGGCAACTAATAATGTCAAACTATTTGAATGAATTGTGATTTAAATTTAATGTAGAATTGCCTTAGATTTGAAGGTAGCTGTGAGGGCTTTTTTGCAATAAAGCTCACTAGGATTTAGATCAGAGCTAGTGTGTTAATTTACGGCAGTCAATGCAACCAATGTCAAACTGACATATCATTCTTGTAAAGTGTGATGTACGTCATATTAATGTGCCTGAAACATGATTTGAGAGCTAGTTGCTACCTTTATATTATTAGCCCAAACCTCCTCCAATAGGGCACAGTGACAAATATTAATAAACCCTTCAGTTCTGTGTGACCTCTTGAAATGTTGTTACCTGAAGGCTTTGAAAGCACCCAACTTGCTCTTATCAAAATGAAATTGAGAACGGGCTGACGGGTCAACAGTCTGAATCCTGAAGAATTGACAAAAAATGTGTACCTTAAAATGCAATGCAAGTCGCTTTGGATAAAAGCGTCTGCCAAATGCATAAATGTAAATGTAAATGTAAATGTAAATGCTGATATTCTGATCTCTAACATATTTAAACTAGGGTTATGACAAGTACAACAAAATTTTACACACATGTAACATGATATTCCCCTTCATGTCCTCTTGAATATTGCTCTGTAGATTATCAGCTTCCTCAAAAACCGGTGCATTGTTAAGAAAAATGGCGTGAGGAGTTGTTGATATATACCATTGCATGTATGTATGTGCGGACAAGATGTGGAAGGTAGGTGAAAAAGTGCCAAATGATTTTGTGAGCTTTTCATTTGGGCTGTATTGATCCTTGTTTAAAGGTTGGGCTGACGGATGAGCACTTCTGTCCTCTCCTACAATCTCCCTCTCACATACCTCTTTTTTCTTCTGGTTCATGACCCAGCGTGACATTCTAATTCTCGCTGCAATGAGTTGTACTTGCATTGACGGGATTGATTTGAAAGATTCGAGATACAGAGAATTGAGTCACATATCCCTAAGCCTCTCTTCCAGCTTTTAATTATTTCGTTTTATTGGCTATTTAGGTTCAGTTACGTAAAATCTCTTAAATGACCTAATTCCAAAAACAAAAGAGATTTTAGAGAGATTGTTGTCATGGTAGATAACATTTAAATGTGAAGCAAGTTGTTTTGTTTGGTAAAATTCTTTGTCTTATCCATCTTATTTTTAAATGGAAGAGCGGGTGCGACTATTTGTAACATTAATTTCTAGCAGAAAGATTCGGAAGTCAGATGAATTGCAAAAATGAACAAATTTATTGATAGTCCAGCAAGTATGATAATTATAGTTCATCCTAATAGCTTTTGTTCTGATGGTAACGGAGTCTGCATATCCTGCCTGAAGATTAAGGCAGTGGCGCATCCGACCCCCAGGAGGTATAGACGGGTATAGATGTGTAAGTGACCATCTTTTATACTCTGTGGATTATGACGTGATTGGTTAGGTCTGAAAGTGACGTGTGACATAACATTGAATCTTCCTGGCAGAACCTACACTAAACCTTTAATGTTTGAGGCTTCTAGCGTTATCCAGTTATTTTAGCTGCATAAAAACTCTGTTATGCTGTTTGATATGGCAAGCTGGTATATGTTACTTTTTTACTTTGAGTGTTGCCTACATGTTGTTAAAACTACATGCTTTATGAAACTTTAAAATGTACAACCATTTTGAATTGAATTCACCCATCTGGATAATCATAAAATTATCTCCTTTTGTGTTTCACAGAAGTCCTGTGGCTTTGTAAGGAGATTAAGGTTAGTTAAAGATGGTGAGTCACTTTGATAAAAAAAGTAAATTATTTAAATTGGAGGGAATTTTTGACCATTCTTCTAGAAGTGTATTTGTGAGGTCAGGCACTGATGTTGGACAAGAAGGCCTGCTAAACAGGAAAGGGCCATCCTCAAACTCTTCCCACAAATTTGGGAGCATGAAATTGTACAAAATGTCCTTTCAAGAGTTCCTTTCCCTGGAACTTCAGGGGCCAATGCCCATACCTCTGAAAAAAATTATAATAAAAAAAAAGAAGAAAAAAAGATCAACCCCATGCCATAACCCCCCCCCCCCCCCCCTCCACCAAACTTTACAATTGGCACAATGCTGCCAGGCAACAACCTTTCTTTTGGCAACCGCAAAACACAGACTCGTCCATCAGATTGCCAGACAGAGAAGCCTGATTGGTCACTCCAGAGAACACGTCTCACTGCTCTAGAGTCCAGTGGCGGCTGCTTTACACCACTGCATCCCACGCTTTGCATTGCACTTGGTGATGTAAGGTTTGGATGAGCTGCTCGCCCATGTAAACCCATTCCATGAAGCTCTCTACGCACTGTTCTTGAGCTAATATGAAGGCCACATGAAGTTTGGAGGTCTGTAGCTATTGACTGCAGAAAGTTGACAACTTCTGCTCCCCCAGCATGCGCTGACCCCGCTCTGTGATTTTACGTGGCATACCACTTAGTGGCTAAGCTGCTGTTCTTCTTAATTGCTTCCACTTTGTTATAATACCACTAACGGTTGACCGTGGAATATTTAGTAGTGAGGACATTTCACGAATGGACTTATTGCACAGGTTAACGCTTGAGTTCACTGAGCTCCTGAGAGCGACCCATTCTTTCACTAATGTTTGTAGAGATGTGTCTGCATGCCTAGTGCTTGATTTTATACACCTGTGGCCATGGAAGTGATTGGAACACCTGAATTCAATGATTTGGAGGGGTATCCAAAACTTTTGCCAATATAGTGTATGTACAGGCTAACAGATAAACCCAGAACATAAAAGCAATGCACATTTTTCATTAAGCGTTTTTCCATAGAAACTCAATAAGCTGATTCATGACCTTTTTAATCTTTATTTGAGGATTGAAAACAAACCCGGAAGAGAAGACAAGGCTGAATAAAGTCGACCAAAATGTAGTTTTGATGCTTCAAGAGGTTGATGTCTGATGTCAAATATGGACTACTTTGATGATGTTTTTATTAACTTTCTGGCTACTGTGCATATGTTTTCAATAGAGAGACAGAATCTCTAAATCTCTAAATATATTTTATATTTATACTAAATATAAAAAAAACTGTTCTTCGAAAGACATTAGGGTGAGCCATTAATGACATCAATTACATTTTTGGGTGAACTAACCCTTTAAAGGTTTGTTTAAGCTGCGCCCTCTACAGTACATGCGTGAATTAGCATTTTTACCTCAGCCTGAGGCTTAGTATTTCAATTTTGGTATAAAAAGTTCTTTACATTTGCACCAATTTTTTTTGTTATAAAACATCAAAAACAAAAACAAAAAAACAAGCCCAGCCCAGATGACAAAAATTAACGCAAAAGTAACATGTAACATTACTTTTTTTTACAAAGTAACTATGTAACTAAATTAGTTACTTTTTAACTGGGAGTAATTCAATATTGTAATGCATTACTTTTCAAAGTAACTTTCCCCAACACTGGTGGTGGCGTTTGCCGGACATCTCCAACCATTTAGTCTGTTTGAACACAATAGAACGCAAGCTCGAAATCACACAGGTTTGAGCATAAAGGCATTATAGACATAACAGAAAGACCCGCTATGAAACAATGTGTACTATGAAAAGCGCTATACAAATAAATGGTACAAATTCATATTCTATGTACTGACTTTATATATCAAAATTGTGTCTTCATATGTTACTTTTGCAACTTTATCTTTGGACATTTTCACATTATCTTAAAAATAAAGATTCTTTATTGACATCTATGTTTCCATTAAGAATCTTTAACATTCATGGGATCTTTCCATTGCACAAAAAGTTCTTTATATGGACAAAGTTTCTTTAGATTAGTAATGGATCACTGGAAGGTTCTTTGGGGATCCCAAAATGGTTCTTCTGGGGTATTGCTGTGAAAACTCCCTGTTGGAACCTTTATTGGTAACAGTGTATATCACAATATTACTTTATATATCATTATTAAAACTTAATTTCTCATAATTGCGACATTCTTTCTTTTATTTGCGACTATATATCTCACAATGTGACTTTTTTTAAAATTAATACTTTATCCTTATTTTTCTTTGAGGCAGAAACCAGTGCTAAACACACTTATCACTGTCAAATGATTATCTGCATGCATTAGTTGGCTTTTTACTGAATTAGACTGGACTGATTATGAATTAAAGTAAATTAATGCAAATACATTATGTGCTGAAATGTTAAGAAGGTTTTTTTTTTTTTTTTTTTTTTTTTTGCATCATAGCATTTTATGAACCATGGCTTGAAAATCAAAACCACAATATTGCAGATATGTTAATTTTTTTATTATTATTTTTTTTTAACGCACCATGACTCTTCTCAGCACACACGCATGAAAAGACATTTTGTGTTCCTTCCGCTTGTGTTCTGATGTAATCTGATCCATCCTCCATCAAACTGTCTATCACACCTCTCACCTTCACCAAACTGTCCTCTCACATCTTGTTCACACATCAACACACACTGCGAAACACATTCTCACATTCTGTCTGATTATGTACAGAACGAGCAGATTTAATTAAAGCTTGTAAGTATGGCTCTATGGTAAAATAACATCCAAAAATCTCCTCCATTTCAAACTTAGAAATTGACTGTGACTGAGACAGATAAATGCACGTATTGACAATTTATACTTATACTGTGTCCTCTGGAATACTTTTATGAATAAAGTGTGAGTGATGTCTGTCTGTGAGAGGTGATGCATGGGTGGGTTAACGTGATTTCACCTAGTACAACATGTTCCTGGATCAACATCATTCTTGATCCTGTGACAACATTTCAATCAACCAGTCAGATTTGAGGGACCAGTCAGTTTTTTTTAGTTAATGTCATGTTTACGCTTACAACAATGGTAATAGGGCTTCTACACAATTTTTATTCATCTATCGTTTCCCTCAGATTGTAGGGATAAATTATGGATATGGTAAGGTTTAGGGGTCCAGATAGGGTTGGGACTATGTTTTTAGACAGGAATGTTGTTCCAGAAACATGTCTTACTTAGCAAAATCCCAGCAACCTGCAAGGATGTTGTCTGGATGCTATGATGTATGAGGGATTGCTATGTGATTGCTTGTTATTTTATTTGTACTGCCATCACATTTTCTGTTGAAATTTTCTAAAATAGGAAAAAACTGTCGAAGGCAGGCCAACAGCCTTTATTTGTTAAAAATGTAGTGAGCTTAATTGTACATAATTTGCATTCTCATCAAATCTTCAAATCTTATCGTAATTATATATTTTAAAACTGTAATTGCAGATAAAATAATACGAAAGCATGCTGAAATATAAGGCCAGAAGGTTAATAAAGAGATCCCACTACTATTCTTAATAAACTTTATTGTCACTACAGAATTTCTGTCATGAAAACTTTCTGAGAGTTTGGGATGGTAATAAGTATGGCAATGTCAATATGTTTGATCTTGGTGGAATACATCTGCTACACTGCTGCTGCCACAGTTGATTATAGCTGCTGATGCTATTGGTTATTACTGCTGATAGTTATTGCTGCTGTTACAGTTGATTATAGCTGCTGATGCTATTGGTTATTACTGCTGATAGTTATTGCTGCTGTTACAGTTGATTATAGCTGCTGATGCTATTGGTTATTACTGCTGATAGTTATTGCTGCTGTTACAGTTGATTATAGCTGCTGATGCTATTGGTTATTACTGCTGATAGTTATTGCTGCTGTTACAGTTGATTATAGCTGCTGATGCTATTGGTTATTACTGCTGATAGTTATTGCTGCTGTTACAGTTGATTATAGCTGCTGATGCTATTGGTTATTACTGCTGATAGTTATTGCTGCTGTTACAGTTGATTATAGCTGCTGATGCTATTGGTTATTACTGCTGATAGTTATTGCTGCTGTTACAGTTGATTATAGCTGCTGATGCTATTGGTTATTACTGCTGATAGTTATTGCTGCTGTTACTGTTGATTATAGCTGCTGATTCTATTGGTTATTACTGCTGATAGTTATTGCTGCTGTTACAGTTGATTATAGCTGCTGATGCTATTGGTTATTACTGCTGATAGTAATGGCTGCTGTTACAGTTGATTATAGCTGCAATATAGATTTACAGTTGATAATATATATATATATATATATATATATATATATATATATATATATATATATATATATAGATTATATAATATAGATATATACATTACAGTTGATAATATAGATTATTTAAAACAAGAGCCAGAGCAAATACTTTACAGTGTATCTGGAATTTTATATCGAATCAATACAATATAGTTAACTAGCTGTGAAATTAGTAACATTACCACTGATTTTCCGTATCATAAGAGTCTCAACTAAAGAAGAAAAAAAAAACGCTGCCTGCCAAAACACTCTCAAGCGCTCACAGCAAGGCTTTTCCAGCAGAGCGCCTAGCGTTTACAGCTGGCTATATTATTGCTGCTTCCACTGTTGATTACAGAAAGCAACTGAAGCTGTTACTTACTGCTGCTGCTGCTGATGATTATTACTGCTGCTGCTGCTGCTGCTGCTGATTATTATTACCGCTGCTGCTGATGCTGCTGATTATTATTACTGCTGCTGCTGCTGCTGCTGATTATTATTATTACTGCTGCTGCTGATTATTATTACTGCTGCTGCTGATGATGATTATTACTGCTGCTGCCGATGATTATTATTACTGCTGCTGCTGCTGCTGATTATTACTGCTACTGCTGCTGATGATTATTACTGCTGCTGCTGCTGCTGCTGATTATTATTACCGCTGCTGCTGATGCTGCTGATTATTATTACTGCTGCTGCTGCTGCTGCTGCTGCTGATTATTATTATTACTGCTGCTGCTGCTGCTGATTATTATTACTGCTGCTGCTGATGATGATTATTACTGCTGCTGCCGATGATTATTATTACTGCTGCTGCTGCTGCTGATTATTACTGCTACTGCTGCTGATGATTATTACTGCTGCTGATGCTGCTACCACTGTTGGTTATTGATATTGCTGCTGTTGATTGTTGCTGCTGATGCTGTTGATTATTGCTGTTGATGCTGCTGCTGTTGATTATTACTGCTGCTACTGCTGGTTATTGCTGCTGCTGTTGGCTCTTACTTCTGCTGCTGTTGGCTATTGTTGCTGCTTCTGTTGATTATAGCTGCTGCTGCTGTTGGCTATTACTGCTGGTACTGTTGGCTATTACTGCTGCTTCTGTTGGCTATTCCTGCTGCTGCTGTTGGCTATTACTGCTGCTGCTGTTGGCTATTACTGCTGCTGCTGTTGGCTATTACTGCTGCTACTGCTGTTGGCTATTACTGCTGCTGCTGTTGGCTATTACTGCTGCTGTTGGCTATTACTGCTGCTGCTGCTGGCTATTAATTCAATTCAATTCAATTCAATTCAATTCAATTCAATTCAATTCAATTCAATTCAATTCAATTCAATGAACTTTATTTTCCCCAATGGGGAAATTTGTCTTGGACTCTGGTGCCCACATACACATATACATTGATCAAAAACATAATACAAAATACAAAAAATAATTAAAAATAAATTACTGCTGCCGTTGGCTATTACTGCTGCTGCTTTTGGCTATTACTGCTGCTGCTGCTGTTGGCAATTACTGCTGCTGCTGTTGATTATTACTGCTGCTGCTGCTGCTGTTGGCAATTACTTCTGCTGCTGTTGATTATTACTGCTGCTGCTGCTGCTGCTGCTGTTGGTTATTACTGCTGCTGCTGTTGGCCAATACTACTGCTGCTGTTGGCTATTACTGCTGCTGCTGTTGGCTATTACTGCTGCTGCTGCTGCTGGCTATTAATTCAATTCAATTCAATTAAATTCAATTCAATTCAATTCAATTCAATTCAATTCAATTCAATTCAATTCAGTTAAATTCAATTCAATGAACTTTACAATGGGGAAATTTGTCTTGGACTCTGGTGCCCACATACACATATACATTGATCAAAAACATAATACAAAATACAAAAAAATAAATAAAAATAAATTACTGCTGCCTTTGGCTATTACTGCTGCTGCTGCTGTTGGCAATTACTGCTGCTGCTGTTGATTATTACTGCTGCTGCTGTTGGTTATTACTGCTGCTGCTGCTGTTGGTTATTACTGCTGCTGCTGCTGTTGGTTATTGTTGCTGCTGCTGCTGTTGGTTATTACTGCTGCTGCTGCTGTTGGTTATTACTGCTGCTGCTGCTGTTGGTTATTGTTGCTGCTGCTGCTGTTGGCTATTACTGCTGCTGCTGGTGGCTATACTGCTGCTGCTGTTGGCTATTACTGCTGCTGCGGTTGGCTATTACTGCTACTGCTGTTGTCTATTACTGCTGCTGCTGTTGGCTATTACTGCTGCTGCTGCTGCGGTTGGCTATTACTGCTACTGCTGTTGGCTATTACTGTTGCTGCTGCTGTTGGTTAAACAGTTAAATCTGTTACCATTACGTCTAGTGTGACTTTTGTTTGACGTTCTGTAGCAGTCATTTTAAAATAAATGAGTATTTACTAAACGCTATTGAATCCTCCTGTTCTCTTTCACAGCCATAACAGAATGATCTGACCAACAACATGGATCCAGCGAGGATGACTGAGCTCCAGGATTATCTCAATTTAAGCAACCAGAGAATGGATTGACAGGATCAACATTCGACCGCTATGGGCCAGGCAATGCAGGCTCTGGCGAAACAGGTGTCAGAGCGCTCGATCCAAATTCAACAACTAAGAGGCCCCACTGCGCCCTCACCAAGTAACATCAACCCGCACAAACCCCGGATCCCCACGCCTGAACGCTATGCGGGTGAGCCCAATCTCTGTAGATAATTTCTAACGAGGTGTTCTTTATTTTTCTCGTTGCAACCCACCTTGTTTTCCACAGAAACATCCAGAGTGGCGCTGGTGATCAACCTGCTGATGGGGCACGGGGCGTGCGTTACGCTGGTGAACAGTGGTTTGGGAGAATCAAGATCCGTGTTGTTTCTCGTTTCTCACACTCTCTGAGGTGTATGCGTTGGACCTACCTCCTGATCTCAACGGACTCATGAAACTTGCACTTCGATTGAATTCGAGTCTGGAATCCCGAGACCAAGCGCGAATGAGAAGGACCATGGATGTTCATGAGTTCCTTGGTGCTAACACGGTAAGTTCCACCATCAATCCCGAGCCCATGCAGGTGGGCAGAGCTCGGCTTTCCCGGGAGGAGAACTGAGTCTTTAGGCCCCGATCACACCGAACACATTTTTCAGGTTCGAAAATGCGAGGCACACTGCACTGCCTTTTTTATTTGGTGTTTTTTCATTCAGAAAAGAGCAGTGCGCTGCAGTTTTTTTAAATGTTGTTAGGAAACCCCCGAATCAGCTGTCCTGTCAATCTAATCAATGTAACGGTCACCACAACGGAAGACCACCTCTCCATTATTTCGACTGGACAACAGAAAATAAACGTGATGATGTTGGGCGCTTTTCCGCTCAGAGTTGACTTTTTTTCAACTTCATGCACTCAGAGCGCTCCTTCAAAAACGCGAGGCGCAGCAGCACAAAAGCAGCGGAGCGCAAAAGCAGCGTGCATAACGCTCTCTGCCAACCAAAATCCATTCAAATTATGCGCCTCTCGCTGCAAAATCACGTTCAGTGTGATCAGGGCCTTACTGTGGCGCGGTGGGGCATTTCTTCAACCAGTGTCTAGTAAAAGATCGAGCCCGGCAGTAGAGAGGAGGTTGTGGAGCTGAGTTGGGGGATTCCTCGCCCACGACTCTCCTTTCGGGAAGACTGCAGTGGGCAACCAGATTCCACATCTGCTAAGCTCTCGTGGATTCCGGAGCGGAGGGTAATTTTATTAACCGTTTACTGGCGCACAAATTTAGGATTCCTGTCACCCCCCTTTCCAACACTATTGCAGTATACGCCCTCAACGGTCGGACATTGCCCACCATCAGTCACATCACTGACAGGATCATACTCACCAGTGATACTTTCTGTATAATTTCTGGATCACTCAGAGACTGTCATGCTCCTTCTCACGGACTCCCCTCACACACCCATTGTCGGTTATCCTTGGCTTAAGAAGCACAACCCCAGGATTGACTGGGGACACAGTACGGTTGCAGCTTGGAGTAGCCAGTGCTATGCCTCTTGTCTTGTGTTTACCTGTTCGTCTGTGTCTAGTTTTGTGTTTCAGGAGGAGACGATGGATTTATCTAACGTGCCAGAGGAGTATCTCGACCTGAAGGAGGTGCTCAGTAAGTCCCAGGCTGCTTCTCTTCCTCCTCATCGTCCCTCTTTCATTTGAAAGCCACGTTTCTAGCATCTGTAAAAATGCATTCTTCCATCTTAAAAATATATCTAAAATACGGCACATGTTATTGAATTGCAATTTTCATGCAATTAAGTGATGCAATTATATTAATTTCACACTCAAGTATATTCTTTTAAATTACATCCGTAATGAGTTTCCTTTTTAAAATAATGCTAAATTTTACTTCTTTTTCACAAGGGTTAGAAACCACCAAAAATGTAACCACATATTTAGGATTGGGGGCCAAATGTAGTGGTTTAAGAGTAATCTATTAAAAAGCAAGTCAGTCAACCATAATTCTGAATTCTGATGAGTCTCTTTTAGTCTCATGGGGGTTAAGGCCCTGGCAATCACTGCATAGTTTGAGAGGTAGATTCTGCTTTTTGGTATCACGCCAGCCTGACTCATAGAGAGTTAGGTGTTGCACTACATTATCATCCCTTTCCAGTGGGATGAGTGTGGAGACCACGTGAACACCCCCACAGTGCCACACAGACAGCTCTGGATAAGCCTCATTTGCTACATAGTGCCCAATTTAGGAAGCAACAAATGCAGGTCTCTCAATAATGTGGAAGATATTTTCTAGTGTTTATGATGTGGAGTGCTTTAAAGGACCTATTTTTGACAAATGTGACAAGGTTCAAGGTTATGCAAATGGTTCATAATTGTTCACCTTCTTAATGACAAGCTGTCAAGAAAAATATTACAATGTCCTTGACTGCGCAGTCAGATTGCTTATATTATGGCATTTCCCATTTCTAACATCATTTCACACTGAGACATCGTTATTCACTTCTTTTTTAAAGACTGACTGTTTCCCCAGGTTGAATAGATGGTTACTATTTTTCAAATTCCATACCATACTATTGACACTTGCAATAAAATATTTAAATAGCATTAAATTATTTAATCAAAACTAGATTATTAATTATTATGATATAAAGATTATGTTGGAACTTTTAATTTGATTTGTGTTATTGTTGCAGTCACATTTACTGTAGTTCAAGAAAAACATTACAAATAATCATAAATACCATAGACATGAATACCATAGACATTGAAATATTTCAATACTTACCATTAAACAATTAGAGATCAAACTAACAAAACAATTTAGGGAAATCTGTGTAGAATTTCATTTTTATAAAGATTACGGTAGGAACTTTTGAATTGCATTGGATTACCACCTGAAGGTGTGGTCACATTTACTGTTACTTGGCAGAAATTTTGCAAGCGAAAACCAGTCTAACGGTGTGCGGAGCATGTCTGAGTGTTTACTTTTTACAGGGTCCTCTGGACGAGTACACTCTCATCTGAATAAGAAACACTTTTTTTCTCACAGAAGTGCTGTTTAGTGCCTCAAACCTTCCAAAATATGTGTTAAGTTTGTTGAGAAAGTGTATGTTGTCCTCACAGGGTAATGGAACAGCCTTGTAGTCTGTGATAGTCTGTATACCCTGCCACATGCGCCTGGTATTCCTAGGGCACGTTTTGCAACCCTAATGAAGCGGTTCAGGTTGGCTCTTGCTGTTCTGTGTGTCATCATGTCACCAGCTTTGAACGAAGCCTTTTGTGCCTTTAGTATTGCACGTACCTCGCCTGTCATCCAGGGCTTCTGATATGCTTGTGTGATGTTCTTAGTGTCACATACATCCTCTGTGCACTCCATGAATATATGCGGACACAGATGCAGCATACTCCTTCACATTGATGTGTAGATTGTCGGTCGCAGCCTCCTTGAACATTTCCCAATTAGTGAAATCAAACCAGTCCTGTAATCCTGACATAGCACCCTTAGCCAGATCCTCACCTGCTTCACAGTTGTTATTTTTTCTGATAAGCAGGGGCCTAAACAAAGGCAAAACAAGAAAAATTAGAATATTTTATTAGATATTTTAATTATATATATCTTTTATGATTGCATTTTCTAAAGACATGGCCACAAGTACAGTCTAAGGGTATGTTTACATGACAACGATGTAAGCAAGTGTTTTTCATGCACAGATGACAACATTTTCAAAACGAACCTGTTCACACAGATCCGCAAAATGACTAAAAACACAGTATTATTCATGCCAAGCCAGTATATGGCAATGTCATTTTGTAAAGAAACACTACATGCATGTAGACTGAACACGTAACCTATGCGAAGGACATCATTGTTAAAAAAATATATATTTTTAGTTGACAACAGCATCAAGAGCACTAGGAACGCCCACAACCCTTAACTAAAATGAACCATGGTTCCCTTTTGAGTTGGTCTCTCAACACTGCGTTATCGAAGATGTCGCTATGGGAGTTATACCCTCCTTCCTCGAATCTACTGAAGCCTTAAGAAATCTTTCAGGTGGGAATGTGCGAAATAGAGGCGGGCTGCCCCACACTATAAGGCAGAATCTTTCTCCTTCCGCTTCAAGAAACCATCTATAGCTCGCCATTCTACACTCATCTAGGGGACTGTGTCTGGACTGGAAATTTTTTCTTTCAGATGCCTTCCAGACCGCTGTGTTTCTGCCTTGGCGATGCTCACTCAGAAGCAGCTCGGCATGAGAGGACCTTAGGGACTCTGGTGATGAGCTCATGCCAACTAAGCTTCCGCATTCCTCTCACCCAACCCTTCAGGACATAGTCCTAGTTTCTCATGCTCTCCCCTCTGTGGTGGAGCTGCAAGCCGAGTGCGGAGACTTCAGCTAGGGTTCTCATGTTGGCACAGGTCCTGAATGGCCCTTGCTCTTTATACGTGTCATGTACAAAGCACAAATCACTGATCCAAATTGCCTCAGGGCAGTGGCCTGCCATGTACAGAAGACAAAATTCCCGGCACTCACACAATATAAACAGCCCCCTGTCTCAGTGCAGCGGTCTATTGTGTACAGATGACAAAATTCCAGACACTGATATAAACAGCCCCACGCCTCGGGGCAGCGGTCGGCTGTGTGTAGAAATCCCCGACACTCACTTGACATAAGCAGCCTCCCGCCTCAGAGCAACGATCTGTGCTAAGACCTGCTATGCATAAACGACAAGCTCTTTGGTCGCTACACATACAGTGGGGCAAAAAATGTATTTAGTCAGCCACCAATTATGCAAGTTCTCCCAGTTAAAAAGATGAGATTTTCATCATAGGCACACTTCAACTATGAGAGACAGAATTAGAAGACAAAAAAAATCCAATTGTCTGGTTTCAAAGAATTTATTTGCAAATTATTGTAGAAAATAAGTATTTGGTCACCTACAAAAGCAAGATTTCTGGCTCTCACAGACCTGTAACTTCTTCATTAAGAGGCTCCTCTGTCCTCCACTCGTTACCTGTATTAATGGCACCTGTTTGAACTCATTATCAGTATAAAAGGTCTCCTTTTCAATGGTTGAATAATGTACTTGATGCAAATTAGATTTTCTAGAGAAAAAACTGACCGGATGGTCTACCCCATTTTCATCAGTCTGTATTAATACAGCACCAGCACCGACCTGGCTAGCATCCACCTGGATCTGAAAAGGTGACTCAAAGTGTGGAGCCGCCAAGACGGGTGCCGTGCTGAGCAACCTCTTAATATTTTCAAATGCCTGTTGGCACAGTAAAGACCACTCAAATTTTTCTTTGATCTTCAGCAAATCTGTTAAAGGAGCTACTACAGATGAAAAGTTTGGGCAAAAACTTCTGTAATAACATACCATGCCAAAAAAACGCATTAACTCCTGCTTAGTACTTGGTGGAGGAAAGTTATCAACGGCCAGAACCTTAGCCCGCACCGGACGCACCATACCTTGCCCAACTACTTTACCTAAATACGTTAACATTGCCCTGGTGAACTCACACTTCGCCAGGTTAACTGTAAATCGAGTATTCAGCAAGACTTTCAAACAGAGCTCGGACATGGCAGAGATGTTGTTCCCAGGTCTGACTGTAGACCACAGTCAGGTATACAGTGCAGCCATCTAGGTATACAGTGCAGCCCTCCAAGCCAGAGGACACCTGGTTCATCAAGCACTGGAAAGTGGCAGGAGCATTTCTAAGGCCGAAACTCATCACAGAATAAGAGAATAATCCAAATGAAGTGATGAATGATGCAATCTCTTGAGCACGTGGAGTAAGAGGCACTTGCCAGTAACCCTTTAATAGGTAGAATTTACAGACATAGGTAGCAGGACCAATTTGGTCAATACAATCCTCCATGCGTGGCAGAGGGAAAGAATCAGGCTTTGTAACATTATTTAATTTTTGATAATCTGTAAAGAACCGACACGTTCCATGAACTCCCGGAATTCAGTCTTCCTATCAAACCAGCATTTAATTTTCCTTTGCTTTTTCAACAAATTCTCTTTAGAGAATTCCCCTGCTAAAAACAACCGTCTTCGGAAACCATGTAACAAATTCACTTGAGGTTCATCCTTCTGTAAACTATCACGAAGGACTGCAAGTGGTCCATGCACCTTATGCCCAAAAACTAAATAATTTAGACTAAACCCTAAACTGTCCTGCAACACTTCCCGAGCTGCCAACAACAACCATGGCAAACCCTCCTCCCAACCACGATTGAGCTCCACAGTACGCCCGCAACAGAGATTTTAAGGTCTGGTGGAAGCATTCCAAAACCCCTTGAGCATGGTAGGCAGTAGATTAATTATGCCTCACCCCAAGCTGTTTCAACACCTCCTGAAACATACCAGAGGTAAAATTAGTTCCTTGATCACATTCAATGACCTTAGGAATCACAAAAATGGATATAAATTGAGTCAAGGCCTTTACCACTGAATGAGTTATGATGGAACGGAGAGGATAAGCAGCTGGATATCTTGTACTTTGACACATGACAGTAAGTAGATAGATGTTACCTGACTTTGATGGTGGCAACGGACTCACACAGTCTATCACCAGATGTTGGAACGGTGGTTCCACAGCGGGAATCGGATACAAGGGAACTGGTTTGAGAGGCTGGTTAGGTTTACCTGTTAATTGGCATGTCTGACAAGTTTTAATACACTGTCGAACATCTTTCTTCATTCAAGGCCAATAAAAGTAACGTAACACCTGATTGTACACCTTATTAACCCCGAAATGTCCAGCTACATCTCCATGAGCAGTTTTCAAAACTGTATTTATCAGTGATGTTGGTACAACAACCTGAACAGATACCTGACCCAACAATTCCTCTTTACCAGATAACCACTTCTTAAGTAGTATGCCATCTTCAACAAAATACCCCCTTGCTACTTCCCTCATCTTTCCATAAGGTAAAACAGAAGCAAACACCTCCTTTAGAGTGTCATCCTCCTGCTGAGCTTTAATCAGATCCTCAGGTAGGGTAAAGGAAGAGAGAACCGAGAGGCCATTCACAGATCTCTTTGACAAATCTTCAGGTTTAGACTCCACAACCTGCAAGACATCAGAATTATTTTTGCTCATAGCACGAGTGACTGCACACGAGACAAACACATCAGGTAACTGTGTAACAACAGTTTGGTCCTCTAAAGAGGGAGAAGTGGTTACAATTGGTTGCGGGGGCACACCTCTCCAAACACGGCCCCCAGCCAGATTATTTCCTAATATAACCAATATACTACTGGCAGTGAAGGTCGTACACCTACAACCACTGTACCACTAACCAGTTCAGACTGAAGAACTACTGTATGTAATGGAACAGAAAAACGCTGCAATCCAATTCCCTTTATCAGCACCTCTCTACCCGTACTTGAAGCAGCAGAAAAGGGTAAAGAAGACTCCAAAATGAATGTCTCTGAGGCTCCCGTATCTCTCAAAGTCTTGACAGGAACTTTATCACTGCTCCCAACGAGAGACACAAAATCATCTGTAATCAATGGAGCATACATTTGCTTTTCATTATGCGAACCTGCCTCTTCTAGCTTTCGATTACACTCACCACCATTATCAGAAAGATTAGGAACTCCAGAAACTATTGTAGACCCCAACAGAGCTGGCTTTGGTTCAGACTTGACATAACTTAATTTTGCTTTTAAAGTAGGATAATTTTTTCCCCCAATGACCTCTTTTAAGACAGTAAGCACACTGATCATCTGTCCCAACAGAAAACTTTGATTTACTCACAGGCCTACCAGTCAAAAATCAAGAGGATTCATCATTCTCCAAAGTCTCTGCAGGACGCCAACGGTTCTTTCTCTCCTCACCCTTGTGTGTGAGAACATACTCATCAGCAAGAACTGATGCCTCCTCCGCCGTTTTAACTTTTCGCTCTGCTATAAAAACAGCCACATCATCAGACAGAGTATTCTTAAACTGTTCCAACAACATCACTTCATAAAGAGTCTCATAGATATCTGCATAAGACCACCGATCAAATTGAATGCGCAGATTTCTTGCAAACTCTGAAAAAGATTGTTGCCCTCCTTTATGCAAAACTGTAAACTTTTGTCTGTATGCTTTAGGAACTAGCTCATATGCTTTCAATATCGCTTCCTTCACTTTTGTATAGACCTGATTATCCGCCACACTAAGTGTAGAATAGGCCTTTTGAGCTTTACCTTGAAGTACACATTGCAATAATATTGTTCGTTCACTATCTTTCCATCCCATCAAGTTGGCTAAATGCTCAAATACACTAAAGAAAGTGTCTAATTCATCTTCATTGAACTTGGGCATAAGATTAAGACTTCTTGCAACATCAAAACCCTGCAAAAATGAACTACTCATTTGTGGTTGTGCTATACTAGACCGAGCCTTTAGTTGAGCTTCTCTAATTAACTGCAGTCTCTGTTCTTCTAGATCTAATTCACGAAAATCAAGTTCCTGGTTTCTTTTACTATTTTCCATTTCTAAGAGCATCAAGTCTCTGTGCTGCTCATAAGTTAAGGAACTTTTTTGATTAACTTTCTCCTTAGGATCTTGAATTTCCGACACAGTTTGTTTCTCATGCCCAGATGTAAACACACCCAAATCTGCCAAGGCTGATTTTACAATTAATCCTATATTTTCTTTTAGACGTTTTTCTTTAGCTGTAATCCCAATGTCAAAATGTGCTGCTACCTCTATCAATTGGTCTTTAGACATTTTGTCTATCTCCTAAAAACAACCGTTACAGTTCATTCAGTAACATTAGTTTTGATTCATATGCTGTTTAATGATGATGATCACAATATTTTACATATGCATATGATTACATGCTATTGCTTGTTTTACTGCACCTTACTCGCATGTGCTTTGATCAGGAGGTTCAGTGTTCATTCAGAAGATGCGCAATAGTGCCCCCTAGCGTCCGACAGTGAAAACGCGGAAACCCGGAAAATTCTGTGTTTGGCCTTGAAACATTTTCTCACAAATAACGGAAAATCAAGACCAAAGCAAACTGAAGAAATAAATTAAACACGGAAAACAGGCAAACAGGGTAATCCTGAGAACAGGCAAAGAGTCAAAACCATGGAACAGAAAACCAAAAGAGAAATGCAGTGTAACATATAAAAGACTTTGCAATGAGTGACTCATTTGACAAGGTTTATATACAGTGCATCCCAATTTGCATACTATACGTCCTAAACATTATTCAAAATTAAAATGAAATTTGAAATAATTATTCCAAAGATACCAGGATGGTCTACTATTTACTGTTAGAATACGAAGTGTAGATCGACGCACACTCTAACAGCTAATATTACCCACAACTCATTGCGCGTAAGACAAGGATTTGATTGGAAGTGCAAGCGCTGGGGAAAAGTGTTAAACAACTACAGACAGATGGGGTGTGCGATTAGTTACGGTTAAGTCTAGATAGGCGTTTAGGTTTAGATGAAGGTGTTTCACAGCCTCTAAGTTTAAAAGTGACTTGAGTGATCTGTGTTTCATAAATCTCTAAGCTATTGATAAAGGACTTTTTGCATGAAATTTCACTAATGTGACCGCACCTTTAAGGGGCCATTACATTTACCATTGTTCAGCTAATTTTCAAAGATGAGATCCAGTAATTTCAGTAAGAATATACTGGGCGAAAAATTGGCTCACACAGATTTCACAACATTGTCAAGTTGGACATATGGATTCGCCGTGTTGATCATGCTTTTGAAAGACATGTGCGAACTGTGCTTCATGCGTCACTACATTATGGACAACAATTGACCTTTTTTTGCCCACAAAATATTGCAAATTTGTCCGCACCTTTATTCATGAAATTACCAGATACTAGAACTGTGGGTTAACCGTGGGATTGATAATCATGATTTCACCAAGCAGGATCAGCATAATTTTGATCCTAAATCAATATTCCTGTCATAGAATCAGAAAGTAAAAGTTTGAGGTTATAGTGCCTTATCAGCCATCATTCCCTTTGATTTGGGTATAGTTCAAGTGGGGGGTTGGACTATTTCTCTTTAACAACAAAAGATGTTTTACATGGCAAAATAAACCTTTGTCCCGTGACCCAGAGGAACATAATCACCATGTAATAGCTTCTAGTGATGAATCCTCATACTCATTCAAACCAACGTCACTATCTCTCACATTTCTAGGTCAAAAATCTGAAATATAAAGATTTAAAAGTAGTGCAGTCTGATTATTTAGTAGTGGTCTGTGAATAGACAAACAACAGCGCTTGGAAATGTCAATTACAAGAGCACCCGGAAGCCCCAGGTAGGTTCAGATAAAACCTGCAGAGCAGATTAAACATTTGAACAAGAAGAGGCGCTATATGGATTGTTCCAGAAAACACAGTGTGTGTTTAATGACACTGCTGTAATGGGAGTGAGCCTCTAATGGGAATGTGCATCACATTTCTCTGAAGTCTCAAGAATTATTGTGCCTTAATGTGATTCTTTATAGGAATTTTAATATCTTACCAGAGTGATGACTGTAATAAAATGCAGTAGATTGAATATTGAGATATGCTTTTTGTAAAATGTGTTATTTTTTGTTAAGTTTTGAGTTGTGAAAAATGAAGTCATCCATTATTCTTAGTATAAATGACTAGCTGTCATAAAATCAACCATTTAAGTCAACCAATAAAAATAAATTGTTTGCACACAGTATACAGTTCACTAAACCCATTATTGACATCTGTTACATAACTGTTACTTTGATTATTCCTCTCATTAAACTATTCAAAACATTTAATTTATATCAAATAATTATTGACCACATATCCAAAGCAACAAAACAGTGTCCTTGGGCCTATTTTTTGCATAATTGTTATTATTTCAAACATTGATTTATATACAGTTCTGGTCAGAATTATTGGCACCCCTGGTATATATGATCAAAGATGGCTGTAAAAATGTATCTGCATTGTTTATCCTTTTGATCTTTTATTTAAAAATGTGCAACAATCTAACCTTTCATTGGAGTAAAATAATTGAAAGTAGGGAGTAAATCACATTATGAAATAAATGCTTTTCTCCAAAGTACATTGGCCATAATTATTGTCAACCCTAAAAAAATGTATCAGTAAAACATCTCTCAAGTATATTTCCATTAATATTTAAAATTGTTTAGCACATCAGGGTTATATGAGCATCTATGACTTCTATGACGTCTTGTTTCAGGAGTATCAATATTATGAAACAGAAAGGCCAAATTCCCTTCATCATTCATCATAATGAGTAAAACCTCAGAATATAGTTGTGATGTGCACTGAAAGTGGCCGAAGGAAAACAGCTAAAGCATTGAAAATCCACATTTCCACCATCAAGGCAATAATTTAGAAGTACCAATCAACTAAAGATGTTACGAATCTGCCTGGAAGAGGACGTGTGTCTATATCGTCCTAATGCACGAGAGGAGGAGAGTTTGAGTGGACAAAGACTCTCCAAGATCACAGATGGAGAATTACAGAGATTTGTTGACTCTTGATGTCAGAAAGACTTATTAATAAAAATGTAACCACCCCTATAAATCACCACAAGTTGTTTGGGAGGGTTTCAGGAAAAATCCTCCTCGCTTATCCAGAAACAAACTCCAGCATATTTAGATGTCAGACACGAGTCGACTGGAGCTTAATTCAGACAGGACCTGGGGCTGTGGTCAGATTAAACAAACAAAAAAAATAACTTTTTGGCAGAAAACCCACCAGATGTGTTTGGTGCAAACAGGGATAAAAGGTACCCCATGTCCACAGTTAAATACAATGCTGGATCTTTAATGTTGTGGGCCTATTTTTTTTATATGGAGGTCCTGGACATCTGGTTCAGATACTAGGTCTCATGGATTCCAGCAAATCCTCTAAACCTGACGGCCTCTGCTAGAAATCTTATAATGGGCCGTGGTTGGATCTCCCATCAGGACAAACGATCCAAAACAAACATCAAAATCAACACACAAATGTGTCGCTGAGCACACAATGAAGCTTCTGCCATGACCGTCCCAGTTCCCTGACCTAAACCCTTTAGAGAATGAGTGATGAACTGAAGAGAAGACAAACCAATATGGGTCTGTGAATCTGAAGGATCTGGAGAAATGGTCTCTGATCTTTTCAGGTGTTCTCCAAACTCAATAGTGTGCGATAATGTGCAAAGTCATAACATAAAGATACGTTTATAAATAATTAGCTAATGATTAATTAAAGCAGACAACTGTAAGTTGAAATACATGGCTTTGACCCCTTGTGCCAGGTAATACATTAATTTAAACTATTACTTAATATAATATGTTATTAAGGCATTAATACATTATGAAATATTTAACTAATAACAATTTAATGATTACTTAATCTATTAATCATGTAAAATCTTCATTAGTTGCTGATGCAGTAGTAATAAACGAGTTAGTTCACCATAAGTAATACATTAACTCAAGATTATCTGTTCATTAGTTAAGCATGAATTAATGCATATTAGTGCACTCGTATTGTAAAGTGTTACCATTTTGTCCTTACTGGGGTAAAACACGAACACTATTTTTGAAGACACATTTTCTTTTCCAACAGAACTGCGTGCTAAAACAGAGAATGTGGGTTTTTGTTTAGGACATTTTTTAAGGAAATATAATTGGAACATTGTAAGTGCCTATTTTTATGTATACCATAAGGGTCTCTGGAACCGCCAAAGGAAGAGAAGTCACTGTGAGCAGCAGATCCAGCGCCGCGATCGAGTCCATGTGCGAGCGAGCGAGCGAGCGACATCTCAAGGCACCTCCTTCTTGCGCTTCAGGTTAGCTTGATAAACCTCAGCTCCTCAAACCACCAGTTACTCCTCCAGCACAGCACAGCACACACACGTCTGAGAGAGCCGTATCGACCTGCAGTCACGGACACACGCCAGTCACACACGGTAAGATGCGCGTGAGTGGAGTTTCGCCAATGGGTTTTAATGAAGGGAACTTGGCGAAACGTTCAGTGCGTTTGTTTCAAGGCATTGTGGATTCAGCCTCCTTCATTTATGGACGCAGGGGGTCTGAAAGATGTTGCTTACTTTCTAAGTCGTAAACGTGACATTGGAGACTCCGATGATGATCGGTTCAGATCGGATCAATTGTTTAGCCCTGTCAGCTACGCATGATCATTCTATTCTATTCTATTCTTTTCTATTCTATTCTATTCTATTCTATTCTATTCTATTCTATTCTATTCTATTCTATTCTATTCTATTCTATTCTATTCTATTCTATTCTATTCTATTCTATTCTCCTTCACTGTTTGTTTTTTCTGTTGTTTTCTATATGGACAAATTCTGGTCTCCTATTGCCATTTTTTGCTGTCATATATTAATTATATTATATTATATTATATTATATTATATTATATTATATTATATTATATTATATTATATTATATTATATTATCCTTCACAGCTTTATTCTGTTGTTTACTATATGGACAAATTCTGGTCTCCCATTGTGTATTTTTTGTTGTTGTAATATTCTATTCTATTCTATTCTATTCTATTCTATTCTATTCTATTCTATTCTATTCTATTCTATTCTATTCTATTCTATTCTATTCAGTTTAATGTGTGCATGTGTGGGAGTGAGTGTGTGTGTGTGTGTGTGTGTGTGTGTGTGTGTGTGTGTGTGTGTGTGAGAGAGAGAGTGTGTGTGTGTGTGTGTGTGTGTGTGTGTGTGTGTGTGTGTGTGTGTGATGGGTAGGTTTGGGTAGGGGGATAGAATGTACAGTTTGTACGGTATAAAAACCATTACGTCTATGGAGAGTTCCCACAAATATAGTGAACCAGACCTGTGTGTGTGTGTGTGTGTGTGTGTGCGTGTGTGTGTGTGTGTGTGTGTGTGTGTGTGTTGAAAGTAGAGATGAAGTCATTTTAGGCTATACTGGAAAATTTAATTTGAACCTTTTAATAAACAACATTTTAGCTTTTTTTTTTTTGCATGATTGATCATAGTTCAGTGCATTTTAGTGTCATTAGCAAAGTATGTTGATCAAATTGATTTCTACGTCATCTTATTCTCATTCAAGACGCCAAAGAAATGTTGAATCTCCGTACACCAGAATGCGCCACAGTCACGTAGCCATTATTCATGCTTTTGCATTTATTACTGTGGAAATATGTAAATATCTTTTTCATCTCAAGCTAATGGCTCTTTCAGTAAGAGCCAGCCTCTTAACACAAGTGCTTGGCTCAGAAAAAAACACACCACCGAGTGACGACTCAAAGTCATTTCCACCATGGGAATGATATGAATCTTCATAACTGGTCTGCTGTGCTCATTATAATTGGGCTGTTTCTCTATCTTCTAATGAGGTATCAAAGACAGATGCAAACAGCGAAGCATCAAAAGCTTTGATTCACATGCACCGTCTTCACACTCGCTGGTGAGATTGGCAAGCGCTGCTTTTTTATCATAAATGTTATTTCTCACTCAGCTCTACTCATTATCACCCGCCAAAGACATGCAAACTAACGACACCTGTTACATAAGCAGTATGAAGTTATTAATAAGTGCATGAGGAACAAATGTAAGCTATTTATATCTTCTGATGTTAGCTTGTTGAATGCAGATCAGATCAGCTTTGATAAGGTTTGAGGGATAGTTTATGTGCCAGAAAGATGTGTCTTCTCATTTCACACGGTACCTACGTGATCGTGATATTAGTTCGCATATGTAGCCAGATTCATAAGTCATCTCAGCATTGTTTAAAATAGCATGTGTGATCTCAAGAAATCTTAAAACCAGTTTTTCTTACCGGATCTCCTGTTACCTGTGATTCATTATTTAAAAAAATGATTTTCAAATAATATTTGAGTTTTGCTTCTGAGGTCTGGAGCGGTTTAACTCAAGTCTTGTTCCCCTGTTCCTTTAGGTTTTTTATTACTGACTTGACGTGTGATAAAATTTAATCTGGCTTGATCATAAAGCATAATTGCTTTAAAATTGTCAGCATAAGTAATGGTTATGTGGTTATAGAGAGGCAGCTGTCGTTTTTAGTATCAAAATATAGACTATTAGCCATCTTGCGAGTATTCTGTCTCTGTAAGGATGCTATAAAAGTCTAAACGTGAGATGGCTGACAGCGTGATCCACCTTTCATGACACGTTCAGTTGATGGCTTTCTCTCTGATCTAAAACTAGTCTGTTTCTCTCTCCCTTATCATGGTGGAAAGTGAGATTTGGGAAGAGGAAGGAGAACAGCAGCACCGAACTAAGTGATGAACAAGCGTGACTAAACTCTGACAGTTTAAAATAAGGTGACTAAACTCTACATTTAGTCAGGCTAATGTTAATCTAATATACATTATCAAAATATCACTTATATTTTGATAATGTATATTAGATTTACATTAGCCTGACCTGGTCATACTCAATTCTAGTCAGAATATGAGTCTGATGCTCCATTGGGCTGTGATTATGGGGCGTGTTTCAACCGAACCAGGAAGGACCTACAACCAATCAGAGCAACGGAGCGACGCATTGTCAAATGTCACTGTGTTGCCAAGTCCACATTTTTTTCCGCGGGTTGTTTTCTATGTCCGCGGGTTTAAGCGACTATTACGTATGTGATATATAGACCCATGAGTGCGAATTTTAGCAGGCAACCATGCCAAAATAACACACATTTTACCCCCCAAACACTATTTTTTTCCGTAGACCCTATTTTGTACCCCACCCAGAAGCTATTGTTTAGGGCTAGTTGTTGGCCGGTTTTGTTGTAAAAACTTGGCAACCCTGTCTGCACGCGCTGGAATACACGATCTTTGCCGGTGTTGTAAAAAATAAAAGAATTAAATGATACACAGAGTACTTACCCAATATGATCATAATTTTTGAGAGAAATAGTGAAGGTGAATGCAGATACAAACAAGCTCTCCGTTTAGGATTCGAGTAAATATAACCCAAGCCCCTTTGATGACATGATGATTACGTTACTGTTGATCATCTGTCCGTCATCATCTAAAGCCCGCACAGATGATTTCATTGGTCCGAACAGTTTCTGTTCGGAGATAATCACTCCTCTATGGATCAAGACCAGACCGAACCGCCCGACCTAAAAATTTTGTGGGCGGGGCTAAGTTCGGCTGCCATCCAGTAGGGATGGGACGAAATATCGTTTGACAAAATATCGCGATACAAAACGTGACGAAACGCATCGAGGTCGAATTTTTTTTATCGCGAAATAAAGATAGATGGCACTGCTGCATGATTTGCTTAGAATGAGGGCGGGGTGCAGCAGCAAACATTAATAGGGAAAGAAAAGGGTTGACATTAGCATTAATATTCTAAACCAAAAATGCAGTTATTGCCTACATAAACTACCATATTTTCTGTTTAACTTTTATTAAACTCCAGAAAGAAAAGGGCGTTTTTTCACTGAGCACATTCTCTGCAGTCTGAGCGCGATGCACTGCAGCTCACTCTCGCTCATGTCTGAGGTAAATCATTAACACCATCACCACGCTTACAGTACACGTGTTTTATTGAACTAAATACATTACAATCGGCTAAAACGAATGCACAGGTTACTTTCCTGAACAAGCGCGCTCCCGAGTCCGTGTTCTTCACACTGTCCACGTGAATCGCGGCCCAGTTCGGCGCGCACGCGCAAAATACCGGCAGTTCAACAGAAAATGCGGATCTCTTAAAGGGGCCGCACTATATTCCACTCGTGTAATATGGACCTCCTCCAGGTATGGTGTGGTTCTGGTTCGCTCACTGGTACACATTAACAATTTTTCATACGAACTTTGCCCTGTTCTGAATTAAACTGCCAGTGTAAAAATTCCCTTTATATTCTTAAAATGAGAGAAATCACTAACAGTTACTTACTCATTATTTTTAAGTTTAGGCTTAAGAGAACAATTTCTTAGATAAACATATCTATGACCTTTGATATGTCTAGTCTTCATACTGTATTGATTATTATTGAATAAGTATGGTTTCACTAATAATAAATGTACATTTGCATAAAGCATGCATATTTGTCCATACCTATGTTGATTAGAGTATTAAAAACTTAATTTAAACTTAATTTAAGTTACATTTACAATTGCTTAAAAGGTGCGATTTAAAATGGAGTTAACTCATGACAATCATGCAGTTAATCGCGATTCAATATTTTAATCGATTGACAGCCCTACAGTGCCCTCCACAATTATTGGCACCCCTGTTTAAGATGTGGTCGCGGACTTCTAAAAATTCTTCTTTTTTTTTAAACAACATAGTACCAAAATGCAAAAAAAAGAGAAAAATCCTACCTTTCGTTTAAGTACATTACTTTGGTGGTAAAAAAAAATCACAGATTTGAAAAAAATAAAAATAAAATTTGATATCGTATCGTGATGTATCGTATCGTAACCCTGGCATATCGAGGTGCATCGTATCGTGAGTTTAAGTGTATCGTCCCATCCCTACCATCCAGGCTAGATTTACATGCATCCAAGGTCAAAAACCTTGGGGGTGGGGTGGGGGGTTCAGCCAATCTTGAGTACCTATAGAGTAGCATTGCATCCTTCATATCAATGAAAAGTATTTAGTTTTATTAGAGTTAAAAAAGAAAGCTACGCTGTACCGAGTCTTTCTGGAAAAAAAACAAGCGACTGGAGGCGTTATCGTGTGGGCGGAGCTAAAGAATCACGAGGGCGCGCAGCTATTGCGTTGAGAGGGTGTGTACTGTAACTTATACATGCTTAGCTGCTTATCATGCTCAGATCACCAATTTGGCGTGTTACTATTTGGGCCCGAGTTTAACGATCTGAGTGCATGGCACAAGAGCAATTAGGGCGTGTCCGAATCCACTTTTGCTAGTTTAATGACGGGAAAAATGGTTGGCGGACCAGGTGCATGGTCTATCAGTTGCCCTCGCAACATGGTGGATTCGCTATTTACATTGGGGATTTCCTAGGCTGACGTGGTCATACTCAATTCTAGATGAATCTGAAACTGCTCCATTGGGCTGTGATTATGGGGCGTGTTTCAACCGAACCAGGAAAGACCTCAATTGGACAGACCTACAACCAATCAGAGCAACGGAGCGACGCATGACGTTAGTTATCAAATGTCAACAGAGCTCAACTGCACTGTGTTGCCAAGTCCACGTTTTTTTTTACGCGGGTTGTTTTCCATGTTTTCCCTAACCCTAACCCTAACCGACTCTTATGTGATATATAGACCCATGAGTGCGAATTTTAGCAGGATAACTAAATTTCGCTGAAATAACACACCAAAATAACACACATTTTACCCCCAAACGCATTTTTTTCCCCCGGAGAACCCCCTGGGAAGCTATTGTTTAGGGCTAGTTTTTGGCGGGTTTTGTTGTAAACGATATTTGCCGGTGTTGTAAAAAAATACAAATAATTTATTGATACACACTTACTTACCCAACATGATCATCATTTCAGAGAGAAAAAGTGAAGGTGATGCAGATACGAACAAGCTCTACGTTTAAGATTTGAACAAATATAATCCAAGCGCCTTTGATGACGTGATGATTACGTTACTGTTGATCATCTGTCCGTCATTGTCTTAACCCCGCCCTGATGATTTTATTGGTCCAAACAGTTTCTGTTCCGGCATAATTGCTCCTCTATGGATCGAGTCTAGACGGAACTGCACGAGCTCAAATGTTGTGGGCGGAGCTAAGTTCGGCTGGCATACAGGCTAGGTATTTCCCTTTAAATAACACAATTATTGCTTTAATACTATTAACTTTAGAGCAGGTTTGTGTTGGTCAATGGCGCAGTCGTTTTCTGTTCCTCAAAATAGCAACGCACCAACAATGCGTCTGAAAACACCTGGTTTTCAATGGACAGCATGGCCATGGGGGAACAGATGCGCCAGTGCATTTGCTATTTAAACAACATGGCACTGGACATGAAAATGAGAATTACTTTAGGCTGACACTTGCAAAAAACCACTTGCATCGCACCTGGCATTGCACTGCACAGTTTATGATAAGGGCCCATTATGTTTTCTCACATTGCTGGGAAAGTTTGTGTAAGCCAAATCTGCACAGATTTAGCACAAATAATCAACTCGTGGGCCATCATGATATATTAAATACAGAGTATTTCTGACTTACTTGAACATACAGGTTACAACACAACAAATACCGGCACGCTTGTTCATTTGCATTAAAGCAAACACAAAGAACACAATAATGTGATTCTTGAAAAACCTCACTTCCATACTGATACAGAGGACTCTGAAGATGACAGCTATGAGGACGTTTGGTTAACAGAAAAGACATTGTTATTTTCCAACATCCTACAATTTTAGCAGACACATGCCATATCCTGAGACCACAGGTTTTTTTTTTTTTGATGTTCTTCTACTGTATTGATCTGTCCACCTAAAATACATTTTTGATGAAAAGGACGAGGATGAAAGAGGAAAAGAGGAGATGACTGGATGACAGGATTTTGTTTGAATAAGAAATTAATGTGTGAAATAAAAATATATATACACCAATCAGGCATAACATTATGACCACTAACAGGTGAGGTGAATAACACTGATGATCTCTTCACCACAGCACCCTTTTAGTGTGTGGGATATATTAGGCAGCAAGTGAATATTTTGTCCTCAAAGTTGATGTGTTAGAAGCAGGTAACATGGGCAATCAATTGAGAGAGTTTGACAAGGGGCAAATTGTGACAGCTAGACGACTGGGTCAGATCATCTTTTAAAAACTGCAGCTCTTGTGGGCTGTTCCCGGTCTGCAGTGGTCAGTCTCTATCAAAAGTGCTCCAAGGAAGGAACAGTGGAAAATTGGCCACAGGGTCATGGGCGTTATTGACATAAATATAGTGCAGACTCTTAATAATAATTGATTTAATATTTTGTATGTATTTATCATTGTGTTATTTATCAAGTGATTATAGCAAATATATTAAATACCTACAATTAATGCATAAATTATACATTATTATGTATTATTATTATTATTTAATGATTATTTAATGTATTTCTTTTTCATCTTAACTTGTCCTGCTTCAAAAACTCTTCAGGATCTAATAGGACAAAACCCCAGATGTTAGCGGTGTCACATTTCTGAACCCCACTGTTTAGTGAAGCTCACGCTGTTTTTCTTCTGCATAATTGCTCAGCGTGCACAGAGACATGTTTAAAACTTGCTGGATTCGAATGCAAATCATGATTTTACCCTTTACAATATAAAACCACCCCTGAATTTATGTCCACACAGCATGGCACTGCACAGCACGCCACTGTTCATTAACTTTAATAAAACATGCATGTTTATGGGATGTTTTTCATTTGACTGTAGCAGGTCGTGTCACATCTGAGAAGCAAAAGCTCATTTTGGGTCCCTCCTGCTATCACAGGGTGTGTTTGCCCATGGCAAGCTCTCTCATAAATATAGGCGCACTTTGTGTTTTGCATGCTAATGCACAGGTTTTTGAAGATTGAGTGTTGGCAAAAAAGTTGTGGCATGTTTTCCATGCAGCAATTCTGAAATCATAAGCAATGTCTCTTCTCTCTCCAAACACACTTCTTTCTTGAAAGAGAAAGGCACAGCGTATTACAATAGGCTTCATTGAGCTTCAGCATTACTTAATTCTTCTTTCTTAGTCATGAACTCACGCAGCGCTTCTTAAAAATTCATACCTGCACTTCTGGCAAAACAGAAGTGTACAGTCAACAGAGACCTGCAGTTTTAGCTGTATCAGCTCCTGCGCCAGCACACACACTCACACACACACGGATGAGCTGAGAGCCATGCTGGAAGATTCATCTGTAGGGGAGCATGGCATTTTTCTAACAAGGAGATCTATAATACCCAGAGAGATCCGTTTGCATTCCCATACATTTCAATGCAAGTTAAAGCTGGAAGTATGAGCTGTGGTATCTGCCATCTTGGACACATAAACCTTCAGAAATTTGATTTGTGGCTCAAGAAACATTTATTATTACAGTCATAAAGAACAGTATCACAGTTTATATTTTTCTTCTGAGCTCTGGAGCGATTCAATCGAGTCTTGTTCCCTGTTCTTTTAGGTTTTTATTACTGACTTGACAAATGATTCATTTTTTTGTAAACCGTGATACTTTTTAGGATTATTTGAAGAATAGAAAGTTCTAAAGAACAACATTTATTAGATAACATTTCTTTTTTATAACAATGTAAAAAGTAGTTCTGTCACATTCCATCATTAATACGTCTTTACAGAATAAAAGTTTCAATTTTCTTCATAGCCATCAGTGGAGAAAAACGGTCAAACCAGATGTTGTTACATCGAACTGTAAAGAAAGTGCATTCCCTTAAATAAAAGAAGAAGAAGAAGAAAAAATACTTGTGGGCACAAAATCTGCAGGAACGAGTAAAATTATGCGCAGTCCCACGGCAAAACTCAAGCCTTGTAACAGCAAAAATATTCATCCGGAACAAATGAAGCGAGTGTGTGAGAGGAGGAGGGTGTGTGTCACTCGCTGTCGAGAGAGAGAGAGAGAGAGAGAGAGAGAGAGAGAGAGAGAGAGAGAGAGAGAGAGAGAGAGAGAGAGAGAGAGAGAGAGAGAGAGAGAGAGAGAGAGAGAGAGAGAGACGATGGTGTCTATTCTTAGTTTATTTCAGATGCTTTTTAAAAAAGACTACAAATGAAAAATGTATATATTATATATAAAATTCAACCCGCCAGTTGAAGAGGCTAGTTGGAGTGACTGCATTACACACTTCTGCTGAGATACACACACTTTTGCCAAGTCAAGCCCTTTATATTGGTCTTAATTTTTTTTATTAATTTTTTTTTAATCTGATGGTTCAGGTCTTCGATAGTTACAACATCTACCAGAAGGGGCAAAACCATAACAGATACAGCAAATAACCAGCTAGGTCCAGCTAGACACCAGCTAACACCATAGTACAGGTGTCTGAAATAAGTCAACAGCATATCTGGGCTGGCCAGAACTCTCTTTCCCTCCATGTTGTCTATGTGAAAATGGAGGAGTCATGGTGACAGAATTGAGAGCTCTGCGGGGAAGATGTTGTTGAGTTTTGAACCTTTGTGTGTGCAACCAGTGGTGCATCATGTGCTCTTTGTCTCAGATTTCGAACTATCGAGTATCTCTGCTTCATTGCAACACAATGTCACCAGGAGGAGATCTATTGGTAGACTCTAAAGCCTGCTAATTGAAAACAATCAGTGTCCTTTAGAGAGGGCCGGTTAGGAATAGGGGCAATAATGAGCTTTATTACAGCTTATCAGCCGTATGTGAGGCACATCTGGGCTGAGACTCTGTGATTGATTTACTGTCCCTTGTAAGTTAACTACAGTAGCCCTTTGGGATCTGTGTTAATTACATTTAAGCTAGTTATTTCTATTTAGATGGATGCTTCCATAAAGGGAATGATGGTGGTTTTCTTTAAGGAAATTATGAAAATCGTGTCATTTATTCACCCTCATGTTGTTTCAATGATATTTTTTCTTCTCCTAAAGTTATCCAGATCCAGTTTTACAGGTCCATCTACAACTCTATAAATTGTCCCTAGGATGTAATGCTCTGTTTTTGCCTTATTTGGAAGGGTCATGAATATTAATGTTGAACTCTGCTCTGATTGGCTTATTTCAGCAGCTCACAGCAGTTCAGCAGTTCAGCGAATCGGCTTGTGAGTCCTGACAGAACACAGACCGACTGAATGATTACACGATAATTTAAGCAAAACGTATGAAGTTAAGAGCAATTAAAATATATGATTACCAAATACAATTCTGCAAGTTCTGCTAACTTAAACTTTAAATTTCTTAACTTAAAAATTTTGATGTAACTGATTACCTAAAATTTTTGGACTCATTCAGGTTTACAATGCGACTACCACACCGCGTGGAGTAGTAGTTCCTGTGACAACTACTCTTTTTTACGGAGCCCCGCACATGACATGCAATAAAAACTAGTAGGCTAAATCATGTGCACGATTTACTATTTTGTTCCCTCGATTTATAAATCGTGCGCACATTTTACTAATTCGTTCCCTCTATTTGCTAAATCATGTGCATGTTTAACTAATTTGTTCCCTCGATTAGCTTAGTCGTGCACACAATTTATAAATCAAGGAAAGAATTAGTAAAACGTGCGCACAATTTTAAAAAAATGAGGGAAAGGAATAGTAAATTGTGCAACCCAGGGTCATTGGAAATACGTGACTGCCTTCTTTTTTGCAACGCCCGAAATATGTACCTCCAGGTACATTTACCTGCACTTTTTGGGCCAACCTGATCTCACAGAATGAATATTTATAGCCTAATTTTATATTTTGGAGCAACTAACTCCACTCCTACCCTAAACCTACCCACTTTCAACAATATAAAACACATAACAGGCAAATAAGTGTACAGTCATTTATTGTATTTATTGCAAAAACTGACCAATAGAAGTATTAACTCATGTTGCAGTCTAAGTCTTCTGAAGTCATACGATATCTTCATGTGAAGAACATGAATCTTGATCTTGATGTTTTAGTCATTGAAATGATGATCGGCTCCTTTGCGAACAGAACACACACACACTTGTTCCTTCATATTTCTAATTCAAATGATACACACGGAAAGTGACGCGATCGACATGAGACACAAGAGAGCCAATGGCATTTTACAGTCAAAGCTGACGTAATGACGCAACTGGTCACGAGACACACGACAGCCAATGCTGTCAAAGCTGACGTGACGTTTCTTCCGGCGGCAATATTTGAAATGTATTATTATTCTTTGGTGGATGGACTCGAGGTTCTGATCGCTTTTGGGGATTTTCTTCACACAAATCAATCGTTTGGCCTCGGAACACTTGGAGTATTTGTACTTTCCGAATAAATTGTGCCTGCAGTCGTATCTGCCTGTTATATCCTGTTTTTTATAATACACAGATGGGAAGGTTTAGGGAAGCGTTTGAGTTAAGCGTTCAAAAATGTGTCTGAATATGTGCATGTGTGTGTCCACAAGGTAAATTGATTTATAAACATACTAAATAGTTTTTTTGAAAATGTAAAAATGCTGAATTTTTCTTGTGATGGGTAGGTTTAGGGGCTGTGTGTGTGTGTGTGTGTGTGTGTGTGTGTGTGTGTGTGTGTGTGTGTGTGTGTGTGTGTGTGTGTGTGTGTGTGTGTGTGTGTGTGTGTGTGTGTGTGTGATGGGTAGGTTAAGGGCTAGGGGCAGTATAAGGGGATATAATGAAACGCCGTTGATAAACACGCTAAAAAACGATTATGCGATTATGCACGCCAAAATGGAATACGAATTGGCGTGTCATACATACGCCATTTCATGAGATCAGTCTGAGAATGGAGAAAAAATATTACCACTTAGCGCCTCCGGTGGAGGTTTCACCCAAAAAGTGCAGGTAAACGTACCTGGAGGTACATATTTCGGGTGTTGCAAAAATGTAGTCACGTATTTCCAATGAGCCTGGGTTGAAATTGTGCGCACTATTGACCTTTTTTAAAGGCTGTTTCACTTGAAAAGTTTCACCAAAGGCAGTTTCACTTGAAAATTTTAGGTTCTGTAATATTTTGTGAGATTTAATGTAAAACACAGTAATTCATTTATAATGAATTCAATGAGTAGGTATAAGTGCTCTGGATAACTAAATAAAGTATATTTAAAAAGTTGTCTCAGCCAATGGAACAGCTTTGAGGTCTGACTCGGCAGATGGAGGGAATCCTGCACAGCACCAGCCTCACTACATGTAGATTTAATAAAAAAGATTAAAAAAACGGCAACATTCTCAAATGGACAGTCTGCAACCATAAATTAATTTAAATGCACATAATCTAATGAATTATTCATTAATGCCAATCACAGCTATTATTGTTATGGTGATTATGTAATCTCTCAAGCTTTATGCAATAATTGCATCTGGTGTCTGCTGTTAAATGTCATTTGGCTGTTTGAAGGCAGAATTACACTCTAAATGCCTTGCTTCTCACTTTTGGGGCTCATTTGGTACAATCAGGGATGTTTCCCTGCTTTAAAATACTTTCTCCTGTAGGGTGCCTCATTTGTAGCTGTAACTTTTAAAGATTGCTAATGAGTGTCCTTTTTTTTCCAGCGGTCATGTTGACTCGGAGAAACACTAAGAGACATTTGCGACATGGCCATTACTTTTGCAAAGGAAATCGCACAATTTTACCATGCTACTAAAAATTATTTGTGGGGTATTTTAAGCTAAAATATCACATACACACTCTGGTGACATCATAGACTTATTTTATATCTTGTTAAAAGGGGCAATCAACAACCCATTTAACTGTTTTGAATATTCATATTGCTTAATAATGAACTGCAAAGTTTTTTCTTAGCCAAATGAGAGACAGGAAGAGGCCAAACCGAAAGGATCTGTAGCCGTTTGTCTCACTTTGGCTTGAGGAAATCAGATGGGCTTAACGCAGCAGGATTCTGTTCATAATTAGATTCTCACCCATTGTTAAACCATACTGGGTTATTCATCACCTGCCAGTGTGCCTATATGTGCAGGCTCAGTAGCTATTACTGCAAAGCCATGCAGAGCACTTTAAGAAATCATCAAGAAAAAAAAGGAAAAAATCTGTGAGACAGATGGAGAGAAGGAGTGCTGCTGCAAGTGCTGCTTTAATTATCAGCTTCTCCGCTCACATTTTATGACAGAGTTTCCCAGTATTGGATTTATGTTTTGATGTACAGGGGCAAGACCTTTGGAGCAACAAGTGTGTTGGTGAATTGGGGCTTAAACAGTGCCATCCCTGTGCTTCAGGGGCAAGTTGCATCATTTGTCAAGCATTTCTTTAAAGTATATACATGTTGTTGTGTTGTCTGGATGGGATTCCTCTCTTGTAGAGTTACTGAGCTGGGAATGTCTGTTATTATTACAATCTGGGGACAGGTGTGGTGGTGTGGGTTAGTTTAAGGGTAAAGTTAGGGACATGTGGGGTGGTGTGGGTCAGTTTAAGGGTAAATTTAGGGTCAGGTGTGGTGGTGTGGGTCAGTTTAAGGGTAAATTTAGGGACGTGTGGTGGTGTGGGTAAGTTTAAGGTTAAGTTATGGACAGGTGTGGTGGTGTAGGTCAGTTTAAGGGTAAAGTTAGGGACAGGTGTGGTGGTATGGGTTAGTTTAAGGGTAAAGTTAGGGATAGGTGTGGTGGTGTGGGTCAGTTTAAGGGTAAAGTTAGGGACAGGTGTGGTGGTATGGGTTAGTTTAAGGGTAAAGTTAGGGATAGGTGTGGTGGTATGGGTAAGTTTAAGGGTAAAGTTAGGGACAGGTGTGGTGGTATGGGTAAGTTTAAGGGTGAAGTTAGGGATAGGTGTGGTGGGATGGGTTAGTTTAAGGGTAAAGTTAGGGACAGGTGTGGTGGTGTGGGTCAGTTTAAGGGTTAAGTTAGGGACAGGTGTGGTGGTATGGGTTAGTTTAAGGGTAAAGTTAGGGATAGGTGTGGTGGTGTGGGTCAGTTTAAGGGTAAAGTTAGGGACAGGTGTGGTGGTATGGGTAAGTTTAAGGGTAAAGTTAGGGATAGGTGTGGTGGTATGGGTTAGTTTAAGGGTAAAGTTAGGGACAGGTGTGGTGGTATGGGTAAGTTTAAGGGTAAAGTTAGGGATAGGTGTGGTGGTATGGGTCAGTTTAAGGGTAAAGTTAGGGACAGGTGTGGTGGTATGGGTCAGTTTAAGGGTAAAGTTAGGGACATGTGTGGTGGTGTGGGTCAGGTTAAGGTTAAGTTAGAGACAGGTGTGGTGGTGTGGGTCAGTTTAAGAGTAAAGTTAGAGACAGGTGTGGTGGTATGGGTCAGTTTAAGAGTAAAGTTAGAGACAGGTGTGGTGGTATGGGTCAGTTTAAGGGTAGAGTTAGGGTCAGGTGTGGTGGTGTGGGTCAGTTTAAGAGTAAAGTTAGAGACAGGTGTGGTGGTATGGGTCAGTTTAAGGGTAAAGTTAGGGACATGTGTGGTGGTGTGGGTCAGTTTAAGGGTAAAGTTAGGGACAGGTGTGGTGGTGTGGGTCAGTTTAAAGGTTAAGTTAGAGACAGGTGTGGTGTATGAGTCAGTTAAAGGGTAAAGTTAGGGACAGGTGTGGTGGTGTGGGTCAGTTTAAGAGTAAAGTTAGGGACAGGTGTGGTGGTGTGGGTCAGATTAAGGGTTAAGTTAGGGACATGTGTGGTGGTGTGGGTCAGGTTAAGGTTAAGTTAGAGACAGGTGTGGTGGTATGGGTCAGTTTAAGGGTAGAGTTAGGGACAGGTGTGGTGGTGTGGGTCAGTTTAAGGGTAAAGTTAGGGACATGTGTGGTGGTGTGGGTCAGTTTAAGGGTAAAGTTAGGAACAGGTGTGGAGGTGTGGGTCAGTTTAAAGGTTAAGTTAGAGACAGGTGTGGTGTATGAGTCAGTTAAAGGGTAAAGTTAGGTGTAGGGTAAGGGTCAGCAGTGTAATTATAAATGTATCTACAGAAATTAATGACAGATGTAATTACATGCAGGTATTTTTTTTAATGTAAGTGCAATGTAAAAACATGTATGTACACAATAAGTGCATTGTAGCAAATTATTAATTAAATAGTTTCTACATAGTAGTTAAGGCCACCGAATATAAAGTGGGTCCTCAAATTGTTGCCATGTCTTACAACTCTTTCTTCTGATCTTGAGAGCTATTTTTTGTCATTCTGTCCACAGGTTTCACAGATCATCAGCTCTGTGGGATGCAAGAAAACAAGATGAGACATCTTGGAAACTAAAAGAAAATTGGTGTTGTTGGGAAGGAGCAGTCTTACGCTGGACAATTGCACTTCATTTTCTCACTTCCCTGGAGATCAAGCCAGACAGAGTGATCATCATATATTTCAAGAGATACCACTGCAACCAGACGGCAATGGAGCGGTCTCATCTGAACAACAGCTCTGGGTCTTGGATATTTGAGGATCCCGTGTGTCCAACCTCTCTCAGCAGCACCACTTTCCTTATTGTGGCATACAGCACCATGTTAGCGGTGGGCCTGGTGGGCAACACTTGCCTGGTCTTAGTCATCACACGACAGAAAGAGATGCGCAACGTGACCAACATCTTCATTGTTAACCTCTCATGCTCCGATATCCTCGTTTGCCTGGTGTGTTTGCCGGTCACTATTATCTACACCCTAATGGATCGATGGATTTTAGGGGAAGCTTTGTGTAAGGTGACGCCATTCGTCCAGTGTATGTCCGTGACCGTTTCGATTTTCTCCATGGTTCTCATCGCCTTGGAAAGACACCAGCTCATCATCCATCCCACTGGTTGGAAGCCAGTCGTCAGACACTCCTACCTGGCTGTAGCGGTTATCTGGATCATAGCGTGCTTTATCTCCCTTCCGTTCCTTTCCTTCAACATCCTCACAAACTCGCCCTTCCACAACCTCAGTCTTCCCTTCAACCCTTTCAGCGATCACTTCATCTGCATCGAGCAGTGGCCATCTGATGGCAATCGGCTAACTTACACCACGACACTGCTGCTGTGCCAGTACTGCTTACCATTGGCGCTCATTCTAGTCTGTTATTTCCGCATATTCCTGCGTCTCAGCCGGCGTAAAGACATAGTCGAGAGAGCCCGAGGGCAGAAAAAGGCTAAAGGCTCGAAGCGAGTCAACGCCATGCTAGCCTCAATTGTGGCAGCTTTTGCCCTGTGTTGGCTGCCACTGAATGTTTTCAACACGATTTTCGACTGGAATCACGAGGCGATTCCCATATGCCAGCATAATGCTATTTTCTCAGCTTGTCACCTCACCGCCATGGCGTCAACATGTGTCAATCCAGTGATCTATGGATTCCTGAACAATAACTTCCAGAAGGAGCTGAAATCGCTGCTTTCCAGATGCCGCTGCTGGGGGCCGCCGGAGAGTTACGAGAGTTTCCCTTTGTCCACGGTCAGTACAGGCATTACTAAGGGCTCCATCCTGAGCAATGGCTCCACTAGCACCTATCAACCGCAGAAGAAGAACAGTTTGGAACAGAAAGAGACCATTTAAACAGTGTCCAATGTAGTACAAGACAATGTACCTACATTTTGACTTTTCTCCGCGCACTCAGAGGTGGCTTGAGAACACTGCCAGCCAGTCTGTGCAAGTTTTGGGACTAAATTATAAGGTTCAGAATCCCAATTTGTACAGTGAAAGTCTGTGGTGATATTTCAAGATCTTGTTGCTTGGTCTGGAAAAAAATTAAGGAATGGTTAATTGTCAGGGCTTGACATTCACTTTTTTGCTCACCAGCCACTGTGGCTAGTGGTTTTCCAAAGTTATTAGCAACTTAGCATTTTCACTGGTCACCATTTTGACATTGATACCATGGAGAAAAACTACCATATAGATATTTTTTAATTGGCAGCAGTTTTATTAGGCTGCTGTCACTTTAAGACCTGACGCACGGATCCATTATACTGTTGCATGTGTTTTCTTTCTCAAATGCTTATTTTCACTTAAAAAAGATATGACTTTGTTTAAAGGCCGGCATTTTGACATTTATTTTGTTTGTATTTGACTGTTTAAGCGCAATAAGCAGTGAAAAAATGACTCGATTTAGTACTGAGAGGGTGCTTAATGGCTTTATGTGCACGCACTTTGGGTGTGAGCACAAAATCTGTAGGAAGGAGCAAAATGAAGCGCAATCCCACGATTAAATTAAAGCCCTGTTGTGGCGAGGTTGACGAGCGAGAGAAGGGGGAGGAGCTAGAGAGATTTAGTTCATTAATTTGGATGCCTTTTTAATAGACTACAATTGAAAAATGTATATATTATATATAATTTATCCCGCCAAAAGTGGCTAGTAGGAGTGACTGTGTTACATGCTTCTGCTGAAATACACACACATCTGGCAGGTCGGCGGGTGTAAATGTCAAGCCCTGGTTATTGGGCTCTGTATAGGAAGTCCAAATAAATTGCATTGATGTTTTAACCACTGCTAAAAGGACTATGGCCGATTAAACATGTTGGTGTTGTGCTTATTATACAGTGAGTTCTTAAAGGCACAGAAAACTGTTTTCTCTATTTAGAACAAGGCTCTCTTTCAGAGACGTCAAAGGTCTTCTTCTCACTGTCTTTGTCCAGGTTAAGCCTGCGGAAGAAGTGTATGACTTAGTAACAAAGACATGAACTATTTAGGTTCTTGTCACTATTAAAAAGATAAAAAATAACTTTACTCACCCTTGTGTCATCTGAGTGACTTTCTTTCTTCTGTGGAACATAAAAGATATTCAACCGATATAGACCGTGGTTGTGGCTCTTTTCATGCAATCGAGATCAGAGAAGCACCATAAAAGTATCCTAAACCTAGATCTTATGACTTGTGTGCTTTATTCCAGGTTTTCTGAAATCAGATGGCATGAAAATGATGTCATTATAAACTGAAAATCTTCCCACAGCGAGCCGTTAATGACTCCAGATCATTGTGCTCTGAGAATGGATCAATCCGACGGATTCAATGTAAACATCTGATTCAAAATAATGATTCGTTCTCCTGTGAACATTTCAGTCTGTTTCTCGCCCAAAGCTCTCATTTGGCTTCAGAAGACCTGAAATATAGCACCCGGATCACTTTTGTGATACTTTTATAGTACTTCGTTTTCCTTTTTGAAGCTTCAAAGCTTCAATCCACATGGAAAAGCCCAAGCGTTCTCCGGTTTTATTTCACAAGGAAAGAAAGTTTGACAACAACAACATGAGGATGAGTAAATGGGGGCATTGTTTTCATTTTTGTTCGTTTTTAACTATTTCTTTAAAGGAAGATGCAGAACTAGCAATACGTGTATAGTGTGTACATTTGAAACACATATATAATAGTTGTTTATAATAGTTATAACACAGCACCATATCTGCATAAGCACATCGTGTCATTGATTAGGATTGAGTAGGATGTCTGCTATTTCAAATTGATGTGTACTATAATTTACACATGTTGTTGCTCTGTGTGACAGATGTGATTTTTTTCTGAATGGCTTTATTTGCCAATGTTATTCGAGGGAATTACAGATTCAGTTCTTCATTTGCACTTCTAAAGGCTCAAAACAAAACAACGTGCATGCAAGTAGTATTTGTAATACGTATATGTGGCCGAGAAGTCATATCATTAGTTATAATTACACTTTGAAACACTCTGCAAATGTCAGATGTCAAGTCACATGTTTGAAATCATCAGTCAAGTTTATTTGAAGTTTCTAGTTTAGTATTCCGATCAATTAAATTTGATTAAGATGATAAATTGCCACTTAGCTTAATGTACCCTTGTAAAGAAGAAGTGTGCTTAACTGTGTTGATTGTGCACTTGTAATGTACTTCAAATTTTAAAAGTATATTTTTAAAAAACTGTACTTGCATATGAAATAAACAAAAGTGCACTTAAAGTATATGCTTTCATGGCTGTTTCTTAACATGTGTAAAGACACTTTTGTCAAATTAAATGTTTCCCTGTAAACTAGCTTTGTTTTAATAATCTTTTTCTGTGCTTTAAAGAAGTACACTTATTTGTATGTGTTGACTAACATACTAAAGCACATGTAATGTACTTGATTATAATTTTAATTGTAGTGTGTTGATTTAAATGTACTACTGGGTAACACTTTATTTTACAGTGTCATTGTTACTATTATGTTACATGTAGCTACTATAGTAATACCCATCTAACCCTAAACCCTAACCCTATAGTATATTTTGTGTCTTAATATTGCTACTTAAATGTATAATTACAGTGCAACAAATTAAGACACTTTAAAATAAAGTGTTACCCTAAAATGCAACTTCATCATTACAAATGTGAAATTGCAAATATTTTAAATACACCAGAACACTGCAAATTAAATACAAGTTTCAATAGAAATGACATTAAAGAAGACTTCAGATGCAAAAGTCTGACGCTTTTCTTTAAAATAAGTTTTGTCAGGCTTTCATGTTTCTACCTAAGTACTGGTACTTCTGAATGGGCTGGGGCTGGGATTTAGTGGGTTTAAAGTGAAAGTATTTTATGAATGTATACTATATGAAGAGAGCATACACTCAGTATCGTTATCTCATTTTTGACTGAAGTGGCTTTTAGAGGCTTTTGCATCTGAACTCGTCATTTAATTATGAAATGACGTATAAAGATGTATAAGATGTATAAAGATGTATCGATGTATAAAGAGTCCTACTTAAGTGGGTCAAACAACACAACACATTTCAGATAACTGCATTTAATATAAATGCAAATCATAATGCATTTTCTAAGTGAATTGCAATTAACATGCACTTAAGTCCAAAAACATTATTTTCATTTCACACTTTAGTCTTTAAAAGTACTATTAAGTGTATGCAATATTTTTTTGCAAAAGTGTACTTCTTTATCACAAGGGTGTACTTCAACATGGATCATTATACTAATATCTTACCATCTTTATGTTTTAATAAATTTTCATTTGAAATATCTTTGACATGTCTGTTATCAGTCACTGATATGTTGCGATTGCCCTGCCTTGTCTAAAAAGTAATCTGCTGTGAAGGCTTTGCAAAAGGATGCAGAGAAGGCATATTACACACTCGTGCAAGTTCAAGCGCATCATTTGGGACAGAGGCTAAGTTCTCACTGATGATATCAAGCTTAATATTAATCAATGGTTTCCTCTCTGCTTCTGTTTCAGTTCTGTTATCATTTTTTTAGCAACATACAGCAGCACTGAGAGCACATGGACTATAGCGTTTGTTCACTTTTGTCACATGCCGTAATATGCTTACTCTTGTTGATTTTAATCATGCTGTTTTTAAGGACTGTTTTTGAGTTTGGTTGTATTTAGAGCTTCTGAAGAGTGAAAGACATTAATGTGTAGCCATAAAAACATTGTAGCCACTCACCTGGAACAGTTTAAACATTCAGTCGCCATTTACAAAGATATTTAAAGTGTGAGTATGAGTGTCTTTCAGAAGCTCAGACTCTTGATCAGTAGTTTTCCATGTCTCTCTCTCTCTCTCTCTCTCTCTCTCTCTCTCTCTCTCTCTCTCTCTCTCTCTCTCTCTCTCTCTCTCTCTCTCTCTCTCTCTCTCTCTCTCTCTCTCTCTCTCTCTCTCTCTCTGCTTTTCAAACATTGGATTGGAGGGTCAGTTATTGACTGGAAAGCCGACAAGCCTATATTTCAGCAATACACCTTTAGAAAATTGCTTTGAGGTATTTATGTGAATCAATATTTTTTTTTCTCATTTTCTTTTTGATTCCAGACTTATTTCGCTGGCCACAATAGTGGAGAGTGCCTGAGGTCAGATGGCTGTTTAGCATTAAGTTGGTATCTGGACTGCTCGCAATAAAACATTTACAATAGACCTACCATAAATACAAAGTCATATACTCCAAATTTTCAGTAGCACTTTATTTTACAGTCCTGTTCCCCATGTACTTACTATGTACTTATTATAGTAATTACAATATGGTAATAACTAGGTACTAACCCTGAACCTACCATTAAACCTAACCTAACCCATGTAGTTACCTTACATTATCCAGTACTTGTACGTACATTTTAAGTACACATAAGTGCTTGTACTGTAAAATAAAGTACAACTAAAATTCATGAGGCTGAAATATACAGTATAATAACGCTGTTTACAAACCCAGAGACATATTAGAAATATTAGAATATTTTAAGAGTATTAGAAATATTGTTAACACGGTAACACTTTAGTATGGGGAACACATATTCACTATTAACTACGACTTTTGCCTCAATAAACTCCTAATTTACTGCGTATTAATAGTTAGTAAGATAGTTTTTGTAGCATTTAAGTTTAGGTATTGGGTCGGATTAAGGGATGTAGAATAAGGTCATGCAGAATAAGGCATTAATATGTGCTTTATAAGTACTAATACACAGCCAATATCCTAGTAATATGCATGATAATAAGCAACTGGTTAATCGTTAATAACTGAACCTTAAAATAAAGTGTTACCAATAACACAACACAAGATCCCTATTTTAGCGATCTAAGTAAATGGTCTGAAGCTGTGTCTGAATCCACTTTTGCTAGTTTTACGACGGTAAAAACGGTCAGCACACAAGACACATGGTCCAAAAGGGTTGTTCCTAGTCTCTTAACGAATCATGGATGTGTTTTGGGCATAATGTGCAATAAACCAATCAAGCGTCTCATCTCCTTTTCCCTTTAAAGGCCAGGTGTGCTTGCTCCATGGTGATTCGCTATTTACACGGAGGAAAGACTGAACACTTCTTCAGAGAGGAATCCTTTTATTTTTAATATTTAAAAATGTATGTGTGCTGCTGTGCGTCCCTGTGTGTGTAATAAGCAGAGTGTCTGTGCGTTGCGCACATATTACTAACACGCCTCTTTAAATAACACAAAAAATACTGCACAGGGCAGGGTTTTGTTGGTCGATGGCGCAGTCGTTTTCAGTTCCTCAAAATGGCAACGATCACACGTGGTTTTCAGACATGGGGGAACAGATGCACCAGTGCATTTGCTATTTAAACAACATGGCGGAGCACGTGAAAATTATAACTAGCATAGGGCCCTAAATGTTCTTTTATATGTCATTGATTCACAAGTAAACCTTTATCATTTGTTGTTCAGGACATAGGAATGTGCCATACATAGCTTACAGAAATGAGAAATCATTTATATAATGTAACATACTCAACAAGATCACTGAAAACCCTAATAAGTTGATTGAACTCAAATGATTTGAGTAAACTCGTTCCCTCAATTCAATTGAGTAATGGAGTCTCACAAAACTTGTATATTTAAGTTCACTTAACTTGGTGCTCACATTCACTGTACTTAAATTGTTAAGTTCACCAAACTGGGTACACCAGAAGTTCAGTACACCATGCTGGGTACAACCAATCAAAACTTCAGCATGCATTGCAGCATGAGTAAATTATACATCTGAATTGACACATTTTTTTTTATTCTTACTATTTGCTTTTACTTTTGCTCTTTTGTTCTGATGTTTTTGTAGCTTGTTTTATGTTCAGAGTTGATCTGTTTATCGGATTAAAAAATTAAAAAATTAAAAAATTAATTGTCACCATTGCAGAGGTTCATACACGGGTTCTTGATGTCTGTGCATGACTAACTACTGCCGTAGATTTAAACATTTTGTGCACAAAAATAAAATAATAAATTGTTCAATTACAAGAGTAAAGAATCTCATGGAAATGTGTATTAATATTTCATTAGACTCTGCATGAGATCAGGGATTCTGCCAACACATGATGATGTTATCATCGGCAATGATTAAACAACATCTTGATGATATTTTCTCTTGACTTTGTGTTCCTTACCAAACACAAAACAGCCAGAAAAATATTATATTATAATATTATACAGTCAAGGGTCAAGAGCCCAACTAAAGCAAACACTTATCTCCATCATGGTGACTTCAAACGAAACTATTATTTCCTATTATTTAAACAGAAATAAAGTCAGTCTGGTTAGTTATAAGTTAGTTCACATGTTATTATTATGTTTAGTAACTTACACATTTTTACTTACCGATTTTAAGATTGCGCTCAATGAAAGAGTCTTCATCTTAATTTGACTCAGCAACAGAAAAGGACCGCCTTTTGTAAATGTCCTCCAATCAGTGAATTAGTCCTTGTTGCCAGACAGAACTCCTGGCATGGCCAATCACATCAAAGCAAGACCAGAGTGAGCTATTTTAATTAATTATGATTTTGAGTTCACTCAACTTGAAATCTTAAGTTTATGTATTTTGTAGGTTAATAAGTTATACTAACTTATATTTTTGAGTTTTTGGACTAGACTACTAATATTTAGTCAAGATTACTTGATTTGTTTAAGTAAAGACAACATTAGGGTTTACAGTGATGTAGTGTCTTAAATCCAGTTAAGTAGTTCTACATGATACAGAATATTATTTGTTTAGCCTCATTTCATAAGGGGAATCAAGTACTGAGTATCATTTTATTTTAATACTTTACTGACTTTACATTATGGGTGCACTAATATGCATTAATTCAACTGCACAGATAATCATTAATTATCTGCTTTGAGTTAATGTATGATTTATGAAGAATACATCATCCACGTTAATAGTCATGTGTCTCAAAAAGTAAAGTCATAACATAATGATACCTTTGTATAGTGGTAATTAACACATTATTTTACATTATTAGTTAATATAATATGTTATTAGTTAATTAATACATAATGTCATATTTAATTAATAGCAATTCATATATTATTTATATATATATTATTTAATCTATCATATAGAATGTTCATTAGTTGCAGTAATCATTAATAAATGGGTTAGTTCTTCATGAGGATACATTACCTCATGATTATCTTTGCATTAGTTAAGCATGAATTACTGCATATTAGTGCTCCCGTAAAGTGTTACCGAAAATGCTATAATAGGCATTTGCTTTGGTTTATGAAGAATGCAGATGGCCATGTAATGTTTTCTGAAGTATTCTCAACTGTGTAGTCATTTGCACATCATTCATGTCATTGGTTAATTGGTAATGATGTACATAGAAGAAGGACCAAAGTTTATATTGAACTTCTATTGATGTTTTTCCTCAATTCTTGATTGTATACGTTCATGTACTGTATATTAAAAATGTTAAACTCTCCATATCTTGCACTTTGTTTGTGTTTCTTAATGCATGTTCATCGTTTCTGAGATGCAGCTGATGCCTGACTTAAAATATGCTTTAAGCTTTGATCTGTGCAGTTAATGTTGTTTTGCAACACAGCACATATAGAAAGGCACAGACACAGACAGCTGAGAAAGAGAGAATGAATCCCCATCATATCTCTTCATTATATGCCCTACAGTCTTTTATCTCTTTGTCATTTTTTCTCTGTGTTGGTATTAATGCAGGTTGTGTTAACTGATCTTTCTCACACATAATAAATGGGATGACTGAACCTCAGGGGAGAGTCCAGAGATTATAGTCAAGAGAATTATTTCTCTGGCATTATGACTGCATACACGGTATACATTTTGTCAGTCAGCATTTAAATGAACTGCTTTTGGGTGAGGAAATTATTTTATATTACTGAATCAACCGAACTGCATTGAGTTACACCAGTAAAAGTCATTTAATGCTTTAAGAAAAGCAAAATAAACTAGAAGGTCTCACAAAATGATTAAATGAACAGAACACTTAACTTGATGAAGAAGATTATTTTATGAATAACTACACCAACCAGGCATAACATTATGAGTCAACAGCAAGTGAACATTTTGAAGTCCATGCCTCGAAGGGTCAGTACTGTTTTGGGGGACAACACAATATTAAGAAGATGGACTTAATGTGATGCCTGATCTGTGTATATGTTCTTAAATATTACTTTAAAATATCTTGCCATATCAAAAGTATTTGCGTATGGTGGCATACTTGCTATGCTAATATATATCAATATCAATAGGGGACTTTTGCCCCAAATTTGGGGTAAAAGCCCCCTCTAGCTGTATTTATATTTACACGGTTAATAACCCTCATACTCATTAAAAAGGCACACACCTGTCTATATAAGGTCCCACAGTTAACAGTGCATGTCAGAGCACAGACCAAGCCACAAAGTCCAAGGAATTGTCTGTAGACCTCAGAGACAGGATTGTATTGAGGCGAGATTTGGGGAAGAGTACAGAAACATTTCTGCAGCACTGAAGGTCCCAATGAGCACAGTTGTCTCCATCATCTGCCCAAACTGAGCGATCAGGGGAGAAGGGCCTTAGTCATGGAGGTGACCAAGAACCCGATGGTCACTCTGATAGAGCTCCAGCATTTCTCTGTGGAGAGGAGAACCTTCCAGGAGAACAACCATCTCTGCAGCTCTCCACCAATCAGGCCTCTATGGTAGAGTGGCCAGTCCTCAGTAAAAGACAGCACACCTGGAGTTTGCCAAAAGGCACCTGAAGGACTATGAGACCATGAGAAACAAAATTCTCTTGGAAATGGTCTGATGAAACAAAGATTGAATTAATTGGCCTGAATAGTAAGGGTCAAGTCTGGAGGAAACCAGGCACCACTCATCACATGGCCAATACCATCCCTACAGCGAATCATGGTGGTGGCAGCATCATGATATGGGGAGGTTTTACAGCGGCAGGAGCTGGGAGACTAGTCAAGATCGAGGGAGAGATGAATGCAGTAATGTACAGAGACATCCTTGATGAAAACCTGCTCCAGTGAGCTCTGGTCCTCATACTGGGGCGAAGGTTCATCTTCCAACAGGACAACAACCCAAAGCACTCAGCCAAGATAACAAAGGAGTGGCTACGGGACGACTCTGTGAATGTCCTTCACTGTCAGAAAAAAAGGTACATGTCTGTCACTGGGGTGGTACCCTAAGGTACAAAACCGAAAAGGCACTATATGTACCTTTAAGGTTCTACTATGTACCTTTAAGGTACTAATTTGCACTCTTAAAGTACTGATATGTACCTTTTAAAGTACTAATATGTACCATTTAGGGGTGAGTAAGGTACAAAGATGTACCTTTTCACTTTTGTACCTTAGGGTACCGCCCCAGTGACAGAACTGTACCTTTTTTTCTGAGAGTGTTGAGTGGCCCAGCCAGAGCCCAGACTTGAACCCAATTGAACATCTCTGGAGAAATCTGAAAATGGCTGTGCACCGACGCTCCCCATCCAACCTGATGGAGCTTGAGAGGTCCTGCAAGGGAGAACAGGAGAAACTGCCCAAAAACAGGTGTGCCAAGCTTATAGCATCAAACTCAAAAATACCTGAGGCTGTAATTGGTGGCAAAGATGCTTCAACAAAGTATTGAGCAAAGGCTGTGAATTCTTATGTACATGTGATTTTTTTTTTTGTAGAATTGAGAAAGAAAAAAATATTTTAATGTACACTTAAGTTGCCTTTTACACTGTAAAAACTTTAAAAAGTTAAGTTTTTAACCTAAATTTTACGTTTAGCCAACTTAGAATGTGAAGTTGAATTAAGTTACAACTTGTTTATTTGAGTTGACTAAACTCAACAAATTTTAAGGCAGCACATACACTTACTTTTTTCAAGTTTAAACATTTTTTACATTAATATTATTAGCTGCAAGTATAATTTTTAAAAACCCACTTTTAAGATTTTAAGTGCGCATTCAATACAATTACGTACATTTCTTTCATACAAGGGATGTCAAACCATTTGACTAATAGTGCACCTAATTTAATGCTACATGGAGAGCAAAAGCTGAATATTGGGTGTCATTCTCTGCATTGAGTATTCAATACTCTCTGCTGCACAGAACAGCATGAGGACTCATATCAGACATCCCAGCTGATGTATGAATGTGCATTTTGGACACCGTCTACATCCGGACATGCATATCTAGACGACCAGACAGAAAATGAATGACTCACACACAACCTATCTTTCTCCTCCATATACTTTGCTTTGAATAAAATGTTCATTACCTCACATAATAGGCCCTATTAGGATGTAGCATGTCGTGCCACAGCAGTCTAACTTCACTTCTAATGAGTGTGAATGGGAGCTTGAGTAATTCCTGATAAGATTTAGACAAATAATCTGACAGCTTCAAGGGAAAAAGAGACTTAACAGGACACAGACAGCCAAATGTGCTGTATTAATGAGCCTCTGTCACTTTAATTTTGTCTCTTTCTACCCACCTGCCCATACCTATAATAAGATCTGTTTTTCCCACCTTATGCTATGTTTCCCTCCTTCTACCCCCTTCCAATTTGCCTTAGGATTCAGTTCTCACCCAACGAGCAAGCCAACACAGTGAAATTCATGCCTTTTTCATAGGATGTCAAACGAGTCTCAGAGTTTTGTATCCATATACGGAGTATTGGCATTATTATATGGCACCAGAACGCACGCTCTGGGGTTAATACAGGATAAAAGAACACAGACGAGCACATTGTATATACATTTTTATCACCAACATTAAATATTTTTTATTGCAAGCAAGACATGAACATGTGCACTTCTCAGTAATCCTGGATAACCTCACGTAAACACAGTCTGAATCGTTTGGGATATTTAATCATCTTTCTGTTTAGAGCACCCTTTGCTGGGAGGAAGAAAACATCACTGGAAGCTATATTTATTTAACCATCGCCAATCCTCACGCTTCCCTCCATGACCCACCTGAGTAATTAGATCTCAGGTTCTTGTATCTGTTTTAGAAATATTATAGCACAACATTAAATGGGTTGCCTGAAATGCATTTAAATAGACTATTTAATTACAGCTGCGGTCCAGCACCTGCTCTACTCTAAAGCAATTACCCTAAATGATAGTTGTAAAGCACCGAGCATAAATACAAATAAAGGCATGCGATTATGGAAGCGGAGAGAGGTGAAATATCCTCTCTGTGTTGTGAAATGTTCTGCAGAAGCACTACATTTATAATGGGAGCTTGCACCCTGTGAGTCTTTTTCAAACAAAATGAGCATTTTTGTCACTACAAACAAGCACTTTGCCTGAAAACTAATATACACCACGGTAGAGTATTAAAAACCAAAATACTAGTCACAGCTCCTAATGTAAAAACTATAGTAGAGCACGGAAGGTACTTGCATGGTGATTGAATGAGATTGATTGCCGTGGAATGCAGGGACTGCTAAAATGTTTATGCTGAAAAAAAGCATATGCCAAAATTCATAAATATTATGTTGTTGTTGGCATTTTTTTGTAGCAACTTCTAAAGTAGCAACTGTGGCAGTTAGTTAAAAAGGTAAATGTTTGTCTGCTCAATTATGGATTTAGGGTGCGTTCACACTTGTCATGTTTGGTTGGATTAAAACGAACCCTGGTGCGATTGCTCGTTTAGTGCGGTTCATTTGAACATATGTGAACGCTGCCATCCGAACCCTGGACCGCACCAAACAAGCGGACCGAGAGCGCTAAACAGATGGGTCTCGGTCTGCTTCCAAACCAACTCTGGTGCGGTTCGATTGATAAATGAACGCAACATGGACCAAAGACATGTACACGAACCAAAAACAGGACGTAATGTCACAAGATACGACGCATAGTCAGCTGATTTGACGACGCGGAAAGATCAGTGTATCCAAAATGAATAACATTAACGTTAGAGGGCAAACGTAGAGCAACGAGGAAGTGCCTCATCAATATTTGGTCCGACGAGCATGTTTCGAAAATGCTAGAAAAAAAAGCAAACCTGGTTCTTCTCACGAAAGGACCTGTGTTTCCCATTAGACAGAACGCCCGTCACTTTTCTGCATAGGCTACAACGGAGGAAATCCTGCTGCTGTAACATTTTATGAGCTCTTCATGAGTTCTCAGCGGGTAAAAATAACGCCATATGTACACGCATAAAATAATCACGCATAAAATGATGGCGTTTAATCCAGACCGTCTCCCTATGCCTTTGGTTCGGTAACTTTAGGTTCGCTGTTAAAAATGCCAGTGTGAACGCTAAGCGGACCAGGACTATACGTTTTGTTTTAATTTTTTGGTCCGGACCAAACAAACCAAACTAACCGAACTACAAGTGTGAACCCACCCTAAAAGTGGATTAAAGGGATAGTTCACCTAAAATTTAAAATTTGACGTTTATATCCACACGGCATCCAAGATATTGGTGACTTTGTTTCTTCAGTAGAACACAAATTAAGATTTTTAACTCTAACCGTTGCAGTCTGTCAGTCGTATAATGCACATGAATAGTGAAAAAATCTATGAGAGTAAAAAAACATATTCACATGAGACAAGTCCAAATGAAACCCTGCAGCTCGTGACGACACAATGATGTCTTCCGGTGCGTGAGGTCTGTACACAATCTGATTGTGATGTGGCAAGCAGGTGGCAAGCGGGGCGAGCTGCGTGACACACCGGTCTCGTCTCTTGGCCGCGAGATGAGACCGGTGTGTCGCGCAGTTGGTACTCATTACCACTCGTCACCGGCCCGCTCTCGCGGTCCCTCGCCCGGCTGCTTGCCACACCACACTGATGTATTTTACACAAGCGGCGGGAGTGATCACGTGCTAGCCAGTGGCAAACATCAGAAGGACTAGCCGAGGAAAGGCTGCTCTCTGGTAGCGCTAGTGATCGACTGGATCGCACATCTCCGAAAAAACGTCAGATCCCATTTCCAAAAAGGCGATGTCTTTATAAAGAAATCACAGATTTGAGCTTTGTACACTGTAAACAAATTCAGGTCTCCACATTTTCTAGTGACTGATCAAATCTAAATTTTTCAGTTGGCCGAATTGAATTTCTGTGAATTAAATTATAAATTTACAGAATTTCAATTCGGCCAAGTGAAAAATTTCGATGTGATCAGTCACTAGAAAATTTTCAATTGGAATTTTTTTTTTTTTTTACAGTGTACAATCTCGCTTGAAAAACTCTTAAAACTATATTCTGTAACACAATAACAATAGTATTTTTTAAATTACGCATTTTCTCATTTGTTTTTTGTTGGCTGGTGTAAGATGCTTTCTGTGATACGTGGCTGTCTCAAGTACGCACACGACACCTCTCGATGCATCCTCAATAAAAGGGGCGGATCAAGAACACATCCGGTGACTGATGACGTTTCACAAGTCCTAAAGAACATAAGTAAAGTCAAGAACCCATTTTAAGAAACGGTTAGAGATTAGAAGGAATCAGAGGCTTTATCGAGCTCAACAGCTCTGGCCGAGCTGTGATATAAACAGAATGCTATTGGCTATTTAAAAAAAGGGGAGGGGATGTTCGATATGTAACCTTAACAAATTGAATAACGCTGCGCATTTCAAAGCACTTTCGAGGGCTTCAAGTTCACTCCAAAAGAGCATCTTCAAAGTGTATACTACCAACAAAGCATCCACAAAATCCTCCAGTGGCCATCCTCCTTGGAGTTTGCCTGGAGTCATTCCTCCGTGCAGATATTGCTCACAGTATAATCCATTTTTTTGTGGTCCGGTATTTTGTAAAAGTTTAGTCCATGAATGAAGAAGAAGGTCTATAAAGGTTCTAATAACAAAAGGGTATTTATTTAAACAAAACAATCAGCGAATTGACTGATAAAAAGACAATACCGGACAATGATAGAACTGAAACAGAGGGCATATACACACAGGATAACAAACTGAATACAAACATGTGGGATCTAATTAATGAGTAACAAAGGAGACGAGTGACTGGTGGGAATAAAGGAACACAGGAAACAGGAAACAAAAGACGAGCAAAATAAAGTCCTTGAAAATGAAACTGAATGTAATTGTGATAGCTAAAGTATAGGCTACTTCTTTTTCACAAGGGCCTTGTTGGGTTTTTTTTTATTAAGCAACTTTAACATACACTGTAAAATCAAATTAGCTAGACTTACTTAAAAAAACATGCAAAATGATTGCCTTACAAAATAAAATAAAGTAAAATAGTATGTTAAACTGCAATGCTTAGTTATAGTTCACTTACACACGAGTTCTAGTATCTAAAAAAACTGTAGAGAGTACTTGATAATTTACTATAGCTACCATAGTTGTGTTTTGACGCTGAATGTTTAAGGCTGTGTGTGACTCAAACGGGATCAATTGCAAAATATTGTCACAAATAAAGAGGGATTACAAGTTTCACAAGGTATGACATAAGTCTTAACAGTAAAATTGTAAAAGATCATTATTCAGCATACAAAATAGACTAATTAAGGATTTAGTTAGAAGTTAGGTCACTTTTAAAAGCAACATATGTATTACTGCCCTACCTTTGAAACCAAAAAACTATGATTTCTTGTTGCATCGCTGCATCAATAGGAAGAGAAAAGCGCCCAACCAAAGGGAACACTGGTCACCATAATGGTGAGTTCAATAAAATAAAAAAATCAACATCAATTTATGAAGTCAGCTTATGCGATTTTCTAAAATGTTCTAGTTGAATTGACAATTCAAAATGACTTTGGGAAACAAGTGCATGCAACTAGAGAAAGATAATTGCAAAAGTGGAGGAAATTAGTGAAATGTCAATGGCATCGCCTCAAAAACTTGACAAAATGGCACTCAAACCAATCCATTAATCTCAACTCAGGGTTTTCTGAGTAAACAAGGCATAGTAGGCTATGTAAATAGACTTTTACAATTAAGTGTAGACATTAAGTAAAGTTAACTAAAAAAGTGTCAGTTAGAACAACTGTAGGATTTAAGAGTGTAGTTAGGATAATCTCTGTTGTGAAATCATTCCACCGTGTGCAGTGCAGTGCCGTACCGATGTTTACGCTCATTAAGAGATCTTCAGAGGTTTTCTGCTTCTTCTGCCGTGCAGTCTGCCGTTGTCTCCCCTTAAAGCACGATGTGCATATGTTTCGTTGTTTTCGCTCAGAGGTGGCATGCAGTAAATGAGCACAAGAATTCTCTAAGCCAGGTGTTTAGTGAAACATCACGGGTCAACATGACGAAAACCTGCTCAATGCGTATACAAAAATAAAAATACTGTTTGTTATAGAAATCTTGGTAACACTTTAGTATGGGGAACACATTCACTATTAACTACGACTTTTGCCTCAATAAACTCCTAATTTACTGCTGATTAATAGTTAGTAAGATAGTTTTTTAGCATTTAAATTTAGGTATTGGGTAGGATTAAGGGATGTAGAATAAGGTCATGCAGAATAAGGCATTAATATGTGCTTTATAAGTACTAAACAGACAATATCCTAGATAATAAGGAACTGGTTAATAGTTAATAACTGAACCTTAAAATAAAGTGTTACCGAAACCTTTAAAGCTACACTGTGTGATATTTTCCGCCATCTAGCGGTGTAAAGGCAAACCAGTGAATATTAGTTTCTGTTTCTCTCAATTCCGATTTCGTCCAACTCCTACGGTGGCCGATTTAGTCCAAGATTAACATGGCTTCCAGTTCGACCTCGTCCATGAGTGCCATCGAGTGTTAAAACGCGAAAGGCAAAGCTTGAATTTATGGGTATGTCCCTCTTTGGCTAATGTACTTTCAAGATGGAGGAGCAACATGGCGACCGGCATTCGAACCCCTCACCTGTATGTATTTTCATTGGCGTATTATTAACTTACGAGAATACTTTATTACTTGAAAAAAGTAAATATACATTAATGAGCACATATATTTTTGAAAGAACTAAGTGTTTTTAGCTAAGAATAAACTAAAAAAGTTACTCAGTATAGCTTTAATGATGGAGACATTATTTTTTAACGTGTAAAATCTTTTAAATGAACACCAAACTACTGAGTGCACCTTTGGTGCGAGTTTGTGACTGGGAAAAGTAATGTCATTTGGGTAACACTTTACAATAACAGGACATGAACAAGCATGTATTAATACATGAATTAATAGTTAATTCAACATGAACTCATGATTAGTTAAGATATGAACTAATCATGAACAAATGAGGAGCTATCGTTAATTAAGACATGAGTCATAATGATTCATGCATGAATACAGCAGCATTAACGAAATGTTAGTACATGTTTGGTAATTAATGCATTAATTAACAAGTATGGGTAAACTAAATTAAACAGGTTCCTTAAAATAAATAAGAAGTACTCTGACTTTTAATTAAACATGTGATTTAATACTGTCATAATTTAAACTGTATTAAAATCTGCCATCTGCAGCTTTGTGACAAATAACATGATTATTTAGCCATCAATTCCACAGATTTGTCTAATCAAACGTGGAAAATAATAACTAATAACTAATAACTACCACTAATAATTTTCATTTGATATATAAACCGTTTTCTGATTTTTATAGTTCAATTACATTTAGTCTTTTTTAGCTATAGTTTTCTTCCCGGGACTACAGTATGTAGGGTTTGTTTCTGGTGGGACATTCATTAGTGGCGCTCTCGGTGCTCCTAGCGTGTTAGTTGTGTTCCTTCGGTAATGCTGGCATTTTATCAAATAATAATGTCGACTGCTTTGGTAAACCGAAATCATAATTTAAGAGATGTTTGTATGATTGTTTTATTGGGATATTTCTGGAGGTGTGTACAGTAATTAACTGTATTTTTTAATTGTTTAAATGTTTATGATTCGATTAGCATTAGCCGGTGGATGTGCTCTGCTTTACATGTATACGTGCCTTGTGTGTGTCTTTACAGGTATTTTTGGGCTTTATTTTAAGTCCATATAAGTTTAATTATATAAATAAAATAACTAGCCTACAAATATTGTATTTTTTTTTTTTTTTTTTTGTACCAGGGGTGAAAAGGAATAAGGTTTCTTTGTGTATATGTTAATTCATTTTGTAATTAATGAATAATTAGTGCATCATTCTGTCATGACTTTACTTGAGGGGGCACATCATGATTAATTCATTATTAACTAACCATACACTAACATCAACTCATGGTTTGTTAATGCGTCATTGTGTCATGACTTCATGATTAATTCACTATTAACTACTTACCAAATTCAGCTCACTCATGATTTATCATAAACTTACTATAAAATTGATATGTAACTAGTATAACTAGTATTCAGCCCAGTTAAGAGAACGGAGGTACCGACTCGTCATGGCCAATGTCTGGGTGGAGAGAGAACTGTACGGATCCCAGCAGACGTTCCCTCACTTCCGGACATAACTGCTTGTTTCCTGTCTGGTTATTTTTTGGGGACTGATTCCTCAGAAACTGTTATAAGTTACAGTAGGTTTAGATTGATAAGAAAGAGATCACAAAACAGACTGAGACCTTTTGAGATGAAATATAGCAGATTTATGATCAGTGAAAGTAATGATAAACTAATCGTGGCTTCCAGTAATATTTATGATGAAGCTTCTGATAAAAAGGGTTTAAATTATGACAATAATTCATTTGAAAATGTATTTCAAAGTCAAAATATTTGTTATTCCTTTAAGAGAGCCTGTTTAATTTAGTTTATCCATACTTGTTAATTAATGCATTAATTACCAAACATGTACTAACATGTAGTTAATGCTGCTGTATTCATGCATGAATCATTATGACTCATGTCTTAGTTCATGATAGCTCCTCATTTGTTCATGATTAGTTCATATCTTAACTAATCATGAATTCATGTTGAATTAACTATTAATTCATGTATTAATACATGCTTATTCATGTCCTGTTATTGTAAAGTGTTACCGTAATTTTTGTTTATTCTCCATTTCTCCTTGGTTTTGCTGGTTTATATTGTCATTTTGTGACGGAAGGGCCATTAGCAATAACAGCTGCTAAAAAAGGCAACATAGAGCAAGTGATTTTATCCACATCCTTTCAGTATGAATAATGCAGCCTCATTCCATCAACGCGCACCTTTGACCACTGCTGCTCCTCTGTAGATGTGGACAAAAACAAGCTTAGACTCATTATGCATCAGCTGGAAAGAGATAAACATGAAAATAAGGCATGATAAATGAGGGTGGCTATTAACTTGGAAATGAGCTTCATTTATTACAGGGTTCTGGGAGGAGGCCAACACAAGGTCCCGATCATTTAGCTTCATTCGGCCTTGATGAATCCGTATCCTGACTGCTTACTCACTGCTGATCTGTGGCCTTATGTGTTGACAGATGGATGAAGTCTTATATGAAAAGATCACCACTGGCTGATCCTTGAACGATTCCAGCTGCAGCCCATTCACGTTGAGCATGACAGAAGTGGACTTTACTTTCATTAGCTGCAGATTGACTGTATATTTTGAATTCTTATATTTAAAGACAACATTAGGGCATTATGAAAGCATTAAGAAAACTGTTCCTCGTCTTTTTTCTTGTGGTGACATTTTCTGCAGAAACAGGAGAGGTGGAACATATCAAAGAGCTTGTCCTTTTGTTCAATAGCTATGAGTATAGCCTTTAGTTTCTTTCCGTTGTAGTCATGACCTATAATTTGCTTTCTTGGCTGTGGGAACAGACCTTTATTTCTGCTGACAAAACATAATAAAAACTATATTAACTCACGAGTAGGCCCAAAGTTTCTTTGGAAATTCTTTGATGTTGGTTTAAAAAAGCAGAATGAAAGTTTTATAGGCTTTACATTTTGTGGAAAAAGACATTTCTAGCATGATTTAGCATGTTTTATTAGGTTGTTAGTGTGAATTAGCATGTTGCTAAAATATTTGCCAACATGGCTTAGCATGTTGCTAGCATGAGTTAGTATGTTTACTGGCAGGTTTATCACACTACTAGCATGAAATACAGTTTGCTGACATGATCTAACAGGCTACTAGCATGAAATACACTTTGGTAACATGATATAGCATTTGACAGCATCTTTTAGCATAAATTAGCATATCACTAGCATGCTTTAGCATTTGTTAACATGAATTAGCATGTTGGTAGCATTATTTATTATATTTTAGCATGGTGTTAGCATGTTGCTAGCATTAAACTTACAAGTTTTAGCATTTCATGCTTCATTCATGCTTTAACATATTGTTAACATGATTTAGCAAAATTGATAGCTTGAATTAGCATGCTTCTAAATCATTAGCATGATTTACCATGTTGTTAACATTTTTAACAAGTTGTTAACATGAATTACCATGTTGCTGACATGAATTCACATTTTTCTAGCACGAAATAGCATGTTGTTGACATGCTTTAACACATTGATAGCATTAATTAGCATATTGCGAGCATTATTTAACTTATTGTTTGCAAAAAACATGTTGTTAGCATATCATTTAACATAATTTGTTAGCATTAAGTAGCATGTTGCTAGCCTGATACTAGCCTGTCCTAGGCTAGTTGTTAATCTTTGCTAGTGATAGATCCATAGTGGATGAAGCTTAAAGGGAGGGTAACACACACAGTTTCTGCCAGTCTCTCTCTCTCTCTCTCTCTCTCTCTCTCTCTCTCTCTCTCTCTCTCTCTCTCTCTCTCCCCCCCCCTCTCTCTCTCTCTCTCCACACACGCACACACGCATGCACACGCACGCATGCAGGAACGCATGCACACACACACACACACAGACACAGACACACACACACACACACAAACACACACACACACATCATCGCATCAGACTTTCTCTTCGTTCCGGTTAAATCATAAAATAAAATGTACACAAAGTGTCCCTGCTCTTCATTCAGAATCACTGATGGACACCTTTGGTTTAAATGAGAAAGAAACTATACGATGGTGGATTCAAACCCAGAAATACACTTTTTTGCCGGACAGACGCTCCAGTACTGGACTGCAAATCTATGTGAAGAATCCCGGGATGATAATGACAATACTGTGTTGGGATTATGCCTATAGTTAGGAAATGTAACATAAAGGATGAAACTGTCATATTAAACATGACTTCCCCCATTCACCCACTCTAACAAAGTTACGCTACAGCATCGCATTATGGATAACTTTTGATTCGCACTATGTTTGTGTTTTTTACATTATACACACTTGCGCGCTGATTGCCAACAAAACACGGACATCTGTTGCAGTTTCACTCACCGCCTGCAACGATCTTATAAAACATTCGTCACCGAAAATGCCAGGAACACACTTGGAAAAACAAACTGTTGAACAAGTTTGAACAAGGTTATCTTTCCCTCACAACCAGAAACACACTTCTGTAGTGACATTGTTAAAAAATCCCTCTTGACTTGCATTACCTGAATGCTCTCGCTCCTGCTGGTTGGTGTGTGTGCAACGCTTTTCCGGGAGAAGTGTACATCATACAGGGCCATACTCAATAAAAAATAAATAAAAAATAAACTTTCTGAAACTTGTGAGAAACTGTAAGGAGTGTATTTGCCACAGAAATACTATTATGTACAACAATTTTTTTTTGAAACTTTGGCAAAAGTTAAAGTCTCACTGAGTTTGGTGATTGTAGCTTGAAAGCCTTAAGCTTCATACATACTCTGCAAGAACAAAGACATGTGTTCGTTTTCTTGAGGTGGCAAGAACAAGAACAAAATTCGTTCTGGCCGGAACATTTCATACTTAACGAGAAAAGCAGGTGCCTAGCAGCCAGAACTTTTTTCTCTGTTCTTGCGGGGTATGCCATGGCCTTTAGGCTGAGATACTGTTCAAAATTTGGTTTAGAAGAAAAAGAAGTCAAGCCAACATAATAATATTATTCAAATATTGCAATATCCTAATCACAATGGCAATTACAAAACCCCAGCCTAAATTTCACGCTGAAGATCCTGTTTCACTCAAAAATGTATCACTTGCTAGTGCTGATAGAAAAAGTAGAGAACAGAAAAAAATATATTAAATTAATACATGATGACAAATTTTTCATTTTAGAGGCATCAATTTTTCAAAGGCAGATTCCCTGTCACCATAACTGCACATGATGAAGTTAAATTGTGGACTAGTATTTTTCTTATCAACGGAAACTCAGATTTCATGTCACTTTTATGTATGAGAGCGACATCATGAATATCAGGATTTGACATACCGAAGCATCATACATCATCTGACAACTGTGCCACTACAAGGAATAAATATGATTTATATGCTCTCTGGAATAAATAAGCTTCCAAATTGGTGTTGTATCAATCACATAAAACCAGTCTGATTGACAACCCATTGTGAAAAGAAAAGAAGAATGTGAAATGAAGGTTTTTTCCTGCATATATATCCTTTCATCACACTTATTATGACATAACTAGGCTATGGATCTCGCCTTCTTCCCATAGTGCATCTTGGAGCCATGTGTTCCCCAGGTAAGCCACACACACACACCCGGCCATCCACGTGATGTAAAAGAAAACGTGATTCATCAGACCAGACCTTCTTCCATTTTTTACCGTGGCCCACTTCTGATGCTCATGCGCCACTGTTTGTGCTTTCGGTGGGTCAGCATGGGCACCCTGACTGGTCTATGCCGCCCCATATGCAACAAACTGAGATGCTCTGTGTATTCTGACACCTTTCTATCAGAACCAGCATTAACTTCTGGAGCAGTTTGAGCTCCAGTAGCTCGTCTGTTTGATCGGACCACACGGGCCAGCCTTCGCTCCCCACGTGCATCAATGAGCCTTGGCCGCCCATGACCCTCTGGCCGGTTCTCCACTGTTCCTTCCTTGGAGCACTTTTGATAGATACTGACCACTGTAGACCGGGAACAGCCCACAAGAGCTGCAGTTTTGGAGATGCTCTGACCCAGTCGTCTAGCATCACACACAATTTGGCCCTTGTCAAACTCTCTCATATCCTAATGCCTGCCCATTTTTCCTGCTTCTAACACATCCTATTTGAAGTCAAAATGTTCACTTGCTGCCTAATATATCCCTCCCACTAACAGGATGAAGAGATAATCAATGTTGTTCACTCCACCTGTCAGTGGTCATAATGTTATGCCTGATCAGTGTATGACGTGGTAGGATGTAAACTTGAGTCTTGTAATTTATTACAAAATGTTTTTTTATTAAAAAAATATCTGCTAAATAAAATAAATAACATTATTTGATGGCTTAGCTTTACAATAAACTTGAAGTGAGCTGATGGGATTTCACAAAGACTCTCTCACACTATCATCTCTTCCTGCATGCCATTCTATTTGACAGAAAGGATGTTTCAAGAGAGCGCAGGACTCTTCACAGCTGTCATGCCACAGAAAACTAGCTGAATGATCTCTCATAAAATATTCATCACAGGCTTCCCCTTCTCACCGTACAAAAAACTGCGTAGCCTCTCCATGACTGCAGTCAAAACAGCAGGAGGGTTAGGAAATGACACTTCTGGCCACATTTGATCTTTTAGCAAGCAGAATATTATTTGGCTTAAGGTAATAACTTTTGAAACACCAAACTATTTTTCTTACATATAGAAAAATCTGTTTAAATCAGTATATCAGGAATAAAACATTAGAACATCTGCTAGCCTATTGAAGATTGTTTCTTGCTGATTTATTCAATAAATGTTTGATTGTGGCCTCAAATATCGTTGACATGTCAATGATGTATTATCCATTAAAGGCACACTATGTCGTTTTTCACTGCTAGAGGTCGCCTATACAAAACAACGGCATAGCTTGATGACGCTGAGATTGAGCGCGGATTAATAAGAGACGTCTTCACTTCACAGCTGGTGGAAAATAATCGGGACAGGACTTGGGCAGAAATCATGGATGAGATTATTAACGTTACTGTAGTATAAAGCAGGGTGAGAGCTGAAAAAGGCAGCTGGAGCGATTGCTAATGAGAGACGAGCGCGAAACACGGCTGGAGAGTTGAGCTTTTATTCTGCCGCAGTCGCCACTTCCTCTTCTTCTGCTCAACCATGGGGTAACGCAGCACTGTTTGTCATATTACACACATCTGAGTGTGTTGAAAATTATGTCATAACGTAATAACTCTGTGTGTGTTTGCTCGGCAGGTGCTATGAGACATTATTAGGCATGGTAAAACATGGTACTCATGGTAAATTAAGAACATCAGATTTAAACAATAAGACTAACTGTGTTGAGCTGGAGAACAATCATTAGTGTCTGTCAATTACCGTATTTTCCGGACTATAAGTTGCTCCGAAGTATAAAGGCTCTTTCACACTGGACGCGATTTTGATGTGCGGATAATTCACGCGATGGTTTTATTTTTTGATCAGCTGTTTGTGTAATAAGCTCTTCCACACCGAACGCGAATGTGCTGCAGCGAAAAAAACCGACATAATTTTTTTTAGTTTTGATGTCGATTTTTTTGCTCTAGCGGCGACAAAAACGGCTTCAACCAATCACACACAAGTAAACAAAGGTGATGAAATGTCCAGTTGTGGTCACGAGCTATTCAATCAACATTAACCTTTGCCAGGTACAGACAAGCAATAACTTAACCTTTTATAAATTGTTGATTTTTTTCAAAACATTGTGTCCGCAAATATGGAAGGTGAACGTGTTGCCATCAGTACGTCTGTGGCACTGAAATGTTCACATTTGTGACTCGACTGGAAATTCCAGAAGTGCGCGGTTTGTCTCGTCAGATGCTCTGCTGTCTCGGGATGAGATCCTTCCTCAAATTGTCCCACAGACTTTAGAAAGTAAGTGCAGAACTGGCCATGATAAAGTTTTAGATCCTGTACAACATTAGCATCGTCCCCTTCAGACTCTGTTCTTTTAGGACTAGTTGCACCCAAAACCTTCTTTTCGGTCCTTTAAATGAAATGAAAAGCTTGTCTTCACTGAATGATGAAGTGTCCGTGTTTTCTCAGCTGTGGCCGTGAATGTTTTGGAATGTTGGAGCTCTGAAGCGTCGCAAATTCGTGTCGCGGATGATGTGAATGGTTTTGACGCGAAATATTTGCATGCGAAATATACGTTATTCGTTTCGCTTTTTCGTTACGCGCCCGGTGTGAAAGGGCCTTAAGTCGCATCAGTCCAAAAATGTGTCATGAAAAAAACATACATAAGTTGCACTGGACTATAAGTCGCATTAGGGCAGAAGCAGAGCGGAGAGCAGGAGCCGCGTCCATAATGGAGCAGCAAAGAAAGTTTGGAGTGAGTGAGAAACTTGTGAGGGACTGGTGAAAAGCAGATGTTACTTTAACTGTAATGAAGAAGAAGAACTGTAATGAAGCTAATCGCAGACTGAAAGCAAGATGGCCAGAGCTGAAGGAACGAGTCCACAGATTGAACTCTCTGCCAGGAGAGGCTCAGACGCACGAGTCAAACGCTGTGTGAATCATTCTCGGCTACATATTTTACTACATGCAGTTTGTAATTTGCAGAATAGGATTGTTGTCTTTAAGTGAATAGTTTTTTCTGTTTTCAGTAAATTTTTTCAGGGGTAGGCTACAGGAGCAGCATAGAGCGCCCTCTCGCGGCTATAGACGTAGCTAAATGTTTGTTATTGTCAGTCAGTATGAATTAAATTTGATATAAAGTTGCAGGGCCAGCCAAACTATTAAAAAAAGTGTGACTTATAGTCCGGAAATTATGGTAATTCGTTTTCTGTCTTTGGTGTTTCCACGATTTCCAGAAATCGAGGGTAACACGAGTATATTGTCATTGATAGGCAACGCACAAACACGGCCCGTGTCCTGGTTAAAATTGCTTTTTTCTCTGGATTTAAACATTCTTAGAAACATTTAATGCAAGTACAAAAGTCAACAAAATATTGGATATTAAACATAATTTTGGAAATTTTAATCCAAAAATAGTACAAATTGTGCCTTTAAGTAATTTGTGTGTTTTGTTCAATTTCATAAAGCTTTTAGGTATTATCCATGTCAATGAAATCATGTGTTAAATCTGTGCTTTATTTCATTCACGAGGGAGTCAAAAATGGATCTTCCAAATCGTTTTTCTGCCTTACCCGATTCACTGCTTAATGAGGACGCAGCTGGTTATTTAACGTAGAGATGTCTGGACGGATTTCTTGGGAAATCGCATTCTTTCATTTGTCCATATGTAGATCTGTGGAGGTAAACCTCACTCCCCTGGCCCAAAGTAGTGCGCTAGTAAATTTAATAGTAAAGTAATTTAGTGAAATAATTTCCTTGTAAGCGCACACGGCTTCCATGCTGGAGATGCTCGTTCGAGTCCCGCTCGGAGGGGGGTAAGTAGTACTGGAGATGTTACATTGGTGCCGTGATTCCCGTTTGTGGCCAACGTGAAGCCAATCTCAGAGGGATCAAGTCTTAAGATATTAAATATTCTTAAGATATTGTCTTTTGTGTAGTAAACTGTATACACCGGTATGCCTCAAACAGAATTTGTGAAGAGCAGAGTGACTTGCAGTTTAAGGCCTATGCATTAATCGCTAGGGTCTTTAGTACAGCTTTAATATGACTGAAGCTACAGTATAAGTACAAAGAGGGTGATGCACATTCATATGTATGATGAGAAAATGTATAGATTTCATGTATGGACATATTCAATAGCCTACAAATCATATCCTCACATTCTGAAGCTCTATGGTGACATATGAAAAATACAGCAAGCCATAAATTATATAAGGTATAATATTTTTTAAACCCCAAATATACACTTTAAAATGGATAAAACAAGGCAAAAGTTTAAAATATACCCTATAGCGTTTACTCTTCATGTAAATCTGAACAGTTGTGGCAAGTTTACATGTGTTGTTTTCTATATATTCTTCTTGCTAGACCCTCATTTCACTTTTGAGATCCCTTCTGGAAACTCTCGAGACTTATTCTCAGAGAAGCAGGAGGCTTTCAGAAGTGCTTTCCAAATTAATTCCATCGCTGTAAGAAAAACTATTTACCCATGGACAGCCCAGACAGGAGCAGAGTGAGATGTTACTTCACCATTTCCTCGGTCTTTGATCTGATGCCTCACGCTGTGCTGCAGACGTCAAAGATAACAGCTCTACTGGAGCTCTCAGTCCTCCAAATGAGAGCAAAAGCAATGTAGAAGGTAGAGATGACACCTTTCCTCCACCTGTGACCCTGACTCCATCTTCTGCAATACCTTGTGCTATTAGTGTTTTACAATAATTAATATCAGAACCTTCATGTCATTTTTCAAAACTCTAGACATAAAAATCACAAACAAAGATCAAAATGCACATTTTTCAAAACAGTCACATGAAAGAACATATTCTAGTACACCCCAAAAACAAAATCAAGACTTCATAAAAGAGCATAATAAAACCCCTTTAATGATTGTACTAACAACATTGAAACATCTTCTATGGGTATCTTCTGATCTAAAAATAGGCCTAAAGTTCCTGTGATATTTCATGATAAATTAGGTATTTGCAGCAATGATTTTGCAAATGCAAGGCTTCTTTCAAGATATGAATACACACGGCAGAGTTTTGAACATCGGACAGCCTGTACTACAAGTGATGACTGTTTTGAGTTTTGTGTCTAGAGTTTTGAAAAAGGACACCACGGTTCTAGCCTGACGTGGTCATACTCAGTCCTAGTCAGAATATGAGTCTGATGCTCCATTGGGCTGTGATTATGGGGCGTGTTTCAACCAAACCAGGAAAGACCTACAACCAATCAGTGCAACGGAGCGACGTCAACAGAGCTGAACTGCACTGTGTTGCCAAGTCCGCGGTTGTTTTCTATGTCTGTTGAAGCGACTATTATGTGATATATAGACCCATGAGTGCGAATTTTAGCAGGCAACCGTGCCAAAATAACCAACCCGATCACACATAAATGCATATAAATACGAGTGTGCAATGTCGTGGAATGTATACGCCAAAACTCATTTTGGCGTGCATATGATACGCTGTTTTTCGCGTGCATATGATACGCACTTTATGCCGTATATATGACACGCGCTTGGGTAGGTTTAGGGTGGTGGGGTGGGGGGTTCGTATGTATAATACGCCATAAAATGCGTATCATATGCACGCGAAAAACAGCGTGCCATAGACACGCCAAAATGAGTTTTGCCGTATACATTCCATGACATTGCACACTCGTACTATTTATACGCATTTTTGTGAGAATACCCTGAAATAACACACATTTTACCCCCCAAACACGATTGTTTCCCGGAGAACCCCTCGAGAAGCTATTGTTTAGGGCTAGTAGTTGGCGGGCTTTGTTGTAAAAACTTGGCAACCCTGTCTGCACGCATGCTGGAATAAACGATCTTTGCCGGTGTTGTAAAAAATTTAAATAATATAATGATACACAGAGTACTTACCCAACATGATCATCATTTTTTGAGAGAAATAGTGAAGGTAATGCAGATACAAACAAGCTCTCCGTTTAAGATTTGAAGAAATATAATCCAAGCCCATTTGATGACGTGATGATCATGTTACTGTTTATCATCTGTCCGTCATCGTCTAAAGCCCTCATATATAAACCATCATCAGTAAACTTCATTTGAGTAACGTCTGTTCCTGTCTTGCCTTCCTGCCTGAGCCAACTAACAGTTTTTTTTTCTTTTTTTCTTCTCTTTACTATTTCCCATTGCGGTACAGATTTGCCAAATACACTGTAAAATCCAACAATGATTATAACTAACAATTTAATTTAACTTTGTGTCTTAACTTCATTGTAAAAATCTAGTCATCTGTACTATTCACATACCTTCACTTAAAAAAACGATACGTTTGATTTACTTAATTTATGTCAATAAGTTCAATGTAACTGGGTTATGTTAAATGTAATTAACATCGTTTATTTCAGTAAACTTACATATTTAACATAAGGTTAATTCAATGCCATTTAGTTGAATCAGATTCTTAATTTTGTCCAAAACTTTTAAGTTTAATTATTGTAAAATTAAAGGACAACTCCGGTGAGAAATAAACCTAGAGGTAATTAACAGATGGTTACCGAGTAGATCGTTCTCTGGGATGCGTTTTCATGAAAATCGAATGTAAAGAGTTTTATCTCTAAAAACAGATTAGCTTATAACACTTGTCTATGGGGCACCGGGTAAGTAAAATTAAATCGCTAGTTAATACCACTAACAAGGCTCAAAATAGCCTCACACTAACACTGCAGCATAATGAGGGTACCTACATGCAAACCGAAGCATTGAGAACTTTGTAAGAGTACAAACAGTTTAATAAGAAGATACTTTATAAAGACAGTGCCTTACGCTTTCACGGACAGAAGCCATCTAGGAAAACAGTCTCGACTCGTCGAGTCACGAACGCTGTGCTAAGTGATGAACTGTGACTTGGAATCTCATATGGTCCGTTGTTTCCGGAAGAATGCACTGAACGCAAAAGAGAAAATAAATAAATAAAAATAAAAATGTCCATGTAATTAGATTTCACAACCTTAATTCCTATCGACCAGCTCACTTAGCACAGTGTTCGTCTCTCGACTAGTCAAGACTGTTTTCCAAGATGGCTTCTGTCCGTGAGCGCGTAATGCGCTATGTTTATAAAGTATCTTCTTATTAAACTGTTTGTACTCTTACAAAGTTCTCAATGCTTCGGTTTGCATGTAGGGACCCTCATTATGCTGCCGTGTTAGTGTGAGGCTATTTTGAGCCTTGTTAGTGGTATTAACTAGCGCTATATAAATAAAGTATATAAATAAAATATAGATTAAACAATCATCATTGTAAAAGCGCTATATAAATAAAGTTGATTGATTGATTGATTTAATTTCACTTACCCTGTGCCCCATACAAGCGTTATAAGCTAATCTGTTTTTAGAGATAAAAGTCTTTACATTCGATTTTCATGAAAACCTTTTTTTAAATCTTTTTGGCTAGCCAGAAGATGGTTTTATTATCCATGGCATGCCCAAAGTAGTTGTTTTTTATTATTAAAACAGCTTTAATTGTCATCTTGTTAAAAATGCATAAAATAGCACTTTATTTAAACATTTACTCTCCAAATCCAGCCCCTTTGCAAAGCATGATGGGAGGTGAAACTCTTGTTTGATTGGGTTACTTGATTGAAACATGTTATTTGAAAATAAAAACATCATGATATGTCAGAGTAACGATTTTAAGTCAATATAAAATGAAGCAATTACATTTGAAACAGAAACCTGATATAATGTTAAATCAAGATGAATTGCTTAAATAAAGTGAACAGCAAAATAAAATAATTTTTGGAGTGTTGATTACTCAGAAAACCCAAGTTAGGATTAATTGATTGGTTTGAGTGGCATTTTGGCATAAAAAACAAGCAAAACACTCACCATTATGGTGATCAGCGTTCCATTTGGTTGAGCACTTGGAACATTAATATTATTGTAATTATATTCCTATTGATGCAGCGTCTATTTGTAACAACATCTTGCCGTTGATTATGCTCGAGTCTCAGACAGACACAACAATGGTAGCTATTTTAAGTCAAACGTATATCAAAAGTAAATTATCAAGTACTCTCAGTTCTTTTTTAGTTACTAGAACTTGTGTAAGTGAGCTATAACTAAGCATTCGTTAGCACAACATAAACCTACTATTCCTATTTCACTTTGCTAGTAATCGGTTTGAATGCTTTTTTTTAAAGTTAGGCTAACTAATTACATTTTACAGTGTAGCAACATATTCCTCAAAAATTTATTTTGGTTGTTAGAGATGTTTTGTAACAAATATATATTATGCAAATGTATTATGTAAGGTTAATGGGAAAACATACTGTACTTCCCTGTTTTAAAACACACTGTAAAAAAATTGTGGTGGTTTTTGTTGGTTTAACTTAAAAAAGTAAGTAACCTGGTTGCCTTAAAATTTTGAGTTTATTGAAATTAAAAATGTGAGTTGATACAATGAAGGAAATTAGTTTAATAAATAGAAACTCAAAATATTTTTGTATCTGAACCACATAAAAAATGTGATAAATCATGAAAATAGCACAATTTGGCATGTTTCACTGCATCATCAGAAATATAAACATAAACATAATTACCCAATATGCTTACAAAATCTTTTAATAATATTTTAATAAAGGTTGTTGAATCTCAAAAAATATTCATTGTATTATCTCAAAATTTTAATTTCAATGAACACAAAATTTTAAGGCAACCAGGTAACTTTTTTTCTAAATAATTTTTTACAGTGCATAAAAGGATGTGGTAGGGTCCAATAATAAACTTTCTGATTAGCATGCACATTGTAACTGTTCGATACAGATAAGGAAGGAAGAAGGCAGAGTCGGCTTGATGGAGACTCAGGTGACTTTTATTAACTCCTACACACCCTCAACACAACACACGCCCACGGCATTCACAAATAAATCAAAACTTCGTCTTCACAGTCCAGTTACTCTTCACAACTCTCCTCTTGCTTGTGTGTGTGTGTGTGTGTGTGTGTGTGTGTGTGTGTGTGTGTGTGTGTGTGTGTGTGTGTGTGTGTGTGTGTGTGTGTTTGTGTGTCTTTTACCCACTTACGGCATAGTCTCCTGACTCTCTCTCTCAGAACAGACCTCGCTAGCCCCCCCATTGCCTTGTTTATTAATATTTCTAAAGCACATATTAATGCCTTATTCTGCATGATCATATTCTACATCCCTTTATCCCAATACCTAAATTTAACGACTACCTTACTTAATATCAATAACTAGTTATTTTGATGGCAAGAGTCAGTTAATATTTAGTTAATATCTCAATATAATATTAATATTAAGAAGAAATGGATTCTACCAAGGATTTGTGTAATATATAGCCAATATGTGTGTAAATGTATGTTATGTTATACAAATTCAAATATTTTTATGTTATTGTTAGAAAGCAATTCTGCTGATACAATAAGGAAGCTACTGATAAAAGTCAAGGAAGTAATTAAAGATGTTTGTAAGGTAATTTAGCATTTGTGATTTCCTTTTCTCTTCCTTCAACTCTCTCTTTGTTTGTATTCTGCTTTATCTTGTCTCCTCTCTGACTGTATGCATTTATTATTTATCCATCTGATTTATTTCAAAGAGTTCCTAAAAAACAAATCAGAGCTGCACGGCACCTGATGCTTTATTCATGGACTGGTGCAGCTTTCAGACGACCCACGGGCACAAGGGTTGCTCTTACACAACTCCGGTGTTTCGTCAATACTGAAGAAATGTTGCACTGTGACTTTCATCAGCCTCTACAACATCCACACTCTCAGCAACACACAACTGCCAATCCTCAACGCAGAAGGTATAAAAGTATTCTCCCTTTCAGCAGGGACAGTTGTTTATCATAATTTTCTGTGAACTTTACAACCCATTAGCCATTTCTGAACCATGTGGAGAGCCACAGTTGCTTAGAAACAATTTACACAAGTCACGCATGAAGACAGAAGCTTAGTACTAAATGCTGTTTGACTTCACTTTTTATGCAGTACAGTACATTTTACTCGAACCGCAGGAAGACACAGTGGAGGTATGTCAAATGGTAAACCAGTTAATGTTTACCACAAAAAGTAAAAATCCATTTACTCACCCTCATGTCATTTCAAACCCATATGCTGAAATATCACATTATATATCATTTACAAACAACATATATCGTCCGATACCAATATGGTGACTGAAACATTTTATTTTCCACAGTATTTCCTCCACAAAGAAATACTGACAGTATTTAAAATTTGGAGTCAACTATTCTTTTTAAAGCCCCTGATTTTTTAATAATGAAATACCACAGTAGGATTTTTCCTTTCACAGGATTTTTTCCTTCCACGCACACGCACACACACACGCCCACGCACACGCACACACACACACACACACACACACACACACACACACACACACACACACACACACACACACACACACACACACACAAACACAAACACACACATATTAACTCAAACTGAAGTTGATATAATAGTGGGTCACCTATTCAACATTCTCTGTATACACACACACACACACACACACACACACACACACACACACACACACACACACACACACACACACACACACACACACACACACACGCATGTCGTGTTTCCATGTTTTATGGGGACTTTCCATAGGTGTAATGGATTTCATACTGTACAAACTGTACATCCTATCCCCTTACACTGCCCCTGCCCCTAAACCTACCCATCACACACAAACACACACACACACACACACACACTGCCCCTAAACCTACCCATCACAGGAAACATTCTGCATTTTTACTTTCTCAAAAAAACTCCTTCTGTGTGATTTATAAGATGTTTTCCTCATGGGGATCTAAAAATGTCCCCACAAGGACAAGGATTTCGGACATTGCCATCTTTGTGGGGACATTTTGTCCCCATAACATAGGGATTACCAGGTCTCACACACACACACACACACACACACACACACACACACACACACACACACACACACACACACACACACACACACACACACACACACACACACACACACACACACACACACACACACACACACACACACACACACACACACACACACACACACACACACACACACACACACACACACACACACACGTCTATATTACCAAGAGGGGACTATCACTCTACACTATCCAAGAGGGGACCTGTGTTTCTAGTCATTTTGAAGAAACAAAAATTACATACAAAATTTTCTTTTAAGGTCCTTGTTCATAATATAACTTCAAATAAGCATTTTTTTATTTTTTTAAAAACATGCCAAGAGGGGACCTGAACGATGTCTACCTATCCAACAGGGGACCTCCATAGACTCTAATGGAGCTGTGTGTGTGACCGATGTCTACCTATCCAACAGGGGACCTCCATAGACTAGTGTGTGTGTGAATGTGAAGTGAGCTGGCAGTCAAGTCTGTCTTCATTATATATATATATATATATATATATATATATGCCATCTCCACCATTACATGTCTTTAGAAAATAAATAACATTGTTTTTTAAATGATTATAAATGCAGTTAAGCTTCGTACAGACTGTATAATGTCTCAAGTAATAATGTCTTTTTATAATAACTGTGTTCTTTTGAATGTACTGAGAAGTATTTATTTGTAACCTAAAATATACTTTAATGCCATTTATTTTGAAGCTTATTTTTAAATATATTTATTACACAGTCGCAATAAAGTTACAAGATGTAACATCAAGTAACACACTACACTTAGTTAGTCCACAAGTCTTCTTGTGCTTTAGTATGTTAGTCAACACATTAAAATAAGTTAACTTGTTTACACAGGCATCTGGTATCACAATAGGCACACACACACACAATATACCTTAGACATAACACGTAATACATTACAGAAAAGTCATTTCTTTAAGAAATTCATTCTCTGTTGTGTCTTCATAATTACAGTATATGATCAGTCCACATCTCTCATTTAAGATTATTGTCAGGTACACCAATGCATTTACATTTGTGCCCGATTGTATTAGCTGCCTATTCAAATATAGTTTCTGCTCTCTAAAATCCCCCCGAAATACTTTGTTCTTGAGATTTTAAGAGTGAGATTTGATTTCTTGCACCATTTACAAAAATAAAATAAATCAAGGACTGGACAAGCAGAAATTGTTCTTTAGGGTTATAAGGTCCCCTGTTAGATAAATCACGACGCCTGTGTGTTTGCTGTGACATTTCTTATTATCACAAACACACTGCAAAGATTTAGAGTATTTACAGCAATAACTGAGTTTAAAGGGTTAAATCAAGCAGAAATAGCTCTCTAATGTATTAATTGCAGGTCATTATTGAATAGTGATTACGTTACACACACACTGACTCAGGTCCCCTGTTAGATAGTAAATCACGACACCTGTGTGTTTGCTGTGACATTTCTTATAATCACAAACACACTGTAAAGATTTAGAGTTTTTACAGCAATACCTGAGTTTAAAGGGTTAAATCAAGCAGAAATAGCTCTCTAATGTATTCATTGCCAGTCATTATTGAATAGTGATTACGTTACACACACACTGACTCAGGTCCCCTGTTGGATAGTAAATCACGACACCTGTGTGTTTGCTGTGACATGTCTTATCATCACAAACACACTGTAAAGATTTAGAGTTTTTACAGCAACATCTGAGTTTAAAGGGTTAAATCAAGCAGAAATAGCTGTTAGGGGTGCTGGGACGAAACAGGGACCCAAGCGCAGATTAGCAGTTAGCTTAGTTTATTGACCCAACAGTAAGGCAAAACAACACAAAATAACAGGCAGCCGAGCTGCCAGGTAAAGGGCTGAGCCGAGGCGAAATCCAAGGAGCAGTCAGGATATAAGCCAGGAGACCGTTCAGCAATGCAACAATCCCTAAGGAAAGTTGGTAAGGAAGATGGGCCAGGCAGGGGTCAAAACCAGAGGGAAACCACAGTCCCAGGAGCACAGCCCAGGTAACAGTCCAAAACAGAAGCAGAAAATCATTGAACATGTAACTGATCCAACACAGGTCTGCATACAGGAACTGGGCAAAACAAAGAAGAAAAAACAAGATTAAAACAAACAATCAGGGCATGAAAGCTTGGCACGACTAGAACAGGATTAGTTAGGACAGTAGTGAAACGGACGGTAACCAAGACACACTGACAGAGAAGCAAAGATAGAGAGAAGCATAAGTAGTGGAGGAATCAATGTAAAAACAAGAGACAGGTGTGTGTGTGGGGAGAGCTGGGGCACTAATTAGAATGAGGTGCAGCTGTGATGGCCGAGTGAGTGGAACAGACAACCACACACACAAAAAAAACCTGATGATCAAACCAGAGTCCTGACAGGACCCCCCACCCCAGGAATGCCACCAGGCTTCCCAGGATGAGGGGCAGATCGATGGTATTCCTCAATAAGAGAGCGGTCCAGAATGTCCCGAGTCGGAACCCAACATCTCTCCTCCGGACCGTACCCCTCCCAATCAACCAGATACTGGTATCCCCTGCCCCGCCGCCTGGAATCGAGAATCCTCCTGACGGTGAAAGCGGGAGCACCCTCAACCATCAGGGGGGGAGGGGGGATGGGATTAGAAGAAACATGTGAAGAAGAGCGAGAACGAATAAAAGGCTTGACACAAGACACATGAAACACTGGGTGCACTCGACGAAGAGGATGTGGGAGCCGAAGCCGAACCGCCACCGGGCTGAGCACCTTAACAATGGGGTATGGCCCAATGAACCGTGGTGCCAACTTCTTGGAGGGCACCTTAAGAGGCAGGTCTTTGGTGGAGAGCCATACCTTTTGTCCACAGATGTACTTGGGTGCCTCAGCCCGACGACGGTCCGCCAATCTCTTGGTGCGTTCCCTAGTTCTCAGAAGTGCTTCCCTGGCTCTCCTCCAGGTCCGCCGACATCGATTGATAAATGCCTGAACTGAGGGAACCGCAGCTTCGGAACCCTGTGAAGGAAACAGAGGGGGTTGATATCCCAGACAGCAAGAAAAAGGAGATAATCCAGTAGACGACACCGGCAATGTATTGTGAGCATACTCAACCCACGTAAGCTGCTGGCACCAGGATGAGGGATTGTGAGAAGCCAGACAGCGAAGGGCCCTCCCGAGGTCCTGGTTCGCACGCTCGGTCTGGCCGTTGGTTTGTGGATGGAATCCTGACGACAGACTAGCAGTAGCACCAATCTGTCGACAGAACTCCCTCCAGAAGTGAGAGACGAACTGGGGGCCTCTGTCAGAAACCACGTCCTCCGGAAGACCATGGATCCGAAAGACGTGGTCCAGGACTGCCCGTGCAGTCTCCCTGGCTGAAGGAAGTTTAGGGAGAGGGATGAAGTGAACCGCTTTAGAAAAGCGATCCACTACAGTGAGGACAACCGTATTGCCACTGGACTCCGGTAATCCAGACACAAAGTCCAGCGCAATATGGGACCAGGGGCGAGATGGTACAGGGAGAGGTTGGAGCAAACCAACGGGTACAGAACTAGAGGATTTGTTTTGAGCACAGACCGAGCAGGCGACCACAAAACCACGAACATCCCTTACCATGCCTGGCCACCAAAAACGCTGGCGAATGGCAGCCAACGTTCTCCTCACTCCTGGGTGACAGACCAGCCTGGACGAGTGGCCCCACTCTAGAACCTCTGGCCGAACCGACTCCGGAACAAACAACAGACCCACTGGGCCTCCCTCCGGTACCTCTGCCCCTGACTGAGCCTGCCTGACACTGTCCTCGATACCCCAGGTGACGGACCCCACCACACAACCAGGTAAAAGAATGGTGTCTGGTGGAGTTGCGTCCTCCGGAGCTGTGAACTGACGAGAGAGAGCGTCAGGCTTAATGTTTTTGGAGCCCGGCCGGTAAGACAGGGTAAAATTAAAGCGCCCAAAGAAAAGTGCCCAGCGAGCCTGCCTGGAATTCAATCGTTTGGCTGTTTGGATATACTCCAAGTTCCGGTGGTCGGTCCAGACCAGAAATGGCTCAGCCGAACCCTCCAACCAATGGCGCCACTCCCCCAAAGCCAGCCGCACTGCCAACAACTCACGATTGCCGATGTCGTAGTTCCGTTCTGAGGGAGACAATCGGTGTGAAAAATAAGCACACGGATGCAATTTATTGTCAAGAGGAGACCGTTGCGAAAGCACCGCTCCGACACCTACCTCTGACGCATCAACCTCCACAACAAACTGCCGCATGGGGTCCGGAGTTATTAAGACAGGAGCAGACGAAAACCGCCTCTTAAGTTCATCAAAGGCTGCCTGAGCAGCTGAGGACCAACAAAACGGTTTCTTTGTGGAGGTTAATGCTGTCAGAGGAGCCGCCACCTGGCCAAAATTTCGGATAAACCGCCTGTAGAAATTGGCAAAGCCAATAAAACTTTGCAATGCCTTACGGTTGCCAGGTGTGGGCCAGTCAGAGACGGCTTCTACCTTCGCAGGGTCCATGCGAATCCCCTCCACTGATATGATGTGTCCCAAGAACGGAACTGACTGGTTGTGGAAGGAACACTTCTCCGCCTTAGCAAACAGTTGGTTCTCTAGCAACCGCTGCAACACTCGTCTGACGTGCTGTATGTGTACCTGGAGTGAACGAGAAAAAATGAGGATGTCATCCAGATACACAAAGACAAATTTGTTGATCATGTCTCTCAGCACGTCATTGACGAGTGCCTGGAAGACGGCTGGAGCATTAGTCAAACCAAAGGGAAGGACCCTGTACTCAAAATGCCCTGTGGGTGTATTAAAAGCCGTCTTCCATTCGTCCCCCTCCCTGATCCGAACCAAATGATAGGCGTTTCGAAGGTCCAACTTCGTGAAGTACCTTGCCCCCTGCAGGATCTCGAAGGCTGATGACATCAAAGGTAGTGGATACCTATTCTTAATGGTGATGTCATTCAGCCCCCGGTAATCAATGCAAGGGCGCAAGGAACCATCCTTTTTCTTCACGAAGAAGAACCCCGCCCCTGCTGGAGAGGAAGAAGGACGAATTACACCGGCTGCCAGAGACTCAGAAAGATACTTCTCCATGGCCGCCCGTTCAGGAGCAGACAAGGAAAATAACCGTCCCTTCGGCGGAGAAGTGCCAGGAAGGAGATTGATGGCACAATCATAGGGACGGTGTGGAGGAAGAGATGCGGCCCGGGAGTGACTGAAAACCGCCCGCAAATCATGGTAGACCTCAGGAACCCCAGAGAGATCAACAGGCTCCTCCTGCAACACAGGAAAAGAAGAGACAGAAGACAAGGCAGATACAAGACAATGGGCATGACAATAAGGACTCCATGATAAGATGGTGTTTTCAGACCAGTTAATGTGTGGATTGTGAGTGGTTAACCAGGAATGACCCAAGACTACTGGAGTAAGGGGTGAGTGAGTGACAAAGAAAACGATTTCTTCTCTGTGATTACCAGATGTAATAACTTGTAATGGAACTGTGGTCTGGGAAATGGTGGTGAGTTCTCTGCCATCTAAAGCGTGAGCAGTGAGGACAGGAGAGAGAGATTGAAAAGAAATGCCCTTCCTCAAAGCCCAAGAAAAATCAATAAAATTCCCTTCGGCCCCGGAATCAATGAGGGCAGAGAGTTGATGAACAACACCTTTATATGTGACAGAGACTGGAAGCATAGAGCGGGAACCAGTAGATGGGGTGGTGGAAGTAGCGCTCGTCAGTACCCCCTTGTTTACTGACGAGCGTTGGCTTTTGTCGGACAGGAAGAAGCAAAATGTCCCGGTCGGCCACAGTAGAGACATAATCCTTTGGACAGACGTTTCTGTTTCTCCTCAGCAGATAACCGGTACCTGCCCAACTGCATAGGTTCCGGAGCAGATGAGTGGACTGGAGTATCAGAAACTGAAAAAGCAGACACAGAGTCAAGCAAAGACAAGGATGTAGAAGCCCGAGCTCTCCGACGAAGATCCCTTCGATTATCCAAACGAACCGCCAGATCAACAAGTTCATCAAGATGTTCAGGAAGATCATGAGCATACATCTCATCCCTTATCTCATCCTCCAGCCCCTCCGTGAACCTGGCCGCCAGAGCGGTGTCATTCCACTCACTTGATGCAGCAAGAGTACGAAATTCGATGGCGAAGTCAGCTACTGAACGTCTCCCCTGACGAAGTGCTGCCAGCAATCTTGATGCCTCCTTACCGAGTGCTGAGCGGTCGAATATCTTGACAAACTCAGCTTTAAAGCTGGAAAACTCCATACAACATGCCGCCTTTGCTGCCCAAACAGAAGTGGCCCACTCCCGCGCTCGACCGGCAAGGAGAGAGATGACAAATGCTACTTTGGCTGAATCTGAGGCATAAGTGAGGGGTTGCAGAGAGAAAATCACCTCACATTGAATAATGAATGCACGACATACTGTGGGCTCACCGGAGTAAATAGGAGGGTTGTTGATGCGTGGTTCAGGGGTGACTGAAGAATGTCCAGTGGCCGGCGTCACAAGAGTACGTTCAGTCTCCATTCGGCGCACAGCTTCGGTAAGCTCGGTGACTTGGCTGGCTAATGAGTCCACAGCATGACGAGCAGCCGCCAGCTCCCCTTGATGCTGTCCGAGCAGCGCACCCTGTGCTTCCAAAGCCGAGCGTAACTGCGATTGATCTGCTGGATCCATCCTGGTCAGTGTGTACTGTTAGGGGTGCTGGGACGAAACAGGGACCCAAGCGCAGATTAGCAGTTAGCTTAGTTTATTGACCCAACAGTAAGGCAAAACAACACAAAATAACAGGCAGCCGAGCTGCCAGGTAAAGGGCTGAGCCGAGGCGAAATCCAAGGAGCAGTCAGGATATAAGCCAGGAGACCGTTCAGCAATGCAACAATCCCTAAGGAAAGTTGGTAAGGAAGATGGGCCAGGCAGGGGTCAAAACCAGAGGGAAACCACAGTCCCAGGAGCACAGCCCAGGTAACAGTCCAAAACAGAAGCAGAAAATCATTGAACATGTAACTGATCCAACACAGGTCTGCATACAGGAACTGGGCAAAACAAAGAAGAAAAAACAAGATTAAAACAAACAATCAGGGCATGAAAGCTTGGCACGACTAGAACAGGATTAGTTAGGACAGTAGTGAAACGGACGGTAACCAAGACACACTGACAGAGAAGCAAAGATAGAGAGAAGCATAAGTAGTGGAGGAATCAATGTAAAAACAAGAGACAGGTGTGTGTGTGGGGAGAGCTGGGGCACTAATTAGAATGAGGTGCAGCTGTGATGGCCGAGTGAGTGGAACAGACAACCACACACACAAAAAAAACCTGATGATCAAACCAGAGTCCTGACAATAGCTCTCTAATGTATTAATTGCCAGTCATTATTGAATAGTGATTATGTTACACACACACTGACTCAGGCCCCCAGTTAGATAGTAAATCACGACGCCTGTGTGTTTGCTCTGTCATGTCTTATCATCACAAACACACTGCAAAGATTTAGAGTTTTTACAGCAACATCTGAGTTTAAAGGGTTAAATCAAGCAGAAATAGCTCTCTAATGTATTAATTGCAGGTCATTATTGAATAGTGATTACGTTACACACACACTGACTCAGGTCCCCTGTTAGATAGTAAATCACGACGCCTGTGTGTTTGCTGTGTCATTTCTTATCATCACAAACACACTGCAAAGATTTAGAGTTTTTACAGCAATATCTGAGTTTAAAGGGTTAAATCAAGCAGAAATAGCTCTCTAATGTATTAATTGCAGGTCATTATTGAATAGTGATTACGTTACACACACACTGACTCAGGTCCCCTGTTAGATAGTAAATCACGACACCTGTGTGTTTGCTGTGACATTTCTTATCATCACAAACACACTGTAAACATTTAGAGTTTTTACTGCAATACCTGAGTTTAAAGGGTTAAATCAAGCAGAAATAGCTCTCTAATGTATTAATTGCAGGTCATTATTGAATAGTGATTACGTTACACACACACACTGACTCGAGTCCCCTGTTAGATAGTAAATCACGACGCCTGTGTGTTTGCTGTGTCATTTCTTATCATCACAAACACACTGCAAAGATTTAGAGTTTTTACAGCAATATCTGAGTTTAAAGGGTTAAATCAAGCAGAAATAGCTCTCTAATGTATTAATTGCAGGTCATTATTGAATAGTGATTACGTTACACACACACTGACTCAGGTCCCCTGTTAGATAGTAAATCACGACACCTGTGTGTTTGCTGTGACATTTCTTATCATCACAAACACACTGTAAAGATTTAGAGTTTTTACTGCAATACCTGAGTTTAAAGGGTTAAATCAAGCAGAAATAGCTCTCTAATGTATTAATTGCAGGTCATTATTGAATAGTGATTATGTTACACACACACTGACTCAGGTACCCTGTTAGATAGTAAATCACGACGCCTGTGTGTTTGCTGTGACATTTCTTATCATCACAAGCACACTGAAAAGATTTACAGTTTTTACTGCAATACCTGAGTTTAAAGGGTTAAATCAAGCAGAAATAGCTCTCTAATGTATTAATTGCAGGTCACTATTGAATAGTGATTACATTACACACACACTGACTCAGGTCCCCTGTTAGATAGTAAATCACGACGCCTGTGTGTTTGCTCTGTCATTTCTTATCATCATAAACACACTGCAAAGATTTAGAGTTTTTACAGCAATACCTGGGTTTAAAGGGTTAAATCAAGCAGAAATAGCTCTCTAATGTATTAATTGCAGGTCATTATTGAATAGTGATTACGTTACACACACACTGACTCAGGTCCCCTGTTAGATAGTAAATCACGACGCCTGTGTGTTTGCTGTGACATTTCTTCTCATCATAAACACACTGTAAAGATTGAGTTTTTACAGCAATACCTGAGTTTAAAGGGTTAAATCAAGCAGAAATAGCTCTCTAATGTATTAATTGCAGGTCATTATTGAATAGTGATTACGTTACACACACACTGACTCAGGTCCCCTGTTAGATAGTAAATCACGACGCCTGTGTGTTTGCTGTGACATTTCTTATCATCACAAACACACTGTAAAGATTTAGAGTTTTTACAGCAATACCTGAGTTTAAAGGGTTAAATCAAGCAGAAATAGCTCTCTAATGTATTCATTGCAGGTCATTATTGAATAGTGATTACGTTACACACACACTGACTCAGGTCCCCTGTTAGATAGTAAATCACGACGCCTGTGTGTTTGCTCTGTCATTTCTTATCATCATAAACACACTGCAAAGATTTAGAGTTTTTACAGCAATACCTGGGTTTAAAGGGTTAAATCAAGCAGAAATAGCTCTCTAATGTATTAATTGCAGGTCATTATTGAATAGTGATTACGTTACACACACACTGACTCAGGTCCCCTGTTAGATAGTAAATCACGACACCTGTGTGTTTGCTGTGACATTTCTTATCATCATAAACACACTGCAAAGATTTAGAGTTTTTACAGCAATACCTGGGTTTAAAGGGTTAAATCAAGCAGAAATAGCTCTCTAATGTATTAATTGCAGGTCATTATTGAATAGTGATTACGTTACACACACACTGACTCAGGTCCCCTGTTAGATAGTAAATCACGACGCCTGTGTGTTTGCTGTGACATTTCTTATCATCACAAACACACTGCAAAGATTTAGAGTTTTTACAGCAATACCTGAGTTTGAAGGGTTAAATCAAGCAGAAATAGCTCTCTAATGTATTAATTGCAGGTCATTATTGAATAGTGATTATGTTACACACACACACTGACTCAGGTCCCCTGTTAGATAGTAAATCACGACGCCTGTGTGTTTGCTCTGTCATTTTTTTATCATCATAAACACACTGCAAAGATTTAGAGTTTTTACAGCAATACCTGAGTTTAAAGGGTTAAATCAAGCAGAAATAGCTCTCTAATGTATTAATTGCAGGTCATTATTGAATAGTGATTACGTTACACACACACTGACTCAGGTCCCCTGTTAGATAGTAAATCACGACGCCTGTGTGTTTGCTGTGACATTTCTTATCATCATAAACACACTGCAAAGATTTAGAGTTTTTACAGCAATACCTGAGTTTAAAGGGTTAAATCAAGCAGAAATAGCTCTCTAATGTATTAATTGCAGGTCATTATTGAATAGTGATTACGTTACACACACACTGACTCAGGTCCCCTGTTAGATAGTAAATCACGACACCTGTGTGTTTGCTGTGACATTTCTTATCATCACAAACACACTGCAAAGATTTAGAGTTTTTACAGCAATAACTGAGTTTAAAGGGTTAAATCAAGCAGAAATAGCTCTCTAATGTATTAATTGCAGGTCATTATTGAATAGTGATTATGTTACACACACACTGACTCAGGTCCCCTGTTAGATAGTAAATCACGACACCTGTGTGTTTGCTGTGTCATTTCTTATCATCACAAACACACTGCAAAGATTTAGAGTTTTTACAGCAATAACTGAGTTTAAAGGGTTAAATCAAGCAGAAATAGCTCTGTAATGTATTAATTGCAGGTAATTATTGAATAGTGATTACGTTACACACACACACTGACTCAGGTCCCCTGTTAGATAGTAAATCACGACGCCTGTGTGTTTGCTGTGACATTTCTTATCATCACAAACACACTGCAAAGATTTAGAGTTTTTACAGCAATACCTGAGTTTAAACTGTTAAATCAAGCAGAAATAGCTCTCTAATGTATTAATTGCAGGTCATTATTGAATAGTGATTACGTTACACACACACTGACTCAGGTCCCCTGTTAGATAGTAAATCACGACGCCTGTGTGTTTCTCTCCTCAACCCCCACTCACATTTTACATTTCAATAAGGGAAGACTTGAAAAACCAGTTTGTGAACCACAGGCCAATAGAGCTCAAACTACCAATGTGGCAGAACCCTTCTCAAATAAACTAGAGAAGATGCTGGGATTTGACCTGCCAAATTAAACTTAATTACATTTTTTACAATCGCTAGGCCACATTTCTCAATACTTTGGTCATTTTCAAAATCCTTCACACAGTTCTCCAAACCAACTTTCTGCTTCACAGCAGTTATTTCACATTCAACATCCACAAAAACTAACAAAACACTTAATTCATGTCTCAAATCAAGTGCCAATGATCCACAGTTTAGCTTGCACAGACTGAAGTTGTGATCACTGTGTGAAGAGTTTTGAAAAAGTGTGTTTATTATTGAGAAATGTTTTGTAAAAGAAAATTTTATATCACAGCTTAACTGTGGATCAACATTGCTTTAGCACAACATGCATTCAATGGCAACATCTTTCAATTTACCTGAAATCTTTTCTCACTTTGACACAAACACAATCAAATCTTTGTTCTACAGGCCAATTCGCACATCCTCAAAAGTGTTAAACTTATGGACAAAACAATAACATAATACAAAACTGAATGAGACAGCAATTTACAACATGTATACAGTAATACTGTAATGCAATTTATCCTGCTAAAAAAATCAAACACTATCAAAGCAACTTTGATGAAACACCAGTGTTAGACCATTACCATCCATTCAAAAGAGGAAACTTAGGAATAATGTTGTACTGTAATGTAAGTATGCAGTGAATTATAAGCAGTAGAGAGTGTCATTCTAGTTTTGTAAAGACATTTTAATTGTATAATGTTCCTGATGTTAGTGTTGGATGCTCTGGAAGAATGAGTTGATTTGTAAATGTAAAATTAACTGCTGTGAAGCTGAAAGTTGGTTAACAAATTTATAAACTCTTCACTTAGTTCTCCTAAAGATTGGGAAATGTGTTCTAGCCATTGTAATTTAATTTCATCAGGTAATTTCAATTTATTTTTGGCCGTGTATTTGGTCTAGGACACAGGTAACAGTAGTGAGGTTCTGTGTCTCACCTGAGAGAGTCTTCATGCATTGAAATGTAAATTACTGGTGGGGGGTTGTGCAGCAAACTCAACACACACTATTCTCTATTCCAATTTCAAGAGCACATCTAAACCACTAGCCCAAACACATTACAAGTGAAAGCACAAATAAATACAAAATATATGATACAAATGAAATAAACAGTGCTTTTCAGGACGGTCTCTCAATAGTTGTAATATAACAGTGTATTGTCCTCACTGTAAAAAAATAAATAAATAAATAAATAAATAAATATATATATATATATATATATATTTTTTTTTATAAGTTAATAATTTTAAAGTTACTTTTTCTCAAAGTGTATGTTCACTTAACTGAACCAACTATGACATAAGCAACTATGTTTACTGGGATACTTCCTATTTTTTTAAAATAATTTTGTATTCATTTGTCCACTTAAGAGCAAAAAGTCCTGAAAGAGAGCTCAGTTTAGCATTCGTGGACTGTCATAGATACAGCTTTCGGGGCGTGTGCTTTAGGTGTTCACCCATATAGCACGTGAGTAATGAAGAGCCTTCTGAAGCAAAGTGGCACGTTTGTGTAAGAACAATGTCCATATTTTAAACTTTATAGACTAAACTAACTATGTTTATTGAAAGAAATTGTGTTTTAGTGTTATTATGAAAAGAGTAACCCCTGACGCTAAGTTTTGTTTAGCTCTATCTTCTCTCTTCAGTGTTTGTCAGTGCACATACGTCAAATATTCATGGGTGAAGAAGGGTTACTCTTTAAAGTACAACTCCGGTGAGAAATGACCCTTGGGGTAATTAACAGATGGTGGGTACCGAGTAGATCGTTCTCTGGGATGCGTTTTCATGGAAATCAAGTGTAAAGAGTTTTATCTCTAAAAACAGATTTGAGTGACGAACGCTGTGCTAAGTGATGAACTGTGACTTGGAATCTCATATGGGCCATTGTTTCCGGAAGAAAGCACTGAACGCAGTAGAGAAAAAAAAGAAAAAAAAGTCCATGTAATTAGATTTCACAAACTTAATTCCTATCGACCAGCTCACTTAGCACAACGTTCGTGGCTCGAGTCGTCGAGACTGTTTTCCAAGATGGCTGCAGTCTGTAAACGTGTAATGTACTGTCTTTATAAAGTACCTTCTTATTAAACCGTTTGTACTCTAACAAGTTCTCAATGCTTCGGTTTGCATGTAGGGATCCTCATCATGCTGCCGTGTTAGTGTGAGGTTATGTTGAGCCTTGTTAGTGGTATTAACTAGCGATTTAATTTCACTTATTCCATGCCCCATAGACATTATAAGCTAATCTGTGTTTAGAGATAAAACTCTTTAAATTCGATTTTCATGAAACAGCATCCCAGAGAACGATCTACTCGATAACCATCTGTTAATCACCCCTAGGGTCATTTCTCACCGGAGTTGTCCTTTAAGCTCAATGTGATTCGTGTGGCACTGAAAACCGAGAGCTAGTATTTTAGTCTATGGATCAGTTACTGTGTGGATCAGTTATATGATGGTTAGATGCACTTTTATGGACCGACAAGGCACTGGCATTTTAAAGCTGGGAAGAGCCAGGACTTTTTTAATATAAATTTAAATAACTCAGATTTTATTCATTTAAAAAAAGAATGTCATATACACTTGGGATGACTTGAGGGTGAGTAAATCATGGGCTAATTTTCATTTGTAGGTGAACTAACTGCTGTAAACCGGGTCTACAAACACAGTAGATCCACACAACCCCCCCCCCCCCCCCCCACACACACACACACACAATTTACATTTTAATAATAATAAATAAGGGAAGAATTGAAAACCTAGGGCCCTATAATTTCCGCGATCACGGAATCGCGGACGGAATTGCGTAATTGGCATATTAACGCGGAATCTGGTGTTAACGCAGATTTCCCCGGAATTTTACATATTTGTAATGAAATTCTGTGTCGTGTGGGTTAAGAACGAATGTCTGAGGAAAGTGCAGACCGGGGGAAGCGACACAACCCCTCCCGTCATTTCAGCTCGCCCGTCAAAACAATGAAAGTACAGCGAAGTTGGTCTCCACGGCTCTGCTTTCGGCAGCGAAAAAGTTAAGAAACTCGACGCTAACGGCGGTTTCACACTGCACGCGCAGGCGGCGCAGAAGCTTTGCGTATGGAGAGCGGGAGCCGCGCTCGTGTATTGCACATACAGACAAATATTGTCCATTCTGTCAGATTTTCCGGTGTTCTGCTCGACCCCTGTCATCTCGTGCTTTGATTTATAATGGGCACATTAGGCAGCAATGCATATCTGCTGCAAATGCGACCGTTTTCCCCTCTGTTCCAAACATGCATTTAACATGCTCTATATGGGTAGTTTACATGATAAGTAACCTTAAAGTTAAAATTAAGCATCTAGTTTTAATCATTTAAAGGGGCCTTTGAAGTTGGGGAAAAAAACTTCTGGTAGTGTTGTGTTTTCGTGTATTTTTATTTTTCACAGCTCTGGATATCATAATGGTGATTGTTAAACACACAGAACAATTCACTACATGATTTCATGGTGAAATGTGTTTTTTTTATGTTAATTTTCAAATTTAAATGTTTTACTTAAGAGTACTTAAGAGTACTGTAAAAGATGATTCTTATGATTTTTTGATTTTTTTAGTTCTTTTAAAAAAAATGTACTTGAAAGAAAAAGCTAATGGAGCACTTTCATTTTAACTTATATAAACTATTATAATTTATTTTACCGGAAATTTTAAAGCTAATAACCATTAATATTTGAAGTATTTGAAGTGCAGTGTTATGTTAAATATCATATTTGTCCTAAAAAGTAAATGTGATGTTTGTTACCTCGATATATTTAAGGTCATTCCTATTTTTTGTTTTATGTTGTATTATATTAACATTAAAAGCACACTCTTTTTTCACCAAAATAACAGTAAAGGGTAAAAAAAAACTGAACTACCAAACATTTTAACGGAAAAAAAGAATCTGCAAAAATTTAAACGGAAAAAACGGAATTTGCAAAAATTTAAACGGAAAAAACGGAATTTGGGAAAAAATTAAACGGATTTTATAGGGCCCTAAAAACCCAGTTTGTGAACCAAAGGCCAACCTAGAGAAAAGGAAAATCAAACCTGAGATCTCCTTCTCAACTCACATCTTTCTCCTAGACAGAAATGAGATCAAGTGAATCAAATTGAGACATAAGGCTAAGTCTCCTGCTTCTCACATGTTTATCCTGAGACAAAAAATGACATTCTCTCATGTTTATCGCCACTAAAGTTTCATAAGAGATCTCAACAACATCACATACTATGTTCTGATTTGTCTCCTTGGCTAGAGAGACTGGATTGCTCATATGTGTCTCCTCTAAAGTTTCAGAAGGGATCTCAACAGCATCACACGCTGTGCTCAGAATTTTTTCTTCAGCTCGATACTCTGGAACTCTCACTTTTGTCACCTCTAAAAAGTTTCATAAAAGATCTCAATAACATCACACATTGTGCTCAGAATATTCTCCTTAGTCAAAGTCTCTGGCACTCTCAAATTTGTCAAACAAATGTTGGTCACTTTTTCAAAACTCTTCACAGAGTGATCACAACTTCAGTCTGTGCGAGCTAAACTGTGGATCATTGGCACTTGATTTGAGACATGAATTAAGTGTTTTGTTAGTTTTTGTGGATTTTGAATGTGAAATAACTGCTGTGAAGCAGAAAGTTGGTTTGGAGAACAAGTTTTGAAAATGACCAAAGTATTGAGAAATGTGGCCTAGCGATTGTAAAAACTGTAATTTAGTTTAATTTGGCAGGGCAAATCCCAGCATCTTCTCTAGTTTATTTGAGAAGGGTTCTGCCACATTGGTAGTTTGAGCTCTATTGGCCTGTGGTTCACAAACTGGTTTTTCAAGTCTTCCCTTATTGAAATGTAAAATGTGAGTGGGGGGTTGTGGGGGTTGAGGAGAGAAACACACAGGCGTCGTGATTTACTATCTAACAGGGGACCTGAGTCAGTGTGTGTGTAACGTAATCACTATTCAATAATGACCTGCAATTAATACATTAGAGAGCTATTTCTGCTTGATTTAACCCTTTAAACTCAGTTATTGCTGTAAAAACTCTAAATCTTTGCAGTGTGTTTGTGATGATAAGAAATGTCACAGCAAACACACAGGCGTCGTGATTTACTATCTAACAGGGGACCTGAGTGAGTGTGTGTGTAACATAATCACTATTCAATAATGACCTGCAATTAATACATTAGAGAGCTTTCTGCTTGATTTAACCCTTTAAACTCAGGTATTGCTGTAAAAACTCTAAATCTTTACAGTGTGTTTGTGATGATAAGAAATGTCACAGCAAACACACAGGCGTCGTGATTTACTATCTAATAGGGGACCTGAGTCAGTGTGTGTGTAACGTAATCACTATTCAATAATGACCTGCAATTAATACATTAGAGAGCTATTTCTGCTTGATTTAACCCTTTAAACTCAGGTATTGCTGTAAAAACTCTAAATTTTTGCAGTGTTTGTGATGATAAGAAATGTCACAGCAAACACACAGGTGTCGTGATTTACTATCTAACAGGGGACCTGAGTCAGTGTGTGTGTGTAACGTAATCACTATTCAATAATGACCTGCAATTAATACATTAGAGAGCTATTTCTGCTTGATTTAACCCTTTAAACTCAGGTATTGCTGTAAAAACTCTAAATCTTTACAGTGTGTTTGTGATGATAAGAAATGTCACAGCAAACACACAGGCGTCGTGATTTACTATCTAACAGGGGACCTGAGTCAGTGTGTGTGTGTAATGTAATCACTATTCAATAATGACCTGCAATTAATACATTAGAGAGCTATTTCTGCTTGATTTAACCCTTTAAACTCAGTTATTGCTGTAAAAACTCTAAATCTTTGCAGTGTGTTTGTGATGATAAGAAATGTCACAGCAAACACACAGGCGTCGTGATTTACTATCTAACAGGGGACCTGAGTCAGTGTGTGTGTGTAACGTAATCACTATTCAATAATGACCTGCAATTAATACATTAGAGAGCTATTTCTGCTTGATTTAACCCTTTAAACTCAGGTATTGCAGTAAAAACTCTAAATCTTTGCAGTGTGTTTGTGATGATAAGAAATGTCACAGCAAACACACAGGCGTCGTGATTTACTATCTAACAGGGGACCTGAGTCAGTGTGTGTGTGTAATGTAATCACTATTCAATAATGACCTGCAATTAATACATTAGAGAGCTATTTCTGCTTGATTTAACCCTTTAAACTCAGGTATTGCTGTAAAAACTCTAAATCTTTGCAGTGTGTTTGTGATGATAAGAAATGTCACAGCAAACACAGAGGCGTCGTGATTTACTATCTAACAGGGGACCTGATTCATTTTGTTAAACATAAATAAATCAAAAGTGGTTAGTTTAAAAAGCTCATAAATGTATAAGGTGGTAAGATGGGCCTTTTATATGGGCCAAAAGTCACACATTATTTTTACAAATACTTGGCTAAAATAAAATGTTTTTAATAATGTCTATGTTAACACTTGTTTAAAAGAACTTTAGATGCAAAGTTTGTCCTATTTACCGTACCTTTTTTTTTTTGATAAATAAAATAATGCATTATTTTTCAATAATTATAGGCCACTGTCATTAAAATGTTATGATTAAAATTATGTTATCATTAATATATATATATATATATATATATATATATATATATATATATATATATATATATATACACAGAAACAAAAAATATTTACAAAAGCATTGAATGAGATCCCTTTATAATTTAATTAAGTTTTTTTAATCGTTTTTTCTTGGATCCTGTAGTATTTAATTTTAAAGTAATGCAAAGTTTGAAACTAGTCAGGGTGTTTAGTAAAGATATATAATCTATATGATGTTTGTTCCTTTAGTAAGCAGTCTGTTAAACAGCAGCTCTAGAGTCAGAGGACAGCAGGCCATTCAAACAATAGAGGAGTGTGTGTGTGTGTGTGTGAACGACGTGTGTTTAAGGGCTATTACAGTTCCTGCTCCAGCCTACAGGGGAGCTGCTGAGCATGGCCTTAAACACTCACACACTCTTAGGTCCCCTCTTGGTCAAAATTTTTAAAAATTCACCAGAGTGTTGTTTCTTGATTTTAACATGATTTAAACACACACACCTGTAGGTCCTTACTTGGTCAAACATTTAAAAAATCACCAGAGCATTTCTTTAGTGTTTTACTTCATTTTCACATGATTTAATGCATGACCAACAGGGGACTTGAAAAATGTCCCCTCTTGGCTCAGAGGTCCCCTGTTGGTGAGTGTGTAACGACGCCAAGGTCCCCTGTTAGATAGGTAGACAAGTACACACACACACACACACACACACACACACACACTCAAAAAACGTATCAATTTAATTTACATTATTCAAGATGCGAAAAAGAAAATTTGCTCTACAAATGTTAGTGGATGTAAAATGCACAATTTGTCAAATGGACAAACTCAATTGTATTGAGGGCAGGAATTCCATCCAATAAATATGTGTTTATAAGTGTATAACCCCACAATTACAGAAACTTAAATGTAGCTACAACATGACTGAACACATATACTAAAAAACAAAACAAATTCAGATCCACTGCCAAGTTTGTTAATTTTACTCAGCAATGTTAAGTTGACCAAACAAACACTTATTAAGTAAAGCTGACAATACAAATTTTTAGTTGAAACAACTCAGTAAATTTAAGTTCATGTATTTGCATAAGTAATTTTAAGTATTTTTAAGAGTTTTTTAAGTAATGTGAACAAGGAGTATTTGAGTGCAACTAACGACAGTGAAAGTAAATTTTTTAGTATATATATATATACACTCAAATCTATACTGTGTTCCGGCACCTCAGATAAATTGATAAATAAATCAGACCTCTATCTCCGAGCATGTGAACGGAAGTGCTGAGGTAATCTAGGCTGCCTGCACGACTGTAATCATGGCTGTAGTCAGCAATGAGGTCGCCGTGGTCCAGACCTTGGTATTTTTCAAAGATGTATAAATGTTGTAAATAATTTCAGATTAGGCATAAGATATGAATGTGTGTGTACATATTGCAAATTCATTTATTAAATGTATTTACATTACGTCCGTAAAGCCTTCAGTGAATTAACCTGAATTAATGCTTAATAAAATATAGGCTAATATCAGTTGACCCGATGTTTATTTTCTTCACTGACACAGACAAAAAAGAATAGACTCAGTTCAGCTGTAGGATGGGAAGAGACAGGGCAAGAGAAGGAGACTGAGAAAAAAGAAAAAATGATGGAAATGAGAGAGTGATGAAATGAGGAGGGATCAGGTATGACAGATCATTTTTGCCTTCAACCATCTTAAAATGCACATACAGTATGTAGATCAAAGAAATAAAAACATTCTAGAATAGCTCAAACCCCCTAAAATAGCTAAAGTTTTGGGAACTCACTGATTTTAAAACTCTTTAAATTAGTTGCATGCACAAAAGTTGTTGCTGTTTCTGGAAACCTGTTTTCTTTGACCTTATAAATTAATGCATTTATTAATGTGTTGTAGCCTTGAATATTCATATATATTAACATTGAACATTCAGACAAACTCATTGTATCTCTGTGCTTTGAAGATTAATAAAAAAAAACAAAAAACAAAACTTATTTTTATTTTTTATTTCTGTGGTAAAAAATGTTGTGTAACCAAGATTGGCTACTATGGCCCTTGGGTTTGTTTTAGCCCCAGGGCCGTACGTGTTCTTAATCCAGGCCTGGTTTCGGAGGAGTTAAAAGGACAAATCAAGTCACAGTACCAGTCAATAAGGAAGCTATATGTACCACACTATTTGGACCATGTTGGTTTGTTACAGCAAAACATTTGATTTTGCATTTTGACATTGACTCAGCATGTTGTGATTGATTTCTGTTTTTAACACACCATTTTGGTGTTTCATTTGAATCAGTTTTGGACTTCCCATTTTTATGTTTGAATTTAGATTGTGAAAAACAAGGTTCAGTTCCATATTGTGGTGCTCAGCAATTATAATATCGTATGGTCATTTTATCAGTGTAGATGTAGATGGACCAAAATAAAACCATTAAAATATCAAGTAAGTAAGTACCGTTATTTCCTCAAATAAAAGCCTGTAGTCAAATAAACGCTGGGCCTCTGAGAGTGGCCGGGGGCGTGGTCAGTACGAATAAATAAAGGCCGATGGAAAATGAGTGGATAATCTCCTAAATGCCGTTAATTTAATGCGAAACCATCCTGATGCCACGCGCCCCGATGGTTTGAAAGGCCCATTATACTTTCGCCTGTCTCCGCTGACTGCGCACGCTCCTCCCCAAACGGACGAGGCATTAAAACTTGACGCTCTCGCAGTTGTGCTATTCTTTGAAACGACAGAGGGCGATTCGGAGTAATTGTTCTATAAACCAACGCGTCGAGAAGTGGGCTAACGTGCGCAGGTGAACCTTGGCTTGATATTATTACTTGTGACATGAGAAGAAAATATGCACTAAATTAACGAGCTCTTAAATATTTCCTAATTTCACTAAACTTTAATGTCGTGATTTATTTATTTATTTGATTTAACATGGATCTTTATTTAAAATGGCTTATGTGATGAGACGTCATGCTCGGCTAGATTCGCTGAGACCTCGTTCATCTTCGGATGCGGAGCTGCGCACGGACTTACAAAAAATGCGTATTATGTTGTTGTATGGTGATATTTTTGCAAATGTTTCTTAAAAAAACTATGATATTTCACTTTAAATTGAAAACGGTTTACATGAAGCAATTATATTTCAAACAGATGGAATTAGAAATACAGGCCTACCCCTAATAAAAGCCTACAATAGGTTTGCATGTATCTAAGGTACAAAAATAAATAGAAAAGAAACACTACTATATACAGTACTTTGCAGCATCAGCTCTTTTCTTGCAGTGTCTGAAAAAGTAGATAAATGGATTCAGTCTAAGCCCCTCCTTTCTGAGAGCCTGCTCTGCTCTGATTGGTCAGACGGTCCAGTCTGTTGTGATTGGCTGACTGCTAACAGCAGGGGCATGTTCAATCTCAAACCGCTGCGCAAACTTTTTTCTATGGTGTCCGGGTTGAACGTCATGTTTCCTGGAAACGGTGTGCAGAGGGGTTTGAGATCTTGTTTGGTGGGTGTGTCAAAAATATCAGCCCATTCAGCAGGAATGTGTATATATAAACCATGCGGCATTAAAGAGACAGCTCGCACAATGGGTGAAGGGTAAAGTCATTTACAAATGTGTTTACTCTGCAGCTCGGTATACGCAACAATTGAAGATATTAGAGAACAAGTTTGTCTTTTCATCCTGAAATGCGAGGCAAATGCTGGATCACAATAATTAGGAACCACAGTTTCCACAAATTTCTTCCCTCGATTGGGATGTTCACTTTTATTCTGGATGGCAAGGACGGTGACTGTAACATTGGGCCTCATTCATGAAACACGTGCAAATGAATTTTGGGTGTAAATCGTTCATAAAGCCGCTTTGATGTAAATTTTTGGATTCACGAAAATGTTCATATTTTCAAAATGTTAGTTAGTACGAAAGAAATTTACACCTGCTCACTAACATGAGTAAATGGTGCGTAAAACATTTGAACGTACTTTGTTCTAATTTAGGCAAACTGATGACATTGCATTTTGATGCACTATGTAGGGCAGGCCTACCATAATAATATTTTGAGAGTTCATATGCCCTGTCTTTTTTGTTTTTTTTTGTTTGTACTGTTTAAAGGTGCCCTAGAATGAAAAATTTAAATAACCTTGCCATGGTGAAATAATAAGAGTTCAGTACATGGACATCACATGCTGTGAGTCTCAAACACCATTGCCTCCTACTTCTTATGTAAATCTCGTGAATCAAAAACACCACAGAAAAAAGTGCTAAAAAAGTGCTTCTCAACATAAACCCAACCGTGACACAAGCTTTGGGGATCATTTATATGCACGCCCCCGACATTTGCATCTGGCAACCGCAAACACGCAAGTGCTTTCTCGCGCGCGGATGATTTGAAAACACCAATAAACAAGTAGACTGCATTTTATCAATCTCCATTCGAGATGTTTTGCTTAAAGTGTCATTCAGTCAGTGTGTGTTCTGTCAGGATTGTCAGGACTCATGAGCCGCTTCACTAAACTGCTGTGAGCTGTGAGCTGCTGAAATAAGCCAATCAGAGCAGAGCTCAACATTGATATTCATTGCCTTCCAAATAAGGCAAAAACAGAGCATTACATCCTAGGGACAATTTATAGGGTTGTAAATGGACCTGTAAAACTGTATCTGGACAATTTTTGCCCTTAAATAAGCCACATACCGTCTATGTAGATATCAGAGAACAATTTAACATATTGTTTCAAATCATTCTAGGGCACCTTTAACTTTGGGTAATAGGCAGCGCTCGTCACTGTCATTTTTTACCAGGCCGTCCAATCACAGTCGAGGAGAGGCGGGACAAAAACTACACCGACCAATCATCCCACTTGAACCGAACCGAACAACAATAATAGAAAAGTTAATACGGAACTTAGCACCGCCCACAACATTTGAGGTCGGGATGTTGGGGAGCTCGAACCAGATCTGTTAGGACCAATCAAATTGTCAGGGCGGGACTTAAACAATGATGGACAGATGATCAACAGTAACATAATCAATTTGTTCTAATCCTAAATGGAGAACATGATCGAATAGGCTTTCAGCTTTACTATTTCTCTCAAAAATTATGATCTTGTTAGCAAGTTCTCCCTTAAATACTTTTTACAACACCGACAAAGATCGTTTACACTCATCTTCTTCTACTTCTTCCATTGTGTGTGCAGTTGAGTTGTTGACAGCTATGCGTTAGTGAGGTGTTGTTCATGAACGTTTCGTTCTCTTTGAACTAATCTTAAATATGACTCGGGAACAACGAGTTGTCTCAGAGAGGGGAACTGATCAATTCTGTTTTCGGGACTGTATTGCAATGCATATAGGGCTGTCACGCCTGACACTGATGACGGAACTAACGACTCGAACCCTAAGACAGGAGAGGTGAACTAATCTTTCACTTCACATTTAATCACGTTAACAGATGTGATTAAATGTGAAGTGACAAAAGAAAGAACGACTCAGACTTGGAGGTGAGGTTAACTAAGGCCCAATTTACACTGCATGGTTCAAGTGACCCACTTCCGATTTTTTCCTCTCATGTGGCACAGATCGGATATGACGTGTGAACGTGTGAGCAGTAAAAAAAAACGCATGGATTCCGATATCCTCAGATCGGATTCAGGCCTCACTCACATGTGGTAATAAATCCGATATGATTCGGATACGTGCATTTGCGTCTGCCATGTAAGCGGTCGAATTAGATATTGCCCAGTAAATGCGAGTCGTACGTCATTGAAAAAAGGACGGAGGCGAATGACGTCAACTCAGGTGGACACGAACTGCGGTCAAGGGCCAGTGTTGCCTACCCAGCGGTTTTCCTGCAGAATTGGGCTACATTTACACAGTTTTGAGTTGCAATTGGACGGGTTTTGTTGTGAAAACCTGGCAACCCTGTTAAGGGTTCTCCTCTTTTTCTCCACTTTACGAGATAATTTTTTTGCTGACCTTTAAAGATGGAAAAAGGAAAAGTGCAGACAGCAAAACATTATATAATCTTTTTGTCTGTGTCCATTGCATATCCCAGCGTTTTACTTCCTTTTCCGGTTAAGAGCGTCTTGGGCTGTTTCGCTAGTAGGCTATATAGTGTAAATCCAAATATCGGATACGGGTCGCTTTTAAAAGATGATGGAAGTGGGTCATCAAAAAAATCAGATATAGTCACCAAACCGGAGGTGTGCATCAACACCTGCAGTGTGAATGCAATCTAACAGACTGCATGGCCTGAAGACCCAGCTAAGCAATAAATGAATAATTTCTTTGTAAAATGTTTGGCCGTGGCTGCATTAGCTTATAATTAATTTTTTATTCCAAATGTGATCAATGTGTTTGCATAAGTACTAGATGTGTTGGAGAATTTAACATGTGACATTTTAATTATATTCTGCTGAAATGAAAAAAGAATTGTTTATTTTGCTGAACAATATTCAAAGTACCGAGAGGCTATAAAATGATCTGAACTTCCCACTACTAGGCTGCGTCCGATGCCTGTAAAATGCTTCCTTTGGAGGACACGTCTGAAGGCAAGAAAAGCATCGAGCCACATCCGAATCTAATGTTAGATTAATTTCCTGTCTCCTGAGAGACCTTCATTTGATCGATTTTTGAAGGCAGCATATATGTATCCTTTCCCTGCCTTTGGTATCCCACAATCCTGTGCTTTCCATTCAGAGCTGGGGGAAAAGATGCCATCTAGGTTTGCTGGTCAGTTTGTGTGTAAATGTATGTGTTTTTTAACAATATTTTCCACTTCTGATGTCATTTCTAGCGAGAAATTATTAATGTAGTAATTCAATATTTGTTTAGTTCTCACCAAAGCTATTCTCAAAGCACACAAAAACCATTCTCGTCGCTTCATAAATGATTGTAGAGCCGCTGTAGTGAGATGGGCTTTGTAACGACGTCTTTAGTGCCTTTATGGGTCTTGAGAGAGGAAATGACATTGGTGTCAATGAAGGCCTTTCTGAGCCATCGGATTTCAACACTAATATCTTCATCTGTGTCTGAAGATGAACGGAGGTCTGACGGGTGTCCAATGACATTAGGGCGATGAATTAATGAGATAAATTTCATTTTTGGGGTAACTCTTTAAGTAGACATCTGACTGTGGTACTTTTACTTGTACTTGAGTAAAATTTAGCAAGTGGTTCAAAATCAATTCTTTCTTTTAGAAGACAATAAAATTTATTTGTTGTGCTTTGATCTTTTAATTCACAAACAACTATGACACACTATAAAGATAATATTTGAAAAAAGCATAACAGAGACACTCTAAATTTTCATAGTTCAGATATGACTTGTAATGTGTATTGTCAGATCTTAAGTCAGAGAAGGCTTAATAATGGATTTAATGGCTATTCCAAGTCTAAACTAAACTATGGCACAGCTATGCTTTGGTTCCACGTTTAGCCTACTGATTAAATGTTTAATTAGTCAGCCAATATCAAAATAAAAGTAATCATCTGTAACATCCCAGTTGATAACATAACTAATAAGTCGTGCAGGGTCAGTTAAGGAGGACAAACCCACAAGCTTGACAGCGATTTAAAACATAAAGCAGGTCATAACGTTATCTCTGTAAACCTGTGTAAAGAAAACACACTGTATAGTGTGTGCACATACGGCTCCTTATCTCATTTATTTTTCAAGAAGGCAATACCGAACCCAAATAAACTGAACGGGAATTCAAGGGAGAACTGGAAACTTCCCTGTAGCTGAAGGAAATTTTGTCAACAGCAGGAGAAGTGATTATCGGCCCTGTGTTTGCAGAGCATGTGGGCAGTTGCAGACACACTGGGACATTCTGGAAGGCCGCCTTTTTACAGAAGATAAGATTGGGGCCACCATGGAAGAATCAGTCAGCTATAAGCAGGATATTATCACCCACTGCTTTATTGTTTAACGTCATTTATCAATGCTTAAACATGTGTCCTATTTTATATTTCTAAATGCTCCAGATAAAAGGACAAACACATCTGTTGGCCAAGTAACAATATTACCAGTAGTTTTAGTTTATGGGGATTTTTTTTAAATACTGTCAGTATTACATAGATAGCTAATACACAGGCACACTTGATGAACAGTAAATGTGCAAATATGCAGAGGACAGTTCTGAGTTTTTCATTGCATGTAACGTGTGAAATATCAAAGTAACTAATTTAATAACCAAGTGTGACTCATTTCCTTGCATTAGATTATAGACAACTATATAGGACATCATAATGTTATTATTCTCTGAACATACAGTTCCCTCAAATACATGTGGGAGAAAAAAAAAATTACAATTAGATGCTTCTTTTAATTAGATTCTTTATACTACTTGTTTTGTCAACAAAATTACAATAATTTTAATTGTGTGCATGTGTTGGCTGTCACAACAAATATCGTTAGGCTATTCACAAAATTAAAGAAACCTTAATTCATTTCTTTGAATTTCAGATTCATGTTAAAACTTATGGAAAATAAATGAGCCGAGAATTTTTTTTAAACATTTAATTAAATGATAAAATAAATTTAATTAAATGAAATGATCAAATAAATTAAATTAAATGATCAAATAAATTAAATTAAATTATCAAATAAATTAAATTAAATGAAGATCTGAAGAATGAAGATTAAATGTCCTACTCTGCCCCTTAGTGTAAAAAAACGCTAAATATTAAAATATTCGAAATATCAAAGTAGCAGTGTAATAAACAAGTGTGATATTGTAGATACGACACATTTTCTTGCATTGCATGATAGACAATTATATAGGATATCACAATGTTAATGTTATTAGTCTCTGAACATACAGTTTCCCTCAAATGCATGATGTGGATGAACAATTTTACAATTAGATGCATATTCTTTATAATAGGCTACTACTTGTTTTGTGAACACATTACATTTTAATGACAATTTAGGATTATGTGTGCATGTGTAGGTTGTCGCAAAACACACACACACACACACACACACACACACACACACACACACACACACACACACACACACACACACACACACACACACACACACACACACACACACACACACACACACACACACACACACACACACACACACACACACACACACACACACACACACACACACACACACACACACACACACCAATGGCGCCACCAGGGGGTGGCCAGTATACATTTTTGTAGCATCAGTTATGCATTTCATCCCTAATGCACAGCCAGGCAGGCAAGCCGCTCTAGACCTTCAATCACACACACAAATATTATATAATTAGTAACATTAAATATAACAAAATAAACCAAAGTATATCAGTAGGAGAATCCTTAAGTCTTTCTGATAGTTTTCTACAGGCCGGTTTACTACACCAGTAGAATAAAATTCTGAAATTGTGGTTTCTAGTTTTGGTGTGCCACCCCAAGATTTTAAGTGGCCCCATCTGGCCACCCCTATGAAAAATTTCTGGAGGCGCCACTGACACACACACACACACACACACACACACACACACACACACACACACACACACACACACACACACACACACACACACACACACACACTTTGTTTCACTATTTTAGTGAGGACATTACATAGACTTCCATTAATTTTATATCAGGTTAATGATACTTTCTATCCCCTAACCCAACCCCTATCCCTAAACCTACCCATCACAGAAACATGTGCAGATCAACAGATTTAAATAAAAACATGTTTTGGCCGATTTATAAGCCTTTTTAACTAGTGAGGACCAGTCCAACGTCTTCACTAGTGAGTCATTTTCATATTTTACTTTCATATTTAATTGAGGGTTTTATGTGTGTGAGAGTCCAAGAAATTATAATTTAATTCAGTTTCTTTAATTAGTTCACAAAGGTAAAGAAACATTAACTGATCATTTTTTTGGGGAATCTTAGATTCATGTTAAAGCTATAAGAAAGAAATGAGCGGAACAAAATAAAATGTAAAATAAATTACATGAAATAAAGACTTGTCCTATTCTGCCCCCTAGGGTAGAAAAACGGCTCAAACGCTGTAGTTTCGTTTGAAACATCATTTTTCTTTCTTTCTTTCTTTCTTTTTAATCTTTATTTGTATTATTTGCATTAGAATGAGAGATTTTGGATTTAATTTATTTTATGTATTATTCTTATTCTTATTATTATTATTATTTGATTTTTCCTCAGTCAGACAGTTTGTTTACAGTCTATCATAGGGCTGGCCCGTCTGGGGCTTCCAGAGTTTAGGCTTGTAATGAATGATCAGTTTGGCTAAAGCGGCCCACAGTCAGTCGCTGAGCTAATCATTTCCCTTGCGTCAAAATTCCATTCTCACCAGGCAAGTTTTTTATTAAAATGACCAACGCCACAATTGTGTCCGATAGGTCCGAACCTCAGGCCCAGTTTATGAAACGCGTCCTGTGATTGGCCAATCATCGACGACGACAACAGTATTCGCATTTTGATTGGACAGCTTATTCGTCATCTTGGTACAATGTAGCTAGGTTGGTTCTTCCTACTCTCTTTACGTAGGTATTAGTTTAATACATAGATAAGTTAGCGAGATATTAATTTATTAATATTTGTACAGTTAATACTTTAAAATAGTGCAAACAAAGCATGCGAAGGGTGACGCTTTTTGTCAACGGAACCTCCAAAAATGGCAAGGTGAGTGAACACACGCAGTACACGTTTAGCCTGTCCAACTCCAGTGAGTGTTGTGTGTGGACGTTGATGTCCTGTTCATGGCATGCAACTATTAACGTTATTTAGTAAAGGCACAGAAAACTATTTGAAAGCTCGCAACTCCAAGCATTTAAGTAATTATTTTACTCCTGACGATATCGGGAAGGCCACATAAGAGCTCGCTCTGCTGTTATTTTAACATTGTTTATTATTATACCTCGTAAATGAATGTCTGTATTTTATTGAGTCTACCAACAGCAACTAGTTACGTTAATACATGTATATTGTTTAAATCATTATATATATATATATATATTTCTGAAGTGCATTTTCATTAGTATTATAGTATTAAGTTTACTTATATTGAATGGATATTGTTTATTGAAATATTCAATAACAGTGAAAATTATTGATTACTTTATTCATTCCACATTATCCAGCCAGACAACTTGCAGTAATGATTATAATAATGATAGTAACACTTTACAATAAGGTCCCATTAGTCAGTTAATGCATTAACTAATATGAACTAACAATTAGCAATGCATTATATTTATTTATTAATCTTTGTTAGCATTAGTTATTAATAATACAACTGGTTATTTTAGTTAATATCAGTTCAGGTCCATTAAATAATATATACAGATGCAACTATTCATTTTAATAATGAGAATAATAAATGCTTTAAAAGTATGTTAGTTCATGTTAACTAACCCAAGAGTACATGCAGTTAATTATTATTACTCAGTACTTAAATGTAACCAAATAAAGTGTAACCTTAATAAGTAAATTATGCATAATTACATGCAACTAAAATTAAGAAAACCCTAATGCTAACCCTGTAGTAAGTACACGTAGTTAATTAATATTACTCAGTACTTAAAGGTGAACTATGTAGTATTTTTGCAGTAAAATATCCAAAAACCACTAGGCCAGTGTTATATATTTTGTTCAGTTGAGTACCTACAATATCTCAGAAGTTTCCAACTATTTGTAAATTGTGAGAAAATTGCTATTTTAACTAAGGACAGGGACGTTGCAGCATTGCATTTGAGAGAGTCGCCTGTCAATTGCGTCATATCTGCGCTACCCTCGGTTTCGGCTTTTATTTGGCAGGAGCGCTTTACTCTTAGCAGTGTGAACAAGTGAACGCACGGAGTAACGTCATAACATCGTTTTGAACACACTTAAATGTATCTAATATGATAAACAGAGCTCCATTACCTCAAAATCATAACCGGAAGAGCGGATCTGTGCAGGCGCCCGGCAAATGAGTCCCGTCCCGTCATAATAAAAGTCCCGGTATTTGCGAGGCGGGTATTTGTTTAACAATCGCTCCAGCAGCTGTGCTCAGGTCCATAACACTCGGTCCTGCTCTGCTTTAGACTACAGTAACGTTAATAACCGCATGCATGAACGTGATGTCTGCCCGAGTCCTATTTTCCACCGGCTGTGATGAGAAGACCACATCTCCCAAGATGCTACGCTCACACTTTGCGTCATCAAACTACGATTTGTAGTTTGATGAATAGGCGCCCTCTAGTGGACAGAAAGCTCCATAGTGCACCTTTAAATGAACACTTTAAAATAAAGTGCATCTAAACATTGTAATAAACATTCTAACGCTGTAATCCAAGCGTTGCCATATTAATGCCTTCCTCATGTCTTTGTTTCTTTCACAGGTTGTAGCCGTTTATGGGACTCTGTCTGATCTTTTGACAGTCGCCAGCAATAAATTGGGAATCAGGGCTTGTAACCTCTATAATGGGAAAGGTGGTCTTATAGATGACATTGCGCTCATCAGGTACGGTTGCACTGACATTCTTCAACTGTCATTCATTCATTTGGGAAAGACGGAAAGTGGTGGGAATATCATGGAACAAAAACACATTGCTATTCTCTGTTATTTAGACCTTTCTTTGAGCTGAATAAACAAGTACAAGTACATGTCAACTTATTCTACTAACCGTAGCCTCTTATTCTATTAAATTTCAATTCTAATACTGAAGTGATTTTACTACGGCTTTACTAAAGGGGTGGTTCTGTGTTTTTTTTCTAGGCTTAGTTGTTTATGGGGCGCAGTATAACATGTCTTAATCAGTGCTGTGTTAAGCCTTTGCAGGGCTCCCCCCCCCCACACACACATTATACTCCTGACATAAAATGAAACCAACACAAAGTAATATCCTATAGTATTTGTGTATTTTTTAAACATGTCATGTAGGCCTACATATATTAAACAGTATTATCGAATAACGAGATTACAAAACAGAAACAACCTAACCTGCAGGCCATAAAGAACTTTTGAAAAAGAAACGAGAGCTCTCCATGTCTCCCTGTCTCCCTAAATCTTTTTCCTTGCTTTACTTTACCCGAGGCAAAAAGTCATGTGTTGACTTTGAAACAGATTAAACTTTAATTTATATGCATCTGTGGTGAAAGAACCAGGATTTTTACTTCAGTGCATGTTTATTTTAATGCGAACAACGTTCTGTCACTTTAATTCAGCGCGTTCAGCACAAAATAGGCTCGGTGCAGAAACGATCAACACGCTGCTGCAGACGCATCACTGCCGGACCGCATCCGTGTGCAGTGTGAAAGCTGTAACCCATTAACATTGGGACAGAAAAAAAAAAATATATATACGCACTGCAAACGGACTATGAGTGAAGAGTCATCCTGCCAGGGTGAAGATTTTTAGAAACTCCGGTTGCAGTGTTGCCATGTGCACAGTGAGACATTTTGGCTTGTTCCGCCAAAAATGGAACCAGCAATAAAAACAATTCCAGGCTTCTGATTGGCCAACATGGCTTTATGGTTAGGATTATATCGACACCTTTTGCTTTGGCATGCTCTTGACAGCGCTTCATAGCGTGTTTTTGTCTAGGGCAGCTTATTTTATTCAACATTATTTTATCAAAATAAAGTGTAACTGATTACTCCAGAGCCTTGTACTTGATTCTTGAGTGAGAGAGGCAAATGAGAGGCAATGTGTCGGATATACTGACTGATTATTAATATGCATCTATTCCACAGAGATGATGATGTGCTGTATGTGTCAGAAGGAGTCGCTTTCATCGGTGAGTCAACATCGTTTTGTTTTCCCTGTAGTTCAGCTAGTAGAATATGCCAAGGTCATGAGTTGAATTCTCAGGAGGGAACACAAACAAATAGATTGAATTAGCTTTTCATAAAAGTGTAAAAAGTCACTTTTGCATAAAATGTATTGTTATCAGAGGTGGACAAAGTACACAACTCTATTACTTGAGTAAAAGTAAAAGTACTTCTTGTCAAATATTTCTCTGTTACAAGTGAAAGTTGTACAAATAGATTTTTACTCGAGTAAAAGTACAGAAGTATTTGTTTTCAAAAGTACTTAAGTATAAAAGTAAATGTCCTTTTTTATGCCAATGCATTATTTTATTATTGTTGTATAAATGCACACTGTCATCATGGTTTAAGTCATTCAGTGATGCTCCATCTGATGTACTACCATACGACTAACTTAAACGAATTTAAATACTTGTATGTAAGTTATAAGTTGTATATAAGTTACTAATCTTGATTTTTTTTTAAACTGAAACATACTTTCAAAGTATGGCTATGTAGGTGCACACACTTGTGCCTAAGAACCGTCTTCTTCCATTTTGCTATGAACAGATCAGTGTTCAAAAAAAGTTGGGGAAATGTATATGACCCTATAAGAGTGATTCCTGATAGACTGTCTGAAACAACAACACCAAAAAAAACTTTTAAAGAGGGAAAAAATCATCCTTCGACTTTCAGAGCTGCTGCAGAAAAGACTTTCGACCTTGATAGAAATGTAGTGGAGTAAAAAGTACGATATTTGTCTTTCCAATGTAGTGAAGTTAAAGTAAAAGTATCCTAAAAAAAATTATACTCCAGTAAAGTACAGATACTCAAAAAGTGTACTTAAGTACAGTACTCAAGTAAATGTACTTAGTTACTGTCCACCTCTGATTATTATTCAATGAAACTGAAGGTGTACATATAGGTCAGCGTGTAAAACCATGACTGTCTTTGTGTTTCAGATCCTCAGAGTGATGGGAAAACATCAGATGACATCTCAGGATCACACACTGATTGGCTGACGTTGAATATTGGTGGGCGGCTTTTCACAACCACTAGGTATAGTCAAATGTTTTTTTTTTCCTCTACATTATTTATCTAAGGTTCGTACAACCTTTTGAGAGTGAAATTCAAGCACTTTTCAAGGGCTTTCAAGTGCTTCACACTTTTTTTCAGCACTTCAAATCTCTAAATATTATTCCATTTAAATTATATTTTTATTGTGATGACTTGTAAAGCTAAAAGGTATAGGAGAGACCAAACAAGCTCTTATATTTTAAAAAGACATTAAATTACCACTATAACCAGGCAGCAGAGGAGCACTACTTTGACTTATTAGCCACTTCCTTTCCTAATATATGGAAAAAAGTATGAAGTCACAAAGTCTCATGAAAAACAAAACTCTTTTCTTCAAATTGTGACTGAATTACACAAAAAAGCTGCTGTTATAATCACTCAAGCTGTTGGTCAGTTCAGTGTGAGACTATAGAAGAACAACGGTACATTTATTAAGAGTAGAATATTAAAATTTACCCTATAAAAAGTAATGTGGTGTGACAGGCAGCGGGGCGAGGGACCGCGAGAGCGGGCCGGTGATTAATGTTCACGAGTGCCAGCTGCGTGGCACACCGGTCTCGTCTCGCGGCCATGTGGCGGGAGCATATAAGGAGGAGCAAGGGCTGCGGAAGACGCGAGACGAGACCGGTGTGCCACGCAGCTGGCACTCGTGAACATTAATCACCGGCCCGCTCTCGCGGTCCCTCGCCCCGCTGCCTGTCACACCACAAGTAAGTTTTTGCATATTACTGTTGCTAATAAAAGTTAATTTTATATGCATATCAATTCAAGCTCAGTGCTTCACTGTTAAATTTAAAAAGCCAACATAATATCATTAGTAATTGCACTTAATAACAAAATGCAAAACAATAGTAATTTTATTACTAAATTAACTTTATGATTAATTTTCCTCCAGCACCACCAAAATAGGTGCTGGCTCCACCATCTGTAGAACTTGGCGCTAGTGCAAATGTTAGTCTATAGCCCTGAGGGGTGTCCAAACGTGAAGTTTAGCTCCATCTTGCCTCAACTGGTTCAGGTGTGTTTAATTGAGGTTGGAGCTAAACTTTGCAAGGCAGTGGCTCTCCAGGACCTGGCTCGAAACTCGGTCCTGTGGTCTGTTGCGCATAGCTGGTTTCAGTTGTTACCCAGGTAAGTTTGAGATTAGTTTGAGCAAACTCTGGTTTTTCGGGCTCAAGAAGATGGATTGGTTTTTATCAGTGTTTATCAGCATGGTAACTGGAGCAGGTTTTATTCTGGGTTAGAGATCACAAACCCAAACTGGACCAATCAGCTACAAGTAAAGACACAATAAAGCCACACCCCCTGTATCTCTCGTTCCAAATTAAAGCAGTTCATAATGAAAAAACTTTAGAAGTAAAATTGTGGTGCTAATTCTTTAAATTCTCTAAAATCTTTTAGATAATTTTTTATTATATTTATATTATATGGATTATAATCACTTTGAATTAATATAATATGTTCATATAAATACTATATTGATTGACAAGTAGCCAAATAGTAAATATAATACATGCATTCATAATTCTTTTAAACAATGTGTATTCATTTGAGATCTTAGTGAACCTATAATTATTAGACATATTTCTTTGATTCACGTCATGCATTGATGTAGTGAGATATTCTTTAAGCTGCCTTCTCAAACAGTCGCTGCAGCAGCAGCTATTCCTGCTTTGTAAACACATTTAATTTCATGATAATTTTCAAAACGATCTCTCAATCTTCAGAAGAGAAGTGAATCAAACGGACGCTGTGATTGGCTGTTTGCCGCACGTGTCACACTTTCAGGTGCACGCGCTTCAGAGTTGATCCCAAACTCTGGATTAAACCTGAGTTGACAGAGAAAGTTTATACCAAGCTTTGAGAAAAGGTTGAACTTGATCGAAACCAGGTTGGATTTATCTGGATTTGTCAACTCTAAACCTACTCTGAAACTCAGAGTTTGTTCAGCTAGCTTCATGCAACAGGCCTCTGGAGAGCCACTGCCCTGTATAGCAGTGTTTCCCAAACCTCTCCTGGGGCCTGTACCATGGTGGTAGTTTAACAAACTCAGGTTTACAGGATTAGTTTTGAGTTGACAAAACCAAACCATTGTATTAAGGCTTTGTTGGTCCCATGATGCTGATCATCAGCTTTCTCTGTTAACCCAGGCTTTGATCCTGAGTTCAGGAGTTTAGCTGTGACATCAGCAGTGAACAGCCAATCACACGCTGTGGCTGTGGAACTGAGATTGACTTCAAGCGAGACAAGCAGTGAGATTAATTTCTCTCTTCTGCTGAATATTATATGATTGAAAAATATTAAGAATTAAAAAAAAAATACACAGCAAGAAGAAAAGAGCTGTCTATGAAAGAGGAGAACTTAAAGAAAAAATAGTATACGTCAATGCAAGTAAAAGTTATGAAGTTAGTTTAGTTGATTGTTTGATTTAGAAAATTGAACATTTAAGCTCAGTAAGCTTCTTTTTTTAATACTTTTATTTATTGATTTTAAAGCTTATTTATATGACTTTATGTAGGCTATTTATATTAATTTTAACAAAGTGCCTATTAATGATTGATTAACTAAAATGATAAATGTGTAATTGATTAAGGGTATAATAATTACATAAATTATATCTAAATCATTCAAAATTATTAGTTAATAATTTATAGTAGTTAAAAGCCAGACGCTTTAGTCTTTAAAAACCATTTGCTCTGTAGTCACCTTTAATTTGGAGTAGAAACAGGGGGAATGACTTTATTGCATCAGAGGTGTGTCACAGCTGATTGGTCCAGTTTCAGTTTGAGATCTCTTATCCAGATCATAACCTGGCCCAGAGCAGGTTAGCTGTCGAGCTAAGTTACTATGGCGATGAACACAGCTAAAAGCCAAACCACTTTAATGGGACCTAAAACCCAGGATTGGCAGAAACTAAGCTTAAACAAATCTGGCTAGCCAGCTAAACCAGCTTCATGGTACAGGCCCCTGGGGACCACCAGTGCACATTTTGCATGTCTCCCTCATCTAGCACACCTGATTGATCTTATTAGCTCATTGGTAGAGAATGCAAGACTTGAATTAGGTGTGTCTAATGAGGGAGACATACAAAATGTGCAGTGGTGAAGGGTCCCCAAGACAGGTTAGGGAACCACTGCTGTAGATTTTAGCTTTGCAGGACAGTGGTCCTTGAGGAGCGGATGAACACATTATGTATAAATAATACTAAAAACAACACTAGTCCACACTGGTCTGTCCTTTAGGTGTAATTGGTGAAGTCTGATCTCTGTTTGCTCTTGTTTAAGGAGTACTCTTGTGAATAAGGAGCCTGACAGCATGCTGGCACACATGTTCAGAGAGAAGGGTAAGTTTAGTTCCTGCACACTCACAGACTGATTTAAGCATTGTTTGTTTTGCCGAATAATCAAATTGTGGATCCGTTTGTAGCACAGTTATATCAGAGTTCTTGATCTGCAGATGTATGGGGTAATAAGCAGGATGAACGAGGGGCTTACCTCATTGATCGCAGCCCAGAGTACTTTGAGCCCATCCTGAATTACCTGAGGCATGGACAGATCATTGTCAATGAAGGAATAAACTTACTCGGTGAGTGAGACCTGAATGTTAACTAAAGCATTCTCAGATGATAGTTCTCATCTAGGTTATTAGCGATACATTAGATATACTGTACATTCTGGCTTGGAGAGTAGATTATTGAAATACGTTTTAATCTTAGTAAATCCCTGTATTTCAAAGCCAGTTTTTTTTATTAAGGAACAGCAATGGAAAATAAGACATCATAAATAATTATAATTAGTCATATCCTAAGTCAGTTTTATTCTTTAGTTAGTGAATGTTTTTATGTTTTATAGGAGTACTGGAAGAAGCTCGATTCTTTGGGATAGAGCGACTGGCAGAGCAGCTTGAAGTCGCCATTAAGGTATTAGAATGAACGTTTTCCTTTTTAATAAATATACACTACCAGGGCTTGACATTAATAGCTGCCAATTGGGGTGTAACGATTCGTTTTAACAACGATACGATATCGATACGATTCAAGAACGATATTGGCTCATTTAGAATGATACGATCCGAAACGATTCATTGACTTGAAATCGATTCAGTAACTTTTTAGCCAAAAATTTAAATCAGTGTGACTGAAATAAATACGTGCAGGTGAAGTTTCCTAGATTGCTGTTGTTTCTTTTAAGGGAATCAGGTATAATAATAATAATAATAATGATAATAATAATAATAATAATAATAATAATAATAATAATAATAATAATAATAATAATAATAATAATAGATTTTATTTATAATGCACTTAATTAATTATGGATATAAAACAAGTAATCAATTAATGGCAAATGTGTTCACATTTTATTTGAATAAAGTGCTACCAACAGTTTAGGTTGAATTAACAGGAAGTTATCCTTTTCTGCTCTCATTTTCAAAAAGTACTACTACTACTAATGCTACTTCTGCTTGTTTTTCAAAATAAAAATATTACAATATTAATATCAAAAATAAAGTGCAACCAACATCTCCTGAGGTTGAATTAACAGTAGGCTTACCTGCTACTTTTGCTGCTGTTTTTCAACATAAAAATAATACAAATATAATATTAGTATAAAAAATAAAGTGCAACCAACATCTCTTCAGGTTGAATGAGCAGTGGCTGAACCGAGACAGGGGTAGCTGCAGCCTGGAGTAATGGGCGTGGTAAGAGGTTGGGGCGTGTCAGGAGGTAGAGGCGTGGTGAGAGGTTCCTCTTTGGTCAAAGGAGCTTCCTCCTGGCTACTGCGTTGGCCAATCAGCAGTAACCATAGTTTTACTATAGTATGAATCAGTGGAGGATTTTTGTTTTTTGACTTAGAACACAAGCCTTTGATGACAAATTCAACTGACGTTTTAAAAAACTTAATTGTAAAAATGACTACTGAATAAATGTTTTTTGGATAAAATGTTGTTTGTTTTGTTTACTTGTTTAATGTCACTTAAAAGTAGTTTATTTAACCGGTTTCACTTCGTTTTATATTATATGGTGAGTGTTTGATCAAACACGTATGTATGTATGCCTTTATACAGCAAAAACATTTCCATTATTATAAAAATAACATTATTTTTAGTTTGTATGTACTTTAAATTAAAGTACACAATTAGTATGACTAATAGTGTCAGGAGACATTTTTATCTTTAAAATAATAATTTGTTTTTTAATTATTTTTTTATTTTATTATTTAGTTCAAGTACAGACATTTCAAGTATAATACAAAAACGATTAATACAAAGCATTGTAAATAAAGCTCAAAATGTGTAAATCAGAGAATAACAATAACAAGTATAAAATGAACAATACACATAAATACAACAATCTAAGTTTATGAATCAAGGTAGAAAACGTTTTGTTTTGTGATCTCATGTTTAAAAAGGTTTCAAAGTATACTGTGAGATCAGTCTTATAAAAGGTAATATAGGAAGGGTTCTTTTATTTGTGCCATGCATATAAAACTTCTGCAAAATAATTTAATTACATATTTTTGTTTTTCAGAAAAATATGGGTTTTGGAAACAGCGCGAAGGTTCTAAATTCTAATTCTAGGAATTTTAGGAATATCTATTTTAAAGTCAGTCCAAAATGAAATAGAAAAAGAGCAATACAAAAATAAATGTTTAATATATTCAAGTGATGTGTTAAAAAATTAGTTTTTTAATGATTGATCCTAAAAGAGTCGCGGTGGCGATGATGTCACGTAACCCGCACCATACAGAAGGTTTCGAAGATAACATACTTTTGAATGTATTCTTAATATCATTATTGCTTTTTTACAGTGAAAGAAATGTATTTTATCTTGTATAATTATTTGTGTAATTATAGTGATTCAGTTTATGGCTCGCTTTTATGCGGATCAGGAAGCTTTTCGCGTCCTGGTCATAGACATAGACAGGTCATAGACTGTAAAAAGACCTCACGGCACGCCCCATTCCTTTCCGACCTCATGGCATGCCCATTGCTCCAGTCTGCAGTTACCTCTACTTGGCTGAACCTGCTGCTACTACAAACAGCGAGAGACTCCTTTTAGAACATCTCCGTCTTTACTAAAGTGTTTCCACAAACTGGACCGCAATGGTGGCTTGACAATTTCTCGCTCGTTGGCTTCTGCTCTATCATCCGCTGTCATGACAAATCCTTTGCACTCGCGACTGCTGGTTCGTGCGGCTGATGTCACATATAGGCAGACTGAGTAACGTTTAACGCCTTTATCATTAAAAGTGCTAAGAAAAAACATCCATATAAAGTCTGACGTGCTTAAATCAAATGCGTTATTTCCTATTATCGATACAATTGATTGATTACCTTTTAAATCGATATATGTCATCCGGAAGGCCAACTTGCCGAGCACAGATCGATCATCGATGTAGTTGGATCATAGGAATATAAATCGATACATCAATGTAGTAGATGAATCGTTACACCCCTACTGCCAATCACTGTAATGCAATCACTCCTACTAGCCACTTTGGAGGGTTGAATTTTATATATAATATATACATTTTTCAACTGCAGTCTTTTAAAAAGGCATCTGAAATAATAAACTAAGTGCAGTGTAGTGTTGTCAAAAATATTGATTATTCTAAACTGAAATATCTGAAACACTTTAATACAAATTTCCCTTAGAATAGAGACGATACCAGCGTCTTTTTTTATTTCTGTCTCATCTCTCAGACAGTGAGTAACACACACATCCTCTTCATCTCACTCACTCGCATGCGTTACAGTTTAATGGATCCGTGCGTCAGGTCTTAAAGTGTCAGCAGAATTATGAGAAAATAATAAAAATATCTATATGGCAGTTTTCCCCATAATGCTGAGTGGCTAATACCATTGGAAAACCAGTAGCCAGGAGTGGTGAGGAAAAAAGTTAATGTCAAGCCCTGGTAACAACCTTTCAAACGTTTTCCTCTTCTTCTGCTCACCAAGGCTGCATAAAAACAGTATAAGAACGGTAATATTGAGAAATATTATTGCAATTTAAAATAACTGTTTTCTATTGTAATATATTGGAACATGTATGTAACGGAGTTCTTAGCTGGGAAGGAAGGAGGTGGGAACTGGCGAACGTTCAACAAACTTTTTAATGTAAAAATAAATAAACAAAATGAAAGTAAAACCGCGGGTAGCCCCTCACGGACGACTGCCCACACACACACATAACACAACGCGGGCAGCCCCTCACGGACGACTGCCCACACACACATAACAAAACATAAACAAAACTCAACATAAAATCCAGGCCTGGTCCTCTCTCGTCTTCCGCTGCCTTTGCTCCTCCTTTTATGCTCCCGTCACTTGGCCACGAGACAAGACCGGTGTGTCTCGCAGCTCGTACTCATTACCACTCGTCACCGGTGTCATGACAAATCCTGTCCCCCTGTGAAATCGTGTCTGCAAGGACCCCCAGAGCGATTCTATTGGCTGAAAGAAATTTTAATAGGTAATCTGTTCAGAGCCTGATTACAATACACAATCGCGTTTTGATTTTTGCTGTTTAAATTGTGTTAAAATAGTCTTTAATGTCTTACAAATAATATGTTTCATATACTAGTACTATATAACTGAAGCTATAAGTGCTTATATAAGTATATAAGATATATACAATATCCCGTATATAATCTATTTATTTTGTGCACCTGTTCTGTATATTGCTGTTTTTTTTATTTTATTTTTTTATTTTTATTTACATTATAGGTACATTTCTATGTCATGATTTTGTATTGGTACTTAGTTTATCAGTCAAAATAATTCAGAACATGTTTTTGCTATCAATCAATTACATATTTCAAATAAATGTTTTGCGTGTGTATGTGTGTACTTAGTTTGCCAATGAATTAAAAGTTTATTTTTAAACAATTGCTTGTCCAGAACCATGTATAACAACTTTTAATCAGGCATTTAAAACCGCTACCAGCGAACACGATTTCACAGGGGGACAGGATTTGTCATGACACCGGCCCGCTCTCGCAGTCCCTCGCCCCGCTGCTTGCCACAATGTAATTTATTCCTTCCAATCAAAGCTGAATTTCTGCATCATTATGCCAGTCTTTGGTGTCACATGATCCTTTAGAAATCATTTTAATATGCCAGTTTGGTGCTTGTCCCTTATTATTATCAATGTTGAAAGCAGTTGCTGCTTAATATTTGTATGTATTGAATGCATCCTTGAATAAAAGTCTTTAAAAATAAATAAAACCAATCTTACTCACCCTTAGCTTTTGAGAGGTTGTGTATATGCATATATTTATGATTTTTTTCCATGACATGCAGATTTCTCATCCACCTGAAGACCACTCTCCACTCTCCCGGAAAGAATTTGTTCGTTTTCTGCTGGCTACACCAACCAAATCAGAGCTACGCTGTCAGGTAGAAGACTGTAGTTTTGTAATTGTTCAGTCAGGTGTTTTAGTCAGTCTGATTGTTGCATATTGAGGTGTTTTTTTCCCCCTCTCAGGGTCTTAATTTCAGTGGAGCGGACCTTTCTCGGCTGGACTTGCGCTATATTAATTTTAAGATGGCGAATCTGAGTCGATGCAATCTCACCTATGCAAACCTGTGCTGCTCAAACCTGGAGAGAGCGGACCTTTCCGGAGCCAACCTGGATGTGAGCTGATAATAATAATAATAATCATAATAACTGTAATTTATATAGAGCCTTTTACAAAACCCAAGGACGCTTAACAAACAGAGAAACCAGAGCTGCTATGGTTCATAGGCCTCAGTGAAGAGATGTGTTTTAAGCTGGTTTTTAAAGGTTGCTAGAGATGATGCAGAGCGGATGGAATGAGGAAGCTTATTCCTGAGTGAAGGTGCACCAACACAGAAAGCTCCACATCAAACGTCCGTAGCCTGGACTTTGGGACAGCGAGCAGGTCCTTGTCTGAGGACCGCAGGGACTGGGCTTGGTTGTAAGAATGGAGTAGATTGGTCAGATACTGTGGTGCAAGTCCATTTAGAGATTTGTACATCAGGAGGAGAAATTTATATTTAATCCTTGACATAACTTAGCCTGACAAGCCAGACCCACATCAAGATGTTTGGTCTGGAAACTCTCCATTGACAGCTCAATCCGAGGGGCGGGATAAACGGTTGTCTTTCAAACTCCCTCTGCACGCGATAGGATAGCGCTACACCAACCAGAGCAACATAAAGGTGAAGCAGAGCTCGCTGACTGATTAAACATTCACCGTATCCGGTCGGCTAAACTCCGAACACATCTTCCCTTCTTAAGAATGACTTCAGTGCCGCTCTTTGTTCTTTTCTCAGAGAAAAGCTTAAAGGGGGGGTGAAATGCTGTTTCATGCATACTGATCTTTTTACACTGTTAAAGACTTGGAATCCCATACTAAACATGGACAAAGTTTCAAAAGTTAAGGTGGACGTTTGATGGGAGTATTTCTTTGTCAAAAATACTACTTCCGGTTAGTCATAAGTTTCGGCAAGTTTTTTGCGATCATGCGTCCCCTTTGACGTTAATGGGGGCGGAATTTCCTTGTATGGGCCTTACGGACAATTCTACCGGAAGCGTGTGAGAGAGAGAGAGAGAGAGGGAGAGAGAGAGAGGGAGAGAGCGAAAGCAACAGGCTATGCCCATCAAAGCGCTCGTAGGCTGCGCTGCACAGGTAATGTGCACAATTAACAATGACATCAAAAAGTGCGTTTTTGGTTGCCAGACCAAGACAGTCCTGCACAGATTCCCCCAAAACCCCGCGGTAAGGCAACAGTGGATGTAGTTTGCTTTTCCGGATCAGCAACTGAGTTGCGCGAATGTTTATATCTGTTCGCTGCATTTCGGTGCCGACTGTTTCATAAACAAGGCCCAGTTCGACGCCGGATTTTCCAATCGCCTAATGCTGAAGGATGGAGCAGTCCCAACGTTAGAACCGCGGGCGGTGAGTTAGACTGCTTCAAATGTCTGTGTCTATGCTCATCAAGTAGCCCAAACATGATCACGTATAGTTACTATATATATTACTATATATAGAAATTGATCAATGGAGCATGCGATGTGTAGTGCGTGTACATTTGTTTAGCTGGCCACTATATGTGTAACTTTATGTTTGTGTATTGTAAAAGCACTCAACAATACACAAAGAGGGGGGAAATATGTTGAACTAAATAAGCACGCTTCTTCATTCAAATGTGCTACTATTCCATGTCTTTCTATGTAAACACTAACTTAACCTGTCTACACAAACCACGCGTAAACACACAAACACACGTGCACAACTGCACTTCCCACATGTACACCTTCAAAGACAAAAATACGACGATATAATTCAAGTATAAATATGTAAATAACACAAGCCGCTAAGCATATTATATAGTTAGTGTATATCGTACCACATAGAGACGTCCTGCTCTAGTCGTTTTTGCTGCTGCTCCTGTTCAACTGCAGCCTCTGGGTCTGATTCCGGATCATAGATGTATGGCTGTATCTGATTAAAAGCCATATTTTTATTTTGAATAAAGTTTTTTCCCGCTGTTAGGGATGACAGCTTTACGACGCACTCGACTCAACTCAACACAATAGCAGCGCGCTGCTGCACACGTCATTATTTAGCTCCACTCACACGACACGCCCCCACCCGCTCAGCTTTTTTCGGAAAGACTCGGAACAGCGCATCTTTCTTATATAATTATAAAAAAAATAAAGACTTTTCGGAGATATGCAGGATGCAATGCTACTCTATAGGTACTCAAGATTGACATGACACTGACTGAAACTGAGTGTTTCACCCCCCCTTTAACTCAAGTCTTCCAGAGTCGCGGTCAGAGCTGATTCGAAAGACCGCCGTTCGCCAGTTTCTGTGTTTACTAGAAGCACGCAAACGCAACTCGGCCGTCGTCATTATGGCCCCGCCCGCCGACTCTATACACAATGTGATTGGGCTGTCCAGATTCTGAGGAATACAGCTCAGATGGGTATTGAGAGTGCCTAGATGACACTTGCGGGCAAATTAAATTTGCTGCTGCTAGGGTGCGTCTAGATTTCTAGGCTAGATATAACTGGCAGCCAATGAAGTTTTTGGAGGATTGGAGTAATATGAGATCCAAGTTTTGTGTGAGTAAGCATCCTAGCCGGAGAGTTCTGTACATACTGTAGTCTGTCAGTAGCTTTGTTAGGCAGACCAAAAGTCGGGACGTGATGAAGGAGTGGATTAGGGTCTCGGCTACAGAGTCAGAGAGGCAGTGCCGGAGTCTAGAGATGTTCTTGAGATGGTAAAATGCCGTTTAAGTAATGTGTTTAATGTGTTGCTGGAAGGATAGAGTGGAATCCATGATGACGCCTAGGTTGCGTACTTGAGGAGATGGTGATATTGAACAGCCATCCACATCAAGTCTGAAGTCATCTACTTTCTTAAGAAGGGACTGTGGAGCAAACACTAAGGCCCCATTTACACTGCATGGTTCAAGTGACCCAATTCCGATTTTTTTTCCTCTCATGTGGCTTGGATCAGATATGACATGTGAACGTGTGAGCAGTAAAAAAACGGATGAATTCCAATATCCTCAGATCGGATTCAGGCCTCACTCATGTGGTAATAAATCCGATGTGATTCGGATGCATGCATTAGCGTCTGCCATGTAAGCGGACAGATTGGATATTCCCCAGTAAATGCGAGTCATACGTCATTGAAAAAAGGACGGAGGCGAATGACGTCAACTCAGGTAAACACAAACTGCGATCCAGTGTTGCCAAGTCTGCGGTTTTCATGCGGCATTGGGCTACTTTAACACAGTTTTGAGTTGCAATTGGACGGGTTTTGTGAAAACCTGGCAACCCTGTCAAGGGCTCTCCTCTTTTTCTCCACCTTAAGAGAGAAATGTTTTGCCGACTTTAAAGATGTGTGGAACAGTGCAGACAGCAAAACATTTCATTTTCAAATCATTTTGTCTGTGTGCATTGCATATCGCGCTGTTTTACTTCCTTTCACCGGTTAAGAACGTCTAGGGCTGTTTTGCCAGTGTACAGTGTAAATGCAAATATCGGATACGGGTCGCTTTTGAAAAGATGATGTAAGCGGGTCGTCAAAAAAATATCGGATATAGTCACCAAATTGGAATTGTGCATCAAGACCTGCAGTGTAAATGCAGCCTAAGAGTTCTGTTTTGTCTTTATTGAGTTTAAGAAGGTTACTGTCCAGCCAGAGCTTTATGTCCCTCAGGCAGTTGATGAGTGGCAGTGTTGGAAGAGGAGTGGAAGGCTTAGTACTGATGTAGAGCTAGGTATCGTCAGCATAGCAATGGAAATGTAAACCATGTTTACGGAAGATCACCCCAAGAGGCAACAAATAGATATTAAACAATAGAGGGCCAAGTACAAAGTGATCATCCCTTGCTTTTGTTTGGTTTTAATCCTCTTGACTGATAATATAAAGTCTTGATTATCAATTTCTAAAAAAATCATGTGCTCCAGGGTGCTAATCTTCAGGGCGTGAAGATGCTGTGCTCCAACGCAGAGGGAGCGTCCCTTAAAGGATGTAACTTTGAGGATCCCTCTGGGCTCAAGGCAAATCTAGAGGGTAAAACTCCTGCTCACAGAATTAATCATAGATCATCATTGCTAATGAATATTATACCACATCAATGTTGCTTTGTCATTTACTCTCTGTGCGCTAAAGGGGCTAATCTGAAAGGAGTTGACATGGAGGGCAGTCAGATGACTGGTATTAATCTGCGTGTGGCTACGCTGAAGAATGCTAAACTGAAGAACTGTAACCTGCGAGGTGCTACATTAGCCGGCACAGATCTTGAGGTGAGACTACAGTATCTACGTTTGCATGGACAACTTTTTTGAATGATTTCATTCCGACTGATGAATCCGAACATAGTGTTTACATGAACGTTAAATAACGGGATCGGGTTAATGTGTGTGTTTATATGTCACAATCTACAAATCTGAGTTGATCGTTTGACATACACACACACTGCACTAATAATATACAGTTTCTCGCTGTTGTCACATACTAACATTCTCCTTTTTTATTATTTTAAAAAGCAGACTTGGGGTCAGATTTACTAAACAGGTCAAATTAGCGTGAGAGCACAATCCTATAAAACCTATATGCCTTGTTTTGAGGCGTGGGAATGGATTTTTTCTGCTTGACAAAAATAAAAAGCATGGCATGACAGTTCATGTGCTTGTCGTCTCCTAATTAGGACCCGAAATCAAAGAAAAGAAGCAATTTAGGAGAATAGTATTCGCAAACAGTAGGAAAATTTTTGTACTCATTACTGGCATGTCATAAAATTATATTCCGATGTAACCCCTTAAAGGGCTACTTCAGCGCTGGGAAGATGAATCTTTATTTTAACTTGGTCATCAATGTAGTAGAAATGTGAAATTATTTTTGAATTTGGTGCTGTCTTGACTGAAAAAAGACAGAAAATTAAATTTTGTCTCATGGGGATAAAAGACAACAATTCCCAGAATGCTTCGCTACCGCTACTAGATTACTAGATCGCTTTCCCACCGCGCTTATCTTCATAAAATCAGTTCAGTTAGAGAACAGACACTACAATTAAAAACTGAACGTGTCTGTTCAATATAATGTGATTTAGCTGCTGAGGAAGTGTCACGGCACAACCGCTGCAGGAGTCAGATTACATTCACCGTGATTAATGAGCTCTCGTGCTAAGGTAAACGCATCCGTGCTCGCAGCAGTCGTTCACAGCGGTGTTCAGTCTGGAGCGTTTTTAGTTCATGCCTTTGGACGCTTAACTTTCATAGGAATTAATTTGAGAAGTTGAAACACTTACATTGCTCCGCACCGCACCATTTACATAAATGCCTGCAGCTGCCCGAGCTGAGTGCTGTGAGTGCGATCCCACTCCCCATGGACAGGTTGAAAACATGCAGAAATAGCTCCCTCTACTGGCTGTAGTCTTTAGCCTTTGGCCAACAATTCCTTTTTTCCCCCAGATTTTTTTCCAGAAATAAAATGCATAAATCTCTAATCTTAGGGAGATATGAGGGGGTCCATTAAAAATGATTAATCATCATTTTTAAATCAGAAATAATTTGAAAGTTTAACAACTCAAAATTCATCCTGTGAAAACCGCTTGTAAATTGGACGGTGCATAACCATGGAAACGGTACTTTAAAGGGTTAATTCACCCAAAAATTAAAATTCTGTCATTAATGACTTACCCTAATGTCGTTGGACACCCGTCAGACCTCCGTTCATCTTCTCACATGGATGAAGATATTAGTGTTGAAATCTGATGGCTCAGAAAGGCCTTCATTGACACCAATGTCATTTCCTCTCTCAAGACCCATAAAGGCACTAAAGACGTCGTTACAAAGCCCATCTCACTACAGCGGCTCTACAATTGTTTTATGAAGCGACGAGAATAGTTTTTGTGCACCCTTTTTTTTAGTACAGTACATTTGATTTGATCACAGTAAATTTAAACTTCTATAACTTGTTCATACTTATTTTTTTGGGGGATTTTTAATCAGCTGATGGTCTTTAAAACAAGCATTTGCACGTCTATTCTTAGAAAGGGGGGATATTATGACTGTTAAAGGGGTCAAAGCTTGTGACAAACAAATATGCACATCAACCCTATCACTTTATTTAGTGTTCATGTAAACACAACTAGTGTTGATTGAAGGTGTAATTTTGGGGCGTCTAGTAGCTAAACTGGGGTGCTTTTCCTATTCAATGTTAAACTCACTGCTTATCATAGTATGTTGCATCGTTGAAGAAGTCAACTTGCTAGTCATGACTGTTTCCTGCAACTATATTGTCGCAAATCTGTGTTTCAACCATGCGGGTTACGCAGGTGTTTGAGAAATAACTGCTTTGAGATCAAATTCAAGCTAGATTTTTGATATAAATTATGGACATGGCATCTGAGGACTAGTTCTTCTTTTTCTCAGTTATTTTGCTTTAGTTCCAGATTCAATCATAGGCTCATTTTTACGTACTACTGCACGTCCGCACATGCGCACTCTTGAAAAATGTAAAAGACATAAATTACATATGTTTTCGAAATAAAAGATATAGATTGTACTAAATGTCAGCTTGCTTATTTTGCTTACGGTAAGTATTTATTAAGTCCACGTCATGCAAACAAGAAAAAAGAGAGCTGTCGTTGCAACCACACAAGTTTGCGACGCTGTTTGCGAACATTTGGTAGAACTTTTGGTTGAACTATGCTGATAACGACGGAACTTGCAACCATGCTTTTGGGAAATGCACCCCTTGTCTAGCGTCTAGCTAAAATAATGACACCATTATAGCACTAGAAAAAAACTGAAAAAACTATTTTCTCTAATGTGTGTGTGTGTGTGTGTGTGTGTGTGTGTGTGTGTGTGTGTGTGTGTGTGTGTGTGTGTGTGTGTGTGTGTGTGTGTGTGTGTGTGTGTGTGTGTGTGTGTGTGTGTGTGTGTGTGTGTGTGTGTGTGCAGAACTGCGATCTCTCAGGCTGTGATCTACAGGAAGCGAATCTGCGTGGTTCAAATGTGAAAGGAGCCATCTTTGAGGAGATGCTGACTCCACTGCACATGTCCCAAAGTGTGAGATAACCAATTAGATCAGTCCGTGCCCGGCAACTTCACCAGCCAGCTATTCATAGCACTCCCTTACCCCAACCCCCTTCTCGGTTCCCGCTCCCGTGGAACCGTATGCAATACTAGCACTTGGCTCGCCCACCCCTACTCTTTGAGCTTTACTCTCATGCACTAGTGCACATCCAGGGTCTGTAGTCACGGCCAACATAGAGAAAGCCTAATGTAGAGATTCCAAATATTTAAAAAGGTCGTTCATCAAACCAAACTCTTTTTGGTTTTGTTTTTATTTATGCTTTGTGTTGAACTATTGTTCGAGTTTACCGAATGTATAAGTTTCATGATGTGTTTCGTCTCATCATCGACATTTCAATCAATCAGTACAACCAAATATATCTCTGTCAGTGAATTGTAGGCGAATTATAGGAGGCTTATTGTTTCACAGCTTACCGCAGGCAAAACTAGCTCATAATAGTAGCCTGTTGTATATTAAATATGGAATAATATACCCGAAAACATCTCATATAACTGACAGTTCTGGTGTCAAATATGCAACATAAACATCCAGCTCTAACTGTACATATTCTGTTTTCACATTTACATATTTGCATACATACTTATTTTGCCATTTGTTGATCTACCTCCCATACAACTCATAGTCACTTTTAGTTTTTGAATCCATGCAAAGACTTCAACCAAATGCAAACCACATTTTGCTGCGTTCTTGCAAAACCTATTTAATTTTTGATAACTGTGTAATAACACTTAGCCATTGGTTAATATGCACAATAATTAACCAATGGTGCCAATATGCTGGTTTTTCATATCACCTTATAATGTGTGTAAATGTTATGCTTTTCGCTTTTTCAGAGTTCTTATTGTCCCCATTTTTTTTATTTATTTGATTTTAAATGAAGTGAAATGTTGAAGTGACCAACCCACACCAAAAATATTCATGTGATGTGTGTCAGGTCGTTATCAAATCCCGTGCTTCCTTATGTAATGTTTACCATGATACACACTTTACGATGATGTTTCATTAGTTAACTGCTTTAGTTAACATTAACTAGGAATGAACTGCCCTTCTACAGCATTTATGAATCTTAGTTAATGTTAATTTTGACATTTACTATTATCAAACATTATCCATTATTAAAATCAATGTGTTAACATTAGTTAATGCGCTTTGAACTAACATGATAGTATTTTAATTAACTAACATTTACAAAGATTAATAATACTGTAACAAATATATTGCTCATCGTTAGTTCATAATAACGACATTAACCAATGTTAACAAATTAAACATTATTGTAAAGTGTTCCCTATATAACATTTGTTCATCAATACTGTCCCACTTTTTGTTAACATTTGAGCATTTTGATCACATGAAGCGCTAAATTAGAACTTGTGCATTCACGTCCAACCATCGTGTAATAAGACGCATTTATAAAATGCAGATTTGGTCTTAGTGCTGCTCAACTATTCTTGGATAATTTGCTGCATGGTTAAAAAATGAAAACATAACCATCTCGGTCAGAGATTTCTGATATTTCAGAGTTTTCTGTTATAAAACATGCTGTTGTTTTTCATTTTCAAATGTTATTGTTGGTACTCTGTCAATCCTGTTAAAATGAAGGCAATCAAAATAGACTTTTGCACTTTAAGTGTGATTCTCTATGTATATCAGACCCTTGTGGTAAGGGTGCAAGCTATTTATTTATGTATCAGGCTGTATTTATGTAAGCGGTGGAGGGGAGGATCTACCGGTTCTCTCTTTAACGAACTCTGTTGCACTCTATTACGGAAGTGTGTTTCCATAAATAGACTGTTATAATCAAAGTCATGGTGTCTGTCTTTATTTGTGTGTTTGTGTGCATTTTCTCAATTGCTAAAACACTTTTTCTGAAACCTTGCTCCATTTTCCTAGCCTGACATGGTCATACTCAATTCTAGTCAGAAGCTGAAACTGAATCCATATGGAACATAATTCCCAAGTATATTTTCTCTAAAGTCGGTGGTCTCCCCTTTCTGTTAGTATGCAATTATAATATCTCTAAATTGCCCATCAAACTATCAAATTTCCATAAGCAGGCACTTTTAGCTTGGCACTTAATCTACAAACATAATTTTAGTCCCCACAGGTATTTTATTTGGAATAACCATGACATCAGATTTAAAAATAAAACACTTTTTTTCCCTAATTGGTTTAATAATAATATTGTTTTGGTTTCTCAACTTGTAAACTCAAATGGTCATTTGTTTTCTTATTCTGAATTCCTAACTAAATATAGTATTCCTGTTACCCCATGAGATTTTGCTATAGTGATGGATGCCATCCCCAGTGGAGCTATTGCTCTTTTAAAAAATTCTGTTGATGCTTTACCACCCTCTACATATTGGGTACATCCTTGTGAGACTGTGATTGGGAAAATTTGCTTTCTGTTTCATAACTCTGACAAGAGTCTTAAAGACAAGTATTTTCTTATAAATCTATTTATTTTTCTAGCTAAGTTTTTTATACACAAGTGCAAATTTTTGTCTGTTAAACCTCTCTTTATTATTTTTTGTAAAGATCTGAAATGTTATTTAGATACTCTCTTTTTCTCCAGCAATGTCAAAGCTTTAAAGTCCTCTACGCTGTGCAAGAAGTATAATATTTATACATTTTTATAATGTAAAAAAAGGGCATTAGCATCTTTTCTCTGTCTCACTCTCTTGAACCTAATTTACTTTAAATTTCATGTCACCCCTGGCTCAATGTTGATCTCTTAGTTTTGTTTTTTTATTATTATTATTATTTATTTGTTTTCTTTTGTTGTATTCCTTTTACTACCTTGCTCTACTGTCTATGTGTATGTGTCTGTATGTATGGTTTTTTTTGTTTTTTAAATATATATTTTTTGTTATATTCTTTTTGAACTGTAACTATTTGCTTTTATATTTGTTCAATAAAAAAAAAAAAAAAAAAAAGAGTCTGAAACTGCTCCATTGGGCTGTGATTATGGGGGCATTTCAACCGAACCAGGAAAGACCTCAATTGGATAGACCTACAATCAATCAGAGCAACGAAGCGACGCATTATGCTAGTTGTCAAATGTCAACAGAGTTCAACTGCACTGTGTTGCCAAGTCCGCGTTTTTTTTTTTCTATGTCCGCGGGTTGAAGCGACTATTATGTGATACCCAGGAGTGCGAATTTTAGCAGGCAACCTTGCCAAAATAACACACATTTCACCCCCCAAACGCCATTTTTTCCCGGAGAACCCCCGAGAAGCTATTGTTTAGGGCTAGTAGTTGGCGGGTTTTGTTGAAAAAAAATGGCAACCCTGTCTGCACACGCGCTGGAATACACGATCTTTGCCGGTGTTGTAAAAAAATTAAATAATTGAATGATATATAGAGTACTTATCCAACATGATCATAATTTCTGAGAGAAATTGTGAAGGTGAATGCAGATACAAACAATCTCTCCGTTTAGGATTCGAGTAAATATAACCCAAGCCCCTTTGCTGACGTGATGATTACATTACTGTTGATCATCTGTCCGTCATCGTCTAAATCCCGCCTTGATGATTTCATTGGTCCGAACAGTTTCTGTTCGGGGATAATTACTCCTCTATGGATCGAGGCCAGACCGAACCGGCCGACTGAAAAATGTTGTGGGCGGGGCTAAGTTAGGCTACCATTTTCCAACATTAAACCCAAAACCTCATCTTCAAGCACTATTTACAAAACCTCGGGACTCCTCTGACTAAATGAAACTTTTGCCTCAAAACAGTTTAACCTGTGTTCAAAAACAAACGAGATCAAATAATATACGGTAGGCTACTCTATCAAGCAGTCAGTAAATGATACACTGAAAAATAAAAACACATTGTTCAAAACATAGTTCTCAGGAAGAAGTGCATTTTTAATCTCAAAACAAATTTAATATTTTGCCGTCATTGTCTTTTGATGAGCGAAAACATGTTCTATCATAGTAGCTCAAAATTAATCAGAAATCACAAAAAATACATTTTGTTCTTCCTCCTCGTCGCCCACCTCGCATACGCACTCGTCCTCTTCCTCTTCCTCTCACATTGTTTCATCAATTCATTCTCAGAATTTCTTCTTCCACCTCTCTGAACTGGCTTATATTGGTTGTCTCATAATTTGAAACAGGTTAAATCAGTTTTGAGTGGTTGTGTTCAATCAATGACTTTTGCTCTTTATTTGTATTTAATTGTTGCCACTCGAGTTTACCAGTATGGATGACGTGTGGAGTGCAGAATGAGTTTTGAGAATGAAAATGTGTTCAGAATGTTGCTGTAACGTCTAAGTGAGATTTGCAAAGTGTGTTTTACCATGTGAAATGGCTTAAGGTGTTGACAACAGACTGTACAATTAGCTAAACGAGTTCAGGCAACTGAGAATTTTTTTCAGCCAATGGGTTTTAGTGTTTTAGCAATTGAGAAAAACTCTAACATTGAAAGGTTTGTTTCACCTGGTTTTTTATTGTTTTTTTTTTTTAATTCAAAGAACAATAACATATAATGTATCAAAAAAAAAGATAACAATTAACAATAAATCAAACTAGTAAATATGAAAATTCAGAGCAAAAAGCAGAAAATGACAACATCTAAAATGTTGACTGTTCCAAAATGGCGGCCGCGGCGACGTGCCTGGAGCGGTCGAATGAGCCATCTAAGTGTTGGCTCATGCAGAGGACTTTTATTTTGAAATATCGCCAGTATGTTGTTGAAATTGCACACATCTCCACTAGCTCCACTGCTCATGCATTTTCTAAGTCGTGTGCAGGTAATGAAAGTTTTATACGCCTTTTAAATGTGTTCATTGCTGGTTGTTCAGAATTGTAACATGTTTAATTTACTTGAACACAAGTGTAAATTGTTCTTCAAATTTTAACGTGACAGTTTTTATTTCATCAGGCAGTTAAATATGAGCAAGAGCTGAACTGATTTGGCCAATAATTATTATTATAAACAATGTGAGGTTTTTCTCTGATCGTGTTTATACAAAATATAACCACGTTATTATTATTTTACACACACTTAGTTAAAATCACACACACACACACGTCAAAAATCTGTGTATGTGCTGCTTTATATGGCATTTAGAATGGATTCCCATGGAAGTCAATGCACCTGTAGTGCCCATCGCTCAACACCAAGCGTCCATCAAACTCTGGAGGAGATGGACTTTGAGAGAGGTGCATCACCTGCTCATGTTTATATACATTATCATATCACATCATGCTGGTACATCCAAAACATGTGAATTGCTTGTTTGTAGGTATTTGGTCAGCTGCAATGGATGGAGATGTGGAGAGAGTCAGTGCGCTTATTAAAAAAGGGATTGATCCAAATATGAGGGACCAGGCAAACTACACTGCGTTGGTTTGTTCATGTTATAATGTACCACTAATGCAAACAATCATTTTGATAATTTGATAATGCCTAACCAAGATCTTGTTTTTCTTTGGGGCAGCACTATGCCAGTCGAGCAGGTCATCTGTCGGTGTGTGAGTCGCTCCTGGACTGTGGGGCTTGTGTGAACGCCCAGACTCGTGGTGGGGCGACCCCCCTTCATAGGGCGGCTTACTGCGGCCAGCACAGTGTGCTCAAGCTACTGTTAGACCGTGGAGCCGATCCATGTCTGACTGATGATGATGGATCAACACCACTTCATAAGGTACTACTGCTCAGTACCAAGGCCATAACCATGTTTTGAACATTAGGGGGGACCTTTTTTTATATAAAGCATAAAGAAACAGAACAGTGAACGAAATTCTACGTCTAATTCTAGTTGGGTCACATGGGCGTCGGAAGCAAATAAAATGTGGGAGGTCTTCTCTCAGATTTTTTTTTTTACTGGAGTAACGTTAGATGCCATTTACATTAAATACCAATCAATCAATCATTTGATTGGTATAATCAAATATACCGCCGTTTGCTAAACGATTGATTGGGACAGACAAAATGATGAAAATCTCTTGAGTTATTTACTGCTGCAATAGTGTAGGAGTTACAATGGCACATTGTACATACAACACATGGTATCAAGTTGACGCAAATCGATCTGATGTCCATATCCCCTTTTTGCAGAACTCGCTCTTCTCCCTTTTCCCATCACATATCAGATCGGAAAGGCAATAAAAATTGAGAAAATATTAGAAAAGTGGAAATAAAGCGTCTACCGTGTTTAATTATACGTGTCTATTGGTTAGGGGTTGGTAAACAGACATGTGCTGGATTAGAGACGATAAAAGTGAGTGGGTCCAATATCATTGGTCATAAAATGTGGTCGTGAAAAAAACCCCAATTTGGCCAAAAAACTATTTGGCCATTGGGGAGACTTATCCCCCTCAATGTCTATGGTGGTTATGTCCCTGGTCAGTACTACTGGTCAGCATTGCTATATTGATAAATTGATCTCGGTTAATTTCACTTAAAGGGATAGTTCACACAAAAATAGAAATTTGATGTTTATCTGCTTACCCCTATGGCATCCAAGATGTGTGTTTCTTTCTTCAGTAGAACACAAATTAAGATTTTTAACTCCAACTGTTGCTCGTATAATGCATGTCAATGGGATGTATTTCTATGAGAAATTGACAGAACTTTTTTTTTTTTTTTTGGTGAAATACAACGTTAATGCTGATGAACATAAGGCTGTGAGGGACAGACTTTTCAGAGTTTTGTGTACTTTTTTTCCCGGAAAGACATTTCATCAGCTGAACAATCAATGAAAACGCACAGTAATTCTATCCCTCATAGCCTAATTTTCATTCCTGTCAAAAATGGAATGTGCAGCTGCCCTGATGAAGGTCTATACTTTGTTGGGGTTGTGTTTGTATGTTCACACAGGCTGCTGAACAGAGGCATTTCACGGTTTGTGAGCTGTTGGTGAACCGCTTCCCAGCCTTGCGAGTTGTGAAGAATAAAAGATCACTCATACCTTTCGATCTCTGTCCAGAGGAGGACAGAGTTTGGGAGTTCCTGAGACCACCACAATGACCCAATCTAACTTAATGTTCGTAATGCATTCTCATTAAGGATTATGTAAGCAATTTTCAAAACCTGTGCCTTGTAAATCAGTTTGTCTTATGGTTGAAAACAGGCATAGTCGGTAAAATTGGTCTTGATGGTCACACAAGCCTTTCCTCATGTCCTGAGAGCCTACAAGAGTCATATCACTGCCACTAAATGTGACCAGATCAACAAAGAGACTTGAATCTGTGGAACATTTAGCTGCATGTCAAGCTACATGTTTCCTCCAGTAGATGGTGATAGAGTTCTGTTAATGCTCACTGAATAAGGAAATTCAGGATTGATTCTTCTGAAGAGCTTAATAAATGGCAGTTTCTAACACCACATAAGTATTGTTCTTATATATATTCTTCATTATATATGAAGATGATAAACTGCTTTAAAATGTTTTCTTTGCTCACAGTTACAGTACAGATCAGTGCTGAGCAAAAGGGTGATCCTGTGCAAAGCAAACCATGTTTTATGTGGTTATGTTGCATCAAATGACAGCATGTGCCTGTGTTGTACTTGCACGTTTCCAACACATCTGGAAAACTACAGTACTAGGGTTTCTGAAATCAACTGTCTGGACTTCTCTGATATGGTGTAAATCTGATTCAGAGACAGGTCATTCATCCTGACATTTATTTATATTGTCTTCTGTAATATAAAACATGCTTTTTACGTATTAAAATAAAACTTGTAGCTGTAGTTTTTGACTAATAATTTTGTCAGATAAATACATTAACCAAGTTAATTGTGTTCTTCTTTCAAATGTATAATATTTTAAAAAGAAAAAATATTTTTCTCATATTTTGATGGTTTGATTGAATTTGTAGGGTCCTAAGATTCCTACATGGATGTCAAGAATGTACTGAATTTAGTTTTTTAGGTTTTTTTTTTGTTTGTTTGTTTGTTCCTAAACAGTTTCAATTCACTTGAATGCTTGGCAAGGTTTAAAATGAATGCAGATGAAACACTTTTGATGATAAACATAAATCCAAATTCTCAGACTCCACTGGTTTATCGTTTCTGGCATTGTGAAAAGGAAGTGTGCTTCATTGTGCTGAATGTGTACTGGTAATGTACTTAACATCTTAAAGTATATTTTAAGTAGGTCCCAGATCACATAATTCTCACAACTTTTGGAGTTTTTGTCTACTGCAAGTATTTTTTTCTTTTGCTTCTTTGTGTACAGTTGTGATCATGTATGATGTGCACACAGGCTGCTGAACGGGATACTTTAATAAGTAGTAAAAGAAATCTGTACTCACAGAAGTTTTGTGTGTGTGTGTTTGTGTGTGTGTGTGTGTGTGTGTGTGTGTGTGTGTGTGTGTGTGTGTGTGTGTGTGTGTGTTATGTATATGTTATATACTTTACCAGTCAAAGGTCAGGACACTATTTCCCATTTTCTTTTATTGGAAAGTGTGTCCAAACATTTGACTGGTAGTGTATACAAACATATATATATATTTTTATTTTGCTCTTGATTAGTCTAACTTAAATAAAATAGAAGTAGACACTTAGCTGCCTATTACAGTTTTTTACATTTGCAATACTTTAAAAAAAATTCCTAAACTCCTTAACTCAGTTAGCACAACATCTGTCTGTGTAGGCTATACAATTTACAAATTTATTGTTGCTTTGACACAGAATGCATATTGTTAACACAGATTTAAAATGCTTAAACTTCTTTTACACACAAGCTTAAACAAGACCAAAACGGTGTATTTTTACTGCCAAATTTACCAATGCTTTAACACTGTATGTCAGAACTGACAATGCACTGTTCTAAACCTAACCTTATAGGCTAAAGTCAAAGTGAACTCTATTTTATTCTATTGTTACTGAGAAACAGCTGATTAAAGTTATGCAAATATATAAATATATTGGGTGGCAGTGACTCAGTGGTTCATGTAGGTTGTCTACAAACCAGAAGGTTGGTGGTTCAATCCCCGGTTCCACCTGACCAAGTGTCGAAGTGTCCATGAGCAAGACACCAAACCCCAGCTGCTCCCGACGAGCTGGATGGCGCCCTACATGGCTGACATCGCCGTCGGTGTGTGAATGGGTGAATGTGAGGCAAAAATGTAAAAAGCGCTATATAAATGCAGTCCAGTCCATATATAAATCAACGCTGATCCCCATATAGGAATCCTTATTCTTTCAATCCCATGACCAGATGGTATACAGTAAATGAGTGCCTCTTTTGCCTAATCTTGTGTGAAAAAGTAACAATATAGAGCAACACAAAGAAAGTAAGAAAATACCTGCATGAGGGAGAGGAAGATGAGTACCAGGACAAGGGAGAGGATTGGGACATTGGAGGGGAAGAGGAAGATGGGTACCAGGACTAGGGAAAGGAAGAGGAAGATAGGTACCAGGACATAGGAGGGGAAGAGGAAGATGACTACAGGAAAAGGGAGAGGAAGATGAGTACCAGGACAAGGGAGAGGAAGAGGAAGATGAGTACCAGGACAAGGGAGAGGAAGATGAGTACCAGGACAAGGAAGAGGAAGATGAGTACCAGGAAGAGGAAGATGCGTACCAGGACAAGGAAGAGGAAGATTAGTACCAAGACATGGGAGGGGAAGAGGAAGATGAGTACCAGGACAAGGGAGAAGAAGAGGAAGATGAGTACCAGGACAAGGAAGAGGAAGATGAGTACCAGGACAAGGGAGAAGAAGAGGAAGATGAGTACCAGGACAAGGAAGAGAAAGATGGGTACCAGGACAAGGAAGAGGAAGATGTGTACCAGGAAAAGGAAGAGGAAGATTAGTACCAAGACATGGGAGGGGAAGAGGAAGATGAGTACCAGGACAAGGGAGAGGAAGATGAGTACCAGGACAAGGGAGAGGAAGAGAAAGACGAGTACCAGGACAAGGAAGAGGAAGATGAATACCAGGACAAGGTAGAGGAAGAGGAAGAGGAAGATGAGTACCAGGACATGGAAGTAGAAGAGGAAGATGAGTACAGGACAAGGGAGGGGAAGAGGAAGATGAGTACCAGGACAAGGGAGAGGAAGAGGAAGATGAGTACCAGGACAAGGGAGGGGAAGAGGAAGATGAGTACCAGGACAAGGGAGAGGAAGATGAGTACCAAGACAAGGGAGAGGAAGAGGAAGATGAGTACCAGGACAAGGGAGAGGAAGAGGAAGATGAGTACCAGGACAAGGGAGAGGAAGAGGAAGATGAGTACCAGGACAAGGGAGAGGGAGAGGAAGATGAGTACCAGGACAAGGGAGAGGAAGAGGAAGATGAGTACCAGGACAAGGGAAAGGAAGAGGAAGATGAGTACCAGGACAAGGGAGAGGAAGAGGAAGATGAGTACCAGGACAAGGGAAAGGAAGAGGAAGATGAGTACCAGGACAAGGGAGAGGAAGATGAGTACCAGGACAAGGGAGGGGAAGAGGAAGAGGAAGATGAGTACCAGGACAAGGGAGAGGAAGAGGAAGATGAGTACCAGGACATGGGAGAGGAAGATGAGTACCAGGACAAGGGAGGGGAAGAGGAAGATGAGTACCAGGACAAGGGAGAGGAAGATGAAGATGAGTACCAGGACAAGGGAGGGGAAGAGGAAGATGAGTACCAGGACAAGGGAGAGGAAGAGGAAGATGAGTACCAGGACAAGGGAAGGGAAGAGGAAGATGAGTACCAGGACAAGGGGGAGGAAGATGAGTACCAGGACAAGGGAGAGGAAGATGAGTACCAGGACAAGGGAGGGGAAGATGAGTACCAGGACAAGGGAGAGGAAGAGAAAGATGAGTACCAGGACAAGGGAGAGGAAGAGGAAGATGAATACCAGGACAAGGGAGAGGAAGAGGAAGATGAGTACCAGGACAAGGAAGAGGAAGATTAGTACCAGGACATGGAAGTAGAAGAGGAAGATGAGTACCAGGACAAGGGAGGGGAAGAGGAAGATGAGTACCAGGACAAGGAAGAGGAAGATTAGTACCAGGACATGGGAGAGGGAGAGGAAGATGAGTACCAAGACAAGGGAGAGGAAGAGGAAGATGAGTACCAGGACAAGGGAAAGAAAGAGGAAGATGAGTACCAGGACAAGGGAGAGGAAGAGGAAGATGAGTACCAGGACAAGGAAGAGGAAGATTAGTACCAGGACAAGGGAGAGGAAGAAGAAGATGAGTACCAGGACAAGGGAAAGGAAGAGGAAGATGAGTACCAGGACAAGGGAGAGGAAGAGGCAGATGAGTACCAGGACAAGGGAGGGGAAGAGGAAGATGAGTACCAGGACAAGGGAGGGGAAGAGGAAGATGAGTACCAGGACAAGGGAGAGGAAGAGGAAGATGAGTACCAGGACAAGGGAGGAGAAGAGGAAGATGAGTACCAGGACAAGGAAGAGGAAGATGAGTACCAGGACAAGGGAGGGGAAGATGAGTACCAGGACAAGGGAGCGGAAGATGAGTACCAGGACAAGGGAGAGGAAGATGAGTACCAGGACAAGGAAGGGGAAGAGGAAGATGAGTACCAGGACAAGGGAGAGGAAGAGGAAGATGAGTACCAGGACATGGGAGAGGAAGATGAGTACCAGGACAAGGGAGGGGAAGAGGAAGATGAGTACCAGGACAAGGGAGGGGAAGAAGAAGATGAGTACCAGGACAAGGGAGGGGAAGAGGAAGATGAGTACCAGGATAAGGGAGAGGAAGATGAGTACCAGGACAAGGGAGAGGAAGATGAGTACCAGGACAAGGGAGAGGAAGATGAGTACCAGGACAAGGGAGAGGAAGAGGCAGATGAGTACCAGGACAAGGGAGCGGAAGAGGAAGATGAGTAGGCAAGGCAAGGCAAGTTTATTTGTATAGCACATTTCATACACAATGGCAATTCAAAGTGCTTTACATAGAAATTAATTAAAACAGTGGTAACAAATGCATGAGAAAAAAGGAATACCATATGGACGAATAAAAATTTTAAAACAAGCATAGTTAAAACAGTTGTAAAGATAATAATAGTAATTCAAAAAAATTATAATGATAAAAAAAATAAGATAAAATGGTCAGATACACAATAATGGTCTGATATAAAAATAAAACATTCTTCAGTTTACAGCCTGCATACATGTATCATCTTTATTAGAGCACCTCTCCTTCATTTCTTTCTCAAACACGTTCATAACATCCATTTTAATCACTTTTCCCTGATTTTTACTCAGGAACCTTCTTGTTAAACCCATTCTCACTCATCATACCCTCCACAGATTTACACGTACTCAAACCTTATTGTCAAAATTACTATTTCCATCAAACCCAGTTTTCACTCATCATATTTAACTCAAAAGAACATAAAATAACAATAACCAAAGATAAGAACAAAGGTAAACTAAAACAATTATAAAAAGAATAAAGAGATAAGATAAGGTGCGATCAGTCGGACATTCAGTGCTTATTCAGTAAATGCACAGCTAAACAGATGTGTTTTGAGTCTGGATTTGAATGTGGCGACTGTTGGAGCACATCTGATCTGTTCAGGAAGCCGGTTCCAACTGCGGCTGGCATAATAGCTAAAGGCAGACTCTCCTTGCTTTGAGTGAACTCTTGGTATTTCTAACTGACTTGATCCTGCTGATCTGAGTGATCTGTTGGGTTTGTATTTAATCAGCATATCTGCGATGTATTGAGGTCCTAGCTCATTGAGGGATTTATAAACAAGTAATAGTACTTTAAAATTGATCCTAAATGTAACTGGAAGCCAGTGTAAAGACCTGAGGACTGGTGTGATATGGTCATATTTTCTGGTTCTGCTCAGAATCCTGGCAGCAGCGTTCTGTATGAGCTGATGGTCTTTTTGGGAAGGCCAGTGAGAAGGCCATTACAATAGTCCACCCTACTGGTGATGAAAGCATGAACGAGTTTCTCTAAGTCTTGCCTGGAGACAAAACATCTTATTCTTGCAATATTTTTCAGATGATAGTATGCTGATTTAGTTATTGCTTTGACATGACTACTGAAACTCAGGTCTGACTCCAAAATCACTCCAAGATTCCTGACTTGATTTTTTTGTTATCAGGCCTTTAGCCTCAACATATGCTTTCACCTTGAGAATTTCATCTTTGTTTCCAAATGTAGTGATTTCGGTTTTGTCTTTGTTTAACTGAAGATAGTTTTGGCACATCCAGTTGTTAACTTCATCAAAGCATTTGCACAGGGAGTCAATGGGGCTGTAGTCATTAGGTGATAGTGCTAAGTAGAGCTGGGTATCGTCAGCATAGCTGTGGTAAGCAATAGTGTTATTTTTCATTTTTTGGCTCAGTGGCAGCATATACAGGTTAAATAGGAGTGGTGCAAGAATTGACCCTTGTGGGACTCTGCATGTCATGGATGTGACTTATGATCTCCTATACTCACATAATAACCTCTCCCTTCTAAGTATGACCTGAACCATTTGAGGACCATCCCAGAAAGCCCAACCCAGTTTTCCAGCCTGTACCAGGACAAGGGAGAGGAAGATGTGTAGCAGGACAAGGGAGAGAAAGATGAGTACCAGAACAAGGGAGAGGAATAGGAAGATGAGTACCAGGACAAGGAAGAGGAAGATGAGTACCAGGACAAGGAAGAGGAAGATGAGTACCAGGACAAGGGAGAGGAAGAGGAAGATGAGTACCAGGACAAGGGAGAGGAAGAGGAAGATGAGTACCAGGACAAGGAAGAGGAAGATTAGTACCAGGACAAGGATGAGGAAGATTGGTACCAGGACAAGGGAGAGGAAGAGGAAACAAACAACATACATTAAAACACTTTTAAGAGTTCACATAAACTCTATCTCCGCAATCCAAGAGAACCCAAATGCGAAACGCTCGCAACAAAACAGTAGGAGTGTTGATCATTTCCTGCCGGCCAGAAACAAACATACCTGCTGTTCTCGTTCCTGCCACTGATCTTTATACCTCGCTAACCAAACCCCCTCAGTTCATGACGTTACTCACTAAATGTCACCTGCCACATTCCACCCCCTCCAAATAAAAACCGGCCATACGATATAAAATCATTTTCTCTTCTTAAAGGGTTAGTTCACCGAAAAATGAAATTGATGTCATTAATGACTCACCCTAATGTCGTTCCTCACCCGTAAGACCTTTGTTCATCATCAGAACACAGTTTAAGATATTTTATATTTTAGTCCCAGAGCATATGCAGTCAATGCCCACTTTACTGTCCATGTCCAGAAAGGGAATAAAAACATCATCAAAGTCGTCCATATGTGACATCATTGGGTTAATTAGAATCTCTTGAAGCATCGAAAATACATTTTGGTCCAAAAATAAAATATTATGATTTTATTCAGCATTGTCTTCTCTTCCGCGTTCCTCCAAAAAGATTAAAACGGTGTGAGTCGATCAATGATTCGGGCCGCCAATGTCACGTGATTTCAGTAGTTCAAATCGCATCAAACCGCTGAAATATCGTGACCTCGGTGACCTCATAGCTGGCTACTCTGGCCATGCTTATAATAGCACCGAAGTAATAAGAAACACTAGCGATCTGTTTTCATGTTGCATGTTTTAGAATACGTAAGAAGCCAACAAATGCACCAGGGTTTCGATAGAATCAAGTTGAGTGTGAAACCAGTACAGACCAACGCTGCTGAAGCCATCAAGCTGCAGTGATTTCCCGGGAATGAATGCCGCAGAATCTGGTGAGTCGTCTTGTAGTGGTGTGTCAAGTGCAACGCTCCATCCAATTAGATTTAATTCAGTATTGATGACGCAAAAAATAATAACATTAACACAACTGAAATTATTTGAAACTAAATTAACGAGCCAATTTTGTAAAATGTAAGGAGTAGGAGTAAAAAGTAGACACAAAAATAAATAGTAAAGTAAAAATATCAGAAAAAATCTACTTAAGTACAGTAACAAAGTATTTGTTCTTCGTTACTTCCCATCTCTGCGGTAATGCTAAATCTTGATACATGGGGCACCAAGTAAAATATTGCCCAGGGCAGCAAATTGCTCAGGACCGGCCCTGGAGGGTGAGTCAGGTCTTTCTGCCCCCCTCTGCTTGGGTTAGTTTTGACTTTTGTTCTCTCTCTCTCTCTCTCTCTCTCTCTCTCTCTCTCTCTCTCTCTCTCTCTCTCTCTCTCTCTCTCTCTCTCTCTCTCTCTCATATAAACTTATATTCAGTTCTTAAGCCCTCAAAGGGAAATTGGGTGTTAGTCATACGTGAGACATCTTCAGGACGATTTGGGAGCCAGTTATTTTATGAACATCTGAACCTGAGCGGGGATAGTTTTTTTCTAGAAAGAAAAAGGTGAGTTTGCAAATTGACTCTTATGTTGGTTTGTAATATAATACACATGCTTTTCTATTTTATTGAATTTGTCATAATGATTTTATAAACAACACTTGCCTTTTAGGACTAGATGAAGAATGTTATATGTTATATGTTATGTTTTATGTTATATGTTATGTTATGTTATGTTATGTTGTTGTGTTGTGTTGTGTTGTGTTGTGTTGTGTTATGTTATATGTTATGTAATATGTTAATGTTATGTATAAAGATAAATGTCGTAAATGTTAGGTTCTATGATTAATCACCATGAATTGTTTGTTGAATTTTTTAATGCACCTTTCAGCTGGACAATTGTTTTTTTGACAGTACATACAAAGTAGATATTAATATAAGGTCATCAAACTGCTTGTATCATTTTTTTTAACACAAAAAGCATCTCTATCCGATCTTGTGCATTTCCAACTACTTGACATCACATTTGAGGACGTTTTGAAATGTGTGGATAATAATATGGTACTCCACTGTTTGCAGTGTGTTTAAACTGTTGCTTTACTTATTGTTGCTCTAATTATCCAATATATTAAAAATCCATCTGATCAGTCAGCTCTCCAGTTCTCCAGTTTACATATTTTTTTTGCCCTGACACACTGGAGGTATGTTTCTGTTTTTTTTTTTTTTTTTTTTTTCAGCATGAATCACTTTTCCCAGAATGAACAGGAAAGAGTTCATCAGTCTGGCCCTAATTGCCTCCACATGGATTGGCAGTCTACCGACTCTTGGTGGGCCAATTGTTTGTGTAAACAGGAAACAATTTTTTTTGTCTAATATTTACATCAGCCTAGTAATTTCGTCATAAACTAAACATAGACTTCTGTATTGAGATTTTATTTCCTTCCAGTAACCATACAGTTTCTATTCCCAAAAGGATAAGGATAAAGCATGTTACTCTAAAGAGATGATCATATTATGCATATTATTTACATTTTCAACACTCTTCAGTGTGTAATGTTGCTGTATGAGCATGAAAAAGCTCTGCAAAGCACAAAGTCCCTGCAGCAGGAGTTATTCTCTATATCAGCGCCACTGTTTCTGAACTCCCTGGCCTGAAACGCCTCCATCATAGTCTTGAGTTTTCTTTCAGGAACGAACACATCACAATATGCCTCATTTCATCAAATCCCAAGGCAGAAGCAAAATAAAGGGGCGGAGTCTGGTTGAGTTACAGTTAGTTTGCTGAATCCGAAATCGCCCCCTAAACCCTCAATAACTATTCCCTACTTTAGTCCATTAATATAGTTCACTTGAAGTAGTGAATGAAAACTATAGTGAGCGAATTCAGGACAGATGCTGTGTGCACATTAGCTGTAGGCTACACTCGTTATTGAGGTGCATTGTGGGATTGATTGAATGCACTCAATAATGTCCACTATGGTTTCAGACATCCGTGGATATTCCATATCATAGCCAACAAAACCTCTCAACTGAAAAAAATAGAAGAAGAAAAATTAAAAAAATAAACCTGCTCTGCCAAAATACTCACTAGTGCCCCCAGCTTGCCATATTTCAGCTGGCTAAAAATGCTTTGGTGGACATGGCCTAAAGCTTTTGTAATTCGTTTTATGAAGAGCTGAGCTGGATGCAGAGAGAATCTTTGATGAAGATGATGAAGACCATGCTGCTGCTGATCTCAGTACTCCTAACTCAAGCTCTTCGATCCCAGGGCATATCAGTGACACAAGATGTAGGTACGTTTCTTTCAACAAATCAGGTGTGATCGCTTTCATCTTTCTAACCTGATTTTAAAGCATATCTTTTGCTCTCGGGGTCCCCCTACAGTTGGGAAAAAATAATGTCCTCAACTACTGTCGTAAGCTCTGTCATCCTACAACAGGGGATGCCATAGCGCGTGCATTTGTTGACATGACAACCCTGATAGCCCTGAACTAGTGATGCGCGGGTCGTCTCATAACCCGCCGACCCCGTATGTCTATTTAATGGTCGCGGGTGCGGGGCGGGTTGTAAAAATATATACAGTGGTGCGGGGCGGGCCAAATAACTTCATAAAAGCGTCCCCGCGGGTTGGTGCAGCACTAACAGTTCCCCTGAACACTGCAGGAGGAGTTCACATGCAGGTGTTCTTCTGGCGGCGCGTGTGAAATGTCTTCATCCCAGGTAACGTTACAGTCAGTGGCTTATGTTTCAGCATGTCATATGAATATAATTTCATGGGTTTTATTTTTTTCAAACGCCAAATAATCGCGATGCTCACGTTTACAAGCCAGCGTCATTATAGTAGTCTATTGGTTAGCGTTTTACAGAATCTATATGATACTTATGTATCATATAGTATGGCACTTTACTATCCCATGAGGCCATGGGAGAGGATTTATGAATGACAGTGACTGAAACTGATACTGAAGATCATGTTATGTAATAATGGTGAATGTAGTATGTCCAGATTACATTTATGCTAAACACATTCATACTATATAGAACATACATTTTTAGCGGTTGTGAAGTAATTACATATTCAAAGTAAGCACCCACCATCAATCAATAAATCAATCAATCAACTTTATTTATATAGCGCTTTTACAATCACGATTGTGTCAAAGCAGCTTCACAGTGTCAAACAGGATAATATTGCAACAAAATTAGATTTGGCTGTACAGTCGTACTGGAGAAAACAGTGATGTTATCAGCTTATTTTAATTTATCATATAGCGACAATGTTTGGCATATCCGTATTATAGTTTATAGAATTAAATAAAACCTAATCCACGCAAGAGAGTACGCGATTTCTCAGGCACAGCCTCGGAGACCTGAAACCAAGAAAACAGGAAATTAAAAAACAGATACTAAAGAGTAAAATATCAAAACAAACCCCTTTGCAGTTGCTTTTCTAATATTTAGACTTTTGAACCAATTTGAATTTTAACATCCCTAATTATAACTCTGTTCATTAACTAATGCCAAGTATCCAGAAATGATGTTGTAAGTCACCCCTCCTCTCTCAAAAACCTGCAAATTTCAATAACAGTATCCATTTCTAAATTAGGTTTTTTAGGATAGTCCTTTAAATCAGGGACTATACCAGCAATTGTTTTGCCTAATAAATCAAAGCCATCTTGTGGAATCTGCAAGACTGCTGTTCATTAAAATCTTAATTTCTTTTGATGGATTAGTCTTTGATTTAAGTTCAGAAAAAGTCGGAGGTTCAAATTTTTGGACAGAAACTTTAGAATTCTTTATGATGAGGATATTTAATTACATTCTTTTCAGGAATTCAAATGATATTATAACTTACATGAGTAATTTTTTTCTCCTGTTCTTAGTGGTATCCCTGGTTGAGCACACGCCGTTCACTCTGTATCCGGGGGATAAACTGGAGCTGAGCTGTAAAGGTAAAGAGGAGACACAGGAAGTGACCTGGACTAAAGACCATGTTCCACTGGTTGACGGAGAGCACACCCGTCTGTGCAACGACCAGATGGAGATTGAATCCGTAGAGCCGGCCGACTCTGGTCTGTATGCTTGCTTTGCTCAGGGTCTCAACAGCAACTATACGGATTACTTCAATGTCAACGTTACTGGTGAGAAATCAGTTGAACACAAAATTGCTGATCGGTTGACATTTGTATTGTTCACAAAAACCTAACCTGATTTTCTGTTCTTGGTCAGATCTGATTTCCTCAGAAGATGATGAAGATGAGTCTTCCTCAGAGGAGGCCAAGCTATCAAATGACCAGAAGCTGCTCCGTGAGTCACTCCTGCTCTCTCTGTGCTCAAAACTCAACAGTAACAAAAATAACAGGAAAAGGAGCGAAACCGTCAACCAACACCCAAGTCCTACACACTTTGATCTGCTGTCACCTTATGCCAAGTTCACACTGTGTGATTTTAGCCTGATTTTACTCGCCAGCAGATTTAGCAAAATCGCAGACAAATTCCAAAAATTGGAGGCAAATTTGTATCGTTCACATGGGTGACAATCACGCATCATGAACATTATCTATGTAAGGTGCGATCAGAGAGAATCAATGCCCGTGAGATATTTGGCATGCTGAATATTTGGACCTGTATGCAATTCAAAATCCTGCTGTGTGAAAATGTGTTCTGACTAAAAATTACATCAGCGATGACTTACAGCCAATGAGAGAGCAAGATACAGGGCAGCGGAAAGTTCAGGGAGGAGTTATAGACCAGAATATTTATCTCCAACTCCTTTGGCAGAACACATTACTTGCTCCCCGTATAACCCCAACCATTTCCTCCTTCATAATCTTTTTTTTTTTTGGCTTCAAATTAGTACACAGACAATTTGGATCACAAGTGTCACGTACAGATAAGGGAAAAAAGTGCGAGGACTCAAGTGCAGATAAATTAAGATTTATTAACAAAAAATTAAACATAAACACAAAAAAACAAAACCCACAAGGGGGCAAAACACATAAACAAGAAATAACAGAACACAACTTAAACATACCAGAAAGGAATCACGGGGAAGACGGGAGATGTAGACATTACACCGATCTGACAAAGACTGACAAACACCAGGAGCTTATAAAAGGGTGTTACGATCCAACTGGGGATCGAACCGGGGTCTCCAGTGTGTGTGTCTGTGACGCTAACCACTTAACCACGGAAGGAGGTTGACCCCAAATGCAGAGGTATTCAGGACAGTAAAAAGTCTGAGTTTTAATCTTTGCCTCTTTACTTCAGCATCCAAAAACAAACCAGAAAGCAGAAAAAAACAAAAAGTCTTAGGCATGACAATGGTGAGGCTTACATCAGGACTGAACAAGAACAAAAGGGTGTGAGGCCTTAAATAAGGTTTCTCATTAGGTGTGATTCAACACAGGTGAGAGCATTACAATCATTTAAATCAAAGAGAATTAACCTAGGTAGAAATAACGACCTCTAGTGGTGAAATCAAGGAACTTCAGACAAAACATTACAGAACCCTCTCTTTTAGGAACGGCTCCTGACGTTCCCAACGGCTCAGGTTGAGTGAAGACGATGAAAGTCCCTAATCAAACTCTTGTCCAGGATATGGCGAGTGGGGACCCAAGACCGTTCCTCTGGCCCATATCCTTCCCAGTCCAGTAGAAACCGCCGTTTACCACGAACCAGTCGGATGTCCAATATCTGCTAGACCACGTATGCTGGCTGGCCATCAATGATCTGTGGAGCTGGGGGTGGCCTGGTGGCAGGAGACAGAGGACTGTATATGACAGGTTTTAAGCGGGAAACATGAAAGGTAGGATGTATGCGCAAAGACCTGGGAAGTAGGAGACGGTAAGAAACAGGGTTTACTTTCCTTAAAACCTTGAAGGGGCCTATAAATCTGGGAGCCAATTTGCGGGCTTCGACTTTAAGAGGAAGGTCCTTGCTAGACAGCCAGACATTCTGCCCTGGACGGAGAGATGGTGCTGGTCTGCGGTGACGGTTGGCCCGTTGCTGTTGTAGCTTTGAAGCCTTAAGAAGCGCAGCTCGGGCCTTACTCCACACCCTGTGGCACCGTTGAACCAGATGTTGGGCAGCCGGGACTCCCACGTCAGACTCCTGCTCAGAGAACAAAGGAGGTTGATAGCCAAATTGACATTCAAAAGGTGACATACCCGTTGAGGAATGGCGAAGCGTATTATGGGCAAATTCTGCCCATATCAGTTGTCTGCTCCAGGATGTTGGGTTGGATGAAGCTAGACATCTCAAGGTGGTCTCAATCTCTTGGTTAGTTCTTTCAGTCTGTCCATTAGACTGGGGATGAAATCCAGATGATAGACTGGCTGAAGCCCCAATAAGCTGGCAGAAGGCCTTCCAGAACCTGGATGCAAACTGAGGACCACGGTCTGAAATAACATCTTGGGGAAAGCCATGCAATCTAAAGACATGCTGCAAAACAATTTCAGCAGTTTGTGGAGCCGAAGGAAGTTTTGGCAATGGTATAAGGTGGCAAGCTTTTGAGAACCTATCAACTACCACCAAAATCACCTTGTTACCTTGGGAGAGTGGTAGGCCCGTTACGAAGTCCATAGAAATATGTGACCATGGATGAGCAGGGATTGGGAGGGGTAGCAGATGACCTTGTGGACGAGACCTGGAATCCTTATGCTGGGCACAAATGGGGCAGGCAGCCACAAAGGATTTAACGTCCTCAGCGATCCTTGGCCACCAGAAGCGTCTGCAAATGAACTCTAGGGTCCTACCGACTCCTGGGTGGCATGTGATGAGGCATGTCCCCACTGCAAAACATCAGTGCGTACACTTTTGGGTACAAAAAGACGACCAGGAGGCCCGTTACCTGGATCAGTCTCCTGCTTCTGTGCCTTTCTAACCCTGGTCTCTATTCCCCATCTAACTGGAGCAAGAATCTTGGATGAGGGGATGATCATCACTGGGGTTGACACCATGTCGGGTGGATCAAACTGCCTGGAGAGGGCATCAGGCTTCTGATTCTTAGATCCTGGTCGATAGGAGAGAACAAAGTCAAAACGATTAAAAAATAAAGCCCATCGGGCCTGGCGAGAGTTCAGTCTCTTGGCTTCTTGGATATAAGCTAGATTCTTGTGGTCAGTCCATACAACAAAGGGATGGTTGGCCCAGTGCCTCCATTCCTCTAAAGCTAGCTTAACAGCTAATAACTCCCTGTTACCAATATCATAATTTCTTTCTGTTGGGGAGAGCTTGTGTGAAAAAGAAGCACAGGGATGCAATTTGTCGTCTTTTCTGGCACGCTGGGAGAGTACCGCTCCGACCCCTACCTCCGAGGCCTCCACCTCGACTATGAAGGGCAACTCAGGATCTGGGATGGTAAGGATAGGTGCTGAAGTAAATCTGTCTTTTAGTTTGCAGAACGCCTTTTCAGCCTCCTCTGTCCACTGGAAGCCCTTCACATTCTTCCTAGTGAGAGTCGTAAGTGGAGCAGCAATGGCACTGAAATTTCGAATGAACTTTCGATAGAAATTGGAAAAACCAAGGAACCGTTGTACCTGCTTGATGGAGCTGGGTCGGGGCCAATCTTTAACCGCTTTGGTTTTGGCAGGGTCCATTTGAATATGACCATTAGAAACAATGAAGCCCAAAAAGGATACCTCTTTAGCATGAAACTCACTTTTCTCAAGTTTGATGAACAGATTGTTTCTCAGGAGTTGCTGAAGGACCAGGCGAACGTGATGAACATGCTCCTGGAGGTTCTTGGAAAAGATAAGAATATCATCCAAATATACAAAAACAAATCTATTCAGCATGTCTCTTAAAACATCATTAATCAAAGCTTGAAATACAGCAGGAGCATTTACCAACCCAAAAGGCATGACCTTATACTCATAGTGGCCCGTGGGTGTATTAAAAGCTGTCTTCCATTCATCACCAGCACGGATGCGGACCAGGTGATAAGCATTCCGAAGGTCGAGTTTAGTGAAAACTGTAGCCCCCTGAAGCAACTCAAAGGCAGTAGACATTAATGGAAGAGGGTAACGATTCTTTATGGTAATCTTATTGAGACCCCTGTAATCAATACAGGGTCGGAGCCCACCATCCTTCTTAGCAACAAAAAAGAATCCAGCTCCTGCTGGGGAAGTCGAGGGTCGTATAATGCCAGATTCCAGAGCCTCTTGGATATAGTCCTCCATGGCCTTCCTCTCTGGTGGTGAAAGGGAAAATAGTCTCCCCCTTGGAGGACACATTCCAGGCAACAAGTCAATTGCACAATCATAAGGTCTGTGTGGAGGCAAGGATAAGGCCGCCTTCTTGCTGAATACGTCTAAAAGGTCTGCATAATCAGGGGGAACACGGGACAATTCTGGAGAGGTCCTGGATAATTGCAGAGAAGTCCTTAACAGCCCAGGGGTTGCCTGACTTAAGTTAGGAGAGACCAAAAGTTCAAGAGATGAAGTAGAGAGACACAGATTATCACAATTAGGCCCCCATTTGAGAATGTTACCGGAGGACCAGTCAATCTGGGGGTTATGAAGGGCTAGCCAAGGGAAACCAAGTATTAAAGGAAATTCTGGTGCCTTGATTACATAGAACTGTATAGTTTCTTGGTGCCCCCCAACCCGGAGACATAAAGGAAGAGTGCTCAGACTCACCTGACCAGAGCCAAGGGGCCTTCCATCCAATGCCGTAATGGTCAGGGGGTCCTCCAGGGTGGTAAGTGGCACCTGAAGATGTCTGGCAATTTCCAAATCCATAAAGTTTCCAGCGGCCCCGGAATCCACAAAGGCCTTTAGAGGATGGGACTGATCCTTCCATAAAAGGTGAGTAGGCAAGAGAACACCAGAAGATGCTGAGTTGGGAGGGGTAGTCTCTCTCATCACAGTGCTCCCTTTACTGGACGAGAGTTGGCTTTTCCCGAAAGGATCGGGCAGAAAGCTCGAAAGTGGCCAGGTTCGCCACAGTACAGGCAGCATTTATCCTTATTTCTGCGATTTCGCTCTGTTTGGGAGAGCCGTGATCGGCCCAACTGCATGGGCTCCTCAGTGCAGGTTAGAGGGGAGACAGGGTGATCATGAGACGAGGGCAGTACCAAAGGATATTGACTAGGAACATATCTAGAAGACACTGTGCGCTCCCTACGCCGTTCTCGAAGACGATTATCTAATCGAATGGCCATATCAATCAGGGATTCCAGGTCCGTTGCAGGGTCTCGGGCAGCTAATTCATCCTTGAGATCATCAGAAAGTGCTCTATTGAAAGCAACAGTCAATGCCTCCTGATTCCAGCCACTCTCTATCGCTAGGGTTCGAAATTCCACAGCTAATTCTGCAACACTTTGCGTACCCTGGGTTAGCTGAAGGAGGCGGCTAGCTGCCTCACGTCCCCTTACTGGATGTTCAAACACCCGCCTCATCTCGTCAATAAAACTACTATAATTTGAGCAGACTGCTGGTTGTGGCGACTGCTCCCACAAAGCAGTGGCCCAGGCTAGGGCTTTCCCAGATAAAAGAGTAATGACATAGGCCACCTTGCTGCGTGATGTAGGAAACTTATGAGGTTGTAATTCAAAGTTCAATGAGCACTGGGTGAGGAAGCCTTTGCATTTACCAGGACTTCCATCATACCTTTCAGGGTGAGGCAGATGAATCTCAGAGTAGCTGGTAGGAGTGCTGAGAGGTGTTGGTGGTGCTGGTGGAGCCTGGGGTTGAGAATCTGCATCCCACTGTGGGTTTGAAAGGGCTTGAAGGTGTTGCAGGATCTCTGTGATTGCTTGACCCAGTTTTGATACAGCAACTTCTTGTTGTGCCAGCACTTGTTCATGTCGTTCCATGGTGGCTGCCTGGCTTGAAACAGCAGCTAAGATGCGTTCAGCATTGGTCAAAGGTTGGGCACCCTCTGCTGGGGTTGTATCCATGGTTCAGTCCTACTGTTACGATCCAACTGGGGATCGAACCGGGGTCTCCAGTGTGTGTGTCTGTGACGCTAACCACTTAACCACGGAAGGAGGTTGACCCCAAATGCAGAGGTATTCAGGACAGTAAAAGGTCTGAGTTTTAATCTTTGCCTCTTTACTTCAGCATCCAAAAACAAACCAGAAAGCAGAAAAAAACAAAAAGTCTTAGGCATGACAATGGTGAGGCTAACATCAGGACTGAACAAGAACAAAAGGGTGTGAGGCCTTAAATAAGGTTTCTCATTAGGTGTGATTCAACACAGGTGAGAGCATTACAATCATTTAAATCAAAGAGAATTAACCTAGGTAGAAATAACGACCTCTAGTGGTGAAATCAAGGAACTTCAGACAAAACATTACAAAAGGGGACAAATGAGGCAGGGAACAAGAGAACACAGGTGGGAGAAATCAAACACTAATTAGATAAAAAGGGGGGAGGGATCAGACAATGACAGAAGCACAAATGGCCATACTGACAAATCCCACATGTACACACAAGACAGGACAGGCATGTGACACACTTATTGGGCATGTTTTGTTGTGAAATAGTTTGCGGACCAGACAAACTTGCCAGTGATTCTTCCTATGCTGTGTAGCATTAATTAACTTGATGTAGCTACATTAAAGGAGCGAAATGCTAAATTGAATTAAACTTGCCATAGAGTTCAGTACATGGACATCACATACTGTGAGTCTCAAACACCACTGCCTGCTCCTTCATATGTAAATCTCGTGAATCAAAAACACCACGGAAAAAAAGGGCTTCTCAACATAAGGCCAACTGTGACGCAAGCCTTGGGGATCATTTATATGCACGCCCCCAACATTTGCATATGTCCAAACATGTTCATTGTCAGGCGGAACTGACTGAGCCGAATCATCTGGACTGCAGGTAAACACGACACTTGAGGATGGCAAAAACGGCTCTCATGGTCACAAATGTCATGTTTAGGCTGTGCAGGGGACATGAGGACTTTTCATATGTCAACAGTCATGGTTGATGTTTATAATCCACCACAACAATTTATTTTAAAATTGTTCGTTTGTTCGGCCCATTTCAAGCAAGCTTCGCTCAGCGTCTAAAACTGAAGAAAGTGGCAACTATATTCCTGCAAGCAGTAAGTAGCGATTTATCCACTTATTGACTGTTTAAACAATTTCTGATTAAATTGAAAGTTTCTTAGATAGATCACATTGTCTAGATGACACAAGATGCTAGTACAGTAACAACAAGAAACTCCAAGTACCATACAAAACTAAATAGTGTGTCTAATGACAAAGTGTAATTTAATTATTTAATTTCATTTATTAATTAATATAATAATTAATTATTTTGTATTACAAAATACAACAGTAGATACGTTGCTCAGATCGTTCACTCGATCCTTCTAGCAAACGTCACCTTTTCCACCATATAAGTTAAAACGACAGTCATTTGACAAGGCTATTCATTTTGTAAAAAAAAAAAAAAAAAGATAAATATTTATATTTTTGAGAACTGAAGTAGGCCTATGATGTTTTTGCATGCTTGTATTAAGAGTACATCACAGTAACTGCGTAGCCTACATTGTGACTAACATTATTTTCAATTTCTCAATTAAACAGCTTTTCAGTAGCAAAGCTCTTCTGTTGATCAAGTAGTGCGGTAGCGTCCACACAAGCTAACGTTACATTTTTCCAAGCATTTTTGAGGATCAAGCTCAAATTGGAAACACAACTGATAAGAACGCGGATATAATTCACTTTCTACGTTCCTTTCTGCCTCGCGCAGACGCGCACAGATGTACGCGCGAGCCTTTCAAAGTACTCCTTTGGCAGTGAGCGCGTAAAGACGGGATAGGCGCGTGCACATTCGCACATCTAGTTTTTTTTTCTAGCACTCAATTCGCCGTTGCACGTGCATCATCCGCGCAGTGACATAAGAGAAATTGCAAAGTTTTAAAATCTATTGTGTCTCTTAAGGCCAGAACACACCAAGCCGACGATCGGCCGTCGGGCAGTTTTTGTGCGTCGGCCAACTAAGTTTCCTCGGTGTGTTCCACACAGTTCCACACCGTCGGCTGGCGTTGGTCCTCGTCGGCTGTTTTTCAGCCGATTCGACATGTTAAATCGGCGTCGCCGCATGTCGGTCAGTCGGGACATATGATCGTTCTGATTTGCTGTTCAGCTAGCGAACCAGTGCACGAGAAAATAAAACGGAAGTGACGAAGCAAGTAAACGACAGAGTCAAGAGGGAACACAGAACGCCTGTCTCCTCCATAGACAGTAAAAGAAAGGTCTCGTCTTATTTGATTATATTCCTCATTCCATTACATGTTAGCACATGTTAATATACATGGCTGTGTAGACCGAGGCAAGTGAAGACAAACTGATCAGCATGATCCAGCAAAGGCCAGCTTAGTATCACACTACGGGAAAATGTTAACGTTATGTCAACTGTGTGGCGAAAGTAGAACTGTGGCGTGAGATCGCAAATAAAGTTGTCATGTCAGGTAAGATTTCCTTTTTTGCAATAGTTTTTTCTTCTTCAGTAGTCCATATTTAAAAAAAACTGCATGTTAGATTGTTGTGTGCAACTTTCATCTTTGCACAGCAGTTAATTTCACATTCAAAATGCACTAAAGATATCAAAACACTTAATGCATGTCTTTATGTCCAAAAGCAATGATAAATCCACAGTTTAGCCCTCATATATTTCGGTTGTACTAACTGTGTGGAGAGTTTTGCAAAAGTGACCTAAATGTATTGAGAAATGTGTTCTAGCGACTGTAAAAAAAAATGCTGTCATCCAGAATACATCCAGTTAAAAGTAGAACAAAAATGAACATTACAATAGCCATGAAATTGACATAACTCAGCGTAATGTTTTTTTTTTTTTTTTGTCCCTCAGAGAGAGCTCAAGAAGAGGATGGGATTCATTGCGAACCCAGTACATGTGTTACAAGAAACATGGACCCTCAGGAAGTTCTGGAGCTCAGAAGACCCACCTGCAGTTTCTAGAACCTCACACAAAAAGGAAGGAGTGCTCCTCAAATCTAACTATCAGGGTACACACACACACACACACACACACACACACACACACACACACACACACACACACACACACACACACACACACACACACACACACACACACACACACACATATGTGGGGGGGTGTGTGTATAATTTATTTTATTTATTTTTTCTTTCCATTTGAACAAATGAACATTTTGCTTTTGGTAAAGTGGCCAATGAATGTTCAGATGGGTCTATTTACAAGTAATTCAACAAATCAACTTCCACAATGTGCATCTGAATAGATCCATTTAGCCAATTTGCAGGGTATTGTTTTAGCTATGCCCTGTTATTGTTATGGGTTATTGGTAAACAAGTGTAAGAATCTATTGTATCACATTGTTCACATTTTGATTGTGTCTTTAAGGAACCTTTGTCTGAAAGTGAATCCTGTTTACCCTCAGATGGTACCAACAGTGACACCTGGATTGGCACCCGTGAGGAGCCCAGCTTCATTAAGGCCCTTGGCTGAATCTACCTACATAGCTACTTTTATAGCTATTCTCTATATAGCTATTTGTGCCCATTGTACTGAACATTGGAAAATAAAAAACTTTGACTTTGGGTAATTGCATTCACAGTTCTTTATGTAAAAAAGGATCACAAGACACAAGATGATGCAGAATTCTAACCCTTATTTTGCAATTTGACATCTAACTAGCAGGGTAAATAAACACAATAAACACATCTGTATTGATGTTTTAATTTAAGAATAAATAGATTTTCAATTAATAGAGACATATTTTTATAATGTGTTACTTCCACAATACAATGTTATCAAAGTGCAATATCTGTAAACTAATAGTTAGCATGGTTACTGTCAGTTAAGTGCAGTGTATGGTTTAGTGTTACATTATTTTCATTAACATTTCTGTGCCACTGGAGATTTCATTTCCAAACTGCTGTTATGTGATGTGCAAGAACCACTAGATATCATTTTGAAGAAATGTCACCATAGGCATGTTTCCAATGAAAAAAATATATACAAATTCTGTCATAATTCATTGAACTAGCACCAAGCATTGTCACAAACATAATTTACTGTAAATCAGAATGCGTCATACACATATATTTATTTTAACAATCCTTTGGGTAAGTGGCCATTGTTCAGATTGTGTCACATTAACTTCCACAATGCATCTGAATGAGCCAATTTGCAGGGTATTGTTTGAGCTATGCCCTGTTATTGTTATGGTTCATTGATAGGTGAACAAGTGTAATAATCTATGGTTTCACATTTCGACTTCGGGTATCCATGGTTTCACCCATTTAGTGAGCGTTCCTCGTATTTTTCGCGTCCGCTTCTACCTTTCCTCTTCCACAAGTAAAAGACCAAGGGCTGACAACGGCAATGCCATTTGCAACGTTCTGAAATGCACGAATCCGTCTGTGTGGGGAAACGAAAACGACAGCTGATATCTTTATAGCTCTTCCAGTTTCCCGCTTCGAATAACGAAAACAGACTACTGCCACCAGCTGGGACGGAAAGGTATTTCCTCTAACGCAGGCGCAGAACGGACGCGCTATTGGCCGTCGGATGTCGAGCGTCGGCTTGGTGTGTCAGGGCAACTTTGGACCGCTTTGGACCCGCTTTTGGCTGCCAACGTGAGCCGACTCAGCAGTTTGCTTTCGTCGCCACTAGTTGATCGGCGTCGGCTTGGTGTGTTCCTAGCTTTAAAGAAACACCTCTTGTTAAAAGTATCGGGGTCCAGCCTGGCCACCTCTTGATATGAATGAATGAAACTTGTTTAATGTGTGTGGGAGATAGATCTCTCTCACACACACACACTAACACACGCACGCACGCACGCACGCACACACACACACACTTGACACCAGGGGCCTATTGTACAATACTAGGATAAGGGATTAAGCCAGGATATTTTGGTGATCCTGGCTCAATTTATCTGCTAATATACAGTTATCTTTCATTATCGCTATCATTCTTGGTATGAGTTTGCCTTCAGGGTATGTTTACAAGACAGCTGTGTACAAAATTTTGCATAAAAATGACAAGATCACCAAGATATCCCGGCTTAATCCCCTATTCTAGTTTTGTGCAATAGGCCCCTGGTTTTGTTAATATTATGGATCACATGTTTTTGTTGCCGAAATTGATTTCGGACAGTTTTTGAACAACTAAAAAAATGTGTGTCTATATGCTTGACTTTTATTGATTACTGAGATAGCATTGATATGAATGAAGTTGGTTCAATATAAAAATAAATAAATAAAAAGTAGCTTAGATGTAGTAAACTACTTTTTTCAAGTTGCTGTAGCTTAGCTTGCTACATTTCCTAGGGGGGTAGCTTCAGGGTAGTGAAGCTTAATTTAATGAAGAGTAACTGGTTGCTTAGCTCACTACATTTTCCAAGTAGCTTACCCAACACTGGCAATATGTTTAGGTAAACGTTTAGGACATGTTTAGGTAAAACACTGGATAGTGTACATGTTTTTTCACAGAAAGGCGCTGTTCGGGGGATTTAATTACTGAAATCTGGCGACCGCAAGAACGCGAGCTCTTTCTCGTGCGCGGATGATCTGAAAACACCAATACACAAGTAGGCTGCATTTTATCAATCTCCGTTTGAGATGTTCTGCTTAAAGTGTCATTCAGTCGGTCAGTGTTCTGTCAGGACTCACGAGCCACTTCGCTGAACTGCTGAACTGCTGTGAGCTGCTGAAATAAGCCAATCAGAGCAGAGCTCAACATTAATATTCATGACTCTTCCAAATAAGGCAAAAACAGAGCATTACATCCTAGGGACAATTTATAGAGTTGTAAATGGACATGTAAAACTGTATCTGGACAATTTTTGCCCTTAAGTAAGCCACATACCCTCTATGTAGATATCAGAGAACAATGTAACATATTGTTTCAACTCATTCTAGGGCACCTTTAACTTTACAATAAATCAATCAGTTTATCCAGTGAATGCTCAGGATTGATTATTAATTAATTTCAATCAATCTGTTCATCCTGTGAATGCTTAGTATTGATTATTAATTAATTCTAAGAAAAGGATATTTTTCATAGTTACAGAAAAATAATTCTTCCTTTGTTTACATAAGCGCTTAGAGTGCATAACCAGATCGCTCATTTAAGTGACAATTTGTTTGCAGCGGGAAGTCAGAACCAAACATATATTGTGCACAAACTAATGTAATAACTAAATCATGGACAAGATTAAAAGGCATAAAACATACATATACAAAACATACATGGCAAGAGGCAAAGTTAAAGTGGTTAAAAGAACCGGGTTAGAACAGATGGATGAAGTTATGCAAAGAGTCTAACCTGGGCGAGTCTATGCAGAGTCTAACTATCTCCGATAAGCTCCCTTGTCTGAGCAAAGGAGTTTACAGTTCCCTTTATCGAGGGAACTCACACTGCGTCGTCGAGTGACGACACTCTGGGGAACGCCCCCAGCGTGACGGCTCTGAAGTATGAATGAAATCAGCCACCAATCCGGTTGGTGCAACGTCATGACGTAGTAGGTGACGGTGTACACGGAAGCTTTAAGAAGGCGCCATCTCATACAACAGACAGTCTTTGCTCTTCAACGAGGCGCTCTGTGTGAAATTGTTTGTGTATTTACTGTTGTCTGTCACCAATATCTTTAAAAAGCATGGCAAGCGAGCAGTTTAGACGGTGTGTGCACCCGTGCCCGCGCTTCATTACGGGCTAGGACACACACCAGCTGTGTGTGCAGTGTCTCGGGGCGCAGCACACTCAGGCGGCGCTTGAGGGTGCCGCCTGCAGCGAGTGTGAGAGGCTGCCGCTCCGGGTGTTGCGCTGACGGCTGGCCGTGTTTACCGAGAGCGGCCAGGCTCGCGAGCCCCTTGGATCCGGTCCCGTGTCTGTTGAGGCAGCGCGGCGGCGTAGATCCTGGGGCTCACAACTGGATCTCGCGACAGGAGGCGGGCATGCTGAGGCATCTTCCCACTCCTCGTCTGAGGATTCAGATGCTCTTCCGCCTCTTGAGGAAGCCCGCGCTGCGGCATCTTCCCACGAGGTCGATAACTGAGAGGGAACGAGACACTTCGCGTAGAGCGCTTGCTTCATCGCAAAGGCTGTCTGTTGTATGAGACGGCGCCTTCTTATAGCTTCCGCGTACGCCGTCACCTACTACGTCATGACGTTGCACCAACCGGATTGGTGGCTGATTTCATTCATACTTCAGAGCCGTCACGTTGGGGGCGTTCCCCAGAGTGTCGTCACCCGACGACGCAGTGTCTCGTTCCCTCTCAGGGAACAAGGGTTACATACGTAACCCGAGACGTTTTACTAACTACACAGCGGTTTGTATTTCATAGTACATTACTTGCTGGGAAGACGTCCAGATATAAATTTGCAGGAGAAAGTCTTGATGGTTCTGTCCGATGGTTTTGCAATCGTTTCCTTCTGTGTTGAGCGAAGGTTCAACTGTGAACTTGCATTGTTGTTTTGACTCCATCGAGGTTGAGGAAGTTGTGCTTGCTGTGAGGAGTTGGGCCTCCAATTTATACTCTAATTAATGCAGCAAACATACACTGCATCCTCTGAGTAAGGGACATACATGAAAGTGTACGTTTTGAAACAAGCATTAATTTGATAGGAGATAAGACATATATGAGGTTACATGAAATAGTAAGTTGCTCATTAGACATGCCTACACAAAATACCATAAGAGGCCCTTTACAACACAGTTTAAATGGTACACGCAATATCAGGGTGCATGTTAATTTATAAAACAAGTTTTCTATAAAATAATGCAGGAAAGTCCTTTTTAAGGGCATCGGGTCCCTTTTCAAAAATAATCAATTTAGAGTCACAGATCTCTCTGGAAAGTCCTTTGAGTCGTATCTGAAGGTAACCCTGGTAACAGAGGCATTTCCTACGCTATTCGGGGAAGGTCTGCTACTAAGCATAGAGCATTTACAGCTTATTTTTTACATGTAGCAAGTAATTGTGTGTCTGATTTTCTCAGTCCCTACAATTGTCAAGTAAAGTAATATGTAACTTCCTGCCGCTGATCCATCATGGACATCCCCAGATATGCAGTGTGAAAAGAAAAGAAATAGTTGATCTGACAACTTTGAAAAGTTGTGCCATGTGAACTCGGCTCTAGTACAATCCCCCTCCTGGAACGTATTCTTATTGTTGCTTTGGATTACCGGTCTGAGATTCTCATTCTCTTGATATTGGCTCACACTGTAGTTTCAATTAAAGTACCTTTTTATTTTTTAAATGTTATCTTATTTTCTGCACTTTCTATCTGTTCCTCAGCAATGGCTCCTGTTTGGGCTCAACCTGATAAGATGAAGAAGCTCCACGCTGTTCCCGCCAGCAAAACTGTCAAGTTCCGTTGCCAGGCCAATGGTAACCCTACACCAACACTCAAGTGGCTCAAGAACGGCAAAGAGTTTAAGAGAGACCAGCGAATAGGAGGCTTCAAGGTGAGGGGAACTAGTGACCACACAACTAAAGCATTCTTCATACCTTCAATCAGACCTGGCATTTTCGCTTAATGTATGGCATTCTGTTTTTAATGTTATTTGATTATTGTTGCTTAAAGAAAGACATCACCAAAAACAAAACAGTGTCATTATTAACTAGCCCTCATGTAATTCCACCTTTTAAAAAAAATGCAAAAGTGAATCTTGAAGAAGTTAAAGAGAAGCAATATTGTGAATTTGTTTTATGAAAAAAGCTCCATTAACACTCTCCTTGATTGGCAAACTGGCAAATCACAATGCTGTGCGTTGATCTGTGAAAGCAAGCTTTAAGTTTGTCCAATGGGAGGAAAAATCTGGAGTCACTCAATCCAGCTTTAGCTGCACTGTAGAGATCCACGTTGTTTAGCAGACGTGTTTTTCTGTAGTATGTAAATTTGTTGTGTTATTCCACAGGTTCGAGAGCACATGTGGACCATCATAATGGAGTTGGTGGTACCGTCAGACAAAGGCAAATACACCTGCCTGGTGGTAAACAAATACGGCAGCATCAATCACACCTACCAGCTGGACGTAGTCGGTCAGTCATATTTCTTTTCTTTTCTTGCATATTAAAAGTATGTTTGATGTAAATGTCATCTTCAAGGACATGCACATGCACTTAACGCGTGTTAAATGATCCATCGCGAATATGAAACGTTTTATAAGGCAGTGGATTTAGACCATAGACCGTAAAAAAATATGGACGACTCGACATCATCCGTTTCCGCTTGGCAGATTTGAAGCTTTCAGACGGCCTTGCACGGCGCGGACATCTTGGGACCGAGTCTGCGCAGTAGCGATTTCGGGACCGGAGTTGCGCAGTAGAGCGCAGGAAGTAGAGCAGGAAGTGCAGCTGCGATATCAAAAGCCCGCCCACACTCTCGCAGATGCAGAACAATTAATTATGTTGGTGTGAAATAAACAGTTATGGAAATGTAGGAATTAAAGCTAAAGCTCTAATCTGCTCCCAAAAATTTCGAAAAAAGTCCGTTAGTGCCTCAGTGACAACTTCACTCAGAGAAGCCGTCAGTCTCAGCTGTCAATCATGACGTCACACCCCCCGTTTTTATTGCATCAAATAACTAACTCAAACTAAACTTATTTTTAAAACGAACACCTGAAATGAAATCATCGTGATGATAACTGCCTTCAGTGACATAAACTAACTTTGGGGAAAACATTTTGAAGTGTAATTTTATTATTTAGTTTGCCTCGCGTCCATTAGAAATCACTGAGGGGCGGCTATACTGGGACCGGTCACCGGGGGGCGATAGAGGCGCGAAAGCTTCAGTAAATGAGAGGGAGACTGCAGGCTTGATTTAGACTTGTTAGAGTCCACAAGTTCACACTTACATATAATTTATGGAGAATAGATTTAAATGCGTATTTGGTGTGCTTTCCGGGGGGTTGGGTGGGCTTCGAGCTCGGATTTGGCCTAATAAAGATTAGCTGAATGCTCACAAGTGCTCTCCACTTGTGTCAATTATCTGAACGTGTTTCCTCCCGAACCTTGTTTAATAAACATCATTTAGAGATGTGGTTAGAGCTCAAAATGAGGGCTGGGTCCCAAAACCTAGGCAGCTAACTCGTTGCCTCGCTGCCTTATCAGACAATGACTTGTAAGGCAGCGTTTGTGCATGAAGGCACCTCACAAAACAAATTTCGGACATACCTCTGAGGCAGTGTAACAGTTTAATGATCTACAGTAAAATTGAGCGATCTTTGGTGAGAACTAAACCCATATTTAATCACTACGTTAGTAAATTCTCGCTAGAAATGACAATAGAAGTGGAAAATATTCGTAAAAAACATACATTTAGACACAAACTAACCAGCAAACGCAACTTTCGGACGCTATCTTTCCCCCCAGCTCAACTGTCACTAAATAGAAAGCACAGGATTGTGGGATACCAAAGGCAGTGAAGGACACATGTATGCTGCCTTCAAAAATCGATCAGATGAAGGTCTCTCAGGAGACAGGAAGTGAAGCTAACAATAGATTTGGACGTTGCTTGATGCCTTCCTACCTTCAAATGTGTCCTCCGAAGGCAGCCTTTTCCAGTTTTTGGACGCAGCCATGATTAGAGTAGGTAATTCATTTCAAACACTGATTGGCTGACTTAAAGGGGTACTTCAGCACTGGGAAGATGAATCTGTATTTAAACTGGGTCATTAATGTAGTAGAAATGAAAGCCATGTGCTAATCGCTGAGTACATTTATGCCTGAAAGTCATCTTGAGACATCCAGAGGTTGTAATTGCAATGTCCGTGATTTTGGTTAAGGTCATTATATTTGAGCCATGTCATTATACCTGTTGAATCACATTCTGCATTTTTACATGTTCAAAAAATAATAATTTAGTACATTTATAAATCGATTTACATTGTGGACACACACACACACACACACACACACACACACACACACACACACACACACACACACACACACACACACACACACATAATGGTTCGTTTGGGCATAGACATACACGCAGAATCACACGCCGTAGACATACACACAGATAACACGCCACTTGGCTTTAGGAAGTGGCGTGTATGTTTACACAATGTCATAATGTCATGTTGCAAGACGCTAGATCTTATTTTGAAGCTTCTGTTTGAGAAAAACGAACTAGCGAATGTTGAAGATATTAATCCAGATGTTGACAGCTAGCAGTTCAGCAGAAGAGGCGAAGAAGGGGGCGTTCCAGTGTGCAAAAACAGTAACCCCCACCAGCACGATAACGGCCATTTGTGGCCGCAGTTGGATGATATGTGGATATATACGCACAGGTGTATAACAATTGTGAAAGAATGGGTCGCTCTCAGGAGCTCAGTGAACTCAAGCGTGGTACCGTGATAGGTTGCCATCTGTGCAATAAGTCCATTTTTGAAATTTCCTCACTATTTAATATTCCACGGTCAACCGTTAGTGGTGTTATAACAAAGTGGAAGCAATTGGGAACAACCGCAACTCAGCCACGAAGTGGCAGGCCACGTAAAATCACAGAGCGGGGGGTCAGTGCATGCTGAGGCGCACAGTGGGAGCTTTTTAACTTTGTGGGAACAGTTTGGGGACGGCCCCTTCCTGTTCCAACATGACTGCTCTCCAGTGCACAAAGCGTCGGTCAATAAAGACATGGATGAGTGAGTTTGGTGTGGAGGAACTTGACTGGCCTGCACAGAGTCCTGACCTCAACCCGATAGATCACCTTTGGGACGAATTAGAGCGGAGACTGAGAGCTAGGCCTTCTAGTCCAACATCCGTGCCTGACCTCACAAATGCACTTCTAGGAGAATGGTCAATCATTCCCATAAACAAACACCTAATCCTTGTGAGAAACTCCATATTAAACCCTACAGATTAAGAATTGGATGTCATTAAAGTTCATGTGGATGTAAAGGCAGGTTTCCCAAAACTTTTGGCCATATAGTTTGGCCAACCAGTTTTATTAAGTTAGGAGCTATTAACACTATTAAAGTGAATTAACACACATAAGGTTGCTGACCCCTGAGCTGAATTGTACAATCAACATTTACAGATAAAATGATGATCAGTATCCTTTTGCTTCCACCATCCTTCATTAACATGTCATTGTCATCCTGATTTTCTTAGTGATTATCATAAGTTTTATTGTGTTTATGTCAGTGTGTTTTCGTTCTGTTATTCTGATCACTCCAGCAACAAATCACCCCTGATCTACACTCACACAAAACACTCATAGGTTTACTTTTGGACTGTGTGATGTGCAGAGCATACCAACTTACTCCACTGCTCACAGTGAGAACCAGTGGCAGATTGTCTGTATTCGCCCTCTTTTGGTCAGTAGGCCTGAAAGTTGGGCTGTTGCTTCAAAAACATTTCCACTCATTTTTGCCAAATTACAGCAATTATAATGAGATTCTAATCTGCATGTTAAATGGGCCGCTCCATGCAGGTTCTGAGAGTTTAATGGACATCTGGTGAATATCCCATATTTCACAATGCTGACCCCAACTTTAAAATTCTTTAAGAAAGTCTAATCAGAGTAAAAACTATTTTATGTTAATCGGGCTCATTTTAACCACACTGTGTATAATGTGTTTGTGTGATCAGAGCGTTTACCGCACAGACCGATCCTTATGGCCGGGTTTCCTGCTAACCGTACAGTAGTGGTGGGAAGTGACGTGGAGTTTGAGTGTAAAGTCTTCAGCGATCCTCAGCCACACATCCAATGGCTGAAGCACATCGAGGTTAACGGCAGCAGATTCGGCCCTGACGGACTGCCGTACATTCGGATCTTGAAGGTAAAACCTCCTCACTAGTCTGAGATTGACCTAAGTGTGTCAAGTAGTGAAAGTTTACAATATTTAATCGTACACTTGTCAAAACCTGTTGTCCATGTCTTTTTCAAAACTTTAACCTTGTGATTTCATGAGAGCAGTAATGACACGAGTCCAACAAGGACCCCCAAAAAAACATGCTCCGAAATGTTATGCAAGGCATTCTCTCTCTCCTCTGGTGGGTTTTCCCGGATCTCTCCGGCTTCATCCTGGGGTTCTTTTCTCTAGACGTCAGGCGTCGACACTACGGATAAAGAGATGGAGGTACTGCAGATCAGGAATGTGTCTTTAGAGGATTCTGGAGAGTACACCTGCTTGGCTGGGAACCCTGTCGGCCACACCCATCACTCTGCATGGTTGACTGTCTATAAAGGTATCTTTGGTTCTTGTGGTGCTCTTTTTGGTTGATGGTTTCATATCCCGTTTTAACAGCAGCAGTTCACACTAGCTACATTTACATAATCTATGAGTAATCAGATTGATGGTTCAGTCGGACTGAAAAGATTTCATGTAAACGCCTCATTTAATCTATTTTAGCCTGATCCAAATAAAATTGAGATCAGATTGATAGGGGTGGCCTGAAATAATCCATTCACCAGGTAAACATTGAGTATTTAAATGCTTGAATTAGACAAATGTTGTGTTAAAGGTGTCATGAACTGGCTTTTAAAAAATGTTAAAAAAAATGTTTATACTTTTTTATAATGTCTGAGGTCAGCTAATGACGTTCGTGTGGTTTTTACATTCAAAATCATCATAACTAATAAGTAATAGGCTATTTTCTACACTGGTTTTGAGGCTGTCTCCTGAACGCTGGGTTCTGATGGGCATGCTGCACTGGAGACTTGGAAGTAAATGCCCACGGCTAGGATTGGATAAGATTTGCATATTTAATGAGCTTCAGCTCCCCTGTCAGTTCAGTTCTCATGAGGGAGGGATTGAAGGGATTGAAGTCGTGGCCGACTCGTCAGCGCAGCGCGGACGTGTTTACTAGCGCTACCCAATGGGCAGCGCGGCGCGAATTAATCCGTTTTTTTCACGGCCTATGGAACTAATCCTCACCAGCGCTGCAATGAACAATTTAAACCGATACAAGTTCATTTGGCGCATTTACATTTTACATTTATTGTTAACATTTTACCCATAAACCTCTGCTATTTAATGTAAATGGCAGAGGTAACATGTCTAGGGCCTACAGGCACATTGTAGAAACTATTTTAACTACTGACATTTTAAACAGAATTGATGATTGATCTATCTATCGATCTATCTATCGATCTATCTATCTATCTATCTATCTATCTATCTATCTATCTATCTATCTATCTATCTATCTATCTATCTATCTATCTATCTATCTATCTATCTATCTATCTATCTATCTATCAATGCGTTCGAGATTTATATAGCGCTTTTCAAGGCACTCAAAGCACTTTACATATAGAAGGGGAGAATCTCCTCAACCACCACCAATGTCCAGCACCACCTGGATGATGCGACGGCAGCCATATTGCGCCAGAACGCTCACCACACACCAGCTGATTGGTGGAGAGGAGACAGAGTGATGAAGCCAATCAGGAGAGAGGGATTATTAGGAGGCCATGATGGACCGAGGCCAATGGGCAAATTTGGCCAAAATTGATACTCTTTATCGAAGGACATCCTGGGATTTTTAACGACCACAGAGAGTCGGGACCTCGGTTTAACGTCTCATCCGAAAGACGGTGCTCTATGTCAGTATAGTGTCCCCATCACTATACTGGGGTGTTAGGACCCACACAGACCACAGGGTGAGCACCCCCTGCTGGCCTCACTAACACCTCTACCAGCAGCTACCTGGTTTTCTCAGTTGGTCTCCCATCCAGGTACTGACAAGGCTCAGCCCTGCTTAGCTTCAGTGGGAAACCAGTCTTGGGCTACAGGGTGATATGGCTGCTGGTTGATATCGATCTATCGATCTATCAATCTATCTATCTATCTATCTATCTATCTATCTATCTATCTATCTATCTATCTATCTATCTATCTATCTATCTATCTATGGAATTCAGATATAAAAAGCTTAAGTATTACAGTCTACAAATAATAGCTGAATGCAAAACTTCATACAATAATAAGATTAATTCGCCTACCTGAACATATAAACTCTGATATAATTACCAGGAGGTTGGCATACAAGATAATAAACAAAAGAAAATGCCTTTCATCCCCGATTTAATTTGTCTACTGTAGGGAAAAACAATTAAACTTCAGCAGAGAACCAATGTTTGTAAGGAATGAGGGCATTCTTTATTGTAGCCTATATTTGAGTGCATTTATGGTTTGCGCCGCGCTGCCCATTGGGTAGAACCATCTATTGAACCGCGCAGATGTAACCTCTGTAACAGCCCACTGACTCGTCTCACTTTTGGATTGTTTGGCTTCCCATACCTTCAAATGTCAAGTCAAGAGAGAGTGAACAGCGCAGATCAAGAAAGGAATATTATTTTAACTTGTTTTATTAAAGTCTATGGTATTAACCCTCCCCCAAACAGACAAGGCGCGCTCACAGTCAGCGGTTCCTCTGCAACATTTAGAACAAAAAGCTGAGAAAACCAAGTTTTTGACTACATCCAGAATAGATTTAGAGCGATAATCAAACACAGATGGAGTAGATGGAGTCCATCAACACCCCAAAGCTTCACAGTCCTGGAACTTGTCCTGGGATGACTTTTCATTCAGTAGCATTAGGCAGTTTTGATTTATATGCTGTTCAATGTTGATGATCGCATTATATTTGATATGCATCTGCTTACATAGGATATTGCTTGTTTCTGCTTCTTCTTTCCATGTGTTTTGATCAGGAGATTCTGTGCTCTTTCAGAAGATGTGTCATAGCGCCCCGTACAGTATAACAGTGAAAACATGGACATTTCTGTTAATGGTGGTTTTGCATGTAAGAGTTTCCATGATGAAAGCATTGTTGATTAGCAGCAGCTAAAGATAACTTAGTTCTAAAAAAGTTCCTGGATGCGGTGTACTAGCTTTTACACATGCATTAGGGCTGTCATTTTTGAAAAAAATCAAATTCGAACGGATATCAAATATCAAGCAATGCATTCGAATATATTGGAATATCTACGACGCCGTCCTCTCCAGCCGCTGGAATGTGTTTATGGATGCCATAGCAACTCTCAACGGCCACCAGGACTTAAACGGTTTTATAAAAGCTATTTATTTGTTCTAAAGTGTTATAATCATATCAGAAAAAATAAATTCTAATGTCAGGCGCAGTTGAAGTAGTTGATTGTTTGCTTACAATTAGGTTTAGGGACAGTGTCATTATGCCAACATTATCTTCATAACTTCTTATGAAATAAAAAGTGTATCCCTTAAAAAAAAAATTCCTCTCTTGTCAACATGCTTGGTGCATGAGCGCGGCGCGTGCTCTTCAGTGGTGAAGGCGCGCGCTGTGTACGTCACATAAGGACGCACACTCAAAAGTAATCCGGTCAGGTCGTTTACATGGTGAAATGTTTCGTTTGATCGATTCATGAAAAGGTTTATCCCACCCATCTCAAAATGATTACAATTTCATTCGGTTTGGGCATTTTTATTACGTTTGAGGTGCATTTTCCTTCAGACTGGAGTTAAACCGATTACAGTGCTCCATGTAAACGCACCGACAGTAAAAAATTGCGCTACATGGCACTTTAAAAACCGGATAGTTTATTTATAGTTCGATTACGGATATTTCACGTCATCTTCGAATGCATATTCGAATATCGAATAAAAAGTGACAGCCCTAACATGCATTTTGTTATCTAAAGTTGAATTTTGCGAAATTCAACACAACAGCGATCAACTTGAGCTAAACATATCGAGTATTTATCATCTCTACTAATGGCTAAGTGTATCATATTGTAACTTTATGCTAAGTAATGTTATTAGCTATATTAGGCAGCTTCACGTGCTCTTGATACATGCTTCATGAAAACATAAACCAAAAAAATGTATAATCAAAATGAAAGATTACCTGTCCAGCAGAAATACAGCCAGCAATGAGGCGTTTTTCAGGTCCCTCAGTTCTCAACTTCGTTGGAAAGCCACGCAGATATTTACTCGCGTTTGATTTCTTTGTTTATCCAAAGACTTTCTGTGCATTGTCTTTTCTCATACTGTCTTCCTTTTTTTGCATTGTTTGCCTTCGCTGACTGTAAAACCCTGCACTGTGAATTTTGAATGCTCTTTCTCTGAGCATTTGCCTAGGTTTCTTGCCTCTTGAACTGCTCAAATCAAACGGGTCCGCGCACGTGGGCAGATCCTGTAGCGAAAGCGGTGGTCGCCATGGTAGCGAGAGAGTGACAGTCGCCCAAGCCAGTCATTTGTTTCGTCCCGAACGAAAATAATGAGCGGTGTTTATTGCAGATTAAAAAGTCTAGAGTCACTCGGTTTTTATACTCTCCTTTTCAGAGTACTTACATTTTAATGATGTATTGACATATAAAGAAAGTTTAAACAAATTTGGACAAAAGTGTTTTAGATCAGTCCGTCCTACCCTACCTTTAAATAACAGATATAAGATTAAAATTAAAGCTGCAAGCAACGATGAAAGGGCCCTCACACCCGGGACCACCGCCACCAGGTGGCCTTAGTAAAACAGCGAATAGTGGGCGACATGCATTTAATCCGGTAAATATAGGAAGAATATATCCTATATGAAGTCACTTCAATGTGCCAAACTTCCTGCTGCCAGCAGATGGCACTTTGACTATAACTGAATATTGTCATTTAGATGTCTTTAGGTCGGGACTATTATCAAACATGTGACATTTAAGGCAAATTAGACTGACCAGATATGTTGTTGTTTTGGTTAAATCTCTAGGAGGAGTCAATCACAGTGTAAAACATGCCATTTCCCGTTGCCCACAGGTGTCACTATGCCTGTAACTAAATATTGGCATGAAGATATCTTCAGGTCAGGACTGAAGTTTTGGGGCAGATTGGACATTGCATGCCTGACATACATCAACTTCCTGTTTCATGGTGAAACATTAAACATTGAGGTTGTCACAGATTTTTAAATAAACACAAAAAAAAAACATATACAAAAATGTACTTAAGTAAGAAATGTACTTCTGATATCATTAAATAAATGTCAAGTGATATCTTTCAAAGATATTTTAATTTTGATGTAGTTGTTTTCTGTAAACAGTGTTGATATGGCAACTAGTAAAGTTACAAAGTTTCGTCACCTTGGCATGTGTGGAATGTTTTAAACCATGTGTGTTACAACTAACCCCGTGTTAGGTTGTGCCCCTCTCAGCTCTACTTGCAAAGTTACTTATAGCCAATAAAATGTCTGCTCAGGAAAAAATAAAGTGTTAGATATGAAACAGAGAGTCTACTATACTCTAATGAGAGTTAGTTGACATAACTCTACATAACATAAGTACAACGTTACTTATAGTCAATGTAATGTCTAACAGGGCCCATCAAAATAAGGTGTTTGTGGGGGTTTATTATTAAAAAAAATATTCATAAAAAAATACTATTTTTAACCCCTGTAAATCTACATTATAACATCAGTTAACCTTGATTATTTTCTCCCAGTTTAAATAAAAATGAAAATGAACCATCTCAGTCATTTCTGAGCAGTGATGTAGCACACATTTTTTGACGGGACGCCATTTATGTTTTTTCGGCCCCACTTTATATTAGGTGGCCTTAACTACTATGTGCATCAAAAAATAAGTACAATGTACTTACTGTGTTCAAATTGTATTGTAAAGCACTTTTGCTGATATTGAGGTGGGATACGGGTAGGGTTAGGGACAGGTGTGGTGGTGTGGGTCAGTTTAAGGGTAGGGTTAGGGACAGGTGTGGTGGTGTGGGTCAGTTTAAGGGTAGGGTTAGGGACAGGTGTGGAGGTGTGGGTCAGTTTAAGGGTAAAGTTAGGGACAGGTGTGGTGGTGTGGGTTAGTTTAAGGGTAAAGTTAGGGACAGGTGTGGTGGTGTGGGTAAGTTTAAGGGTAAAGTTAGGGACAGGTTTGGTGGTGTGGGTCAGTTTAAGGGTAAAGTTAGGGACAGGTGTGGTGGTGTAGGTCAGTTTAAGGGTAAAGTTAGGGACAGGTGTGGTGGTGTAGGTCAGTTTAAGGGTAAAGTTAGGGACAGGTGTGGTGGTGTGGGTCAGTTTAAGGGTAGGGTTAGGTACAGGTGTGGAGGTGTGGGTCAGTTTAAGGGTAAAGTTAGGGACAGGTGTGGTGGTGTGGGTCAGTTTAAGGGTAAAGTTAGGGACAGGTGTGGTGGTGTGGGTTAGTTTAAGGGTAAGGTTAGGGACAGGTGTGGTGGTGTGGGTAAGTTTAAGGGTAAAGTTAGGGACAGGTTTGGTGGTGTGGGTCAGTATAAGGGTAAAGTTAGGGACAGGTGTGGTGTGGTGGTGTGGGTTAGTTTAAGGGTAAAGTTAGGGACAGGTGTGGTGGTGTGGGTCAGTTTAAGGGTAAAGTTAGGGACAGGTGTGGTGGTGTGGGTCAGTTTAAGGGTAGGGTTAGGGACATGTGTGGTGGTGTGGGTCAGTTTAAGGGGAAAGTTAGGGACGGGTGTGGTGGTGTGGGTCAGTTTAAGGGTAAAGTTAGGGACAGGTGTGGTGGTGTGGGTCAGTTTAAGGGTAAAGTTAAGGACAGGTGTGGTGGTGTGGGTAAGTTTAAGGGTAAAGTTAGGGACAGGTGTGGTGGTGTGGGTCAGTTTAAGGGTAGAGTTAGGGACAGGTGTGGTCGTGTGGGTAAGTTTAAGGGTAAAGTTAGGGACATGTGTGGTGGTGTGGGTCAGTTTAAGGGTAAAGTTAGGGACAGGTGTGGTGGTGTAGGTCAGTTTAAAGGTAGGGTCAGGGACCGGTGGGGTGGTGTAGGTCAGTTTAAGGGTAGGGTCAGGGACAGGTGTGGTGGTGTGGGTTAGTTTAAGGGTAAAGTTAGGGACAGGTGTGGTGGTGTGGGTTAGTTTAAGGGTAGGGTTAGGGACAGGTGTGGTGGTGTGGGTTAGTTTAAGGGTGGGGTTAGGGACAGGTGTGGTGGTGTGGGTTAGTTTAAGGGTAAAGTTAGGAACAGGTGTGGTGGTGTGGGTCAGTTTACGGGTAGGGTTAGGGACAGGTGTGGTGGTGTAGGTCAGTTTAAGGGTAGGGTTAGGGACAGGTGTGGTGGTGTGGGTCAGTTTAAGTGTAAAGTTAGGGACAGGTGTGGTGGTGTAGGTCAGTTAAAGGGTAGGGTCAGGGACAGGTGTGGTGGTGTGGGTCAGTTTAAGGGTAAAGTTAGGGACAGGTGTGGTGGTGTGGGTTAGTTTAAGGGTAGGGTTAGGGACAGGTGTGGTGGTGTGGGTTAGTTTAAGGGTAGGGTTAAGGTCAGGTGTGGTGGTGTGGGTTAGTTTAAGGGTAAAGTTAGGGACAGGTGTGGTGGTGTGGGTCAGTTTAGGGGTAAAGTTAGGGACAGGTGTGGTGGTGTAGGTCAGTTTACGGGTAGGGTTAGGGACAGGTGTGGTGGTGTGGGTCAGTTTAAGGGTAAAGTTAGGGACAGGTGTGGTGGTATGGGTCAGTTTAAGGGTAAAGTTAGGGACAGGTGTGGTGGTGTGGGTTAGTTTAAGGGTGAAGTTAGGAACAGGTGTGGTGGTGTAGGTCAGTTTAAGGGTAGGGTATGGACAGGTGTGGTGGTGTAGGTCAGTTTAAGGCTAGGGTTAGAGACAGGTGTGGTGGTGTGGGTCAGTATAAGGGTAAAGTTAGGGTCAGGTGTGGGCCAGTTTAAGGGTAAAGTTAGGGACAGGTGTGGTGGTGTGGGTCAGTTTAAGGGTAGGGTTAGGGACAGGTGTGGTGGCGTAGGTCAGTTTAAGGGTAGGGTTAGGGACAGGTGTGGTGGTGTGGGTCAGTTTAAGGGTAAAGTTAGGGTCAGGTGTGGTGATGTGGGTCAGTTTAAGGGTAATGTTAGGGACAGGTGTGGTGGTGTGGGTCAGTTTAAGGGTAGGGTAGGGACAGGTGTGGTGGTGTGGGTCAGTTTAAGGGTAGGGTTAGGGACAGGTGTGGTGGTGTGGGTCAGTTTAAGGGTAAAGTTAGGGTCAGGTGTGGGTCATTTTAAGGGTAAAGTTAGAGACAGGTGTGGTGGTGTGGGTCAGTTTAAGGGTAAAGTTAGGGACAGGTGTGGTGGTGTGGGTCAGTTTAAGGGTAAAGTTAGGGACAGGTGTGGTGGTGTGGGTCAGTTTAAGGGTAGGGTAGGGACAGGTGTGGTGGTGTAGGTCAGTATAAGGGTAGGGTTAGGGACAGGTGTGGTGGTGTGGGTCAGTTTAAGGGTAAAGTTAGGGTCAGGTGTGGTGGTGTGGGTCAGTTTAAGGGTAAAGTTAGGGACAAGTGTGGTGGTGTGGGTCAGTTTAAGGGTAAAGTTAGGGACAGGTGTGGTGGTGTAGGTCAGTTTAAGGGTAGGGTTAGGGACAGGTGTGGTGGTGTGGGTCAGTTTAAGGGTAGGGTTAGGGACAGGTGTGGTGGTGTAGGTTAGTTTAAGGGTAAACTTAGGGACAGGTGTGGTGGTGTAGGTTAGTTTAAGGGTAAAGTTAGGGACAGGTGTGGTGGTGTAGGTCAGTTTAAGGGTAGGGTTAGGGACAGGTGTGGTGGTGTGGGTTAGTTTAAGGGTAAAGTCAGGGACAGGTGTGGTGGTGTGGGTCACTTTAAGGGTAAACTTAGGGACAGGTGTGGTGGTGTAGGTCAGTTTAGGGGTAGGGTTAGGGACAGGTGTGGTGGTGTGGGTTAGTTTAAGGGTAAAGTTAGGGACAGGTGTGGTGGTGTGGGTTAGTTTAAGGGTAAAGTTAGGGACAGGTGTGGTGGTGTGGGTCAGTTTAGGGGTAAAGTTAGGGACAGGTGTGGTGGTGTAGGTCAGTTTACGGGTAGGGTTAGGGACAGGTGTGGTGGTGTGGGTCAGTTTAAGGGTAGGGTAGGGAAAGGTGTGGTGGTGTAGGTCAGTTTAAGGGTAAAGTAAGGGTCAGGTGTGGTGGTGTGGGTCAGTTTAAGGGTAAAGTTAGGGACAATTGTGGTGGTGTAGGTCAGTTTAAGGGTAAAGTTAGGGACAGTTGTGGTGGTGTGGGTTAGTTTAAGGGTAAAGTTAGGGACAGGTGTGGTGGTGTAGGTCAGTTTAAGGGTAGGGTGAGCTGTAAGGGAAGTGACAACTGTGTAATTACAAATGTAACTACAGAAATTAATTACAGACGTAATTACATGTAGGTATTTTTTTTAATGTAAGTACAATGTACAATATTTTTTCTGGTCTTGTCTTTATCTTTTTAGAAGAGCCCAAGTTTGAGTGTCCAAGGTTTCGCCTGTGTCCTGCTGGCGTGTCAGCATCATCCTCCAGTCCAGCCCGAGCGGTCCTATACCCGTCTTCTGTTCTGCCACCTGCATTTAAAGTGGCAGATGACTTGTACTTTTAACTGCAGTGCGTACTTAGAATAAATAGAGTGTTAGCCTTCGCTGGTGTGGAACCCAAATTTTGCCAAAAAATAAAATTTTGCCCATGATTTACTCACCTCAAACTATCCCAGGTGAAAGTGACCTGCTATTAGCCTGACTAGCCAGACCCACATCAAGACGTTTGGTCTGGAAACTCACCATTGACAGCTCAATCCGAGGGGCGGGAGAAACGGTTGTCTTTCAAACTCCTGTTGAGAGTTGCTAGACGACACTCGCAGCAGATTAGATTTGCTGCCGCTATAGGGTGCGCCTGGATTTCTAGGCTACCGATCTTTGCCTCAATACAATCGTATCTCGAATGTCTATAGATAATTCCTTGGACTTCATGGCTTGGTTTGTGCTCTGACGAGACGGACCTCACGAAAATGCATATAAATAGTACGAGTTTGCAATCTAGTGGAATGTATACGCCAAAATGAGTTTTGCCGTGCTTATGGTATGTGGTTTTTCGCGTGTATATGATACGCACTTTATGGCGTATTATACATACGAACCCCCCACCCCACCGCCCTAAACCTACCCAAGAGCGTGTCATATGCACGCCATAAAGTGCGTATCATATGAACGCGGAAAACTAATTTTGGTGTATACATTCCACAAGATTGCAAACTCGTACTATTTATACGCATGACCATGAGATCGTGTTGGGTCTGACAGGTATGTAGCCGCATTTCCATTATAGATTTGTGCAAAACTTTAGTGATATTTTCTAAATTTTGATAAAAAACTATTGCGAAATGACAATATTTCCATTAGCGCAGTTATGCGACTAAAACGCATTATTTTCCTCTCACGATAGGTCAGTCCAAAAATTAAGGAACCTATTATGGTTGGTTTGTATATCCCATTCACAGCACTAGCCATTATTTTTATTGAAAGGAGACGCGTGTATTATCCAAGCATTTATGGCAAGGAAAGCCCCTTATAGTTTACTTAAGCGGCACATATAAGGTGTTTGTGTGTGTTTCTCCCTCAGATCTGCTTTAAGGGTCTTCATTATAATGAGGCATTTCTGTGTTTAGAATCCAGTATTCCTGTAATTGTATTGTCTTTTATGAGTTTAATAAAGAACTCCGTCTCTTCTGTCCAAACAAACTGTCATATGTAAAGAATGATCAACTTTTACACACGTCATTTTATTGTGAAGCATTGCCACATATGGAGAACAGCGAAATGTTTGAATTTGCATGGTGGTAACTGCATGGTGCATGGTGGTTTTTTTGTTTTGCCACTTCGTTATTTTGGCTTGAAATTCCGTTTTTTGGAAAATATGAACTGAATTATGTTTATAATTATGTCTTGAACTTATCTGTATAGCTAAAAATGACGGAGTATTGTGAGTTGTTTCCGCTGCCTTAAAGGAAGAAAAAAAAAAACATTGGCACCTTCATCAGCCATGCAGAAAATATAACCTAACTATGAAACTAAATAGGCTACGTTTAGGCCTAAACATTAGCCTATAATAATATTATTTTAATTTCATATGTTGATTGTGAAAAGTGAGCAGTATGAGTAAGAAATAAGATTCGCAGTATGTCTGGAGACTTGGGATCACACATGATTTTGACCACTTCGAGTTTTATTTTCTAGAAAGTTTTTCCTAAAAATGTATTTTGTTTTGTAGAAATTGTTTTAATTTTGATCGATGTTTCATCAACTAATTGCCTGTATATTAAATAAGAAGCAAGATCGTCTGGAAGGGATTGACGTGCGTGGCCTGTTTCCTCGGCCAGTGAGTAAGGGTGAAACTATAGCGTCTTTCTTTTTGCATCTTAATTACAGTAGGCCTATAAATTAAATTATGTATCCAAATATGTCATGCCAATAAAGTAATAGGAATTGAATTGGCGTGAGTGAGTGACTGAGTGAGTTGCCAATATGTATCTACACTCACCTAAAGGATTATTAGGAACACCTGTTCAATTTCTCATTAATGCAATGATCTAATCAACCAATCACATGGCAGCTGCTTCAATGCATTTAGGGGTGTGGTCCTGGTCAAGACAATCTCCTGAACTCCAAACTGAATGTCAGAATGGGAAAAAAAGGTGATTTAAACAATTTTAAACATGGCATGGTGGCGGGTGCCAGACGGGCTGGTCTGAGTATTTCACAATCTGCTCAGTTACTGGGATTTTCACACACAACCATTTCTAGGGTTTACAAAGAATGGTGTGAAAAGGGAAAAACATCCAGTATGCGGCAGTCCTGTGGGCGAAATACCTTGTTGATGCTCGAGGTCAGAGGAGAATGGGTCGACTGATTCAAGCTGATAGAAGAGCAATTTTGACTGAAATAGCCACTCGTTACAACCGAGGTATGCAGCAAAGCATTCATGAAGCCACAACATGCACAACCTAGAGGCGGATGGGCTACAACAGCAGAAGACCCCACCGGGTACCACTCATCTCCACTACAAATAGGAAAAAGAGGCTACAATTTGCCCAAGTTCACCAAAATTGGACAGTTGAAGACTGGAAAAATGTTGCCTGGTCTGATGAGTCTCAATTTCTGTTGAGACATTCAGATGGTAGAGTCAGAATTTGGCATAAGCAGAATGAAAACATGGCTTCATCATGCCTTGTTACCAATGTGCAGGCTGGTGGTGGTGGTGTAATGGTGTGGGGGAGGTTTTCTTGGCACACTTTAGGCCCCTTAGTGCCAATTGGGCATCGTTTAAATGCCACGGCCTACCTGAGCATTGTTTCTGACCATGTCCATCCCTTTATGACCACCATGTACCCATCCTCTGATGGCTACTTCCAGCAGGATAATGCACCATGTCACAAAGCTTGAATAATTTCAAACTGGTTTCTTGAACATGATAATGAGTTCACTGTACTAAAATGGCCCCCACAGTCACCAGATCTCAACCCAATAGAGCATCTTTGGGATGTGGTGGAACGGGAGCTTTGTGCCCTGGATGTGCATCCCACAAATCTCCATCAACTGCAAGATGCTATCCTATCAATATGGGCCAACATTTCTAAAGAATGCTTTCAGCACCTTGTTGAATCAATGGCACGTAGAATTAAGGCAGTTCTGAAGGCGAAAGTGGGTCAAACACAGTATTAGTATGGTGTTCCTAATAATCCTTTAGGTGAGTATATATTGGGCGTTTGATAAGTTTTTTATGTTACATATAGGTCTTACAAAACAGGCAGACACTGAGAACAGGTGACGTTGGAATGACAGAGTTCATTGTAAACCAGAAGTGAGCAGGGCAGGTTGGTTAAGTGCTGGAGTGTCTGGTAGATAGCTGAATGATACCACACTTGAATCTTGCATGTAGCGGTGGAGAAACAGACATTGGGACACAGGAGACAAGGAAGATGCTGGAGACTAGGAGATCACTTAGAGTGTAGGTAAGTATGGTAGGTGAGTCCTTGGGGTAAGCATAAGCAGAGCTATTTGCAAACAAGACCAGAGAGTGAGTGAGTGAGTGAGTGAGAGCTTGGGTCTTAAGTGCAGGCAGTTATTGCAGGTGATGATGACGTGCAAGTGTGTGTGATCAATATTCAGGAGATGGCGTGCGCTGTAACTGGGAGAGGGTGGATCCTGGCGTGATTGTAACAATATGTCACTTTGGGCATTCATTTCTCAATTTATTAATTTTTTTAAAAAAAAGTATGCTAAATAAATAAAAAAATTCTGTTTATTTTCTTTTACACAACATATATATAAAATTATGCATTTTATTCAAAATTATAAACAAAACATATCAAGCCATGGAAGGATCTTCCAACACTTATCCCCTGCTGATTCAGTAGAGTCTGAAAACAGTTGTGTGACGTTGTCAGCCACCATGGGACACCTTGTATCATTTTTCCAAATATGCACGATTTCTTGCCATTTTGTGCAGATCATGCACAGATCAATGTCAATCAATATTTCCATTTTTTTAAAGCTACACTGTGTAACTTTTTTAGTTCATTCTTAGCTAAAAACACTTAGTTCTTTCAAAAATATATGTGCACATTAATGTATATTTACTTCTTTCAAAAAATAAAGTTGTCAAGGTTTGTAGAGTGGAAAAGGAGCGAGGACTCAATTGCAGGAAGAATGGGCTCTTTATTATAAAAATCAAACAAAACAAGACAAACAAAAACAACCCCGAGGGGGAAAAACAAGACTTGACTTTTCTTGGCTTGGCTTGGCTCGACTTGACTCGACTTGACTTCAGGAGCAGGGAAACATGAGGAAGGTTTGACGACGATCCAGCACAGGACTGCAAACACAAGGAGATTAAATGGGGAGCAAACAAACGAGGGTAATGGGAGAAGACAGGTGGGGCAAATGAACCAATAATCAGGAAACAAGGTGGGTGGGGTTAGACAATTGACATGAGAGCACATGGGACAAAGAAACCCATGAACATGTGCTCACACCAAACATGACATGAACATGCAGTTAATGAAAACTCATAAACTGCATGTTCACACGAAACATGACAACAAGCATGCAGCAAGTAAAACACCAGCTGCATGCTACACAACACAAAACACAGACAGGACAGGACAGCGCACACACACACAACAACACAGGGTGCACAAGAATGAGCGAATGCTCATTCTGTGCACTCACAACAGAAGACAAAACACAAGGAGCATGAATGTCCGAATCCCAACACAAAACCGAAATCCAACTAGACAGAAGTGCTGGGACCCGAACACCACGCCCCACACAGAAAATGACAGGGACAGAAGAGCACGCAGCTCGAGCTTGCTCAAAGCTGCGTGCTCACACAAGACAGGACAAAATACAGGAGTGTCAGGACTCTGTCACCAAACCAAGAGAAAGCTAGACCGAAGCGACAGAAACCTGACACTACCCCCCATCTAAAGGGACGCCACCTGGCGTCCCTAAAGAGGTACACCAAAACAAGACAGGAACATAAGACCGACACAACAACACAAGACAAGAAAATCAAAACACAGAGACAAAGAGAGGAGGGAGGGAGGGAAGCCAAGTCAGAGCCAGCAGGACAGCCCAGAACATCTCAAGAAGGGACCAGGGAGGGACGGGAGGGATGAGCCAGGGAGGCTCAGGCAAGTCTGGAGTCCCAGCAGAAGGCCAGGGCAGAGCCAGAGGGACACACCAGGGTGAAACTGGCCAATCAGGGACACCGTCAGACGACCAGGGTGGTGCTGGAGGGACAGTCCAGGCAGGCTCCAGTGGATCTGGAGTCCAGGCAGAGGGCCAGGGAGGGATGGACCAGGCAGGTTCTGGTGGATCGGGAGTCCAGGCAGAGGGCCAGGGAGGGATGGACCAGGCAGGTTCTGGTGGATCGGGAGCCCTTGCTGAGGGCCAGGGAGGATCAGGTGGGTCTGGACGCTTGACTGAGGCTGGCTGGACAGGAGGCCTGAGCGGGACCGGCAGAGCATGGGACTTGAGTGGGGTCGGCAGGACAAGCAGGTCAGACAAGACTGGAATCAGGGTGAGAGCGGGCTCTGGGGCGGCCTCCGGGCAGGCAGAGGGCTCTGGGACGGCCTCCGGGCAGGCAGAGGGCTCTGGGACGGCCTCCGGGCAGGCAGAGGGCTCTGGGACGGCCTCCGGGCAGGCAGAGGGCTCTGGGACGGCCTCCGGGCAGGCAGAGGGCTCTGGGACGGCCTCCGGGATGGCCTCCAGGCCATTTAGGACGAAGGAAGCCTTCTTCCTCCTCCTTTTACGAGAACGAAGCGGCGGTGTGGTGCTTACCGCCTCTAGGGGAGCTGCAGCATCTTCGGTTGCCTCTGGGGGAGCTGAAGCATCTTCAGCTGCCTCTGGGACAGCTGCAGCATTCACGGCCAACTCTCTGAGAGCTGCAGCATCTACCGCAGTAGAGGTGTCTGATGAGGCTGACACCTTCTTCCTCCTCCTCTGTCTGCAGGTCATCGGAGGGCTGGGGCTTCCACGGAAACTGCTGCGATTGGACTTCACACGCTGGTGTAAATGGCAGATGAATTTCCAAAATGGCAGGTGCCCCAACCTTCCCATCTCCCAAGGGCTGAGGGGCTCTGTGAGGCAGGTGTTAAAAACCTCTTTTAAATCAGCATCATCACTGTAGTCCAGGCCATGCACTACAGCCAGAAAGTCAAAGGCAAAGTCCTTGATGTTGCGACCTTCCTGGCGAAGAGAGACATGCCTGATGACCTGGACCATCTGATCCTTCACCGAGGCCCCTTTGAATGGAGATGGGAAAAGGAAGATGCCCATCCTCTGCTGAGTCCTCTTTTTGGCTGGATCGTTCTGTCAAGGTTTGTAGAGTGGAAAAGGAGCGAGGACTCAATTGCAGGAAGAATGGGCTCTTTATTATAAAAATCAAACAAAACAAGACAAACAAAAACAACCCCGAGGGGGAAAGGCTTGGCTTGGCTTGGCTTGGCTTGGCTTGGCTTGGCTTGGCTTGGCTTGGCTTCAGGAGCAGACAATTGACATGAGAGCACATGGGACAAAGAAACCCATGAACATGTGCTCACACCAAACATGACATGAACATGCAGTTAATGAAAACTCATAAACTGCATGTTCACACGAAACATGACAACAAGCATGCAGCAAGTAAAACACCAGCTGCATGCTACACAACACAAAACACAGACAGGACAGGACAGCGCACACACACACAACAACACAGAGTGCACAAGAATGAGCGAATGCTCATTCTGTGCACTCACAACAGAAGACAAAACACAAGGAGCATGAATGTCCGAATCCCAACACAAAACCGAATTTCCAACTAGACAGAAGTGCTGGGACCCGAACACCACGCCCCACACAGAAAATGACAGGGACAGAAGAGCACGCAGCTCGAGCTTGCTCAAAGCTGCGTGCTCACACAAGACAGGACAAAATACAGGAGTGTCAGGACTCTGTCACCAAACCAAGAGAAAGCTAGACCGAAGCGACAGAAACCTGACAAAAGTATTCTCGTAAGTTTATAATATGCCATTGAAAACACATACGGGTGAGGGGTTCGAATGCCGGTCGCCATGTTGCCCCTCCATCTTGAAAGTACATTAGCCAAAGAGGGACATACACGTAAATTCAAGCTTCGGCTTTCGCGTTTTAACACTCAATGGCACTCATGGACGAGGTCGAACTGGAAGACATGTTAATCTTGGACTAAATCAGCGCTTTAAAGCTACACTGTGTGCTATTTCCCCCCATCTAGCAGTGTAAAGGTATATGACCATCCAGTGAATATTAGTTTCTGTTCCTCTCAATTCTGATTTCGTTTTAACTCCTACGGTGGCCGATTTAGTCCAAGATTAACATGGCTTCCAGTTCGACCTCGTTCATGACTGCCATCGAGTGTTAAAATGCAAAAAGCGAAGCTTGAATTTACGGGTATGTCCCTCTTTGGCTAATGTACTTTCAAGATGGAGGAACAACATGGCAACCGGCATTCAAACCCCTCACCTGTATGTATTTTCAATGGTGTATTATTAACTTACGAGAATACTTTATTACTTGAAAGAAGTAAATATACATTAATGAGCACATATATTTTTTTAAAGAACTAAGTGTTTTTAGCTAAGGATAAACTAAAAAAGTTACACAGTGTAGCTTTAAACAGCAAATGCACAAATTGTCACATGACTGAACCTGGGTGTATCTTATATGTCACTTAGGGACTTCCTGAGTTGAAATGGAGGGATAATGCTTTAAAAATACCTTTCCAGATAATCACCAGTGTTTGTGACACCCGTCTGTCACTGTGGGTTCTTTAATAAACTCCAGCTGGTCCAAAACGCAGCAGCTAGAGTTCTTGCTAGAATCAGGAAGTATGGATTCACGTTGTTTGTGGCTTGCACAGGGATGGTATCGGTATCGTTTCAACTATTCCAAACCTAAAATATTGTTTTTCTAGAGCTGATGTAGCCTACAGCCAAAACAATCTCTCTTCCAATAATTTTCTATCATCGCTGTAAAGCTGCTTTAAAAGAATCTGTATTGTGAAAAGCGCTATTGAAATGAGGGTGACTTGACTTAACATGACTAAGAGAAACATTTCTGCCCAGCTTTGAAACATCGATTGCTTTATTCATTGAACTGACTCTGAGTGTTACTGAGAAAATGAGCTTGATACTCGGTGAAGATGATAGCACAGCATAATTCGTAAACCATATACTAGCATATTATTCTTATTACTGCCATAAAAAGATATTGTAAAATTAGTAAGAGTATAATGCTAGTGTTTGGTTAAGCAGTAATAGTCTTCTCCACAGTTAGCCTGTGCTTTATGTTTCCTCCACTAGATGGCGATAGAGCCCTGTTATTGTTCTCTGAATTAGGAAATCCAGGCTCGATGCATGTGAAGAAATATGAAGAGACAATAAACTGCTTTAAAAAAAAAATATTTGCACACAGTTCAAGTACAGATTACAGATGAGATATTGTTGCATAGAAAAAGGGCGATCCAGTGGATGTTTTATGTGGTTCTGTTGCATCAACTGACAACATGGGTCTAAAAATTTGACTGAAGAACCATGTTGTGTTTCAGTGAGTGTACAGACAGAATGTACGGTGCTTTGCTTCAGTCATTGCTATGGTGGTGGTTTGGGCTGAGGTTTGTGTTTGTGGCTTGTACTTGACCAGCACATTACTGTATGCTCAGGATGTTCTCTAGTGATACACATGGAAGCCAACACATCTGGAAAACTACAGTCCTTCCTGAAACCAACTCAAACAACTGTTTGGACTTCCTCTCTTCAGATCTGATGTAACGGTGTTCCAGAGAAAGGTAAAACACAGCCCCCCGAGGGATAGTTCACACAAAAATTAAAATGCTATTATCATTTACTCATATCATTCAAAACATACACTAACGTTCAGTTTGTTGTCTTTTTGAAAGAAGGCTCTTATGCCAACACGATCTCATGATCAGGCGTATAAATAGTACGAGTGTGAAATCTCGTGGAATGGATATTTGCAGTTTTTTGCGTGCATATGATACGCACTTTATGGCGTGCATATGACACGCTCTTGGGTAGGTTAAAGGGATACTTCACTGCCTTTTCATATTAAACTATGTTATTCCCTTAACTTAAACGAGTTGATACATACCTCTCTCGTCCCAGTGCGTGCACTTAATCTCTCTGACGCGCGGTGATGATCTGATAGCATTTATCTCCCTAAGCCCAGTTCATTCACTATGGTACCAAACAGAGATCAAGTTAGAAGAGACCAAAACACCTCCACATTTCCCCTATTTAAATACAGTTACACGAATAGTTGAACGATCAAGTATGGTGACAAAATATAACGTGGCACGTTTCTAATCGGATTAAAAAGGAGAACTATAATGTATGGCGGAATAGCACTTCTGAGAGTACTTCGGCTCCGCAGTAAAAAGTCCCGGCCGAAACATCTTCCCTCACATCTCCCTATTGACAGAAATGAGAGAGTGAGGGGGAGGTGTGAGGAAAGATGTTTCGGCCGGGACTTTTTACTGCGCCGAGCCGAAGTACTCTCAGAAGTGCTAATCCGCCATACATCCGCAGGAGCTCATATTTAGAGTGGCTGATGGTCTCTCTCTCTCTCTCTCTCTCTCTCTCTCTCTCTCTCTCTCTCTCTCTCTCTCTCTCTCTCTCTCTCAATTCAATTCAATTCAATTCAAGATTGCTTTATTGGCATGAATGTAAAAATACAATATTGCCAAAGCGAATTACATAAATAATAATACATATTGACATAAATAATAATAATTGATGGTAATAATAAAGAAAATATTACAACACAGTATAACATAACTTGAACTTAAATAACCGGTGTAACAAATTAGAACATTTGATACCACAGTGTTTTAACATATATATACACACAATCACACATTCAGGGGGTCACTGTGGTGGACAGTAGGGACACACACTGAGGTCAGATGCATTACACACATTACACACACACTCACCTGCTGTCTCTCAGGCTGTGACACGCACACACGTATTTCGCAGCCAGTGCGGCTGTCTGTCCCTCTCCTAGTATTAGATTTATTTGTTCTATTTCAGTCATGGCTGTAAAGTTATTTATTAATGTATTCAATTTATTAAAGTAGAGATCTCTTATAGAAATGTATGTGTTACAGTGAAGGAGGAAGTATGTCTCTGTCTCGATTTCTCCTGTCCTACAGTGAACACACACCCTTTGCTCTCTGGGTAACCAGCTCTTTCTGTGTCTGCCCGTCTCGATGGCCAGACTGTGCTCACTGAGCCTGTACTTGGTCAGGATCCGTCTCTGCTTTGTGTCTCTGACACTCTGGAGATATTTTTCCAATTCATAATTTGATTTTAGAGTGCGATAGAATTGTAATTTACTTTGTGTTTTAGTTTCCTGATCCCAATGTTCCAGATATGTATTCTTCAATTGTTTGGTAATTTGGTTTGTTCTGATGTTCGTGTGAGAAGCAGTGCTGGTCTGAGACTGGTGTGTGTTAGTAGAGTTAGTCTGGTTAGTAAGTCTCAGGACCAGCTGACTGAGGGGACTTTTTTCGGGGTTCAGTTCTTGGGTTTGTAATGCTTTAAAATGTAGCGATTCTGTGGGACTTGATTTTAGGTGCATCCAGAATTTGAGGGATCTTTTTTGCATATTAATAATCAATGGGAATCTGCCTAATTCTGCCCTACATGCATTATTGGGTGTTTTTCTTTGTAATTTTAGGATAATTTTGCAGAATTCAGTGTGTAGGGCCTCTGTTGGATGCCTGTCCCATCTAGTGTAGCTCTGATCACTGAGTGGACCCCAAACCTCACTTCCATACAGCGCTATGGGCTGAATCACACTATCAAATATTTTAATCCAGATTGGAATCGGTAAATCAATGGTTTGGAATTTTTTCTTAATGGCGTATAGAGCTCTTCGAGCTTTGTCTTTGAGAGCATTCACTGCCAAACTGAAACCCCCCCGATGCAGTGATCACCAGGCCGAGGTAAGTGTACTGCACACACACACACACACACACACACACTGAAACTCCCTGATGCAGTGATCACCAGGCCGAGGTAAGTGTACTGCACACACACACACACACACACACACACTGAAACTCCCTGATGCAGTGATGACCAGGCCGAGGTAAGTGTACTGCATCGTGTGCTCTAGGGCGGTGCTGCCTAGACTGAACTGGTGTCTGTGTTCCTGACATCTGGGCTTTTTCTGAAAGACCATAATGTTACTCTTTGTGAGGTTGACTGCCCGGGCCCAGTTCTGGCAGTATTTCTCCAGCAGGTCCAGGTGCTGCTGTAGTCCCTGTGCAGTGGGGGACAGCAGCACCAGGTCATCTGCGTACAGCAGGAGCTTTACCTGTTCGTCTCCTAGAGTGAGTCCAGGGCCTGTAGACTGGTCCAGCTGCACTGCTAGTTCATTAATGTAAATGTTGAACCGCGTTGGACTCAGGCTACAGCCCTGCCGCACTCCTCTCTTCTGGGTGAAGAATTCTGTGTGTTTGTTGCCAATTCGTATTGCACATTTGTTGTTCGAATACATTGATTTTATAATGTCATAAACTGTATCCCCTACACTGCTTTGTAAAAGTTTGTGATATAATCCGTTGTGCCAAATAGAATCAAATGCTTTTTTGAAATCGACAAAGCATGCAAATATTTTTCAGTTTTTGGTCTGTTTTACGTGTTTATTGATTAGGGTGTGTAGGGTGTAAATGTGATCAGTAGTTCTGTGATTTGGAAGAAAGCCAATCTGACTCGTACTCAGGACATTGTGTTCGTTAAGGAAGTTTACAATTCTATTGTTTAAAATGCTACTAAATAACTTCCCCAGATTACTGCTCACACAAATGCCTCTGAAATTATTAGGGTCCAATTTATTTCCACTTTTGTGAATTGGGGTAATAAGTCCTTGGCTCCAGATGTCAGGAAAACAGCCTGAACTAAGTACAATGTTGAATAATTTGAGCACAGCCGTCTGCAGCTCAGGGGTGCTGTGTTTCAGCATCTCACCCAGAATGCTGTCAGGACCACAAGATTTCTTACTTTTCTGGCTTTTGAGTTTGTTTGTCAATTCTTCATGTGTAATTGGGAAGTCAAGAGGATTCTGATTATTTTTTAAATGTGTCTTCATAAATTTGTAGATTTAGTTTGATCTGATTATAATTCTCATTGAGGTGTTTTGGTGGGATTTCTTTATATAATTTTTCAAAATGCTTCATCCAGATTTCTCCATCTTGTATTGGTAGATCTTGTGGTTTTGTCGTGCTCAGATTATTCCACATATCCCAGAACTGATTTTGATTGATTGAGTGTTCAATTTCCTGTAAACTTTTGGTCAGATGGTGTTGCTTTTTCTCTCTACAGTCCCTGACAAAAGTCTTGTCGCTTGTGTACAAATTGACCTAAAGTGCCGCTGAAATATATTTCTAATCAAGATTTTTTTTTACAAGAAATGGCTCATTTTAATCCCACCAGCTTTTGTGATAATGTTTCAGTGAAAAACTAAACTTTCAAAAAGTATTCTAATATTCACAGCTTGGTAAAGCCCATTGAGTCAATTTTTGCAAAGACATAAGTGTTGTCGCCTTGTCATATGAGCTTCACCTGTGACTAATAATGGATTAATTAGGTCTCAAGTGTGTATAAAAAGAACCCCAGTACGCTAGACCTTCACATCAACTGCAACTAGACCTCTGCAAACATGCCTAAGATTCACCCTGAGACTAAAGTTTTGATTATCATGAGGCTGAAGACCAGATCCACTGCTGATGTGGCAGGCACCTTCAATGTGTCTCAGCGTCAAGTACAGAGGATAAAAAAAAGATTTGAAGAGACTTGAGACGTTTTTGACAAGCCCAGGTCAGGCAGACCCAGCAAGACAACTGCTCGAGACGACCGTTTGTTGGCTCGAAATCCAAGGCCAGCCCATTTTCCACTGCAGCAGAGCTCCAGGAGATCTGGTCATCTGAAGTCCCTGTGTCAACCAGAACAGTTTGTCGGATTCTGTCTCGAAATGGCCTCCATGGTCGAATCAGTGCCCAGAAGCCAGCACTAAACAAAAGACAATTGAAAAACCGTGTGGCATTTGCCAAGGCCCACAGCCTGCTAAAAGGATGGACGCTGGAAAAGTGGCAGAAGGTGGATTTTTCAGATGAATCTTCTGTTGAATTACACCACAGTCGCAGCAAATATTGCAGGAGACCTACTGGAGCCAGAATGGATCCGAGATTCACCCAGAAAACAGTGAAGTTTGGTGGCGGAAAAATCATGGTCTGGGGTTACATCCAGTATGGGGGTGTGCGAGAGATCTACAGGGTGGAAGGCAACATCAATAGTCTAAAATACAAAGAAATCTTAGCTACCTCTTATTCCCAACCATAAAGGAGGCCAAATTCTGCAGCAGGACGGTGCTCCATCGCATACTTCCATCTCCACATCAAAGTTCCTCAAGGCGAAGAAGATCAAGATGCTCCAGGATTGGCCAGCCCAGTCACCAGACATGAACATCATTGAGCATATGTGGGCTAGGATGAAAGAGGACGCATGGAAGACGAAACCAAAGAATATTGATGAACTCTGGGAGGCATGCAAGACTGCTTTCTTAGCTATTCCTGATGACTTCATCAATAAATTGTATGAATCCTTGCCAAACCGCATGGATGCAGTCCTTCAAGCTCATGGAAGTCATACAAGATATTTGGATCTCACAGCACCACAACTTAATTTGCTGACATATTTTTGTATTTGCTGTAAATTTGTTCAATTTCTGTATAGGCGACAAAACTTTTGTCTTGCGAAAATTTGACCTTTCTATCTTGATTAAATGATAAATATTTTTTCTATGAAAATTATTTATTTCAGTGCATTAAACATCATTTGGGAGGGTTTTAGCTTTTCATATGAGCTATTTCTAACACCAATTAATTAATTAAAAGTCATGTTAAAATCAGGTATTTCTAGAAAATAGATAAGCGACAAGACTTTTGTCAGGAACTGTAATTGTGTCTTTGTATTGTTTTAGTTTTGAACAGTATTCTGTTCTTATGTCTGTGTTGTCTGGTTCTTTATGTTTCAGATTTGATAATTTTCTAAGTTGTTTTTTTAATGTTTTGCAGTCTGAGTCAAACCATTTTTCATCTTTTGGTGTTTTTTTAGTATATTTTTTGCCTTTCTTTTTCAATTCACTTTTATATGCTGCCTTTGTAAATATGTAATTTATTTCATTTGTAGCCACATTAACACCATCTTTAGTTGTTTCGAATTGTGTAGTCATAAATGTATTTATCAGATGTTTTACTTCTTCCGAATTGAGGGCTTGGATAAATTTGTCTGGGCTGTCTTGAGCCCACCTATCTCTGCTGGACCTGATGCATTTTGCAGGTTTCCAGTCTGTTTTGTTCTGGTGTATGGTGTGTTCTGATATAAATATTAGTTTGGTTATGGTCAGAAAGTGGAGTTTGCTGTTTGACAGTGAATGCACTGAAGGAGGATGGGTCCATTACAGTGATGGCGTAGTCAACTACACTAGCTCCAAGAGCTGAACAACACGTGAACCTCCCTAAAGAGTCCCCTCTGATCCTGCAGTTAAACATGTACAGGCCCGAGGCTCGGCAGAGGTGCACTAACTCTCTTCCGTTTTTATTCACTGTTTGGTCAAGATTGTTTCTTGGTGGGAGATTTTTTGTGAGACTCAGGAGGTTGTGGCCAAACACATATTCATTGCCCTTTGGATCTATCTTATCCGGTTCAGATCCAGTTCTTGCATTAAAGTCTCCACACAGAAGCACATTTCCCTGGGCCTGGAAATGGCTGGTTTCTGTGTGGATGTTGCTCATGTATTCCTCATCATGGTAAGGGGAATCCGCTGGAGGAATGTAGATGGCACAGAGATATGTGTCTGTGTTTGAAATACTAATTTGGTTGTTTAGTTTTAACCAGCGATGAAACTTTACAACTGTTATAACAGAAATGTGTTTGGCCAGATCCTCCCTGTACCACACCAGGATTCCTCCCGAGTCTCGTCCACGATGGACTGTACTTAGTTTCACTGAGGGCACAATTATTTCATAAAAGCCTGAGGGACAGTAGGTAAGTGCATCATTTCGACACCAGGTTTCCGTTAAGATTATAATATCAGCATCTTTGATATTTTTAAGAAATGCTGGGTCTTTGCTTTTAGAACCAAATGTTGAAGAATGAAGACCCTGAATATTCCAACAACTTATTTGAAAAGAACACATCAGTATTTTTAAAGATAGACCTATGTGGTAAGACAGAGAGAAGATAACTAATAACTAATAATAAAATATAACATATGAGGCTGGTGTATCTACATGTGCACACATACGTAGTAGCGTACAAAAAATACAGTAGTACGTTTTTTTTTTTTTTTTCACAATAGAGCACTGTGTTTGTGTGTGTAGCTCTTATCTGCTCAGGAGCTGGTTGCACAGTGTGTGCAGCATCTCTCTGATCTGGCTCAGCTCGCTGGTGGAGGGCGGAGCAGGAGGCCGGGCTGCAGCTTCAGCGTAGCTCTGTGCTCTCGGTTGCAGGGGTTTCTCCTGGTGTCGGTGTGTGGGGTGTTTTGATTTCTTCCTCCTGATGGGGGCTTGATGGTCAGCCGGTGGACTTGGATTTGGTGACTGCAGGTTCACAGGGGTGTAGTGAGCCATAGGTGTCTGTGGGTGTGCTGGACAACGTGTGGCGCTCATCCAGCCGGGGTCTCTCCTCACCGGGGTTGGAGGGCTGTGTCTGGGCATGTAGGGGTGAATGGGCCGGTAGTGTTCTGGAGTCGGCAGCAGGGGTCTCGGTGATGTTGGACTGCGGCCCAGGGCTGCATCTTTTAGGGTCTTCGCAAAAATCCGCACTGTATCTTTGTGTAGGTGAAGGCCATCATATAGGTGATGGAAGCTGATGTGGTGGTGGTGGACCAGATGCACATTTGGGAGTGAATAACATCTGCGGGAAATTTCAGCATTGATGCTGTAGATGATGTGTGGTGGTGTGTCATGTCGAGGGAGAAGTGTGGAGATGACAATTCGGGATTCTGGGAATTTTTTTCTGGTGATTTCCGCCATTTTCCTCACAGCTTCAGCCGTGTTGTTGCGCAGCGAGTGAAGGTCATTCGTCCCGGTGTGGATTATGACACACGAGGGCTGTCCTGTGAAGTCTCTGATGATCTGGTGGGCGTGGCCTGTTGTGCTGCATCATTTTGCATTGACCTTATGATGTGGGAAGAGTTTCTGTGGGTCCACAAACTTCCCATTAGAGTCCATGAGGAGGAGCACATCTGGATCAGGTGCTAGGGGGTGGGCAGGTGAGGTTTGTGAGGTTTGTGTAGTGTGTTGGTGGCAGGCTCGCTGTCTGTAGTAGGAGATGTACTGCAGTGAGGAGTGTTATCTTTACTGTTTTTCTGTAATTGCTCTCTCATTTCTTGCAGCTGTTTGGAGAGGTTCTCTTCTTTTCTCTCTTTGTCCTCCTCCAGTTTGCATATCTGTAAACGTAGAGTTTGATTTTCTTTTTGCAGATCTCTGAGAGCTTTTTTGAACTCTGTGATGGAGGAGTTGGTGTCTTTCTTCAGCTGCCTGAGTTCATCTTTGAGCTCTTGGATGTGGATGTTTGTGTTGTGTGTGTCTGAAAGATTGGCTTGAGTGTGTTTTTTAAATTCTGTGTAGTCCAGTTCCAGCAGGGCTAAGCTGTCTCTCAGTCTGCGGTCGGATGGGGGAGGGGAGAGTATGGCTCGGCCGTCCTCCTCAGAGTCTGAGCCGTCTGCATGAGGCTGGTCTCTCTCCTCCTATACTCTGGTCTTCAGCAGGGGAAAGATCTCCTCGAAGGAGTTCAGGCTTGCCTCATTGCCTTGCAGGAGGAACGTGCCTTTAGTGTAGTATGTGATAGTGAGAATGGGGTTGTCTGTGTCCAGCATTTCATCTTTACACAGTAGCGTACCGTGGGGTTTCAGTCAGGGCCTTCACTAACGATCAACACGCCCCACACCATAACAACACACACACACACACACACACACACACACACACACACACACACACACACACGATCAACAAGCCCCACGCCGTCGCCATAACAACACAAACACACACACACACACACACACACACGCACACGTTTGTTTTTGTGACATATGGGGACATTCCATAGGCGTAATGGTTTTTATACTGCACAAACTGTACATCCTATCCCCTTACACTGCCCCTGCCCCTAAACCTGCCCATCACAGGAGACATTCTGCATTTTTACTTTCTAAAAAAAACCTCATCCTGTGTGATTTATAAGCATTTTGAAAAGTGGGATATGGCCAATGTCCTCATATTTCACCCTCTCCTGTGTGTCATAATACACACACACACACACACACACACACACGCAAAATACAATAATGCACTCTACGAGATACAACTACGAACTTTGCTTTCATAGTGTTCGTTGGGAAGGGGGCAAGCAAAAAGTACACGTGAGACAAAAAGGCAATTTGACTATTTATTGATGATACTGCACTCACGTGTCACCGTTTAGGCAAATGGTGAAAAGAATCAAAATCACCTGGCACAAATACTCTTAAACAAACAAAAATACGGACCAACAGAACATCCAAAGAAACAGAAAAAACACCGCTTGTTAGCTAACATTACCGGCTTGACATCAGGATCGATCATTCGCACGCAGCCTATCATCCGCGGCGGCCATAGTTTATTTCACACAGAATTCTCACAACCCGTGAAAAGTTCAGACGGCTGATGACATCAGCAGGGGGTAGCACACCGACACATCGCTGGGCCTCTGGGCTGTTCTATCACTACACATCAAATTTTGATTGGCTAATGACCCACGTCAGTCAAAGCTATGGTCCAATGGAAAATAGCAGCTTCAATGGAAGGCAAGCTATTCTACTAGTGCTGGTCCTCGGGGCTGTGATCCGTTTAGATGATGACATATGGAAAATACACCAAAAATAAATACATTCTTTCTGGAAATATATATATATATATATATATATATATATATATATATATATATATATATATATATATATATGATATTTTGACAGGGCCAGCAGAGAAGGCCCTGCTGGCCCTGACAGCCCACCACTGTCTTTACATATGGTTAGTCTTCCACCTCGACCAATTCCTTCTTTGAAGATGTGCATATATTCCTCACAGATGGCTGATTTCCATGCATTAATCAGAGTTGTGTAGTAGATGAGGTTGTCCTTTATTTTTTTCCCGTTTAGGTGGATGTAGTCTGCGTACAGTACATCAGGGTTGTCTCTGAGAGTTTTCTCCTTGTGTTTTTTTCTGGCCTGTACACTTCTACACTTCTCAGGGTAGCACACCTCCCTGCACTCTGTGTGCGCCGGGGTCGCCATGGTGATCAGGACTGGGCACTGAGCCAAAACTGCAGCTAACTTTAGCTTTTAGCTTCTAATAGTCAGAGATTTTACTAAAAATATATAAAAAATATACGGTTTTGGTCAAAAAATGTTGTCAAATATAGCTCACCTCTCTGTTTAGTGGCTGGAGATTAACAGTTGTCTGGTGTTTTTCATCTGTGGTTCCTTTAAGAAATCTTTGAGTGTTTTGGAGGGAAATCTGTAGTTAGCTGGCAGAGTGGTGATCCAGCAGCCAGATGCTGGTCCACAGGTTCCAATCTTCTTTCTTTAATTAAAAGTATTTTCTAGATAAATGTAGTCTTTACCCGAGTCCAAGTTGTTCCTCTGTTGTTTTTACTTGTTTTCTGTCGTTATCTCATTCTCTGTCTTACTTTTTGGGTTAATCTTTTCAAAAAATTTAGGAGCTCATATTTAGAGTGGCTGATGGTCTGATGGTCACTCTCTCTCTCTCTCTCTCTCTCTCTCTCTCTCTCTCTCTCTCTCTCTCTCTCTCTCTCTCTCACCGACACACGCGCGTGCGCATCTCATCGACACACACATGCGCGCATCTCACCGACACACACACACTTCACCGACAGTGGGCTGGAGAAGGGAGAGAGCAAAGTTCAGGATTTGTGGATCTCCCGTAAGGGCTGTCTAGTCTATTTTATTCATTTTAAACATCGGATTAAATTATTTCTCTTTTGATACAGGGGATGCTGAGTCATTAATACATCACCAAAGACAAACAATTAACGTTATGATAGCGATCATGTACAAGTCCGATTTTTTAGTTTGGTAGTTAGCGTTAGCTTGTTGTAAGTCACCCACCGCAACTAACAAGGTAGTAAGCCTGTGTGTGAATGTAGTTAATGTAGATTTACCGCTGTGTTGGGCTTAATGTTATATGGAAGAACTTCGAAGAAGCACGATCATTTAATAATTAAATTCTGTGTGGTGAACGTGAACCTATGATAACCATGCTGTCCACGTACGTCGCTGTTTTATGTCGGATAGGATCGCCAAAATATCTCCAAACCACTGAAGTTGAGTGAACTAAGTTGTCAAAGATATCTTTGTCCACTTCACTCCGATCCGCCAAGCCTGTCAGCCACTGACTGTAAACAGCAGCGCGTGCAGCACCCAGAAGCCCGGTCTGCAATACGCATGCGCAGTATTACACATAGCGCGTAAGCATTATATCGAGAATTTATCGAACTGTTGTTATCGTTTTATCAAAGAAAATTATATAGTGATAATTATTGTTATCGTTTTATCGCCCAGCCCTAGTTTCACCTCATTCTAGGGCACCTTTAAGACATCCCAGTCTTAATCTTAATCTCTCTTTGCAGGTATAACAGCTTCTCTTCTGGAATAACAACTCTTCTGGGAAGGCTTTCCACAAGGTTTAGGAGTGTGTTTATGGGAATTTTTCTTCTAGAAGGGCATTTGTGAGGTCAGGCACTGATGTTGGACGAGAAGGCCTGGCTCTCAGTCTCCACTCTAATTCATCCCAAAGGTGATCTATCGGGATGAGCTCAGGACTTAGTGCAGGCCAGTCAAGTTCCTCCACACCAAACTCACTCATCCATGTCTTTATGGACCGAGACCGACGCTTTGTGCACTGGAGAGCAGTCATGTTGGAACAGGAAGGGGCCCTCCCCAAACTATTCCCACAAAGTTTGATCCATAAAATTGTCCAAAATGTCTTGGTATGCTGAAGCATTAAGAGTTCCTTTCACTGGAACTGAGGGGCCCAACCCCTTAAAAACCTCACACAATAATCCCCCCATCCACCAAACTTTACACTTGACACAATGCAGTCAGGCAAGTACCATTCTCCTGGTAACCACAAACCCAAGCTGGTCCATGGGATTGCCAGACAGAGAAGTGTAACACGTCTCACTGCTCTAGTGTCCAGTAGTGGCAGACTTTACACCACTGCATTGCACTTGCTGACTCTGCAGAAAGGGCCTTTATGCCTCAGCGTGCGCTGACCCCACTCTGTGAGTTTACGTGGCCTGCCACTTCGTGGCTTAGTTGCGGTTGTTCACAATTGCTTCCACTTTGTTATAATACCACTAACAGTTGACCGTGGAATATTTAGTATTGAGGAAATTTCACCAATGGACTTCACAGATGGCAACATATCACGGTACCACGCTTGAGTGATTGGAACACCTGAATTTAATGATTTGGAGGGTATCACAATACTTTTGGCTCTAGCTAGCTGTGTATAATCAATAGATTTCTATGGAATGTCCCTAATTAAATAGCTAAGTAAATGTCAGACTCCAGAGGGCCTTTAGTCAGTTAATTCCATAGCTCCCGGCTGACTGAACATGCTGTTGGCTGATCTCCTGATCGTTTTTGCAGAAGTTGGAAAGCAAAGATCCTGGCAAACACATTTTGTAATAAGCAACAGGTTACAGATTAATACAAATACACTTCTTAGTCTGTGTGTATATCCTACAAATGACACTCTTCTATTTCACAATCTTCTATTTCACTTTTGACAAGCCATATTAAAGTGTAAAAAATAGAAAGAGAAAAAAATCATATTGACTTGGAATTTTATGGATGCTCATTGTCTCTCTGCAGGTTTGGACATGTTATAGGTAGGCTGTGGCATTTAAATAATGCCCAAATGGCACGAAAGCCAAGAAAACATCCCCCACAGCATTACACCACCACCACCAGCCTGCACAGTGGTAACAAGGCATGATGGATCCATGTTCTCATTCTGTTCACACCAAATTCTGACTCTACCATCTGAATGTCTCAACAGAAATCGAGACTCATCAGACCCATCAACATTTTTCCAGTCTTCAACTGTCCAATTTTGGTGAGCTTGTGCAAATTGTAGCCTCTTTTTCCTATTTGTAGTGGAGATGAGTGGTGCCCGGTGGTGTCTTCTGCTGTTGTAGCCCATCCGCCTCAAGGTTGTGCGTGTTGTAGCTTCACAAATGCTTTGCTACATACCTCGGTTGTAACGAGTGGTTATTTCAGTCAAAGTTGCTCTTCTATCAGCTTGAATCAGTCGACCCATTCTCCTCTGACCTCGAGCATCAACAAGGCATTTTCGCCCACAGGACTGCTGCATACTGGATGTTTTCCCTTTTCACACCATTTTTTGTAAACCCTAGAAATGGTTGCGCAAGAAAATCCCAATAACTGAGCAGATTGTGAAATACTCAGACCGGCCGGTCTGGCACCAACAAGCATGCCATGCTCAAAATTGCTTAAATCACCTTTCTTTCCCATTCTGACATTCAGTTTAGAGTTCAGGAGATTGTCTTGACCAGGACCACACCCCTAAATGCATTGAAGCAACTGCCATGTGATTGGCTGATTAGATAATTGTACTAATGAGAAATTGAACAGGTGTTCCTAATAATCATGTAGGTGAGTGTGTGTGTATATATATATATATATATATATATATATATATATATATATATATATATATATGAGGACGAGTGAGGACGCTCCCTCACTCATAATGCGTGCTCAAGCCCCGTTCACATCGCTAGCTTCTCGCAGCGACATGAATTGACACTCATTGAACACTCATGACATGAGGTGGTTTAAATTACCAAGATTCATTCAGACTCATTCAGAGATCTTGAAATTTTATTTTTACACATAAAAAAATTACAGAGGTCCAGACCTCGGTGACCTCATAGCTGGCTATTATGGCCATGCATAGCACCGAAGTAATAAGAAACACTAGCGATCTGTTTTCATCTTGCATGTTTTAGATTACGTAAGAAGCCAACAAATGCACCAGAGTGAAGCCAACGCTGTTGAAGCCATCAAGCTGCAATGATTTCCCGAGAATGAATGCCGCAGAATCTGGTGAGTCGTCTTGTAGTGGTGCGTCAAGTGCAACGCTACATCCAATTAGATTTAATTCAGTATTGATGACGCAAAAAATAATAACATTAACTCCACTGAAATTATTTGAAACTAATGTAACGAGCCAATTTTGTAAAATGTAAGGAGTAGAAAGTACCGATTGTACTGTTCTCTTTGCATGTACAGATGCAATTTAACAGCCAGCCAAACTCCATCCATAAAGTACAGACGAGTCCGGATTCATCTTAGTCTTTGCCGTTTAATAAGATGCCAAGTACATTATGAATAAGGAGTAAAACTGTAAATAAACAACAAATACACAATATTAGAACAATTATCCAATGACTAAAGAAGATTCATGTAGTTCTGAAACTCTTATCGGTAAATGTCCCAAATAAATTCAATGTAATCAATTTACATAAATGGGATCATCAGATGACCAAGAAAACAGTAACAAATACAGATATTCACGCATATAAGTAGTTATTTTACCAAAGTAGACTGAAATCAACACACTGAGTGCTATATCAGACAAAGGCTAAGCTAATAGCTAAAGGCCATCACAAAAAATGCATTAACTCAAAGCCTTAATCAAACGTATCGCAAATATGTAATATAATATAACGCAAATATAATCAAGCATTATATAATGAAGAATTAACTTACAGATGATGCTTTTACAAACACGAAACAAAGGATGGCATCCAAAGATTGAGGAGATGCTGACTGGGGAAATGTGGTCACTTATTTTTCTAGAGAATTGCCCCTAGGTGGCGCCAAAACTATAAAAACTATACAAAATAAAAGTGACAAGTAAACTTGGAGCAGAACACCGATATTTTTGTTAAAATGTAAGGAGTAAAAGTAAAAAGTAGACACAAAAATAAATAGTAAAGTAAAAATGTCAGAAAAAAATCTACTTAAGTACAGTAACAAAGTATTTGTACTTCGTTACTTCCCATCTCTGCGGTAATGCTAAATCTTGATACATGGGGCACCAAGTAAAATATTGCCCAGGGCAGCAAATTGGTCAGGACCGGCCCTGGAGGGTGAGTCAGGTCTTTCTGCCCCCCTCTGCTTGGGTTAGTTTTGACTTCGGCCTGCCAAATGAAATTGCTATTCTGGTAAAAAATAAATAAAAAATTCTCTCTCTCTCTCTCTCTCTCTCTCTCTCTCTCTCTCTCTCTCTCTCTCTCTCTCGCTCTCGCTCTCTCGCTCTCTCGCTCTACCTTCCTTTCACATGATAGCAAACAAAAACTGATATTCAGTCCTTACGCCCTCAATGGGAAATTGGGTGTTAGTCATAAGTGTGACAAATCTTTATTCTTCAGGACGAGCACGTCTATTTGGGAGCCAGTCATTTTATGAACATCTGAACCTGAGCTGGGATAGTTTTTTTCTAGAGAGAAAAAGGGTGAGTACGTAAATGGAATCTTATGTTGGTTTGTAATATAATACACATGCTTTTCTATTTTATTGAATTTGTCCTAATGTTTTTATAAACAACACTTGCCATTTAGGACTAGATGAAAAATGTTATGTTATGTTATGTTATGTTATGTTATGTTATGTTATGTTATGTTATGTTATGTTATGTTATGTTATGTTATGTTGTGTTGTGTTGTGTTGTGTTGTTATATGTTATATGTTATGTAATATGTTAATGTTATGTATAAAGAGAAATGTCGTAAATGTTAGGTTCTATGATTAATCACCATGAATTGTTTGTTGAATATTTTAATGCAACTTTCAGCTTGACAATTGTTTTTTTGAAAGTACATAAATTAGATATTAATTTAAGGTCATAAAACTGCTTGTATAATTTTTTTTTTTTTTTTTTAACACAAAAGCATCTATATCCTATTTTGTGCATTTCCAACTACTTGACATCACATTTGAGGACGTTTTGAAATGTGTGGATAATAATACGGCACTCCACTGTTTGCAGTGTGTTTAAACTGTTGCTTTACTTATTGTTGCTCTAAATATCCAATATATCACAAATCCATCTGATCAGTCAGTTGACAAACTTTCTCCAGTTTTCTTAATTTTTCTGCCCTGACACACTGGAGGCATGGTTCTGTTTTTTTTTTTTTTTTCAGCATGAATCACTTTTCCCAGAATGAACAGGAAAGAGTTCCTCAGTCTGGCCCTAATAGCCTCCGCATGGATTGGCAGTCTACCGACTCTTGGTTAGAAATAGTTTGTGTAAACAGTAAATCATTTTTTTTTGTCTAATATTTACTCAGCCAAGTAATTTGGTCATAAACTAAACATAGACTTCTGTATTGAGATTTTATTTCCTTCCAGTAACCATACAGTTTCTATTCCCAAAAGGATAAGGATAAAGCATGTTACTCTAAAGAGATGATCATATTATGCATATTATTTACATTTTCAACACGCTTCAGTGTGTGATGTTGCTGTATGAGCATGAAAAAGCTCTGCAAAGCACAAAGTCCCTGCAGCAGGAGTTATTCTCTATATCAGCGCCACTGTTTCTGAACTCCCTGCTGAAACGCCTCCATCATAGTCTTGAGTTTTCTTTCAGGAACGAACACATCACAATATGCCTCATTTCATCAAATCCCAAGGCAGAAGCAAAATAAAGGGGCGGAGTCTGGTTGAGTTACAGTTAGTTTGCTGAATCCGAAATCGCCCCCTAAACCCTCAATAACTATTCCCTACTTTAGTCCATTAATATAGTTCACTTGAAGTAGTGAATGAAAACTATAGTGAGCGAATTCGGACAGATGCTGTGTGCACATTAGCTGTAGGCTACACTGGTTATTGAGGTGCATTGTGGGATTGATTGAATGCACTCAATAATGTCCACTATGGTTTCAGACATCCGTGGATATTCCATATCATAGCCAACAAAGCCTCTCAACTGAAAAAAAAGAGAAGAAAAAATTAAATAATAAACCTGCTCTGCCAAAATACTCACTAGTGCCCCGAGCTTGCCATTTTCAACTGGCTAAAAATGCTTTGGTGGACATGGCCTAAAGCTTTTGTAATTTTTTTATGAAGAGCTGAGCTGGATGCAGAGAGAATCTTTGATGATAATGATGAAGATGATGAAGACCATGCTGCTGCTGATCTCAGTACTCCTAACTCAAGCTCTTCGATCCCAGGGCATATCAGTGACACAAGATGTAGGTACGTTTCTTTCAACAAATCAGGTGTGATCGCTTTCATCTTTCTAACCTGATATTAAACAGGCTTTTTTTTTTTTTTTTGCAGAAGCAAGATTTCTTTATATATGTCTAATGTTGTGATTTATTAACCTCAACTTAATCATAAAAACATCAGTAAGATTTCTTAATCACCTAATTTAAGCCTAGTTTCAGTAATTCCAGTTAAAGGACAACTCCGGTGAGAAATGAACCTAGGGGTAATTAACAGATGGTTACAGAGTAGATCGTTCTCTGGGATGCGTTTTCATGGAAATCGAATGTAAAGAGTTTTATCTTTAAAAACAGATTAGCTACACATGTGACACATGTGACGGTCGGCCTGCGGGGGAACCGTACACACGGGCACCTAGCCTGGCACGAGGGCTGGGACCATTTGGGCATGCACTCTGGTGCCGGCATCAACAGTGCTGGAGGAACTCAGGGCCTTTGAAGAGACTCACCTGAGCGAATATACGTGCCTGTATCCAGTCCATTTAGGAGGGGAATGACGCGAGGACACAGGCTCCACCCGCAGATTAAAAAATCTGACGAATGTGTTCGGTTTCGCCCAGCCTGCAGCTCTACAAATGTCTGTCAGCGAGGCGCCACGCGCCAACGCCCAAGAGGCAGCTACGCTCCTAGTATAGTGTGCTTTGACCCCAAGGGGGCATGGCAAGCCCTGAACCTGGTAAGCCAGGCCAATGATGTCCACTATCCAGTAGGACAACCACTGCTTGGAGAGAGCCTTCCCTTTCTGCTTCCCTCCGTAACAGACGAAGAGCTGGTCTGAGGTCCTGAAGCACCGCGTCCTGTCTATGTAAGCGCGAAGGGTGCATACTGGACAGAGTAGTACCGAGGCTGGGTCTGCCTCCTCCAAGGGCATGGTATGGAGAATACACATGTGACGGTCGGCCTGCGGGGGAACCGTACACACGGGCACCTAGCCTGGCACGAGGGCTTGGACCATTTGGGCATGCACTCTGGTGCCAGCATCAACAGTGCTGGAGGAACTCAGGGCCTTTGAAGAGACTCACCTGAGCGAATATACGCGCATGTATCCAGTCCATTTAGGAGGGGAATGACGCGAGGACACAGGCTCCACCCGCAGTTTAAAAAATCTGACGAATGTGTCGGTTTCGCCCAGCCTGCAGCTCTACAAATGTCTGTCAGCGAGGCGCCACGCGCCAATGCCCAAGAGGCAGCTACGCTCCTAGTATAGTGTGCTTTGACCCCAAGGGGGCATGGCAAGCCCTGAACCTGGTAAGCCAGGCCAATGATGTCCACTATCCAGTGGGACAACCTCTGCTTGGAGAGAGCCTTCCCTTTCTGCTTCCCTCCGTAACAGACGAAGAGCTGGCCTGAGGTCCTGAAGCACGGTGTCCTGTCTACGTAAGCGCGAAGGGCGCGTACTGGACAGAGCAGTACCGAGGCTGGGTCTGCCTCCTCCAAGGGCAGCGCTTGCAGGTTCACCACCTGGTCCCTAAAGGGAGTGGTAGGAACCTTGGGCACCTATCCAGGCCGGGGTCTCAGGATAGCGTGAGGTCCCTCCTCAGAGGAATAGGCCAGGGAGGTGCTGTCGCAAGGAGTATGAGTTCGGAGAACCAGGTCCGGCCGGGCCAATATGGGGTGACCATGAGGACCTGTTTTTTGTCCTCCTTGATCTTGCACAGGAGCTGTGCGAGAAGGCTCACAGGGGGAAACGCATACTTGCGCAGGCCCTGCGGCCAGCTGTGCGCAAGTGCATCCGTGTATCCGTGAATAGTACCAGCGGCAATGTGAGGAGTCGTGGGAGGCAAACAGATCTATCTGTGCGTCGCCAAACTGGTCCCATATCAGCTGAACCGCTTGGGGATGGAGCCGCCATTCCCCCGGTAGAGGCTTAAACCGATACAGCTCGTCGGCCGCTCAGTTCAGTTCCCCGGGAATATAAGTGGCACGAAGCGACCTCAGATGCTTCTGACTCCATAACAAGAGGTGGCGGCCAAGTTGCGACATGCGGCGGGAACGTAGACCACCCTGACGGTTGATGTATGCTACTGTTGCCGTGTTGTGTGACCGGACCAATACGTGCCTGTCCTTGAGCAGGGCTCGAAAGCGGTGCAGGGCAAGCCGTACGGCCAGCAACTCGAGGCAATTGATATGCCACACACGCTGGGGCTCTTTCCAGGCCCCAGCGGCGGCATGACCATTGCACATGGCACCCCAGCCCGTGGCAGAGGCATCCGTGGATACCACAACATGCCTGGAAACTCGTTCTAAGGGAATTCCCACCCGTAGAAACTGGAGGTTCCTCCACGGGGTGAAGGTTTGGCGGCAGGATGAGGTCACTTGGACCCGGAACGTGCCGCGTTGCCATGCCCACCTCGGGACTCGATCGCGAAGCCAGTGCTGAAGCGGTCTCATATGGAGCAACCCGAGCGGAATTACTGCGGCTGCGGATGCCATATGCCCCAGGAGCCTCTGTAAAAGTTTCAGTGCAACCACGTTCCTGTGCTCGATCTGATGAAGGCAGGCCAGCAGAGACTGCGCGCGCTCGCTCGTTAGCTGCGCAGACATGGCGACCGAGTCAATCTCCATACCGAAAAAAGAGATCCTCTGCACTGGGCAGAGTTTGCTCTTTTCCCAGTTGACCCGAAGGCCCAGATGGGCAAGATGGTGGAGAACCAAGTCCCTGTGTTCGCAAACCTGCTGTCGCGAGTGGCTGAGGATCAGCCAGTCGTCGAGATAATTCAGGATGCGAACCCGAAGCTGTCTGAGTGGCACTAGGGCTGCCTCGATGACCTTCGTAAAGACGCGAGGCTACAGGGCCAGCCCGAATGGGAGTACGGCATACTGGTATGCTCTCCCCTCGAAAGCAAACCGAAGAAACGGTCTGTGTCAAGGAAGTATGGAGACATGAAAGTATGCGTCCTTCAGGTCTATCGCTGCAAACCAATCGCATGGACGAACGCATTCTAAAATGCGTTTGGCTGTCAACATCTTGAAGGGAAGCCTGTGTAGGGTTCGGTTCAAGATGCGCAGGTCCAGGATTGGCCGTAACCCACCGCCTTTCTTGGGTACAATGAAGTAAGGGCTGTAAAAGCCGGACTTCATCTCGGCCGGAGGGACGATCTCGACAGCACCCTTCGCCAGTAGGGTGTCGATCTCCGCACGCAGGACAGGGGCATTGCCACCCACCAGCGTATGGCGGACTCCGCAAACTGAATCTCATAGCCAAGCCTGATGGTGCGGGCGAGCCAGTTGGACAGCTTGGGGAGCTCTAGCCAGGCCCCCAAAAACTGAACCAAGGGGGACTGAGAGTGGTGAGGCACTGAGGCGGCACACACTGCCAGTCGCGCCCTCTTGGGGCTCGGAGGTGAGTGATTCTGTTATATCTTTAACCAACAAAAGGGTACCGCCGGCCCCTTTTGGGGGGCCAGTAGCGGGTTGGGTGTTTTTGAACAAAAGATTTTCCCCCGGCCCTCCTCCAGGGGAAGGAGTGGTCCTGTCACCGTCTCCTTGGAGAGAACCGAGTTCGCCTCCGAACGGCCTGTCTCAGGACCGCCGCTTAGCCTGCCTTGACAATCTCCGACAGGCTGAGCCGCCTTACTGCGGGCACCTCCGCGCTTCGGCCCGGGTGGAGGCTGCTGCTGTGGCCGAGCGGGAGGGGCGGGTGCCACAGGAGGGCAGCCTCGTTGGGGAGCAGACTGAAGCACCTGGGTCGGCGGCGGAACGGGCGCAGCACCTGGCCACCGGGGCAGGATGTTCTTGATCGTCTCAGTATGTCTCTGAACGGCCGAGAACTGTTGGGCAAAGTCCTCAACCGCCCCGCCAAATAGCCCAGCCTGGGAGATGGGGGGCGTTCAGAAACCGTGTCCTGTCAGCCTCACGCATCTCGGCCAGGTTGAGCCATAGGTGGCGCTCCTGGACCACACATGTGGACATCACCTGACCAACAGCCCGGGTGGTCACCTTCGTCACCCGTAGGGCGAGGTCGGTGGCCGCTCGAAGCTCCTGCATAAGTGCAGGGTCAGCACTGCGCTGGTGCATATCTCTGAGCACCTTCGCCTGATGGACTTGAAGGATTGCCATCGAATGCAAAGCGGACGCGGCCTGCCCCGCAGCTCTGTAGGCCTTACCCACAAGCGTAGCTGAGAACCTACAGGCTTTGGAGGGGTGCTTTGGGTCGCCACGCAGTGGCGCTTTGTCGGACACAGTTGCATCGCAACAGAACGCTCCACGGGGGGAACCCCAGTGTACCCTTTAGCCACGCCCCCATCGAGCGCAGTGAAGGCAGAAGCGGCTGCCGAGTGGTCGCGATAAGACAATGGAGCCTTCCAAGACTTCGACACCTCTTCATGCACCCCGGGAAAGAAAGGCACTGGAGGCTGGCGGGCACGCTCGGCGCGGGCCGCCCCCAGATACCAATCATCGAGCCTTGAGCGCTCGGGACACGGCGGAGGATTCCACTCGAGCCCGATGCTCTCGGCTGCCCGGGCTAGCATGGCCGTTAGCTCTGGATCAGACTTGGACAATGCTGGGACTCCCGAGGGAGGCAACACAGCCGAATCCTCACTTCCAGAGGAAACAAACCCGCCTTGAGATGCGACGATAGACATGGCGTCGTCCGCCGTTGCCCCGAATGAGACACTGGGCCCAGGCCGGGAAACACCAGCGCCTTCATCCGGAAGCACCACGGGCAGTATTGCCGAGGGGGGTGCGGCCCGAGGCACGTGCGGAGGGGTTGCCTCAGATCACCCTGACCACCAGCCAAAGTGCTGCCTCTCGCAGAGACATCAGATTGGGTTTGGGAGAGGGGACTCTCCCTTCAGCACGGAGTTCATTGAGTCTCGATCTCAACACTGCGATGGTCATATTCCCGCAATGGGAACATGACGCATCCATGAACGCCCGCACAGCATGCACTAAGCCCAAGCAAACCAAGCAGCGCTCATGCCCGTCAAGCGGACTAACCAGCCGACCACATCCAGGAACGGAGCATAGGCGAGACATCTTTAAAAAGACGTGCCACGTGCAGCTCTTTTTGTGAGGAGTTTTTACTCAAGCAGAGTGCTGAGACGCCCAGGGAGAACACACAGTCCTGCACAGACCACTGCACAGATCGACAGGAATGTGGAACCCGCTAGATTGCGCCGTCACACCAACACTCGAAGAGAAGATCGCTAAGGTAGGCAAGTTTAAACTCGGCTCTGAAGCAGAAACATAAATGCGTGACTGCAATGCAACACCGTTTATACCCACGCAGTGGGGCGGGCTTGCATTAGGCAAATTCTGCAGACCCATGACATCTCCATGTCATTGGATCGTTTTGATTGAGATTGAAGGCAGCTGGCTTTCTAAGCGAAACCCCCATTTCGTCAGTACTGACGTAACATCATAGTGTACTGACTGAAAGGGAACATACATGGCAAGAGGCAAAGTTAAAGTGGTTAAAAGAACCGGGTTAGAACAGATGGATGAAGTTATGCAAAGAGTCTAACTATCTTTGATAAGCTCCCTTGTCTGAGCAAAGGAGTTTACAGTTTACTGGTTTGTATTTCATAGTACATTACTTGCATTTGCCTGGGAAGGCATCCAGATATAAATTCACAGGAGAAAGTCTTGATGGTTCTGTCCGATGGTTTTGCAATCGTTTCCTTCTGTGTTGAGCGAAGGTTCAACTGTAAACTTGCATTGTTGTTTTGACTCCATCGAGGTTGAGGAAGTTGTACATGCTGCGAGGAATTGGGCCTCTCATTTGTACTCTAATTAATGCAGCAAACATACACTGCATCCTCTGAGTAAGGGACATACATGAAAGTGTACGTTTTGAAACAAGCATTCATATGATAAGAGACAAGACATATGAGGTTACATGAAATAGTAAGTTGCTCATTAGACATGCATACACAAAATACCATATAAGAGGCCCTTTACAACACAGTTTAAATGGTACACGCAATATCAGGGTGCATGATAATTTATAGAACAGTTTTCTATAAAATAATGCAGGGAAGTCCTTTTTAAGGGCATTGGGTCCCTTTTCAAAAATAATCAATTTAGAGTCACAGATCTCTCTGGAAAGTCCTTTGAGTCGTATCTGAAGGTAACCCTGGTAACAGAGGCATTTCCTACGCTATTCGGGGAAGGTCTGCTACTAAGCATAGAGCATTTACAGCTTATTTGTTACATGTAGCAAGTAATTGTGTGTCTGATTTTCTCAGTCCCTACAATTGTAAAGTAAAGTAATATGTAACTTCCTGCCGCTGATCCATCATGGACATCCCCAGATATGCAGTGTGAAAAGAAAAGAAAAACTTGATCTGATGACTTCCTGAAAATCGTGCCATGTGAACTCGGCTTTAGTACAATTACCCTCCTGGAACGTATTCTTATTGAGTCTGAGATTGTCATTCTCTTGATATTGTTCACATTGTAGTTTCAATTAATTTTGAAACAATAGTTTCAAATTTTAAATTTTCAAATGTTATCTTATTTTCTGCACTTTCTATCTGTTCCTCAGCAATGGCTCCTGTTTGGGCTCAACCTGATAACATGAAGAAGCTCCACACTGTTCCCGCCAGCGAAACTGTCAAGTTCCGTTGCCAGGCCAACGGTAACCCTACACCAACACTCAAGTTGCTCAAGAACGGCAAAGAGTTTAAGAGAGACCAGCGAATAGGAGGCTTCAAGGTGAGGGGAACTAGTGACCACGCAACTAAAGCATTCTTCATACCTTCAATCAGACCTGGCATTTTCGCTTAATGTATGGAATGCTGCTTTTAATGTTTTTTGATTATTGTTGCTTAAAGAAAGACATCACTAAAAACAAAACAGTGTCATTATTAACTAGCCCTCATGTAATTCCACCTTTTAAAAAAATGCAAAAGTGAATCTTGAAGAAGTTAAAGAGAACCAATATTGTGAATTTTTTTTAATGAAAATGCTCCATTAACACTCTCCTTGATTGGCAAACTGGCAAATCGCTACGCTGTGTGTTGATCTGTGAGCAAGCTTTAAGTTTGTCCAATGGGAGGAAAAATCTGGAGTTACTCAATCCTACTTTAGCTGCTCTGTAGAGATCCATGTTGTTTAGCAGACGTGTTTTTCTGTAGTATGTAAGTTTGTTGTTTTGTTCCACAGGTTCGAGAGCACACGTGGACCATCATAATGGAGTCGGTGGTACCGTCAGACAGTGGCAACTACACCTGCCTGGTGGTAAACAAATACGGCAGCATCAATCACACCTACCAGCTGGACGTAGTCGGTCAGTTGTATTTCTTTTCTTTTCTTCCATATTAAAAGTAAGTTTTTTGTAAATGTCATCTTCAAGGACATGCACATGCACTTAACGCGTGTTAAATGATCCATCGCGAATATGAAATGTTCTCATAAGGCAGTGGATTTAGACTTGTTAGAGTTCCCAAGTTCACACTTACATATACAGGTCCTTCTCAAAAATTAGCATATGTAATGATAAAAATTAAACTTTCATATATTTTAGATTCATTGCACACCAACAGAAATATTTCAGGTCTTTTATTGTTTTAATACTGATGATTTTGGCATACAGCTCATGAAAACCAGAAATTCCTATCTAAAAAAAATTACCATATTTCATCTGACCAATAAAAGAAAAGTGTTTTTAATAAAAAAAAGTCAAACTTCAAATAATTATGTTCAGTTATGCACTCAATACTTGGTCAGGAATCCTTTTGCTGAAATGACTGCTTCAATGCGGCGTGGCATGGAGGCGATCAGCCTGTGGCACTGCTGAGGTGTTATGGAGGCCCAGGATGCTTCGATAGCAGTCTTAAGCTCATCCAGAGTGTTGGGTCTTGCGTCTCTCAACTTTCTCTTCACAATATCCCACAGATTCTCTATGGGGTTCAGCTCAGGAGAGTTGACAGGCCAATTGAGTACAGTAATACTATGGTCAGTAAACCATTTACCAGTGGTTTTGGCACTGTGAGCAGGTGCCAGGTTGTGCTGAAAAACCAAATCTTCATCTCCATAAAGCTTTTCAGCAGATGGAAGAATGAAGTGCTCCAAAATCTCCTGATAGCGAGCTGCATTGACCCTGCCCTTGATAAAACACAGTGGACCAACACCAGCAGCTGACATGGCACCCCAGACCATCACTGACTGTGGGTACTTGACACTGGACTTCAGGCATTTTGGCATTTCCTTCTCCCCAGTCTTCCTCCAGACTCTGGCACCTTGATTTCCGAATGACATGCAAAATTTGCTTTCATCCGAAAAAAGTACTTTGGACCACTGAGCAACAGTGCTGCTTCTCTGTAGCCCAAAAGTGTCTTGACCTGGGGAATGCGGCACCTGTAGCCCATTTCCTGCTCACGCCTGTGCACGGTGGCTCTGGATGTTTCTACTCCAGACTCAGTCCACTGCTTCCGCAGGTCCCCCAAGGTCTGGAGTCGGTCCTTCTCCACAATCTTCCTCAGGGTCCGCTCACCTCTTCTCATTGTGCAGCGTTTTTGCCACCCTTTTTCCTTCCCACAGACTTCCCACTGAAGTGCCTTGATACAGCACTCTGGGAACAGCCTATTCGTTTAGAAATTTATTTCCGTGTCTTACCCTCTCGCTTGAGGATGTCAATGATGGCCTTCTGGACAGCAGTCAGGTCGGCACTCTTACCCATGATTGCAGTTTTGAGTAATGAACCAGGCTGGGAGTTTTTAAAAGCCTCAGGAATCTTTTGCAGGTGTTTAGAGTTAATTAGTTGATTCAGATGATTGGATTAATAGAAGCTTTTCATGATATGCTAATTTTTTGAGATAAGAATTTTGGGTTTTCATGAGCTGTATTCCAAAATCATCAGTATTAAAACAATAAAGACCTGAAATATTTCAGTTGGTGTGCAATGAATCTAAAAATTCATTGCACACCAACTGAAAATCATTGATCTGACGTCACCTACCAAGGAAAATCAGTTGCTTGGCGGTCTTTTTTGGTGCAAGTTTGAAATTAACTAATGTAAAAGAAGATATGAAACGAAAGTAGACTCTGAGTGTTTTCGGAAGCCTGCCCTTAAAGCTACAGCAGCTTCGCGTGACACTTCAGCTGTAGCAGATGACACGGACGTTACAGAAAATCCAGTGCGACTCGCAATTTTGACCAGTCACCGCAACTTTTCTGCACTTTGATCAATTATTCGCTGCGTCCTGATGTTTACAGAGCACATCTCTGCAGTCTGAGCGCGATGCACTGAAGCTCACTCGCTCATATCTGAGGTAAATCATTAACACCATTACCGCTTACATTACATGTTTTATTGAACTAAATACATTGCAATCGGCCAAAACGAATACGCAGTTTACTTTACTAAACAAAAGGTTTCTCACACTGTTCGTGTGAATCGCGGCACAGTTCTGCACACACACACAAAATACCGGCAGTTCAATGGGGGACGCGCATCTCTTAAAGGTGCCGCACTATATTCCTCCTCCAGGTATGGTGTGGTTCTGGTGCGCTCCCATGTCCGCATGACAGCTTTCACATTACCAATTGTTAATACAAACTGTGCCCTGTTCTGAACTAAACTGCCAGTGTAAAAACTCTGAAACTCAGAAGACAACTATCTTCAAGATACAGTAAAGCTCCCATGTATAACGGATTGGCACCTCAAAATAATATGTGTGTGTGTGTGTGTGTGTGTGTGATGGGTAGGTTTAGGGGTAGGGGTAGGGGTATTAGTGTGTCTGTGTGTGATGATGGGTAGGTTTAGGGGTAAAGGTATTTGTGTGTCTGTGTGTGTGTGATGGGTAGGTTTAGGGGTAGGGGTATTTGTGTGTCTGTGTGTGATGGGTAGGTTTAGGGGTAGGGGTATTTGTGTGTCTGTGTGTGTGTGATGGGTAGGTTTAGGGGTAGGGGTATTTGTGTGTCTGTGTCTGTGTGTGATGGGTAGGTTTAGGGGTAGGGGTATTTGTGTGTCTGTGTCTGTGTGTGATGGGTAGGTTTAGGGGTAGGGGTATTTATGTGTCTGTGTGTGTGATGATGGGTAGGTTTAGGGGTAGGGGTATTTGTGTGTCTGTGTCTGTGTGTGATGGGTAGGTTTAGGGGTAGGGGTATTTGTGTGTCTGTGTCTGTGTGTGATGGGTAGGTTTAGGGGTAGGGGTATTTATGTGTCTGTGTGTGTGATGATGGGTAGGTTTAGGGGTAGGGGTATTTGTGTGTCTGTGTGTGTGTGATGGGTAGGTTTAGGGGCAGTGTAAGGGGAAAGAATGTACAGTTTGTACAGTATAAAAACCATTATGCCTATGGAGAGTCCCCACAAAGATAGTGAACCAGGTGTGTGTGTGTGTGTGTGTGTGTGTGTGTGTGTGTGTGTGTGTGTGTGTGTGTGTGTGTGTGTGTGTGTGTGTGTGTGTGTGTGTGTGTGTGTGTGTGTGTGTGTGTGGTAAACAGAATACAATTTTATATCTCCTTGTTGTTTCAGATGATGAGAGAAATGAGAACTTCTGACCAGCCTTGTCGACAGAAAGTCAGGCTAGGGAGTTTAAAAACAAGCATCCTTGGTTGTGGAGGCTGGAGAGACAGTAAGTTAGGTAGATAACCGCTGATAAAACCTGCGTTTCAGGTATCATTTTCATAACATTTAAGGCTAAATGTAGCTCTTAAAGGTATAGATCACCCAAAAATGTAAATTGTGTTATAATTTTCCTCACCCTTAATTTGTTCAAAAACTGTGAGTTTCTTTCTTCTGTTTAATGCAAAAGATGATATTTTGAAAAACGTAGGTAAACAGACAGTTGGCAGCATGCATTTACTTTCTATATTTTTTCCTACTGTGGAAGTCACTAGGTGCTGCCAACTGTCTGATTACCAATATTTATCCTTAAATGTTAAAGTGAATTAACACACATAAGGTTGCTGAATTGTACAATCAACATTTACAGTTAAAATGATGATCAGTATCCTTTTGCTTCCACCATCCTTCATTAACATGTCATTGTCATCCTGATTTTCTTAGTGATAATCATAAGTTTTATTGTGTTTATGTCAGTGTGCTTTCGTTCTGTAATTCTGATCACTCCAGCAACAAATCACCCCTGATCTACACTCACACAAAACACTCATAGGTTTACTTTTAGACTGTGTGATGTGCAGAGCATACCAACTTACTCCACTGCTCACAGTGAGAGCCAGTGGCAGATTGTCTGTATTCGCCCTCTTTTGGTCAGTAGGCCTGAAAGTAGGCCAAAAACATTTCCACTCATTTTTGCCAAATTACAGCAATTATAATGAGATTCTAATCTGCATGTTAAATGGGCCGCTCCATGCAGGTTCTGAGAGTTTAATGGACATCTGGTGAATATCCCATATTTAACAAGTCATATGTGAATTCCATATTTTCCACATTCCATATTTTATGTTAATCGGGCTCATTTTAACCACACTGTGTATAATGTGTTTGTGTGATCAGAGCATTCAAAGGACAGGGCGATCCTTCAGGCCGGGTTGCCTGCGAACCGTACAGTAGTGGTGGGAAGTGACGTGGAGTTTGAGTGTAAAGTCTTCAGTGATTCTCAGTCACACATCCAATGGCTGAAGCACATCGAGGTTAACGGCAGCAGATTCGGCCCTGACGGACTGCCGTACATTCGGATCTTGAAGGTAAAACCTCCTTACTAGTCTGAGATTGACCTAAGTGTGTCAAGTAGTGAAAGTTTACAATATTTAATCATACACTTGTTGTCAAAACCTGTTGTCCATGTCTTTTTCAAACTTTAACCTTGTTATTTCATGAGAGCAGTAATGACACGAGTCCAACAAGGACCCAAAAACATGCTGCAAAATGTTATGCAAGGCATTCTCTCTCTCCTCTGGTGGGTTTTCCCGGATCTCTCCGGCTTCATCCTGTGGATCTTTTCTCTAGACGGCAGGCGTCAACACTACGGATAAAGAGATGGCGGTACTGCAGATCAGGAATGTGTCTTTAGAGGATTCTGGAGAGTACACCTGCTTGGCTGGGAATTCTGCCGGCATCTCCCATCACTCTGCATGGTTGACTGTCTATAAAGGTATCTTTGGTTCTTGTGGTGCTCTTTTTGGTTGATGGTTTCATATCCCGTTTTAACAGCAACAGTTCACACTAGCTACATTTACTTCTATTCGAAGGCGGCAACAGGAATGATTCTCTTGACCACAGGGCTCGTAAACGTCTTTATCAAACAAACACAATTAATTATTTCTCATCCACCCGTAATTGATTGGACTATTATTTTTGTATTACATGGACGACCTGATCGGTGGATATAAGCGCGAACCGCACGCCCTTCAAATGTCAAGTCAAGTGAGAGTGAACAGCGCAGATCAAGAAAGGAATATTATTTTAACTTGTTTTATTAAAGTCTATGGTATTAACCCTCCCCCAAACAGACAAGGCGCACACAAAGTCAGCGGTTCCTCTGCAACATTTAGAACAAAAAGCTGAGAAAACCAAGTTTTTGACTACATCCAGAATAGATTTAGAGTGATGATCAAACACAGATGGAGTAGATGGAGTCCATCAACACCCCAAAGCTTCTGTGCTCTTTCAGAAGATGTGTCATAGCGCTCCCTACCGTATAACAGTGAAAACATGGACATTTCTGTTAATGGTGGGTTAACAAATTGAATCTTATTGCACACCAATAGGATGTGTCCAAACTTTTGACTGGTACTGTACTATAATACCATAAAGAATATGAGCCGACCTATCGATATTTTAGACTTATTTTACTCCCTAATATCGGTATCAGCATCAGCCCCCAAAATCTCACAAAAAAAAAAAAAAGATATACTGGGTAATGCCTTTACAAGTATGTATAAACATAATCTTCTGGAACATAGTTTGCATTGATTGCATACGACTTTGAAAAATGTGAAATGTGATACTTGGCTTAACCCTTATTAGAGTATTAGTAGACTGGTAGGGTTAGGGTTAGTAATATAAGTTTGACATGCAGGGGAGAGCGAGGCACAACCTTACTTTCTGAGTTTGTGTAGATCCACTTCTGGTTCAGATTTTTTATTTTTTCCCACATTAATTTCCCATATATAGTACAATAATGTGGTTTTGCTTCATTAAAGGAAGTGTATGTAAGATTGTGGCCAAAACTGGTACTACAATCACTATCCCCTCTCCCCCTCCCCCTGACTCAAGGTTGCCAGATTGGCTGCAGGATCCAGCAGGAAGGTTTGTATCTGCAGCTGTGGTAACTAGAGCAAATCTGGCAACACAGATTCCCAAACACTACATACAGTTCTTACATACAGTTCCTTTAATACATTGTATACTTTTTTCTTGAGTTACCCCGAAAGAATGAAAGTGAAATGTGACAACATGCCCCATAGGTGGGGGTAAAATTATAACATGACTAAATGATAGCTTAAAATTGTGATATAATAGAAAAAAATATACAAGACAAACTAAAAAAGTTTGTCAATAAAATACAATTATTAACTTTTTCATATCAAATAATGGACATTTTTAATAAAAGTATTGAATATAATAGAGTTCTAAAAGAGGCACATTGTGATAACATGCCTCACCTGCGCAACTGGGGTTCATTAAATAACTATCTCAACTGTTAAATAACAGATATAAGATTACAATTAAAGCTGCAAGCAACAATGAAAGGGCCCTCACACCCGGGACCACCGCCACCAGGTGGCCTTAGTAAAACAGCGACTAGTGGGCGACATGCATTTAATCCAGTAAATATAGGAGAAATATGGTGAAATCAATTTGATGTGCCAAACTTCCTGCTGCCAGCAGATGGCACTTTGACTATAACCGAATATTGTCATTTAGATGTCTTTAGGTCAGGACTATTATCAAACATGTGACATTTAAGGCAAATTAGACTGACCAGATATGTTGTTGTTTTGGTTAAATCTCTAGGAGGAGTCAATCACAGTGTAAAACATGCCATTTCCCGTTGCCCACAGGTGTCACTATGTCTGCAACTAAATATTGGCATGAAGATATCTTCAGGTCAGGACTGAAGTTTTGGCCTGACTTACATCAACTTCCTGTTTCATGGTGAAACAGTAAACATTGAGGTCCACACAGATTTTTAAATAAACACACAAAAAAAACATATACAAAAATGTACTTAAAGGGGTGGTGAAATGCTGTTTCGTGCATACTGAGATTTTTACACTGTTAAAGACTTGGATTCCCATCCTAAACATAGACAAAGTTTCAAAAACTAATGTTGGACGTTTGATGGAGTATTTCTGTGTTAAAAATACTCCTTCCGGTTTCTCACAAGTTTCGGAGAGTTTTTTTTGAGTATGGCTCGACTTGACGTTAATAGAGAAGGTCCTTGTATGGGCCGTCCGGCTCTTCTCCCGGTAGGGTGCGTGCGTGACTAGAGCGAGAGAGGAAATGCACGCCCATAAACACTCGCTCAGATGCAGATCCAGTCGATTCCAGGCGCCGCGCTCCACTTTATTCCTATGGGTGACTACAACGCTTCAGTACAGCATTCCGGGAAGGCAGCGCTGCATTTGACCCGATTTAAACGCAGAAATGACGGGAAGCTTCACAACATTGCTTCAGTCGCGTCGCAAAAGTGGATCTCCACCGTTCACTGCTGTCAGGACTTCACCAAATCATACCAAAGAAGTGTGTTTTTGACGGAGTGGTCCCAGCGATAAAGGTTCGTTCCTGCTTTAGAAGCAGCCGGTGAGTTAAACTGCTTCAAATGTCTGTGCTGTTGGCTACCGTCGCGTGAGTAAACATCAGTAAACGACACGATCGCGTGCTTTGTCATTCAAATGCGCTAAGGGACTCCATTGTTGTTCTATGTACACTAGTCTGACCTGCAAAACCGTTTTGCTTGCTACTGCTAGGGTTTAATCGCATACAATATTCCATAAACCGAATCATGTCCTCATAAACTGCACACAAATGTTGACAGGTGTGGAGGAACGCCTGCCCGAAAGATATACCCAAGCTCTCCTGGTCTTCACCTCTGAGTTTCCAACAGTTTTGGTGCCGTGACCCGGATAGAGATCCTCACCTTAATCAAGCTCAACAAAGTCTGAATCCAGCTCAACAAAGATTCTGACTTCGTTCCACCTGAATCCAGCTCAACAAAGATTCTGACTTCGTTCCAGACTGACTCCAGCTCAGCAAAGATTCTGACTTTGTTCCAGATTGAATCCAGCTCAACAAAGATTCTGACTTCGTTCCAGACTGAATCCAGCTCAGCAAAGATTCTGACTTTGTTCCAGATTGAATCCAGCTCAACAAAGATTTCGACTTTGTTCCAGACTGAATCCAGCTCAGCAAAGATTCTGACTTTGTTCTAGACTGAATCCAGCTCAACAAAGATTCTGACTTTGTTCCAGACTGAATCCAGCTCAACAAAGATTCTGAATTCGTTTCAGACTGAATCCAGCTCAACAAAGATTCTGACTTCGTTCCAGACTGAATCCAGCTGAATTGTTCTGTACAACCAAGGGTTGGTGAGTCACTCTATCCAAAAGAACCATTAAGACCAGTACAAATTTGTTATCCTCTGCACAGCCAGAGAAGAGTTATCAGACAGCTGTAGGGTTTGATTAACTAAGTTATCCTCTAAAAAATGTGTTTTAGAGATGAAAGTTATCCTCTGTTTTCCAGGCAGGGAAGGTTAGCATCACAAGCTAATAGTTTTTAAGCCTCTGTTTCGGCAGGGAAGAATAGTTTATAAGCCTCTGTTTCAGGCAGGGAAGAATTGTTTAAGCCTCTGTTTTTCAAGCAGGGAAGAATTTTTTTGCCTCTGTTTCTCAGGCAGGGAAGAATTGGTTTGCCTCTGTTCCAGACAGGGAAGAATTAGCATCACCAGCTAATACTTGTTCAGCCTCTGTTTTTCAGCAGGGAAGATTAGCATTGTAGGCTAATATTTGTGTTGTCCTCTGTTTTACCAAGGAAGGTTAACAGTAGTTGATCTATGTTAACAAGTATACCCTCTGTTAACTAGAGTTTTAGTGTTTTGATTGTGTGGTTACAAAGAAACATGTTTAGAAAGAATGCTAGACTGTTCTCCACAATTGAAAAAGGTGGTCTTGCGACGCCTTTGTGGTCAGATAGTGAATTTAAGTCATTGTTAGGAGAGCACATGGACTCAATTGTGACTGAGTCAGTCAGATTGTATTTGGCAAAGAAATATGAGATCCATCCAGACAAGACTTGGTCAATTGATGAATGTAAAAAAGTTTTAGGAGCATGTATTCGCAAGAACAATGTGAAAGGCATTATTTGTTGTCACAGAGAATTTGGTTTAGCGCTAGCTAGACAACAGTCTCAGCGTATCTCAGAGCTAGAGAAACAGAACAAAGAGTTCAGTGCTAGGGTAGCATCTTTGACAAATAAATTGAACCGCAACAAAGCTGCAGAGAAAACTGATGTGAATGAAGTTAGTCAGACTGATAACACTTATCCTGACTTACAAACTTTGTTTGAAACAGATGTAGCTATCCAAACAGTAACTGGTGTGCCTGTCGATTCAGTGAAGGTATGTGGTGCAAGAAAAAGATCTGGGATTGAAAGCGTTCCTCATAACTCTGTTGAACAAGTACAAACTGTAGCTAAAGGACTAGCACCTAAAGACATAGAAAGATTATCCCAGAGCTTACCCTCAGCACGCACACATTTTTCTGAATTTAGAAGGACATTGTTATGCAAAATGCGTCTCTACGACATGTCGTTAACAGAAGTCACACAGCTGATGTCACAAATTCTAACTGAATCTGAATTCAACAGTTTTGAGTCTGCTGTTACTTCTGAACTACGACATGTCAGTAAAGGCGATATGAGAGAAGGTGTTTTGAAAATTCTAAAGAATATCATGGGACCCAAAGTAGACTGGTCCAAAATCACTAACTGTGTGCAAAGGAAAGAAGAAACTGTCAGCGAATACACTGAAAGATTTTGTCAGTCAGCTGTAACTTACAGTGGAATAGTTGATGATTCTGAATGTGTTTTAGATGACCAGGGAGCTTTTGTTCGCGTCTGGTCAGATGGTCTTTTAGCCGAGTACAGAAAAGCATTGCCATTCCTAGATCTAACTTGGTCTAACAATACTCTCAGAAGTAACCTAGAAAGGTTAGCTACATGGGAAAGAGATGCGGATGTTAAGGCAAAAGTAAGAGTAGCAGCAGCTACATTTAGCACAAGAAATCAAGACAACAGATGGCCTAAGAGAGAAGGCAAATGTAACTACTGTGAAAAATCAGGTCACTGGGAGAAAGAGTGTAGGAAGAAGTTGCAAGATAGTAAAAGAAATGCTATGCATAATTCTGTTCCTTCTCAGCCCGCCTACAATCCTGAAGTAGTTCCGCCAGGGTACACTGAAACATTAGGACAGCTTGCTCAGGCTCTTCTAAAAGCACAAAATGAACAGGCAAAAAACTAATTGTTGGGGCTGTGAGTAGCTACCTTTCCCCTGTAATCCGTCACAATGACAATAACATTTTTGTGAACGGTAGCAAACAAGAGAAAGATTTTGACTTTTTGCTTGATACAGGTGCAGAATTTACAGTAATCCCTACAAAATTGGCTGAAGGTTTAAACAATGATCCAGCCCTTCAGATTTCATCAGGAATGGTGTTAGGACAGACTGTAAACGTAAGATGCCCTCATGCAGTGTCCGCACTATTGAATCAAGCAAAAGTCACTTCTGTCACCTCTTCTCGTTGGGGAAATTGGTTAACAACCCTCACAGCCCTGAACATTGTTTTACAGCGTGCACCTGTCACGAACCCATCCTCATGTATGATGTCTGCAATGACTGAAGTTTTGTTAGAGGATGAAGGAGAAATGACTCACGATTGTGTTACGCTCACATACACAGCTACAAGTGAAATAGCAGAAACTCCCATTGAGAATGCAGAATTGGAGTTGTTTGTTGATGGTTCAATCATTAATAACCCCACAAAGGCAGTACAGAGTGCCAGAGAGAGAGTTGAGTCGTGTTGGCAGATGCCACCAGAAGGTGGACACACGATCATCCAAGATCAGTGGGTGATGATAAAGTCATTCAGAAACAAGCCCTTAGAGCCTAAGTGGCAAGTACCACATCAAGTGATGTTGATTACAGCAGCTGCAGTGTTGTGTCAGGGAAGGAAAGCTTGGACGCATGTGTCACACTGTAAAGTTGTTCCTCCACCGACAGGGATAGGTTAGGACACACGGACCAGTGAGGAGCCCAGGAAAGAACCGAATGCAACAGGCATCGGGGGCCAATCCTGCGGTGAAGATTCCCTCATAGGCTTTCCCCTACTCACTAGTCCATCCTTACCTCACTGTTCTTTAGGTGTCACAGGAATTAAGACATAGGGAAAGAAGGAACAACAATAGCAGACTCAGATTGAACAGAGGAAACAACCCCAATGTTTGCAGTCTTTTAGAACAAATACTGCTCTGCTGTCTTTTGTTTTCTTTCTTACTCTGTGCAGATACCACTTGATGGCTGTTCCCAGACCTATACGCACCAACTTCCTCACCTGCGTATGAAGCCACAACCTCTAGAGAACAACTAGACCCACTACTGAGCCAACTGTCATATAAAAAAAATACACAACGCAGAGAATCACCTACGGGAACTTCAGTCATCTATTAACATGATCAAGATTGCCTTGCTACTAATCATCATGGACATCGCACAAAGTGTAGACTCCAGAAACAACATATTCTTAGAGCTTATGAATATGTCAAGAAATGCCATGTTTGCTGGAAAGAATGTCTGCATGCCACACCCGCCTTCAGGAGAAGCAAGAATCCCATGGGTGGCACATGATGGGAGGAACTTCTGTCTACAACATCCTACCCAGTCAATTCAACTGCAGGTTCACCCTGGTTTCTACATAATTCAGCTCCAACCACAAACCAGGAAGATGGCTGCATTCAAGGGCTCGCTTATGCACAAACATGGTGGTCAAGTACTCTTGAACAAAATCCAACAAGACATTCTTGATCTTTAAGCAAAATTACATCAGATGACTGAAGATAATTCTTCGTGGTTCGGAAACCTGTAAGGTTAACAAATGACTCACAAGGACTGTTCCAACCACAAAAGAACATTACCCGTAAGAACTACACGGACCCTAGTGGCATGTTTGTTTCTGTGTCAGCATGTCATTCGTCACTGCAGACAATCAACACAGAGCAAGTGATATGTGCCTGTAACTTTTTCAAGTTACATGAATAGAAGATGGGGCTTATGCTAACAAACATAAGCTATAGAATGGACTTATAAAGGTTTAAATTTGTATTATGTGAGAGTTATTAGAACTCTCAAAGGGGGGACTGTGGGATTACAAATTTATAAATTGTTATATCAAGGTTCCAATGTAATAGTATACTAACAGTTTGTTATGTACATAATGCTTTACAGTTTGGAGGTTACAGACTGACTACATTCTAGGGAGATCAAGCTAATCAGTCTTTTGTCTTTATGCACTTCCTGATCTATAAGCAACATGGTCAGAGTGATCACATTTGCATCTATTCGTCTGATTGGCACTGTTATGCTGATAGGATTAGGACTGGTGACCTGGAAATGTATGGGGTGTGTCCCTTTTACCTAAACAACATGTGCATTCCTTTGTTTAGATTGTCTCCTCCTCTACTGTGTAAATCCCTCCCCCTGAAATGTGGATAAATTACAATGTATACTGTTTAAAATTAGACTTGGACGACTGCAGACACAGACGGCACGTGTGTTTCTCAATAAAGAGGAACGCCTGCCCGAAAGATATACCCAAGCTCTCCTGGTCTTCACTTCTGAGTTTCCAACACAGGCCACTAAATACAGTCCATACCACAGAGACGGATGTCCTGCTGTTGCTGTTTCTCCTGTTCAATTTATTTCATCCTCCGGATCTGATTCTGGATCATTATCTGTATTAGCTGAGATAGCCATGGGTTTCTCCACACTTGAGGACGTCACCGCTTTGGGTGCGCTCGTCATTCTTTAGCTCCGCCCACTCGATACGCCTCCAGGCGCTCGAGTTTTTCCGGAAAGACTCGGTATACAGCCCATATTTCTTTTATAAATATAATAAAACTAAAGACTTTTCAGAGATATGAAGGATGCAATACTACTCCATAGGTACTCAAGATTGACATGAGATTGACTGAAACTGAGTGTCCCCCCCCCCCCCCTTTAAGTAAGAAATTTACTTCTGATATTGTTAAATAAATGTCAAGTGATATCTTTCAAAGATATTTTAATTTTGACGTTGTTTTCTGTAAACAGTGTTGATATGGCAACTAGTAAATTTACTACGTTTCGTCACGTTGGCATGTGTGGAATGTTTTAAACCATGTGTGTTACAACTAACCCTGCGTTAGGTTGTGCCCCTCTCAGCTCTACTTGCAAAGTTACTTATAGTCAATAAAATGTCTGCTCAGGACAAAATAAAGTGTTAGATATGAAACAGAGAGTCTACTATACTCTAATGAGAGTTAGTTGACATAACTCTACATAACATAAGAACAACGTTACTTATATACAGTCCCTGACAAAAGTCTTGTCGCTTATCTATTTTCTAGAAATACCTGATATTAACATGACTTTTAATTAATTCATTGGTGTTAGAAATAACTCATATGAAAAACTAAAACCCTCCCAAATGATGTTTAATGCACTGAAATAAAAATTTTCATAGAAAAAATATTTATCATTTAATCAAGACAGAAAGGTCAAATTTTGGCAAGACAAAAGTTTTGTCGCCTATACAGAAATTGAACAAATTTACTGCAAATACAAAAATATGTCAGCAAATTAAGTTGTGGTGCTGTGAGATCCAAATGTAATATCTTGTATGACTTCCATGAGCTTGAAGGACTGCATCCATGCGGTTTGGCAAGGATTCATACAATTTATTGATGAAGTCATCAGGAATAGCTAAGAAAGCAGTCTTGCATGCCTCCCAGAGTTCATCAATATTCTTTGGTTTCGTCTTCCATGCGTCCTCTTTCATCCTAGCCCACATATGCTCAATGATGTTCATGTCTGGTGACTGGGCTGGCCAATCCTGGAGCATCTTGATCTTCTTCGCCTTGAGGAACTTTGATGTGGAGATGGAAGTATGCGATGGAGCACCGTCCTGCTGCAGAATTTGGCCTCTTTTATGGTTGGGAATAAGAGGTAGCTAAGATTTCTTGGTATTTTAGACTATTGATGTTGCCTTCCACCCTGCAGATCTCTCGCACACCCCCATACTGGATGTAACCCCAGACCATGATTTTTCCGCCACCAAACTTCACTGTTTTCTGGGTGAATCTCAGATCCATTCGGGCACCAGTAGGTCTCCTGCAATATTTGCGGCGACTGTGGTGTAATTCAACAGAAGATTCATCTGAAAAATCCACCTTCTGCCACTTTTCCAGCGTCCATCCTTTTAGCAGGCTGTGGGCCTTGGCAAATGCCACATGGTTTTTCAATTGTCTTTTGTTTAGTGCTTGCTTCTGGGCACTGATTCGACCATGGAGGCCATTTCGAGACAGAATCCAACAAACTGTTCGGGTTGACACAGGGACTTCAGGTGACCAGGTCTCGTGGAGCTCTGCTGCAGTGGAAAATGGGCTGGCCTTGGATTTTCGAGCCAACAAACGGTCCTCTCGAGCAGTTGTCTTGCGGGGTCTGCCTGACCTGGTCTGGTCAAAAACGTCTCCAGTCTCTTTAAATCTTTTTTTTTATCCTCTGTACTTGACGCTGAGACACATTGAAGGTGTCTGCCACATCAGCAGTGGATCTGGTCTTCAGCCTCTTGATAATCAAAACTTTAGTCTCAGGGTGAATCTTAGGCATGTTTGCAGAGGTCTAGTTGCAGTTGATGTGAAGGTCTAGTGTACAGGGGTTCTTTTTATACACACTTGAGACCTAATTGATCCATTATTAGTCGCAGGTGAAGCTCATATGACAAGGCGACAACACGTATGTCTTAAAATTGACTCAATGGGCTTTACCAAGCTGTGAATATTAGAATACTTTTTGAAAGTTTAGTTTTTCACTGAAACATTATCACAAAAGCTGGTGGGATTAAAATGAGCCATTTCTTGTAAAAAAAAAATCTTGATTAGAAATATATTTCAGCGGCACTTTAGGTCAATTTCTACACAAGCGACAAGACTTTTGTCAGGGACTGTAGTCAATGTAATGTCTAACAGGGCCTATCAAAATAAGATGTTAGTGGGGGTTTATTATTTTTTAAAAAATCATAAAAAATACTATTTTTAACCCCTGTAAATCTGCATTATAACATCAGTTAACCTTGATTATTTTCTCCCAGTTTAAATAAAAATGAAAAGTCAGTTTAAGGGTTAAGTTAGGGACAGGTGTGGTGGTGTGGTGGTGTGGGTCAGTTTAAGGGTTAAGTTAGGGACAGGTGTGGTGGTGTGGGTCAGTTTAAGGGTAAAGTTAGGGACAGGTGTGGTGGTGTGGGTCAGTTTAAGGGTAAAGTTAGGGACAGGTGTGGTGGTGTGGGTAAGTTTAAGGGTTAAGTTAGGGTCAGGTGTGGTGGTGTAGGTCAGTTTAAGGGTTAAGTTAGGGACAGGTGTGGTGGTGTGGGTAAGTTTAAGGGTAAAGTTAGGGTCAGGTGTGGTGGTATGGGTCAGTTTAAGGGTAAAGTTAGGGTCAGGTGTGGTGGTGTGGGTAAGTTTAAGGGTAGGGTTAGGTGTAAGGGAAGTGCCAACTGTATAATTACAAATGTAACTACAGAAATTTATTACAGACGTAATTACATGCAGGTATTTTTTAAATGTAAGTACAATGTAAAAACATGTATGTACACAATAAGTGCATTGTATCAATTGATTAATTAAAATGTTAGTACGTAGTAGTTAAGGCCACCTAATATAAAGTGGGTCCGTTTTTCTGGTCTTGTCTTTATCTTTTTAGAAGAGCCCAAGTTTGAGTGTCCAAGGTTTCGCCCGTGTCCTGCTGGCACGTCAGCATCTTCCTCCAGTCCAGCCCGAGCGGTCCTATACCCGTCTTCTGTTCTGCCACCTGCCCTGGACTGTGTGTTTTTCCCCCTTGTGGTAGTTCTGGTTTGTTTGTTTTTATATTGAGTTAAATAAAGCCCACCATTTTTTTCTGCCTTTTCTTCTCATTTTTCTTGTTCTCTCGTTCCTTAAAACATGAAGTTTATAAAACAATATGCTGTTATTTTTGATTTACAAAACATTAGGATGTGATGGAAATTCTTTTAATCTAGTGTGAAATGTTTTTTGTAAGCATGTTGTGAATGTTAATTTTTCTTGCTGATGGACGATTAAAGCAATGAAAGCCAATCAGAATCCCCCAGACTTTAAAGAGGTTAAGCATTTAAAGTGGCAGATGACTTGTACTTGTAACTGCAGTGCGTGCTTAGAATAAATAGAGTGTTATCCTTCCCTGGTGTGGACACAAATTTTGCCAAAAAATCAAAATTTGCCCATGATTTACTCACCTCAAACTATCCCAGGTGAAAGTGACCTGCTATTAGCCTGACTAGCCAGACCCACATCAAGACGTTTGGTCTGGAAACTCACCACTGACAGCTCAATCCGAGGGGCGGGAGAAACGGTTGTCTTTCAAACTCCTATTGAGAGTTGCTAGACGACACTCGCAGCAGATTAGATTTGCTGCCGCTAGGGGGCGTCTAGATTTCTAGGCTACCGATCTTTGCCTCAATACAATCGTATCTCGAATGTCTATGGAGAATTCCTTGGACTTCATGGATCGTGTTGGCTCTGACAGGTATGTAGCCGCGTTTCCATTACAGATTTGTACAAAACTATAGCGATATTTTCTAAATTTTGATTAAAAAAACTATTGCGAACAGACAATAGTTTTTCTATTAGCGCAGTTATGCGACTAAAACATATTATTTTCCTCTCGCGATAGGTCAGTCCAAAAATGATGGCACCTGTGTTGGTAGGTTTGTATATCCCATTCACCGCACTAGCCATTATTTTTATTGAAAGGAGACGCGTGTGTTATCCAAGCATTAATGGCAAGGAAAGCCCCTTATAGTTTACTGAAGCGGCACATATAAGGTGTTTGTGTGTGTTTCTCCCTCAGATCTGCTTTAAGGGTCTTCATGATAATGTGGCATTTCTGTGTTAAAATGTTTGAATTTGCACGATGGTAACTCAAAGGTTTTTTAGTTTTTTTTACCACTTCATTATTTTGGCTTGAAATTCCATTTGTTGGAAAATATGAACTGAATTTACAAATGCTTTTGAAATTAAAAACTTTGTGTTTAATAAATAAAATACATTTTTGAAATGAAGACAGTGTTTGGAGAGAGTGCATGCCAAATAATCCATTCCCTGAGTCCACAAATAAAATTAGACTGTTTATAGTTTATAATTATGTATTAAACTCATCGGTATAGCTAAAAATGACGGAGTATTGTGAGTTGTTTCCGCTGTCTTAAAGGAAGAAAAAAAAACCCGTTGGCATCTTCATCAGCCATGCAGAAAATATAACCTAACTATGAAACTAAATAGGCTACGTTTAGGCCTAAATATTAGCCTATAATAATATTATTTTAATTTCATATGTTGATTGTGAAAAGTGAGCAGTATGAGTAAGAAATAAGATTCGCAGTATGTCTGGAGACTTGGGATCACACATGATTTTGACCACTTCGAGTTTTATTTTCTAGAAAGTTTTTCCTAAAAATGTATTTTGTTTTGTAGAAATTGTTTTAATTTTGATTGATGTTTCATCAACTAATTGCCTGTATATTAAATAAGAAGCAAGATCGTCTGGAAGGGATTGACGTGCGTAACTGGCCTGTTTCCTCAGCCAGTGAGTAAGGCTGAAACTATAGCGTCTTTCTTTTTAATACATTTCTTGAATATATGTCTTAATTACAGTAGGCCTATAAATTAAATTATGTATCCAAATATGTCATGCCAATAAAGTAATAGGAATTGAATTGGCGTGAGTGAGTGACTGAGTGAGTTGCCAATATGTATCTACACTCACCTAAAGGATTATTAGGAACACCTGTTCAATTTCTCATTAATGCTATGATCTAATCAACCAATCACATGGCAGCTGCTTCAATGCATTTAGGGGTGTGGTCCTGGTCAAGACAATCTCCTGAACTCCAAACTGAATGTCAGAATGGGAAAAAAAGGTGATTTAAACAATTTTAAACGTGGCATGGTGGTTGGTGCCAGACAGGCCGTTCTGAGTATTTCACAATCTGCTCAGTTACTGGGATTTTCACACACAACCATTTCTGGGGTTTACAAAGAATGGTGTGAAATGTGTACCTTGAATGCAATGTAAGTCGCTTTGGATAAAAGCGTCTGCCAAATGCATAAATGTAAATGTAAATGAAAAGGGAAAACATCCAGTATGCGGCAGTCCTGTGGGTGAAAATTCCTTGTTGATGCTAGAGGTCAGAGGAGAATGGGCCGACTGATTCAAGCTGATAGAAGAGAGTTGCTGACTGAAATAACCACCCGTTACAACCGAGGTATGTAGGAAAGCATTTGTGAAGCCACAACACGCACAACCTCGAGGCGGATGGGCTACAACAGCAGAAGACCCCACCGGGTACCACTCATCTCCAAATAGGAAGCTACAATTGGCCCAAGCTCACCAAAATTGGACAGTTGAAGAATGGATAAATGTTGCCTGGTCTGATGAGTCTCAATTTCTGTTGAGACATTCAGATGGTAGAGTCAGAATTTGGCATAAGCAGAATGAAAACATGGCTTCATCATGCCTTGTTACCACTGTGCAGTCTGGTGGTGGTGGTGTAATGGTGTGGGGGATGTTTTCTTGGCACACTTTAGGCCCCTTAGTGCCAATTGGGCATCGTTTAAATGCCACGGCTTAGCTAAACATTGTTTCGGAACATGTCCATCCCTTTATGACCACCATGTACCCATCCTCTGATGGCTACTTCCAGCAGGATAATGCACTATACAAAGCTTGAATAATTTCAAATTGGTTTCTTGAACATGACAATGAGTTCACTGTACTAAAATGGCCGCCACAGTCACCAGATCTCAACCCAATAGAGCATCTTTGGGATGTGGTGGAACGGGAGCTTCATCCCCTGGATTTGCATCCCACAAATCTCCATCAACTGCAAGATGCTATCCTATCAATATGGGCCAACATTTCTAAAGAATGCTTTCAGCACCTTGTTGAATCAATGGCACGTAGAATTAAGGCAGTTCTGAAGGCGAAAGGGGGTCAAACACAGTATTAGTATGGTGTTCCTAATAATCCTTTAGGTGAGTATATATTGGGCGTTTGATAAGTTTTTTATGTTACATATAGGTCTTACAAAACAGGCAGACACTGAGAACAGGTGACGTTGGAATGACAGAGTTCATTGTAAACCAGAAGTGAGCAGGGCAGGTTGGTTAAGTGCTGGAGTGTCTGGTAGATAGCTGAATGATACCACACTTGAAACTTGCATGTAGCGGTGGAGAAACAGACATTGGGACACAGGAGACAAGGAAGATGCTGGAGACTAGGAGATCACTTGGAGTGTAGGTAAGTATGGTAGGTGAGTCCTTGGGGTAAGCATCAGCAGAGCTATTTGCAAACAAGACCAGAGAGTGAGTGAGTGAGTGAGTGAGTGAGTGAGTGAGTGAGTGAGTGAGTGAGTGAGTGAGTGAGTGAGTGAGTGAGTGAGTGAGTGAGAGCTTGGGGCTTAAGTGCAGGCAGTTATTGCAGGTGATGATGACGTGCAAGTGTGTGTGTTCAGTATTTAGGAGATAGCGTGCGCTGTGACTGGGAGAGGGTGGATCCTGGCATGATTGTAACAATATGTCACTTTGGGCATTCATTTCTCAGTTAAAAACAAAACAAAAACAAAAAAAATTTTATTAAAAAAATAAAATATTGCTAAATAAATAAAAAATCAGTTTATTTTCTTTTACACAACACATATAAAGAAATTAAGCATATTATTCAAAATTATTAACAAAACATATCAAGCCATGGAAGGATCTTCCAACACTTATGCCCTGCTTGCTGATTCTAAGAATCATTGTTGTCAGTGAAATGTAGAAATGCTAGTAGAGTCTGAAAACAGCTGTGTGACGTTGTCAGCCACCATGGGACACCTTGTATCATTTTTCCAAATATCCACGATTTCTTGCCATTTTGTGCAGATCAATGTCCATCAATATTTCCATTTTTTTAAAGATATACTGTATAACTTTTTTAGTTTATTCTTAGCTAAAAACACTTAGTTCTTTCAAAAATATATGAGCACATTAATGTATATTTACTTCTTTCAAGTAATAAAGTATTCTCGTAAGTTTATAATATGCCATTGAAAATACATACAGGTGAGGGGTTTGAATGCCGGTCGCCATGTTGCCCCTCCATCTTGAAAGTACATTAGCCAAAGAGGGACATACCCGTATATTCAAGCTTCGGCTTTCGCGATTTAACAATCGATGGCACTCATGGACGAGGTCGAATTGGAAGCCATGTTAATCTTGGACTAAATCAGCCACCGTAAGAGTTCAAACGAAATCGGAATTGAGAGTAACAGTAACTAATATTCACTGGATGGTCATATACCTTTACACTGCTAGATGGGGGAAAATATCACACAGGCTGTGTCAGAAAACCTAGGCTGCTGACTCGTTGCCTCGTCATCAGACAATGACTTGTAAGGCAGCGTTTGTGCATGAAGGCACCTCAAGAAACTAATTTCGGATAGACTTCTTAAGCAGTGTAACACTTTAATGATCTACAGCCAAATAGAGCGATCTTTGGTGAGAACTAAACACATATTTAATTACTATAGTGATTTCTCGCTAGAAATGACAAAATCGTACATTGTACATTAACACCCAAACTGACCCACAAAAGCAACTTCTGAATGCCATCTTTTTTCCTCAGCTCAACTGTCACTAAATGAAAAACACAGGATTGTGGGATATCAAAGGCAGCGAAGGACACATGTATGCTGCCTTCAAAAATCGATCAGATGAAGGTCTGAAGGTCAGATGAAGGGGGGGGGGGGATATAACCAAATCCCATTGAAATCCCTCAGTTACAACCCCCCTAATATTTCAACATGAAAATCACAGTAGATCAAAAGAAAAATATCTAGAATTCATTTGTTTTGAAACAATAATTTTGTTCCTAATCAAATATGAGTTTGTCATAATAAATAGGACAAAAAAATACTCCCCCTTCATTGAACCGATTGGTAACGCCCAACAAATCAGTCGCACTTTCACCAAAACAACACGAGCGGTGTTTGAATGGGAGAGCAAACATTAGCGCCAAAAATGAAAAAAAGTGCTGCACAGTGGACTATATTTAACTGCTGGTCAGAGAGGGATGCAAAAAAATAAAGCATGTACTGAGAATGAGGTATGAGAATACTGTGTAATAGCTAAGTACTCACCACATATACAGTCTTGTTCAAAATAATAGCAGTACAATGTGACTAACCAGAATAATCAAGGTTTTTCGTATATTTTTTTATTGCTACGTGGCAAACAAGTCACCAGTAGGTTCAGTAGATTCTCAGAAAACAAATGAGACCCAGCATTCATGATATGCACGCTCTTAAGGCTGTGCAATTGGGCAATTAGTTGAAAGGGGTGTGTTCAAAAAAATAGCAGTGTGGCATTCAATCACTGAGGTCATCAATTTTGTGAAGAAACAGGTGTGAATCAGGTGGCCCCTATTTAAGGATGAAGCCAACACTTGTTGAACATGCATTTGAAAGCTGAGGAAAATGGGTCGTTCAAGACATTGTTCAGAAGAACAGCGTACTTTGATTAAAAAGTTGATTAGAGAGGGGAAAACCTATAAAGAGGTGCAAAAAATGATAGGCTGTTCAGCTAAAATGATCTCCAATGCCTTAAAATGGAGAGCAAAACCAGAGAGATGTGGAAGAAAACGGAAGACAACCATCAAAATGGATAGAAGAATAACCAGAATGGCAAAGGCTCAGCCAATGATCACCTCCAGGATGATCAAAGACAGTCTGGAGTTACCTGTAAGTACTGTGACAGTTAGAAGACGTCTGTGTGAAGCTAATCTATTTTCAAGAATCCCCCGCAAAGTCCCTCTGTTAAAAAAAAGGCATGTGCAGAAGAGGTTACAATTTGCCAAAGAACACATCAACTGGCCTAAAGAGAAATGGAGGAACATTTTGTGGACTGATGAGAGTAAAATTGTTCTTTTTGGGTCCAAGGGCCACAGGCAGTTTGTGAGACGACCCCCAAACTCTGAATTCAAGCCACAGTACACAGTGAAGACAGTGAAGCATGGAGGTGCAAGCATCATGATATGGGCATGTTTCTCCTACTATGGTGTTGGGCCTATTTATCGCATACCAGGGATCATGGATCAGTTTGCATATGTTAAAATACTTGAAGAGGTCATGTTGCCCTATGCTGAAGAGGACATGCCCTTGAAACGGTTGTTTCAACAAGACAATGACCCAAAACACACTAGTAAACGGGCAAAGTCTTGGTTCCAAACCAACAAAATTAATGTTATGGAGTGGCCAGCCCAATCTCCAGACCTTAATCCAATTGAGAACTTGTGGGGTGATATCAAAAATGCTGTTTCTGAAGCAAAACCAAGAAATGTGAATGAATTGTGGAATGTTGTTAAAGAATCATGGAGTGGAATAACAGCTGAGAGGTGCCACAAGTTGGTTGACTCCATGCCACACAGATGTCAAGCAGTTTTAAAAAACTGTGGTCATACAACTAAATATTAGTTTAGTGATTCACAGGATTGCTAAATCCCAGAAAAAAAAATGTTTGTACAAAATAGTTTTGAGTTTGTACAGTCAAAGGTAGACACTGCTATTTTTTTTAACACACCCCTTTCAACTAATTGCCCAATTGCACAGCCTTAAGAGCGTGCATATCATGAATGCTGGGTCTTGTTTGTTTTCTGAGAATCTACTGAACCTACTGGTAACTTGTTTGCCACGTAGAAATAAAAAATATACTAAAAACCTTGATTATTCTGGTTAGTCACATTGTACTGCTATTATTTTGAACAAGACTGTATTTAGCTAGCTAATCCATAGCAATGTATTTAGCTATAACTATCAGTATAACAAGTTACCAAAGCAGCCGTCTGTTTTGCTATTTCTTTTTTCAATAGTGTCTGTAATTGTCAATGACAAAAGTATTCACATCGGTTTTTGTTTTCTTCCTAAATTAATCTGACTTTTGAACGAATAGGCCCTTTTCACGTGACGTCAAGCAACTTCCGTTCTAACTCAGCGCTGGGTTACTTCCGCCGGCTGGCATAGTTTTTTTTTTTTTTTTAACAAAAAACTGCAAAATACAAAACTTTCGTAGGGGAAAGATACAACAAGTCCTCCAACCCATACGACCATATAAGTCGTGTATCCATACCTTTAAATACGACCAATACAAGCGTTTCCTATAATAGTGCCCCTACCGGCAGCTGGAGATATGTCACTTTAAGAAACTCTCGCCTTAATTCATTGTGGCTTTTCTATCTACTTGCTCTTTTGTTAAACTCTTGCAGCTATTCGAAGTGGTTTGTTTATTCCTATAAAAATATGGATTTTAGATGACTTCGAGACACGTACAGGTAGGGGTTCCATACATCCCGTAAAGTAGTCGATCGTCACGTATTTATGAATGAAATCATGTGTCGTGTTTAAATATGGGACATTTTGTCCGATTTTTCAAGCACGGTGACGTTCAAATCATTAATATGGACGCCAGCATAGTAAGATTTCATTGTAATATTCATTTGAAATTCCCCAGTGATGGGAAAGGGATCATGTTAAAAGTGCACACGATGTTACCATGTTTTTACCATAGTATATCGAGCATGTCGTGTAGTAAAAGCAGCCCATGCTTCTCCCAGCGTAACTGTAGTTTTACTGTGGTATTTGTAGTTAAAGCACAGTAACTACAACACTTGCTAAGCTTTTACCACAGTAACCATAGTGTTACTGTGGTATTTGTTGTTAAAGCTCAATAAACACTTTTCATGGTTTTACCTCAGTAACCGTTTTGCTGTGGTATTTGTAGTTAAGCACGGTAACCAGAACACCTGCAATGCTTTTACCACAGTAGCCATGGTTTTACTGTGGTATTTGTAGGTAACGCACGGTAACCACAACACTTGCAATGTTTTTACCACAGTAACCATAGTTTTACTGTGGTATCTGTTGTTAAAGCATGGTAACCACAACACTTACAATGCTTTTACCACAGTAACCATAGTTTTACTGTGGTATCTGTTGTTAAAGCATGGTAACCACAACACTTACAATGCTTTTACCACAGTAACCATAGTTTTACTGTGGTATCTGTTGTTAAACCATGGTAACCACAACACTTACAATGTTTTTACCACAGTAACATAGTTTTACTGTGGTATCTTTTGTTAAAGCATGGTAACCACAACACTTACAATGCTTTTACCACAGTAACATAGTTTTACTGTGGTATCTTTTGTTAAAGCATGGTAACTGTTATGTTTAGCTCCAGGTAAGCATAAGGACAAGAAAGTTCCCAATTCTCAAGTGTTTATTCAGTCCACAAGCAGGACAAACAAAGCAACAGTGCCAGATGGTTACATGATTGACAGCAGGTGCAACAACCCTTCCATTCTTACTCTACACCTTTTATAGGTAACAACAGGTGAACTATAGCGCCATCTCCTGACATATACACAAACACAACATTCCCCCATTACTTAGAACTGTAAATTCCCCCCCAAAATACAAAGTTGGTGCAATAGGCAAAGCCAATACAATAGTTACATCAAATTCAATTAGTGTAAAAATAGATTTTTTTTTTCTTTTTTTTAAGTGACATAATCGTGCAACCAACGTGGAGGGCGTTTTACTCGTGATGAAGATCTTTCAGGAACAGATGGAGAGGCAGTTTGAGTAGGCAAGTTCACAAGTTCATTTTTAGGCAACACAGTAGAGGAAGGGACAGACTGAAGAGGCAAGGACACTAATTCACTCTCACTGCCATCTTCCACAGGTGCACAAGCTGGAGACAGATGAGACGCATGCCAAGTTTTCCCATCTGTCAACCGGTAAGTACATGGACCAAGTTGACGCACAATTTTCAAAGGCTTTGAGAATCTAGGATGTCCTTTAGGAACATGAACTGGAATTTTTATACGCACCCAATCTTCTGGTTTGAACTCAGGAGTACAAGCTCTTCGTTTGAGGTCTGTGTATGTTTTCATCTTCTTTTGGGACAATGCCACTTTCTGACTCACATCAGCATTCTTACAAATGATAGGAGGAGGAAGGACATTAAGGCGAGTGCGCATTTTCCTGCCACAGAGCAACTCAGAAGGAGACCGTCCAGTAACAGAATGGGGAGTAGCACGGTAAGTTTGAAGAAATGCTGTAACTGTTGATTTCCATGGCTTTCCAGACAGAATCGCTGATTGAATAGAACTCTTCAGTACTCTATGGAATCTTTCAATAGCTCCATTTGCAGCTGGATGATACAGTGACGTATGTAGATGTTGAATAGCTCTCTCTTTCAGAAATGCTGCAAACTCCACTGACTTAAATTGACATCCATTGTCAGATACAATGTAATGAGGATGTCCAAATCTGCTGAAGACTGATGTCAAGAAGTTGATCACATTTTTACTTGTGATTGAAGAAGTGAATGCTACTTCTGGCCACTTACTATGATAGTCAATTAATGTCATAATGTACCGACAATCCCAAGTAGCGGTTTCAAATGGGCCAACAATGTCAACAGCCACTTTTTCCCATGGCACAGATGGAAAAGGTACAGGTTGTAATGGTGCAACACGGAGAGTTGTAGTCTTATCAGAAGACAAGCAAACTTCACAATTCTTAATCTGCTCCTTAACCAAACAGTCAATACCAGGCCACCAATAAAGTTCACGAATGCGCTGCTTCGTACGCACTATTCCTTGATGACCTTCGTGAGCCAGACTCACAAAGACATGTCGTAATGAAACAGGAACAACCAGACGTGACCCTCTAAACACGTAGTCCTTTTGCACAGCAAGTTCATCACGTACTTGAAAATATGGACGTAAAACAACATCCACAGCCGCTGATGAAAAAGGCCATCCACGAACAATCTGAGCACGTAGCGCAGTCATTTCGGAGCATGAGGCAGAGGCAGAAGCAAATTCAGTTGGAGACACAGCAGACATTTCAGAAGACAGAAATGCAACAAACTCAGGCTCAGTATCAGAAAGATCCTCATCAGAAGCCGGCAAGGGTAGGCGAGAAAGATAATCAGCAACCTGGTTTTTAGAGCCTGGATAATAATTAACCTCATAGTTAAAACACAAGAGTCGCTCTGCCCAACGCGCTATCCTCATTCCAGCGCGGTCTGTACCTTTAGAGGAGAGAAGCACTGTCAAGGCCTGATGATCTGTACGTAGAAGAAATTTTCGACCCCAGAGGTAAGTTCTCCATTTTTCAACAGACCAGACACATGCTAAAGCTTCCTTTTCAATCGTTGAATATTTTCGTTCAGAAGTAGACAAGGTTCTTGAAGCAAACGCAACAATACGCTCTGTGTTGTTTTCATGGATTTGAGAGAATACAGCACCTAGTCCATAATCTGATGCATCTGTTGAAACGACAGTGGGCAAGTTAGGGTCAAACAATGCTAAAGCAGGGCTTTGAAGCAATAACTCCTTTACAGTACTGAAACTCTTCTGAGCTTCATCTGACCAACTGAACTCAGAACCTTGTCTAATGCAAGCACGCAATGGTTCTACTACTGTGGCAAAATTTGGAATGAACTTATTGTACCATGACAACAATCCAAGAAGGGAACGGAGCTGGTGTGCATCATTAGGAACAGGAGCATGAAGCATTGCACTAAGATGATCCTCATCTGGGCAAATACCCTGTGCAGATACAGTATGACCAAGAAAGCGCAAACTGCTTTTGTTAAAGTGACACTTTGAATCATTCAACTGTAAGCCTGCATCATGTATACGCTGAATAACCACTTTAAGCATGTGATCATGTTCACTTTTTGTGTGTCCCCAGACAATAACGTCATCCAGATAATTAGCCACATTTGGCAACCCTTGCAGTACAGTTGCTAGCATTTTCTGAAATGCAGACGGAGCTGAGGCAAGGCCATAAGGTACTCGACAGAATCTGAATAACCCTTCATGGGTAATAAATGCAGTCAGATCACGACTTTCTTCATGTAACAAAAGCTGGAAGTAAGCATTCTCTAAGTCAATTGTAGAAAAGACAGTTGCTCCACACAGCGTAGACATCATCTCCTCAATATGGGGCAACGGATAACAATCTGCAACAACAGCTTTGTTTGGTTCTCTCAGATCTACACACATACGAATGCCACCCGTCTTCTTCTGAACAACTACAATTGGAGAAATCCACTGCGAAGCATCCACTCGTTCAATAACACCCAGGTCAAGAAGACGTTGCAGTTCATCACTAACAGCATTTCGAACAGACAATGGTAACCTTCTGAGTTTCTGACGAACAGGTTTCACATCTGGAGAAATTTTTACCTTATGCACAAAGCCTTTTGCACATCCTAGCTTGCCAACAGGCACAGAAGCAGAAAGTCGCATTACAGGGACTGAAGACTGAACATGTCCTGGAAGAATAGAAGAACCTTCAAACTTAAGATGCAATCCATTTATCAAATCCATTCCAAGAAGAGCTGTGCCACATTCAACAATGAATATTGACGTATTACAGTTCATATCATCTCTAGTAACAGTAACAGGTAGACAGCCAAGCACTGGTATTGGATCTCGTGAATACGTTACCAATTTAACAGCAGGAGGCAGCAAGGCATCTTGCTTGAAGTGTTTTTCATACAAAGATTTTGGCAGAATAGAAACTGAAGATCCAGAATCCACAATCAACTCCACAGGTACAGAAGCTGATGCAGTCATGATAGTAGTAATGCACTTTATCTTATTAGATCCTGAATCATGCATGTAAAGAATCTGAAGCTCAGGCAATTCAATCTCATGGACAGAACGTGTTTGCTGTGAACGACACACTCTGGAAAAATGTCCCACCTTTTGACAATTATTGCACTTTACAGAAACTGCAGGGCATCTGGGATCATTTGCAAGATGCCTGGTAGATCCACAGCGGTAACATGCACGAGTCAAGAGAGTAGCAGACGACTTTGAAGGCACAGCCAGAGGTTTCAAAGGTGATTGTCTTGTGTAACGATCAACAGCAGGCACACCAGTCACTTGTATTGCTTGAACAGGTTCTGAATTCAGATTGGAAAAAAGTTTAGCTTGTTCACCAACAGCCTCCATTTGCGTAGCAATCGTGATAGCCTTGTTAAGAGTTAAATCAGTCTCTAATAGCAGACGTTCTCTAATACGATGACTGTTTACATTCTCCACTAATTGATCTCGCAACATCTCATCATCATTAGATGCAAACTCACATGTGGCTGCTAGGTCCCGAAGAGAAGCAACATACTGCAAAATTGTTTCCCCTGAGGCTTGAATTCGTTTTCTGAATGCATGACGCTCAGCAACAACATTACGTCGAGGAATAAAGTGCAGTTTTAAAGTCTGAATAGCATCCTTCATTGTCTCTCCTTGATTTGGTAAAGTATAGAATAATCTCTGACCTTCTGTTCCTAGGCAATGAAGAAACAAAGCTCGCTTTCTTGCAACTGGCCATTCATCTCCTGATGCATTTATGACAAGTAAATAGTTCTCAAACATCTTCAACCAGACTTCAAAGGGAATAGACGGCTCACCCGGACATGGTAAGAATGGCGTAGGAAAAGAAGCAACTGCAGACATCTTTCATGTAGGACAGCAAAATCCTCGTCGCCAATTTGTTATGTTTAGCTCCAGGTAAGCATAAGGACAAGAAAGTTCCCAATTCTCAAGTGTTTATTCAGTCCACAAGCAGGACAAACAAAGCAACAGTGCCAGATGGTTACATGATTGACAGCAGGTGCAACAACCCTTCCATTCTTACTCTACACCTTTTATAGGTAACAACAGGTGAACTATAGCGCCATCTCCTGACATATACACAAACACAACAGTAACCACAACACTTGCAATGTTTTTACCACAGTAACCATAGTTTTACTGTGGTATCTGTTGTTAAAGCATGGTAACCACAACACTTACAATGCTTTTACCACAGTAACCATAGTTTTACTGTGGTATCTGTTGTTAAAGCATGGTAACCACAACACTTACAATGCTTTTACCACAGTAACCATAGTTTTACTGTGGTATCTGTTGTTAAACCATGGTAACCACAACACTTACAATGTTTTTACCACAGTAACATAGTTTTACTGTGGTATCTTTTGTTAAAGCATGGTAACCACAACACTTACAATGCATTTACCACAGTAACCATAGTTTTACTGTGGTATCTGTTGTTAAAGCATGGTAACCACAACACTTACAATGCTTTTACCACATGCAGTAACCATAGTTTTACTGTGGTATCTGTTGTTAAAGCACGATAACCACAACACTTGCTAATCTATTAAAGTTACCACAGTAGTAGTACCCATATTTGTACTGTGGTATTTGTTGTTAAAGCTCAATAAAAAACTATTTTCATGGTTTTACCTCAGTAACCATAGTTTTGCTGTGGTATTTTGTTGTTAAAGCACGGTAAACACAATACTTTACATGGTTTCACCACAGTAAGCATAGCTTTACTTTTGTATTTGTAGTTAAAGCACAGTAACCATGACACGTACCATGGTTTTACCTCAGTAACTGTACTTTTACTGTGTTCTATTAGAAGTTAAAGCACTGCATACCATGGTTCTACCACAATTACCCCAACACTTGCCATGCCTTTAATGGTTTTTTTTTTTTTGTAATTCAATATTTATGTTATTGTAATTTAATATTTTTCTGTCTTGCAGTGTCTTCAGATCACCTGCTCCTCCATCTCCAACAACAACCTTAAATCCAACAGTTATTTTAAGAAGCCATCTCTTGCAAAAGCTGACTTACTATCTGTCTGTCTATCTTTCTGTCTGTCTGTCTGTCTTTCTCTGTCTCTCAGCTTTTTTTCTGAACTGTATTTTGTAATTCATCTACACATATCTTGGCATATTTTTAAAACTCAAAATCTAATTTTGACCAGTTATGTCAGAAAGCTGCTAGTATTAACAGGGAACTTGGACTCAAAGCTCCCAATGCTGATCTTGAAGAAGCTGCAATGGAGGCTGAACAAGTCCTTTAAAGGTTCAGCCCTTCACAGGTAAAGTTGAACACATTTAGCTTTAACAGATTTGTTTTTAAGGAATGTATCTTTATTATGTTATGTGTTATTAACTTTTCTTAAAGTCCTTCCTCTTATATATATTGGTCACAGATCATTTTTAACACTGCCTCAACATGTATATATTTCTCTTTGATTCAGCTGAAAAGGAAGTGATGTCAAGGGCTTGTTTAACCTGTCTTGTTCGTGGAGTGGGATGAATTTGGCGGTTTATGGAGAAGACTGAAGAAAAGAAAAAAACCTGCAACGGTAAATATTTCCAGTGGTATGTCTGTTTTTGTCGTAACCCTTGATTGAACATCACTGCATTCACATTTCGCACAGCATTGGAGGTTTCTTAAACTTTACATATCACACTGCTCCATCAGTAAGATGGGGATATCATGTCGACGTAGTAGTAGTTCACACAGATTGTTTATATATGTAAATACGCACTACACCTTACGTCTTTTGCAATGTCTCGTGCATGACATAACATTATAAAAAGTCGGGGCTCAAGTTAAAATCATTTCAACTTCTCATCTCGAGACCTTGCGGGTTATTTTCCCATTCCACTGCCCGCGACTCGCGTTTTTCAAAGCAAACACGCTTTCTGTGTGAAAAAGGCCATGATTCATTGTCTCGCTATCACCAGAACAAGCTCAATTTAAGATTGAACATTGGTCTGGGGAGTCTGCTCAGTATTTTCTACTGCACTAGAGGCATGATCAATGGGCCTAATTCAAATGACTTTGTTTGCAATTGATAGTCCATCAAACAATCAGACCACAAGAGGCGTGAGCAATAAGCATTGACCTATCGCTTCTCTATCCGTCATGGTGTTAAATCCACCAATAGCCCACCTGGTGGATAAGCCAGTCTGTGATTGGTTTCCGCAAAAGTGTGTAACAGAACCAGTAGAAATTAATGTGCAGGTTTCCAGACTGAGCTGCAGGGTGAAATCAAATCGCTGGCAGATCGGGCTGGGTTTATCCAGTCTACATACTTCATGCAATTTACCAAGTCAGCAAATTCATAAGATATTGGACAAGCAAACTTGTACAAAATTCTATGGCTTTATTCCTGCTGCTGTCATTGGCTATTGTCTCAAGTCTCGTGCCGATTGTGCCCCTTGTAAGTAGTCAGACAGTTTATATCAGACATTTTATATTAAGTCCATTTTATTCTATATTAACCTTTACAAATAGGAAATGTTTCTGCCGTTCCAACAGTACATCATATCTGCACACACCTCATAGTCTGCCTTTTTTCTCAATGTTTTTTTTTTTTATTGAACACATCTGTTTAAGAAGCAAGAGTCTAGAAATAATAGTTTAACATGTCACATGACACATCAGATCATTTAAGTTTGTTCACACCAAGACCAATAACTATAATGATAACTATTTTAACATCAACACCAACGGACAATAAATTTCTGTTTATTATAAGCACGCGCTGTGGTTATGTTGTCTGCCATTTTAAGTGATCTAATTGGCTGTCAAGTTTTTTATTTTTCATCAGCTGGAAAAATATTTTTAAATGATTCCAACGATATTGTTCCTTTGTGTTTGTGTCATTAAATATTATATAGCTGCTGTGTGGACTTGTTCCTTGGTGTAAAAAGGCCTTCAAACTGCTTACAGCAATCCAAACCAGTCCTGTTGGGGATGAAGAATGAACATGGCCATCTTGTGCCCGAAGAGAAAAGACAGAATGACGAAAAGGTCCACATTTCCATTGGTATGTCTGTATTCAAGCAATGCAATTATATGTAGTACAGCATTTGATGTTGATCTCTCAAAGGACTGTTCAAGTCAGCAGTTATCATTTTTCACTTATAAATCTTTTTTATAGAATGAGCAAATCAGCTGTGCCATTATCTTTGTAATTTGGGCAGGAAATTACTTAATATTGTGAGACACCTGTTATTCACCAAAACTCTTTTTTTTCTAGAATTTTTATTGACTTATTATTTTCTCTGTTTGTTTGAAGGAGGATAAAGCCAGTTGATAAAGAAATATGCATTTTGTACATATGTACTAAAGAGTTTTCAATAGATTACTGATTTGTTATGACTACTTGTATTATGTTCTCATTTTCTACTTGTACAGATATAGTACATCAAGAAGTAGAGGAGCTGCTACCTGGCATTGAACACACACAATGGTCAGGTCAGTCTTTACACAGTTGGTCAGTTTGTATGGCCCAGACTAAAGAGAAGCGGCTTTGAGGCCAGATATGGTGTAGTCTTTGTTGACGGGGGGAATCTGTAGGCACCAAGTCATCAGTTAAATCATCAGTTAGAGACAGTTATGAAAGAATTATTTTGGCCCATACCTCCAACAACCTCCTATACATATATATGTATGTGTGTATATATATTGTGTATATATATCTGTGTGTATATATATATATATATATATATATATATATATATATATATATATATATATATATATATATATATATATATATATATATATATATAATATATATATATATATATATATATATATATATATATATATATATATATATATATATATATATATATAATATATATATATATATATATATATATATATATATATATATATATATATATATAAAATGTGTATAAATAATAAAATATATTGTTTATTTATTTACCACCTCCTAAATACATGTTTTCTTATGTTAGGTCTTCATCCCCTGGTTGAGAAAAAGCTACACTGGATCAGTAGAGCTGAGGAACTATTTGAGCTCTGTGTTCATATCTCCAGTGATCAGTGACCACACATGGCCCATCTACACTGATGCTGTGCTAAAGAAGGCTCATCAGTGTCTTTTCTTCCTCAGATAGCTGAGGAAGTTCAGTGTGAGCCCCAAAACCCTAAAATCAGTTACACATGCACTGTGGAAAGCATCCTGGCAGGAACTGCACCACCCTCAACTGCAAAGGTCTGCAGAGAGTGGTACGAACTGCACAGAACATTGTTGGAGGTGAGCTTCCCTCCCTCCAGGACAGCTACACCAGGTGGTTTGTGAGGAAAGCACAGAGGATCATCAGACTCCAGCCACCCGAGCCATGGCCTGCTTTCACCATCACCATCAGGCAGACGTTCTTGCAGAACATGCACCAGCAGACTGCGAGACGAGTTCTTTTCACAGGCAATCGGACTACTGAACTCGTACCAGTAACACCACACACAGCACACCTCATATGCACTGCTCTCCATCAGTTACACTGACTGGACTCTGACTCAGTATTATACTGCACCCTAACAATATATTTGCACTAATTCATGCTGCTTTGCAATGGTCAAGTCACCTTTATTTATATATTGCTTTTTACAATGCTGATTGTTTCAAAGCAGCTTCACAGTGTTAACACAAAAAAATTATGCTACAGAATTTGATTTGGTTATACAGCCGCTCTGAAGAAAACTAATTATCATATAGTGACAATGCAGGCAGATCAGTAATTTAGTTGAAAATTTATTTGAATATTTAGTTGAAAAAGGCGACAGTGGTATATGTATACTGTAATTATTGTGTTTATTATTGTTTTCATTTAGTGCTCTCTGTATAGTATAATATTGTACCGTATATTGTTCTCTCTCTACCTGTATCGAGTCCCTTATGTGTACATTGTTAATACTGTATATGTGTTCTATACTTGTCATCCATACTGTCATGCTGCGGAGTTTGCACAAAATAATTTCATCAACTGTACACTTGTGTTCATGGTATTGTGACAATAAAGGGATTTTATTTGAATTGGTCACGTCTTTTGTTCAACATTTGTTCTGTACAATGATGGATAACAATTGCAAATTGTTTAGAGATATGGACAGCCAAGCAAGAGGAATAAAACCAGTATAGCTCTGATAATGAAAAGGAAACTGGATGTGATTTCACAATGCATGAATTTGTGTGGCAGCTTCATTTGTGAACTAATAAACATCATATGGTTTTAACATAACCCATTTTTATTTCTCTTAAATGACATGTCTTTATATGTAACATTAGCTGTATTGTCCAGTAAAGTTTTGGATAAAGTATGGTTGATATTCTGTATTAAGCATGGTGTTTATTATTAAATACACAATTTAAAATAAATAATACATAAAATAACCATGATTGGTTTAATTGAGACATGAACATTTAGTCATATTAATGTCATTTAGGACAATAATTTGCTAGAATGTAACCACTGCATATAGATGCTGCCTAGATGCTGAGTCGAATACAGTAAATATGACAAATTACAGTGAAGGGGAGGTTGAAAGATGCATTTGAAGAGATTGTATCGGCTATATTGTTACAGACACTTCAGACACACTGAGGGTGATGCACCAGAGAAAGATCAACATGGACCCTGTACTACAAGCAAGATGAGCATGCACATAGTACAATGAAGTGTCACAAGGTGTATTGGTTGTTTAAATAGATGTCTTTGTTTATTGTTAACACTGTATTCTTGTTCTAGTTAAATACATTGAGAAGCATGTTCTATATGAGCATTTGATAACTTTGGGGGTATATTCTCGTTCTGTTGTTAACTATGACTGAATTAAAGATTGAAAGTCGTTTAAAAGACAATATTAATGTGACACTTCACACATGTCCATGATAAGTATACATCTGTGTGTGTTTTACTGCCCTGCCATCCCCAGGGGCCAAGTATAGTCCCCTAGAAGAGCATCAAAGTCTGATGATAGATTCAAAAAGAAAATTTGTATGACAACTAAATAATGTTGGTCACCGTTTTCAAATCCATCCATCTATCTATCTATCTATCTATCTATCTATCTATCTATCTATCTATCTATCTATCTATCTATCTATCTATCTATCTATCTGTCTGTCTGTCTATCTATCATCTATCCATCCATCCATCTATCTATCTATCTATCTATCTATCTATCTATCTATCTATCTATCTATCTATCTATCTATCTATCTATCAAAAGGTGATATAAAGGTTTTTTTTTTTAAATGCTCAAGTAAAATACCAAATTCAGCCTGCCTCTCAAATATCTCATAGAGGTTTACACAATGAACATGATTAGATATCCCTTTGCTCATTAAAGATAGTAATGTTTCCAATTTCTTTCTTACACGTTTTAAACTGCATTACCCATAAGCCTCTGTCACTATATCGATGGAACGCCATTGTCTTAGTTTGTAGTTCAGTGAAGTTACACTTAGGGTTAGGGTTAGGATCTTGGTAAAGAGGTAATTTCTCACAACATAGCAACACCGCATTGTTAACTGAATGCATTACTGACGTAATAATAACAACAAAACGTACTTTGCAACATTAACTTTTTTTTAATACGGGTTTAAAGATCCAACCACAACCAGTCCTGTCGGTGCCGGAAAATGTCAAAGCCAATGACAACTCAGTTGAGGAGATGCGTCACACTTCCTTGCCCATATATGGTATTTTATGACACGTTCTTTCAGGGACTTGTGATGAATAAACAGATTATCAGTTAAACATGTATTTGTCCCCATTAAATATAATACAACTAAAATGACAGATTGCATTTGGGGGGTTTACCTGATGCAGCAATAGATTTGTTGATTATAGTGATTTTTTTCACCCCAAGCAAGGGCCTAATGGTTTCCATTGTATACATTACCCAACTATTAATTAATGCACAACTTTTAAGTTCAAACATTCTGCAGTTGTATACTGTATGACAAATAAACATAAAAAAAGTCCTTTGTTTTACAAAAAACAACTAATCTAAAGATAAGACCAAAGATAAGTGCAGCTAATATTTAAATAAAGTGCTTATGTAATATTTACAGTGTATTTACAGTATACATTTAATCACTGTGTTTCCTGAAAACCTTTTGCCATTCTTAACTCTACTAGTTTAACTATAAGAATTAAAAAAAAGTTAAAAGTAAAAAACAAAACAATGAATGCACACATTTTGTCATTTCACAATGTTTATTGATATGTCAAACTGTTTAAAGACAAACATAAGTGCCCAGCACAGCATCCTCTGTCACCCAGGTACTTCTCCAGATTGTGCCACTATAAAGAAAAGAAGAAAAAAAGAAAAAACAAAAAAAGTTGCTTATAATTTTGGACTGTTCACTGTAGAGGAGAAATTAATACAAGTAGAGATGCTATAAGCAGAAGTTGGCAGAAAGTGTTTTTGTGTGTGTGTGTGTGTGTGTGAGAGAGAGAGAGAGTGAGTGAGTGAGTGAGTGAGTGAGCGAGTGAGAGAGTGAGAGAGTGAGAGAGTGAGAGAGTGAGCGAGCGAGCGAGTGTGTATGAGCGAGCGAGCGAGTGTGTATGAGCGAGTGAGGGAATGAGTGAGTGAGCGAGTGAGGGAATGAGTGAGTCTATGAGCGAGTGTGTGAGTGAGTGTATGAGCGAGTGAGGGAATGAGCGAGTGAGTGAGTGTGTGAGTGTATGAGCGAGTGTGTGAGTGAGTGAGTGCATGAGCGAGTGTGTGAGTGAGTGTATGAGCGAGTGTGTGTGTGTAAGCGAATGTGTGTGTGTGTGTGATTGAGCGAGTGAGTGATTGAGTGAGTCTATGAGCGAGTGTGTGAGTGAGTGAGTGAGTGTGTGAGTGAGTGTGTGAGTGTGAATGAGCGAGTGTGTGAGTGAGTGAGTGTATGAGCGAGTGTGTGTGTGTGTGAGTGAGCGAGTGTGTGTGTGTGAGCGAGCGAGCGAGTTTGTGTGAGTGAGCGAGTGAGTGTATGAGCGTGTGTGTGTGTGTGAGTGAGTGAGTGAGTGAGTGAGTGAGTGAGTGAGTGAGCGAGTGTATGAGCGAGTGTGTGAGCGAGTGAGTGAGCGAGTGTATGAGTGAATGAGCGTGTGTGTGTGTGTGTGTGTGTGTGTATGAGCGAGTGAGTGTATGAGCGAGTGAGTGTATGAGCGTGTGTGTGTGTGAGTGAGTGTGTGAGTGAGTGAGTGAGTGAATGAGCGTGTGTGTGTGTGTGTGAGTGAGTGAGTGTGAGTGAGTGAGTGAGTGAGTGAGTGTGTGTGAGCGAGCGAGCGAGCGAGCGTATGAGCGAGCGAGTGTGTATGTGAGTGAGTGAGTGAGTGAGTGAGTGAGTGATTACTGTTAGCAAAGGGGCCATTGGGTTTGATAATGCAGAGAGCTGATAGAGAATAACCAATCCATGAGAAAACCTGCAAGACAGGATGGAAGATAATTTTATTAAAATAAATGAGAAACAATAAAAACATTGACAATCAATCAGAATCCTGACTTTATAAAGCTTTATCACTTAAAATTGCAGACATTTTCTAATATTCCTATTGCGGTTGTATGAAGTATGTAGACTGGATAAACCCAGCCCGATCTGCCAGCGATTTGATTTCAACCTGCAGCTCAGTCTGGAAACCTGCACATTAATTTCTACTGGTTCTGTTACACACTTTTGCGGAAACCAATCACAGACTGGCTTATCCACCAGGTGGGCTATTGGTGGATTTAACACGATGACGGATAGAGAAGCGATAGGTCAATGCTTATTGCTCACGCCTCTTGTGGTCTGATTGTTTGATGGACTATCAATTGCAAACAAAGTCATTTGAATTAGGCCCATTGATCATGCCTCTAGTGCAGTAGAAAATACTGAGCAGACTCCCCAGACCAATGTTCAATCTTAAATTGAGCTTGTTCTGGTGATAGCGAGACAATGAATCATGGCCTTTTTCACACAGAAAGCGTGTTTGCTTTGAAAAACGCGAGTCGCGGGCAGTGGAATGGGAAAATAACCCGCAAGGTCTCGAGATGAGAAGTTGAAATGATTTTAACTTGAGCCCCGACTTTTTATAATGTTATGTCATGCACGAGACATTGCAAAAGACGTAAGGTGTAGTGCGTATTTACATATATAAACAATCTGTGTGAACTACTACTACGTTGACATGACACTTTTTACAGTGTTCCTCAAACTCTGTCCTGGAGGGCCACTGTCCTGCAGAGTTTAGCTCCAGCCCTGATCAAACACACCTGAGCAAGCTAGATTCAGGATCACTAGAAAAATCACAGGAAGGTGTGTTTGATTAGGGTTGGAGCTAAACTCTACAGGACAGTGGCCCTCCAGGACCGAGTTTGACTAACCGTGCTTTATTAGGTTCTTACTGATGGAGCAGTGTGATATGTAAAGTTTAAGGCCCGGTCCACACGGAGACGCGGTTAGCTGTATACGTATAAATTTTGTACCGTATCAGCGTTTCGTCCACACGGATCCGGCGTTTTAGAAGCATGAATCCGATATTTTTCGAAACCGGGTCCCAAAGTGGATGAATCTGAAAATGATCATCTTCTGTTTTCGTGTGTACAGCGAATCCGTATATTTTCTAAAAACGGTGTTGTCATCACACTACATCCGGTGTCATGAAAAATCCTGTCCCCCTGTGAAATCGTGTCCGCAAGGACCCCAAGAGCGATTCTATTGGCTGAAAGAAATTTTAATAGGTAATCTGTTCAGAGCCTGATTACAATTCTTACACAATCGCGTTTTGATTTTTGCTGTTTAAATTGTGTTAAAATAGTCTTTAATGTCTTACAAAGCATATGTTTCATGTATTAGTAGTATATAACTGAAGCTATAAGTGCTTATATAAGTATATAATTCAGAACATGTTTTTGCTCCCATTATAGCAATCAATTAAATATTTTGAATAAATGTTTTACGTGTGTACTTATTATGGCAATGAATTAATAGTTTATTAGTTTATTATTTAGTTATTTTCAAACAATTAATTGTCCAGAACCATGTATAACAACTTTTGATCAGGCATTTAAAACCGCTACCAGCGGACACGATTTCACAGGGGGACAGGATTTGTCATGACACCGGCACGGTGAAAGAGGTAAGGGATACAACTACGGGCACTGGGCATGCGCACATCAATTTTGCGTCATTTAATTAACGTATCTGCATTATTGTAAGGGTATGTTTTGGGTTAGGGTAGGTGTAGGTGTAGGCATTAATAAAACACATCTGTTAAGTAGCAAATGTATTTATTGTTATTTTATTGTGAGATTTTGCCTCACCTCCGACCACTGCTATACCCCTTCTAGCCACAACTCTTCTTCTCTGTTTTTAGTGTATTTCTGTGGCAGAATTACAGCGCCACACATCGGCCTGGCATGCAAACTACATCGTTTTTAGTCTGTTTTCTTTATCTCGTGTGGACGCAGATATTTCTTGAAACGAGGGGAAAAAAAGATCGGATTAGGAAAGTGCTGGCTTCGTGTGGACAGGGCCTAAGAAACCTCCAATGCTGTGCGAAATGTAAATGCAGTGATGTTCAATCAAGGGTTACGACAAAAACAGACATACCACTGGAAATATTTACCGTTGCAGCTTTTTCTTCTTTTATTTTCGTCTTCTCCATAAACCGCCAAATTCATCCCACTCCACGAACAAGCCCTTGACATCACTTTCTTTTCAGCTAAAACAAAGAGAAATATATACATGTTGAGGCAGTTTTAAAAATGATCTGTGACCAATATATATAAGAGGAAGGACTTTAAGGAAAGTTAATAACACATAACATAATAAAGATACATTCCTTAAAAACAAATCTGTTAAAGCTAAATGTGTTCAACTTTACCTGTGAAGGGCTGAACCTTTAAAGGACTTGTTCAGCCTCCATTGCAGCTTCTTCAAGATCAGCATTGGGAGCTTTGAGTCCAAGTTCCCTGTTAATACTAGCAGCTTTCTGACATAACTGGTCAAAATTAGATTTTGAGTTTTGCCAAGAATGTGTAGAAAATATGAAAATAACAAAAATATGCCAAGATATGTGTAGATGATTTACAAAATACTGTTCAGAAAAAAAGCTGACAGACAGACAGACAGTTAGTCAGCTTTTGCAAGAAATGGCTTCTTAAAATAACTGTTGTATTTAAGGTTGTTGTGGGAGATGGAGATGGAGGAGCAGGTGATCTGAAGAAACTGGAAGACAGAAAAATATTAACAATAACAATACAATAACATAAATATTGAAAATTTTGTGTTACTATGCTTTTTTACTACAACTACCACAGAAAAAAACTATGGTTACTGCTTTAAAAGCATGGTAAGTGTCGTGATTACAGTGCTTTAATGACAAATACCACAGTAAAACTCTGGTTATTGTGGTAAAACCGATGGTATATGTTTTGGTTACTGTTTAACTACAAACACCACAGCAAAACTATGATTACTGAGGTAAAACCATGGTAAGATCCATGGTTACTGTGCTTTAGCTACACGTACCACAGTACAACTACATTACTGTAGTGAAACCATGGTAAGTGTTGTAGTCATAGTGCTTAAATACAAATAGTACACAGTGAAAACAGTTACTGTGTTAAAATCATGGTATGGTACCATGTTTTAACTACAAATACTACAGTAAAACTATGGATACTGAGGTAAAACAATAGTAAGTGTTGTGTTATGCTTTTCAAATAGTAGACAGTGAAACCACAGTTGCTGTGGTAAAAACATGGTAAGCTTTGTGGTCACCTGGCTTTTACTAACAGGATTGAGCAACAACGTTACTATGGTAAAATCGCGTTCGTTCGGTGGCATTTGCAACTGATTTGTAAACATCATACTGCACTTACACATGAATTGCAGACAATCAGAATGATAATTTAAAAAGAACAAAAATAAACCCACCTGGATTACAAAGTTCAGGGTGACTCCTTCCTCTCATCTCATTTTTATATTGACAACGACGGTCAAAGTTCATTTGATGACGACACACCCGACAAACGAGACTGTCATTATTAATCAGACAGCTAGAGGGCGCTTCATTTTTAAACGTGACTATAGGTCGTAATACGCTGCATGCACATACGACCTATAAGGTCGTGATTCGGAGGAGGACAGGCTGGAAAGATAATATACATACATATATACAAATGTCAAAAAACAAAACAAAAGGTAATAACTAAACAGAAAACAGCAAACAACAACAATAAAAGGTTTACTTAAAAACAAGTCAAAGGCAAGATGGCTAAAGATAATAAAATTAAGATTAAATTAACATTGGAGCAACACACACAAAGGGAGATTAATCAAAACAGCAATTTCCTAGATATTTCACTGCACATTTTTCTCGCGATTTTAGTTGATTTGATCTTTTCCAGTGAGGTAAAAAATAATTTAAAATCATTATAAACCAAACAAAGGAAGGCTTAGAACATCTCCACTTACTGCAATGAATATGATATTTACCCATAAGAATAATCATATTAACTAAATCTGATACTGATGAATCTATGTTATCCATATAAAAGAGGATGTGAGTCAAGGTAAGAGTAGGGATATTATCCATCTTAAGTGACATCCAATTGTGTAGCTCGGACCAAAAGCTATTGGACACAAGGCAAAAAAAGAACATGTGTTCCAGAGTCTCATCAGTCATCTCGCAAAATGCACAAGGGTCTACATCAAATTTAAATTTTTTCCTAAGAAAGTCCGCAGCCGGATATATCTTATAAATTATTTTAAAGTGAGTCTCTTTGACTTTTGGGGAAATGGGCCATTTAATGAATTTAAAATGTGTTCTTCCTATGGACAATGCACCCATATTTGGAACCTGTACACACAATCCTCTGTTATAATCAAAAAACAGTTAAGATCTTAAAGCATCATTAATATATTTATTATTACATTTATTGTCAACTAAAGTACAATCATTGATAACTAAATGTGGTAAAATTGATAAGGGTCTTGTTTTTGTATATAACAATATGTTTTGAATTAACTGTAATAAAGGTACCGGTATTGCTTTACGTATTCTTATTGTATTCACTATATGTACATTTTAAATTATATTTGTCTAAGAAGGCTTTATATTCCAACAAGTTTCCATTATCATCTATAACATCATTCACAAACACAATGCCCTTTTCATACCAATCATATCTGAACAATGTTTTTCTATTGATTATAATGACCCTATTGTTCCACAAGGTGGATCCGTGTGGAGAAAAATTATGCGTGAAGATCATTTTCCAGTATTGAAGAATTTGTTTATGGAATTTTGATAATTTAACAGGAATTTTGGTCACCTCAAAATCACATTGCAAAAGAAAATCAAGCCCTCCTACTTTTTTAAATATATGTCTGGGAATGTGAAACCAAATAGAATCTGGTTGTGATAGATATGATTTTAACCATTTAATCTTAAAGGTCCCAAACATTGATTCAAAGTCCAAGGCTTTGATACCACCCATATCATATTCTTTAACAAGCTGTGAATTCCTAATATAATGGGTTTTATTTTTCCACAGGAATTTGAAAATAATTGAGTTGGCTTTCTTAATATTACCAGAAGAAATATACAGGGAGTGACATGGATATATTACTTTGGAAATACCTTCTGTTTTAGATAAGGTAACTCTACCAAAGATAGTGAGGTCTCTGGTGAGCCAGCGACTTAAGGATTTTTCCATATCTGTTAATCGGTTAGAAAAATTGACATCTTCCCTTCTGATTGCATTTTTGGATAAGACTATTCCAAGATATTTTACTTCAGATTTAACCTCAATTGAAGATATGATTGAATCTGTTGATCAGTAAAAGGGAAGTAGCTCACATTTTTTAATATTGAGTGTTAATCCTGAAGCTTTAGAGAAAATTGAAACTGAATCAAGGGCAACATCAACCATGAATTTATTCCTTAAAAGGACTGCGGTGTCGTCTGCAAATTGACTAATTTTCAATTCCTTATCAAATATCGAGATACCATGCAATTCAGGGTTATGATTAATGAGCATGATAAGTGATTGGGTGGCTAGAATAAACAGTTTGGGAGAAATCGGGCACCCTGGTCTAATACCGCGGAGCACCACAAACCTAGGAGTTATACCAGGATTCAGAGATACAAAACTATATATGTCAGTATAAAACATCTTAATTATTTTACAAAATTTGCTCCCAAAACCTAAAAAATCTAAGACATCAAATAAAAAGGCATGTTCAACGGTGTCAAAGGCATTGTAGAAATCGAGAAATAGAATAAAGGCATCAGTAGCTGCGTTTCCATTACAGATTTGCGAAAAACTTTTGCGATATTTCTTAAATGTCGATAAAAAACTGTTGCGAAATGACAGCGTTTCCATAGCTGCAGTTATGCGACTAAAACATATTACTTTCTTCTCGCGATAGGTCAGTCCAAAATGATGGTACTTGGTAGGTTTGTATATCTCATCCACTAGCCATTATTTTTATTGGAAGGACACGTGTTATCCAAGCATTAATGGCAAGGAAAGCCCCTTAGGTTACTTAATTGGCACGGATGTGTGTGTGTGTGTGTGTGTGTGTGTGTGTGTGTGTGTGTGTGTGTGTGTGTGTGTGTGTGTGTGTGTGTGTGTGTGTGTGTGTGTGTGTGTGTGTGATCTGCTTCAAGGTCTTCATGATAATGTAGCATTTCTGTGTTTAGCATCCTGTATTACTGTAATCCTATATTGTCTTTTATGAGTTTAATAAAAAACTCCGTCTCCTCTTCTCTCCAAACCGAACCATCATCTGTAAAGAATGATCGACTCTTACGCCCGCCAGGTTGACGCATATAGAGTAGAGCGAAATGTTTGAATTTGCATGGTAACTCAAATGTTTGTTGTTTTTTGTTTTGTTTTTGTTTTTACCACTTTCGTTATTTTGGCTAGATATTTCGTTTGATGGGCATGTGAATTGATTTTAGAAATGCTTTGGAAAAGAAAAGAATGGCATTTAATAAACGAAATAATTTTTTTTAAAATGAAGACCGCGTTTGGAGTGAGTGCATGCAAAATAATTAGTTCCCTGAGTCCACAAATAAAAATGGACAGTTTATAGTTTATAACTATGTCTTGAACTCATCTGTATAGCTAAAAATGACAAAATTATTGTAAATTGTTTCATCTCTCTTAAAGGAAGAAGGAAAAAATGAGACCATCGGCGCTTTTATCGGCCGTTGGTTAAAGAAAACATAGCCTAACTACGAAACTAAATAGGCTACCTTTAGGACTAAACATTAGCCTGTAATATTATTATTTTAATTTATATGTTGATTATGAATAGTGAGCAGCATGAGTAAGAATCGCAATATGTTTGAGACCTGGGGTCACATGATTTTGATCAATTCGAGTTTTATTTTCTAGAAAGTCTTTCTTTAAAAAAAAATCGTTTTGTATAAATTGTATTTTTATTTGTATCGATGTTTCATCAATTAATTGCCTGTTTATTAAATAAGAAACAAACTAAGATCGTCTGGAATGGATTGACGTGCGTAACTGGCCTGTTTCCTCGGCCTTTGAGTAAGGCTGAAAATACAGACTAGCTCTTTCTGTTTTAATACATTTCTTGAATATATGTCTTAATTACAGTATATATAGCCTGTAGTCCTTATTAGGAGAAAATATATGTCCTTTTAACTACATTATCTTGTTATTACGACACAATTGAGTGGGAAATATAATATATTGGCCCTATGTTGCAGCAATGCGTCACCGCAACAGGTGACCTGTAAATGCGAAAAAAACGTTTCCATTGCAGTTTTGCGAAAATGTCCTTTTTCGAATCGCCTGAAAAACCACCTCATGAGAGCGTAAAAACTTTTTTGCGATATATGGGAGTTTTTGCGAAATTGCCGCGTTTCCATTAGGCGTGTTTTCAATTCGCAATTTCAATATGCGCAATTTGAAGGGTAATGGAAACGCGCATAGTATCAATGATATCTTGATAGTCAAGCAAGTCTAGTAGCAGTCTAGTATGATTATGTATATTTCTGCCCCTTATAAAGGCTGCCTGACACTCATCAATTATATATGTGATAATCCCTCATTCAGACGAATAGCATAGACAAGTGCCAGTAATTTATAATCGGTACATAATAAGGTAATTGGTCTCCAATTATCTAATAAAAGAATATCTTTGTCAGGTTTGGGAATTAAAGTGATAATACCATGTTTCATAGTGGGAGAAAGATTACCTTTTGATATACAGTCTAAATAGGCATTATTGAGCATTTCTCTGATATCACTCCAAAAGAAAGATAAAAGCTCCACGGTTATCCCATCTATACCAGGTGATTTCCCCCTTGACATCTGTCGAACAGCCAAGTCTAGTTCCTCAATTCTTAGCTCATCTTCCATTAGTTGTTTAAAGTTATCATCTAGTGTCTTTTTAAACCCCTGAATCTTATTTAAGAAGAAATTGCAATCTTTTTTTAGAAAAAAGTGATTTATACAAATTACAGTAGAAATCTTTGATTTTTCGTTTACCACTTCTTGATTTTCAACAATAATATCATTGATTTTTAACTTTCACATTTTTTTCTTCGTTTGTCTTTGTTTTTCCAGACTAAAAAAATAGGACAAGTTTTTTTCCCCTTCTTCAATCCAGCGAGCCCTTGAACGGATAAATGCACCCTTGGCCTTTTCCAGATATATATTATCAAGATGGGACTGTAGATTTTTTAATTCAGTCTGCTCTTCCACTGTCAAATCATCTTTACAGCATAGCATATTAATGTGACTAATAATGTCCCTTTGTCTTAACTTTTTAAGTGTTAATGCTTGTTTACTTGTATTAATAGCTAACTGTCAAACTTTGAATTTGAACCATTCCCATTTACTCAGAGAACACATTTCCAATTAATTTACTTCTCTAACCAGTTGTTTAACTGTTTTACAAAATTCAGTATCTTCCAAGAGAGTATTGTTAAATTTCCATATAGAGTTTATTTTGTTCTCTCTTCCATCTGGCGAAAGAGTCAAAAATATTACACTGATCAGTAATAATAATAATAATTATCAGTAATAATTTCACATTTATTGACCTCATTAACTAGATTATCTGGTATTAGCCAGTAATCCAATCTTGAGCACTGGCCATTATTAGATGAGTTAAACAGGGTAAATTGTTTTCTGGTCGGGTTTTTCATTCTCCAGTAATCTATTAGATTGGCCTTTGTGATCAATTCAACTATTGTTTCATCAAACGTGTGGCAGTGTCTCTTTGTTGGTAGGCGGTCTAGCCAAAGATCAGGGGCCAGGTTGAAATCTCCCCCAATTATTTCTCTATTAGTTGAAAAAAGCATTTTCCATTCTTCTAAGCCCTTATTTAACGATGAGAAGAGATTTTTATTCTGTACTTTTTTGTTATAACCATACACGCGACCATTACCCAATAGCCATTTGAGTCACTTTTGTGATCAATAATTTTTCCGGGAAATCTATTCAATAAAACCATAACTCCTGCTGAGTGTGACGTTCCATGGCTGAAAAAGATAGAGTCTCCCCATTGCAATTTCCAAAATTTTGTTTCAGCATCGACAGAATGGGTTTCTTGCAAAAAAAACACAATTAGCCCTTTGCTCCTTACAGAAAAGAAAAATAGCCTTTCGTTTTACATTATCTTTTAACCCCCTAGTATTTAAAGAAATAAAGGACAACATTTAGATGATAGATAACCTAAACAATGCACAAAAGAGTGTAACGATGTGCAGGAATGAGGAATTAGTCCTAAATCAACATGTTAAGTGTAACAAACCCTCTAACAATAAAGAGGGAAAAATGGAAAACTATACAGACCAAGCAGCAATTGTATCAAATATCTATATAAAATGAGATCCACTTCGCCTGGTTAAAATGAAGAACATAAACCAGGTAAATAAACATTCAGTATCTGCCATATGTTGTTGTGTAGAAATGTTATGGTCATCAACGTCAGATTGGTTAACTTCGGATGTGACGCATCAACAAGCAAAGTGCTAATATTGCATACTTACATAACGTAGCGTTTATGTCAACCAAGCAATTAAATAACGTTTCTCAGTCAAAAGTGACAGCAGGCTGAATTTCTGCCAGTCTGCTAGAAAAACGAGTGTTCACATTGGGTCCACTCTCCGGTTATCGATCAGTGCGTATCCTTCCTTTAAGAATGCCCTTTTACCCTTCTTTCTTGCTTCTTGGACCTGCGGCCACAGCTTTGCACGCGCCTCCCGGTCTTCTTTCGAGAAGTCTTCTTTGAAACGTATGTGCATGTCTCTACACATTCTCGCATCCTTTGACTTTTTCCAAACGTCATCCCTCACCGTTCTCATCCCGAACTGAATGATGATTGCTCTCGGTGTGTTATTTGATGTAGCGGCGTCGCCTTTCCGTCCCAGCCGGTGAACGGTGTCTACGGTGTCTTGCAGCCGCTCCACAGACATTGGAACAACTCTTGTCAATATCCCAAGGACAATTTCTCTCGTGTCCTCTCCATCCTTTTCAGGTAGACCAATCATCCTCAGATTCCACCTTCGTTTGTAACGGGTTTGCTCTGCACATGCTTCTTTTAGCAGACTGTTTTCTCTCTGTAGGCCTCCTATTTTTTTCTGAAGCATGCAGATTTCTTCACGGTTTTCTTTAGTTGCGGTTGTGTTAGCTTCAATACGTCTGTCGAAGCTTTTCAGAAGTTCAGTCTGTTCGTCTTTTTTTCTGGTCAGGGCCTGTACTGCAGCGCCAGTGTTGACGTCCTCCATTTCTTTTTGGTGTCTCTGTTTCTTTGGATTCGGCTGTTTAATTGGCGTATGTTCTTTATTAATTTTGTCTTCTTTGAATGAATGTTGCTCCGCTTCCATTTCTTCCTCAGCGTCAAAGTCGTCACATGCCTCGTGGAGAGCATCCAAATTGTAGTTGTGGTCGGACATGATTCCAGGAAACAAAGAGAAAAAAAAACCCACAGAATGTTGTGATAACTTAGTTTTGTCACTAAATTTTGACAGTACGTTAAGTGCCTGTTTATTTGAGGGGTTGTCACACTAGTTAATCACATTTCAAGGACTAAAAAGAAACTTTTTATCAGAGCCTGCAAAAGTGCTGCCACTCACTCTGCCATCTTGAAACGCCCCCCGGCCGGCATAGTTGAACGTGATGGAGTTTACACAGTCCCTTCTACATCTGCCAGACATACGTCTAGATGATGTACAGCGACTTTCAGACAAATTTTCGCTTACGACACGGTCTAAACTTGATAAAGGATACAAATTCTATATTGAACAGTTTGATTATAAAGGTATATGAATATGAAAATGGTTTGACAGTTAGATTTGATTAGGAGGGAGTTATTCTAAACAACCGTGCTGGAATATATATTAATATAAAAAGTTAAAACGTATTACTAGTAAACTTAAGACAACACAGGCTAAGAGCGATGAATATTTTTCATAATTATTATTATAAACTTTACCTTTCGTGTTGTTAGTTAACCAGTTCCGGAACTATCCAACGCACCTAATGGCTAAACGGAAGTGCGTATACACGGCTTTGACGAACGGCGGAAGTTTTCTGACTTCACTGTGAAAAGGGCCTATTGTGTGAAAGAACGATTGTTGTGGCTTGCTCATTTAAACAGTGAATCGCTGCCGCCTACTGGCGGTTTCAATACTTAATTTCTTTCTTTTTATAATCTCTACTAGTTAGAATTTTATGAATAATTATACACAAACTTCATAACATCATGAGATGTATAATCTCTTAACATGTTTTTATAACAGATTCGAGATTAATATACCAGCAGGGTAGAAAAGTCAGCAGAGGGAGAGGAGGAGCAGGTGATCAGGTAAAGAAAAACAGCAGCTTTGTAAAGTTAGGCTGTACAGATAGATAGATAGATAGATAGATAGATAGATAGATAGATAGATAGATAGATAGATAGATAGATAGATAGATAGATAGATAGATAGATAGATAGATAGATAGATAGACAGACAGACAGACAGACAGACAGACAGACAGACAGACAGACAGACATAGATAGATAGATAGATAGATAGATAGATAGATAGATAGATAGATAGATAGATAGATAGATAGATAGATAGATAGATAGATAGATAGATAGATAGAAATCCTAGAAATATATATATATATATATATATATATATATATATATATATATATATATATATATATATATATATATATATATATATATATATTCCTCATTAGTGCCTGCGCGGATCGAATGAGGAATCTATGTAAATATTTATATGATTGCACCGGCTCTCTCTGGGGCCTGTACCATGAAGCCGGTTCAGCTGGCTAGCCAGATTTGTTTAAGCTTAGTTTGTTCCAATCCTGGGTTTTAGGTACCATTAAATTAGTTTGGCTTTTAGCTGTGTTCATCGCCATAGTAACTTACGCTCCACAGCTAACCTGCTCTGGGGCAGGTTATGTTCTGGATAAGAGATCTCAATCTGAAATTGGACCAATCAGCTGTGAGTAAAGTGACACACCTCTGATGCAATAAAGTCACTCCCCCTGTTTCTACTCCAAATTAAAGGTCACTACATAGCAAAATGGTTTTTAAAAACTAAAGCGTCTGGCTTTTAACAATGCTTATTTATAAAAAAATAATAATTTTGAATGATTTAGATATAATTTATGTAATTATTATACCTTTAATCAATTACACATTTATCGTTTTAGTTAATCAATCATTAATAGGCACTTTGTTAAAATTAATACATAAGTCATATAAATAACATCAACTGAATAAAGTCATATGAATAAGCTTTAAAATCAATAAATACAACTAGCCTATTAAAAAAAAAAGAAACTTACTGAGCTTAAATGTTCAATTTTCTCTATATCAACTAAACTAACTTCATAACTTTTACTTGGATTGATGTATACTATTTTTTCTTTAAGTTGTACTCTTTCATAGACAGGTTTTCTTCTTGCTGTGTATTTTTTTAATTTTTTATTCTTAATATTTTTCAATCATGCAATATTCTGCAGAAGAGAGAAATTAATCTCACTGATTGTCTCGCGAGAAGCTAATCTCAGTTCCACAACGTGTGATTGGCTGTTCACTACTGATGTCACAGCTAAACTCCTGAACTCAGGATCAAAGCCTGGGTTGACAAAGAAAGCTGATGATAAGCATCATGGGACCAACAAAGCCTTAATACAATGGTTTGGTTTTGTCAACTCGAAACTAATCCTGTAACCCTGAGTTTGTTAAACTACCATCATGGTACAGGCCCCTGGTCTCGGACTCGACTCGGACTCCAATGAGCTGGTCTCGACTACAACACTGCATACTTCTATTTTGGTTGAAAATTGTGTTGTGTCAGTTGCCCCAAAGCAATTAACTAATGATTTCCTACAATGGAAATGAATCAATCAAAATCATACTTAAGCTAAAATATTGTTTTTCTAGAGCTGATGTAGCCTACAGCCAAAACAATCTCTCTTCCAATAATTTTCTATCATCGCTGTAAAGCTGCTTTAAAAGAATCTGTATTGTGAAAAGCGCTATTGAAATGAGGGTGACTTGACTTAACATGACTAAGAGAAACATTTCTGCCCAGCTTTGAAACATCGATTGCTTTATTCATTGAACTGACTCTGAGTGTTACTGAGAAAATGAGCTTGATACTCGGTGAAGATGATAGCACAGCATAATTCGTAAACCATAGTATATAGCATATTATTCTTATTACTGCCATAGAAAGATATTGTAAAATTAGTAAGAGTATAATGCTAGTGTTTGGTTAAGCAGTAATAGTCTTCTCCACAGTTAGCCTGTGCTTTATGTTTCCTCCACTAGATGGCGATAGAGCCCTGTTATTGTTCTCTGAATTAGGAAATCCAGGATCGATGCATGTGAAGAACTATGAAGAGACATAAACTGCTTTAAAAATGTTTTCTTTGCACACAGTTCAAGTACAGATTACAGATGAGATATTGTTGCATAGAAAAAGGGCGATCCAGTGGATGTTTTATGTGGTTCTGTTGCATCAACTGACAACATGGGTCTAAAAATTTGACTGAAGAACCATGTTGTGTTTCAGTGAGTGTACAGACAGAATGTACGGTGCTTTGCTTCAGTCATTGCTATGGTGGTGGTTTGGGCTGAGGTTTGTGTTTGTGGCTTGTACTTGACCAGCACATTACTGTATGCTCAGGATGTTCTCTAGTGATACACATGGAAGCCAACACATCTGGAAAACTACAGTCCTTCCTGAAACCAACTCAAACAACTGTTTGGACTTCCTCTCTTCAGATCTGATGTAACGGTGTTCCAGAGAAAGGTAAAACACAGCCCCCCGAGGGATAGTTCACACAAAAATTAAAATGCTATTATCATTTACTCATATCATTCAAAACATACACAGACGTTCAGTTTGCTGTGTTTTTGATGCTAATCATGACTGCATTTATTTGATTAAAAATACAGAAATATTTTGAAATATTACAACTTAAAATAACTGTTTCTATTGTAATATATTTTAAAGGGGTGGTGAAATGCTGTTTCATGCATACTGAGCTTTTTACACTGTTAAAGACTTGGATTCCCATCCTAAACATAGACAAAGTTTCAAAAACTAATGTTAGACGTTTGATGGAGTATTTCTGTGTTAAAAATACTCCTTCCGGTTTCTCACAAGTTTCGGCGAGTTTTTTTCTAGTATGGGTCGGCTTGACGTTAATAGAGCGGAAGGTCCTTGTATGGGCCGTACGGGCTCTTCTCCCGGTAGGGTGCGCGCGCGTGACTAGAGCGAGAGAGGAAATGCACGCCCATAAACACTCGCTCAGATGCAGATCCAGTCGTCCGTGAACACTTATGTCGGTTATAGTCCGCGCCGCGCTCCACTTTATTCGTGTGGGTGACGTCGAGCGACTTCAACGCTTCAGCACAGCATTCCCGGAAGGCAGCGCTGCATTTGAACCGATTTGAACGCAGAAATGACGGGAAGCTTCACAACATCGCTTCAGTCGCGTCGCAAAGTGGATCTCCACACTCCAAGAAGTGTGTTTTTGACTGAGTCGTCCCAGCAATAAAGGTTAGGTCATGCTTTGGAAGCAGCCGGTGAGTAAAACTGCTTCAAATGTCTGTGCTGTTGGCTATCATCCCGTGAGTAAACATCAGTAAACGACACGATCGCGTGCTTCGTCATTCAAATGCGCTAACGGTTACTCCATTGCTGTTCTATGTATAACGTTACACTAGTCTGACGCGCAAAACCGTTTTGCTTGCTACTGCTAAGGTTTAGTCGCATACAATAGTCCATAAACCGAATCATGTCCTCATAAACTGCAAGTAGAGACACACAAATGTTGACAGGCCACTAAATACAGTCCATACCACAGAGACGGACGTCAATTTATTTCATCCTCCGGATCTGATTCTGGATCATTATCTGTATTAGCTGAGATAGCCATAGGTTTCTCCTCGCTTGAGGACGTCACCGCTTAGCGCGCTCGTCATTATTTAGCTCCGCCCACACGATACGCCTCCAGGCGCTCGGTTTTTTCCGGAAAGACTCGGTACAGCCTATATTTCTTTTATAAATATGATAAAACTAAAGACTTTTCGGAGATATGAAGGATGCAATACTACTCTATAGGTACTCAAGATTGACATGAGATTGACTGAAATGGAGTGTTTCACCCCCCCTTTAAAATGTACTTTATTCCTATGATCAAAGCTGCATTTTCAGCATCATTGCTCCAGTCTTCGGTGTCACGTGATCAATCTGAAATCATTCTAATAGATTTGCTGCTCAAGAAACATTTCTTATTATGAACAATGTTGAAAACAATAATGCTGTTAAATATGTTTAGGTTTATGTATATCTGAAAATTCTGAAGAAACTCGATTGCATTATATGATGAACAGATTTGTTTTATTCACAATTTTAATTAAGCCACATACACTCTATGTAGATATCAGAGAACAATTTAACATATTGTTTCACTTCATTCTAGGGCACCTTTAAGACATCCCATTCTTAATCTGTAGGTTTTAATATGGAGTTGGCCCTCTCTTTGCAGGTATAACAGCTTCTCTTCTGAAATAACAACTCTTCTGGGAAGGCTTTCCTCAAGGTTTAGGAGTGTGTTTATGGGAATTTTTGACCATTCTTCTAGAAGTGCATTTGTGAGGTCAGGCACGGATGTTGGACGAGAAGGCCTGGCTCTCAGTCTCCGCTCTAATTCATCCCAAAGGTGATCTATCAGGTTGAGCTCAGGATTGTGCAGGCCAGTCAAGTTCCTCCACACCAAACTCACTCATCCTTGTCTTTATGGACCGAAGCTTTGTGCACTGGAGCACAGTCATGTTGGAACAGGAAGGGGCCCTCCCCAAACTGTTCCCACAAAGTTTTAAGACCATACAATTGTCCAAAATGTCTTGGTATGCTGAGGCATTAAGAGTTCCTTTCACTGGAACTAAGGGGCCCAACCCCTGAAAAACCTCCCACAATAATCCCCCATCCACCAAACTTTACACTTGACACAATGCAGTCAGGCAAGTACCATTCTCCTGGTAAACACAAACCCAAGCTCGTCCATGGGATTGCCAGACAAAGAAGTGTGATTGGTCACTCCCGAGAACACGTCTCACTGCTCTAGTGTCCAGTAGTGGCAGACTTTACACCACTGCATTGCACTTGCTGACTCTGCAGAAAGGGCCTTTATGCCTCAGCGTGCGCTGACCCCACTCTGTGAGTTTACGTGGCCTGCCACTTAGTGGCTGAGTTGCGGTTGTTCACAATTGCTTCCACTTTGTTATAATACCACTAACAGTTGACCGTGGAATATTTAGTATTGAGGAAATTTCACCAATGGACTTATTGCACAGATGGCAACCCATCACGGTACCACGCTTGAGTTCACTGAGCTCCTGAGAGCGACCCATTCTTTCACTAATGTTTGTAGAAGCGTCTGCAGGCCTACTTCCTGATTTTATACACCTTTAACAATGGAAGTGATTGGAACACCTGAATTTAATGATTTGGAGGGTATCCCAATACTTTTGGCTCTAGCTAGCTGTGTATAATCAATAGATTTCTACGGAATGTCCCTAATTAAATAGCTAAGTAAATGTCAGACTCCAGAGGGCCTTTAGTCAGTTAATTCCATAGCTCCCGGCTGACTGAACATGCTGTTGGCTGATCCCCTGATCGTTTTTGCAGAAGTTGGAAAGCAAAGATCCTGGCAAACACATTTTGTAATAAGCAACAGATTAATACAAATACACACTTCTTAGTCTGTATACTAATGTGTGTATCCTTCAAATGACACTAATCTTCTATTTCACAATCTTCTATTTCCCTTTTGACAAGCCATATTAAAGTGTAAAGAATAGCAAGAGAAAAAAAATCATATTGACTTGGAATTTCTGTTTTATGGATGCTCATTGTCTCTCTCAGGTTCTGACATGTTATTGCTGAAACCATATGAATCACGTATATATGTGCTCATAAAGGCCAAATAAAAATGTCCTAAAATAGCATATAGTTAAAAGAGCAAAGCATTTCAGTGTAGACCACACTTAAAACATTCAGAAGTGGTTGTACCACGAACCCAAAGCAGACGTCATCACTACACATATTAGATTTGTTATTGGTCAATTACTGCACTGGCTTTGCAAAATATATATATTACTTCATCTCATCTAAAGGTTGCACCCAAGACAATGTTTATTTTAACACATAAACTCTAGACAACCCACTACACTGGTCATAAATTGCACTTTAAAATTAAATGTTGGGTGTTGAGTCAAAATAAAGACCTAGAATTTTCTTAGTGCGTTGGCTGAGGTGTACATAAAATTATGAGGTGTACATAATTTTAGGTCATATGAGGTTTATGGACCTCATGCGATTGATTGAAAAATGCAATTTTCCATTCTTTTTTTATTCTACTATTCTTGTCCAATGGGAAAAAGGAGGATGAAGGCACAAATTAACTGCCTTTTTTTGGCACATTTCCACTTCCTACTTTATTTGTTGAGTTAGATTAATGATATTTGAACACTGGACCTGTATATTGACACAACGGCTGGAATCTCTTTAGAAATTTTTGGACTGAAGAGTACGTTCCCCTTCTCTTGCATATTTTTCTGCCTGGGGTATTGATTATAGGCTATAGATTATAATCATTTCAATTATTTTCCTTCATTGCTTTATATCTCATTCTCGTGTGTGTGTGTGTGTGTGTGTGTGTGTGTGTGTGTGTGTGTGTGTGTGTGTGTGTGTGTGTGTGTGTGAGAGAGAGAGAGAGAGAGAGAGAGAGAGAGAGAGAGAGAGAGAGAGAGAGAGAGAGAGAGAGAGAGAGAGAGAGAGAGAGAGAGAGAGAGAGAGAAAACTCATGTGTTTCTTCACCACATTCAAAGTCTTTTCTGGAGAAGGGCCAGCTTCCATCTGGAGCTTATTGCAGCTGACGCCACAGTTCACAGCAGGAAAGTGCATTTATCGATGTGAATATTTATATATTTTGTGTGTTCACTGTGGATGTGTGTATTGCAGCCTATCCGTTCACCAAGGCAAGTTACCTCTTATTCTAACAACAGTGATTAAAACACCCTTAACCGGCTGATAATACGTCTCCAATGAATGCACCTTTAACTAATGCCATTCCAGCTGGGTCATGGGAAAAGACAGTATCCAGACCTCATTCATTAAAAAAAAAACCTCTGTGCCTTGGCATATGGCTGCAAACACTGCCATGGAAAATGCAGCCTAATGCACTACAGCAGTTTGACTGATTCATTGCAGATGGCAAGGGCATCACTCGAGCAGAAGCGCGGCCAAATGCCGGAATCAAGTCAATGCATGATTCTGGGAGAATTCAAACAATCACTCTAAGAGGCTTTCCAGTGGCCTGTGTTTGCCAAAGGCTTCTCGTAAAATAAGAGAGAAAGAGAGTGAGGGAAAGCATGACCTTTAGGTGCAATAAGACGAGAACTAGAAGTTTTGCACAACGTTTTGATGTGTGAAGTTGTGTGTGGTGTGCGAATAAAAGAATATCTTAAACTTTGATGTGGTAGACAGTCTCTGGCAAAGCCTGGAACTGATATCATCAATGTGAAGTAGGAATCCCTGGAGGGGTGGGGGTGGGGGCTTCATTGATTTAGTTTAAACCATATTTTATTTGTAATTTCATCTTTGTACTATGGATGGATGGATGAATTTAATATGGAGTTGACCCACCCTTTGCAGCTATAACAGCGTAAACTCTTCTTGGAAGGCTTTCTCACAAGGTTTAGGAGTGTGTTTATGGGGATTTTTTGACAAGTCTCCTAGAAGTGCATTTGTGAGGTCAGGCACTGATGTTGGACGAGAAGGCCTGGTTCGCAGTCTCAGCTCTAATTCATCAAAAGGTGTTCTTTCAGGTAGAGGTCAGGACTCTGTGCAGGCCAGTGAAGTTCCTCCACACCAAACTCACACATCCATGTCTTTATGGACCGATGCTTTGTGCACTGGAGCGCAGTCATGTTAGAACAGAAAGGGGCCGTCCCCAAACCGTTCCCTCAAAATTGGGAGCATCAAATTATCCAAAATGTCTTGGTATACTGAAGCATTAAGTGTTCCTTTCATTGGAACTAAGGGGCCAAGACCAATCCTTGAAAAACAACTCCACACCATAATCCCCCATCCACCAAACCTTACACGTGACACTATGCAGTCAGGCAAGTCCCATTCTCCTGATAAACGCAAAACCCAAACTCGTTCATCAGATTGCCAGACAGCGAAGTTTGATTGGTCACTCCAGAGAACACGTCTCCACTGATCTAGAGTCCAGTAGCAACGTGCTTTACACCACTGCATCCCACGCTTTGCATTGCACTTGGTGATATAAGGCTTGGATGAGCTGTTTGGCCATGTAACCCCATTCCATGAAGCTCTCTACACACTGTTCTTGAGCTAATCTGAAGGCCACATGAAATTTGGAGGTCTGTAGCTATTGACACTGAAGAAAATTGGCGCTGACCCCACTCGGTGATTTTACGTGGCCTATCACTTCATGGCTAAGCTGCTATTGTTGCTAAATGCTTCCTCTTTGTTAAAACACCACTAATGGTTGACTGTGGAATATTTAGGAGTGAGGAAATTTCACGAATGGACTTATTGCACAGGTATCAACCTATCACGGCACCACGCTTGAGGTCACTGAGCTCCTGAGAGCGATCCATTCTTTCACTAATGTTTGTAGAAGCGTCTGCATACTTAGGGGCTTGATTTTATACACCTGTGGCCATGGAAGTTTTTAAAGTACCTGAATTAAATGATTTGAAGGGCTGTCCCAATACTTTTGGCAATATGCTGTAGTGTATGTTAAATGTGTAGCAACATGAAGAGACAGCTGTATTTTACATAACAGCATTGGTTAAAGCTAAACCATATTCCTTCCGTTTTGATCTTCTTTTTTTCTTCAGGAAACCAGAAGCAAATATAGAAAGACACCACAAAGGGGAAATCTGGATTCGTTTGGGTTGAGTGAGATTTATTTGGAAAAGTAATGAAAGTTCCCGAAAATCCACTTCCTGAGTTCTGTTGCCAGTCAGAATATACACTGCAAAGAAAAAACAATATTTCTCTCAAACTCATGAATGAAAGGCTCAAACGTTGGTATATTTCACCCTGCAAATATACTGTTCTTTCCATAGATTCTTTAAACAAGATGTTTGCTTGATCAAACAGTGGTTAATTGTTTTTGTTTTTTGGTACAAACATTATGGCCACTGACAGGTGAAGTGAATAACACTGATGATCTCTTCTTCACAGCACCTGTTAGTGGGTGGGATATATTAGGCAGCAAGTGAACATTTTGTCCTCAAAGTTGATGACAAATTGTGTGATGCCATAGACAGCTGGGCCAGAGCATCTTCAAAACTGCAGATCTTGTGGGCTGTTCCCGGTCTGCAGTGGTCAGTATCTATCAAAAGTGCTCCAAGGAAGGAACAGTGGAGAACCGGCCACAGGGTCATGGGCGGCCGAGGCTCATTGATGCACGTGGGGAGCGAAGGCTGGCCTGTGTGGTCTGATCAAACAGACGAGCTGCTGGAGCTCAAATTGCTCAAGAAGTTAATGCTGGTTCTGATAGAAAGATGTCAGAATACACAGAGCATCTCAGTTTGTTGCGTATGGGGCTGCATAGCCGCAGATCAGTCAGAGTCCCATGCTGAGCCCTGACCATTTGGGTTGCATCATGAGTGCGTGCGGCATGGGCAGCTTACACATCTGGAAAGGCACCACCAATGCTGAAAGGTTTATCCAAGTTCTAGAACAACATATGCTCCCATCCAGATGTCGTCTTTTTCAGGGAAGACTTTGACAAAGCCAGACCACATACTGCATCAATTACAACATCATGGCTGTGCAGAAGAAGGATCAGGGAACGGAAATGGCCAGCCTGCAGTCCAGATCTTTCACCCATAGAAAATATTTGGCGCATCATAAAGATGAAGATGCAATAAAGAAGACCTAAGACAGTTGAGCAACTAGAAGCCTGTATTAGACAACAATGGGTCAACAATCCTATTCCTAAACTCAAGTAACTTGTCTCCTCAGTCCCCAGACGTTTGCAGACTGTTATAAAAAGAAGAGGGGATGTCCCAACTTTTTTGAGATGTGTTGATGTCATGAAATTTAAAATCAACTTATTTTTTCCCTTAAAATTATACATTTTCTCAGTTTAAACATTTGATATGTCATCTGTTGTATTCTGAATAAAATATTGAAATTTGAAACTTCCACATCATTGCATTCTGTTTTTATTCACGATTTGTACAGTGTCCCAACTTTTTTGGAAGAGGGTTTGTGTATATATATATATATATATATATATATATATATATATATATATATATATATATATATATATATATATATATATATATATATATATATATATATATATATACACAGTATTGTTCAAAATAATAGCAGTGCAATGTGACTAACCAGAATAATCAAGGTTTTTAGTATATTTTTTATTGCTACGTGGCAAACAAGTTACCAGTAGGTTCAGTAGATTGTCAGAAAACAAATGAGACCCAGCATTCACGATATGCACGCTCTTAAGGCTGTGCAATTGGGCAATTAGTTGAAAGGGGTGTGTTCAAAAAAATAGCAGTGTCTACCTTTGACTGTACAAACTCAAAACTATTTTGTACAAACATTTTTTTTTCTGGGATTTAGCAATCCTGTGAATCACTAAACTAATATTTAGTTGTATGACCACAGTTTTTTAAAACTGCTTGACATCTGTGTGGCATGGAGTCAACCAACTTGTGGCACCTCTCAGCTGTTATTCCACTCCATGATTCTTTAACAACATTCCACAATTCATTCACATTTCTTGGTTTTGCTTCAGAAACAGCATTTTTGATATCACCCCACAAGTTCTCAATTGGATTAAGGTCTGGAGATTGGGCTGGCCACTCCATAACATTAATTTTGTTGGTTTGGAACAAAGACTTTGCCCATTTACTAGTGTGTTTTGGGTCATTGTCTTGTTGAAACAACCGTTTCAAGGGCATGTCCTCTTCAGCATAGGGCAACATGACCTCTTCAAGTATTTTAACATATGCAAACTGATCCATGATCCCTGGTATGCGATAAATAGGCCCAACACCATAGTAGGAGAAACATGCCCATATCATGATGCTTGCACCTCCATGCTTCACTGTCTTCACTGTGTACTGTGGCTTGAATTCAGAGTTTGGGGGTCGTCTCACAAACTGCCTGTGGCCCTTGGACCCAAAAAGAACAATTTTACTCTCATCAGTCCACAAAATGTTCCTCCATTTCTCTTTAGGCCAGTTGATGCGTTCTTTGGCAAATTGTAACCTCTTCTGCACATGCCTTTTTTTTAACAGAGGGACTTTGCGGGGGATTCTTGAAAATAGATTAGCTTCACACAGACGTCTTCTAACTGTCACAGTACTTACAGGTAACTCCAGACTGTCTTTGATCATCCTGGAGGTGATCATTGGCTGAGCCTTTGCCATTCTGGTTATTCTTCTATCCATTTTGATGGTTGTCTTCCGTTTTCTTCCACGTCTCTCTGGTTTTGCTCTCCATTTTAAGGCATTGGAGATCATTTTAGCTGAACAGCCTATCATTTTTTGCACCTCTTTATAGGTTTTCCCCTCTCTAATCAACTTTTTAATCAAAGTACGCTGTTCTTCTGAACAATGTCTTGAACGACCCATTTTCCTCAGCTTTCAAATGCATGTTCAACAAGTGTTGGCTTCATCCTTAAATAGGGGCCACCTGATTCACACCTGTTTCTTCACAAAATTGATGACCTCAGTGATTGAATGCCACACTGCTATTTTTTTGAACACACCCCTTTCAACTAATTGCCCAATTGCACAGCCTTAAGAGCGTGCATATCATGAATGCTGGGTCTCATTTGTTTTCTGACAATCTACTGAACCTACTGGTAACTTGTTTGCCACGTAGCAATAAAAAATATACTAAAAACCTTGATTATTCTGGTTAGTCACATTGTACTGCTATTATTTTGAACAATACTGTATATAATTACATTTTTTCAGAAAATAAGCCATTTTATGTTTCTATTACATTACCAGGGTGTTTCAAAGGGTTTCAAATCTAGAAATATGACTTAAAGTTATGATATTCATCATATGAAAACTAGGTGAATGCATTTGTTCAAATCACAAAAATTATGTCATTTATTAGCCACTCTCATGTTGTTCCAAAGTGGTAAGACTTTGATTCATCTTCAGAACACAAATTAAGATATTTTTTAAGAGAGATTTCTGTCTCTCCATTGACAGCTATGCAACTACCACTGTCAAGCCCCAGAAAGGTAGTAAAGACATCATAAGACACGTTTCATGCTAGTGCGTGTCAGGGCCAGTCGCGTTTGTCACTTCCGGGACTTGATCCGGCCTCGTTAGGGCCAATGGCCAGGATTTTTTGCCCGCCAGATACCTTGGTCCAATGCGAGCCAGTGTAAAGAAAGTGGTTATGAAAAGAGGAGTGTGGAGATGGCTGCGCCGTGGGGCAGAGATGTTTTCATATACCAACTAACATTAGCATTAAAATCTTGGACTTTAAAATTATTTTAGCTCAATTCACTTTCAGACAGCAGTGAGTGTTTGAATAACTCCTGTTTGTGAGTAGTTATCTGTATATAAATCTTCCATTTGTGGGTGAGATGATGGGTTTGTGTGACATTGCTCCAGAGAGGCGTGTTATGGGTTGGTTTTAGTGAAACACAGTGTGGTTTTGGGCTCAGTGCTACAGGTCCAAGGCTATTGAATGAATGAATGAGTCATTTATATAGTGCTTTCAAATGTACTACTGTACACCCAGAGCGCTTCACACTCATGTCAGGGGTCTCTCCTCAACCACCACCAGTGTGCACCAGTACAACGGCGCCAGTGCGCTCACCACACACCAGCGATAGGTGGAGAGGAGAGAAAGTGATAGAGCCAATTCAGTGGATGGGGATTATTAGGAGGCCATGATTGGTAAGGGCCAATCGAGGGAGTTTGGCCAAGACACCGGGGTTACACCCCTAATCTTTTACGAGATGTGCCATGGGATTTTTAATGACCACAGAGAGTCAGGACCTCGGTTTAACATCTCATCCGAAGGACGGTTATTAGCCCAGCCTGAATAAAGCCCTGAATCGCACTGGCCAGACAGTAGAAACATTAAACAGCACTAGGTAACGTTTCAACCTTCATAAAATATTTTCAAGACTCTTGTGATGATACATCGAGTTACATTAGGTTGAATGACACGTCTGCCATAGCTTGACAGGCTCTGCATCGTTTTTAATCATACTTTTTTTCGGGTAGTAACCCGAGAACAAAAATAACTACAAAATTCGACTGCTTTACGGCATATACGTCACTTCCACCAACACCCACACTTCCTTACATTCGGACGTGCGAGCCCAACTTTGTCGGATAATATAGTCATGTCCGAAGCAGCACAGACAAATAAGAAAGAAAAGGTTTTGTTGGAGGAAAGCAATAAGAGGAAACGAAAAAGTGATGGGATTAAAGGCAGGACGAGGATCAGCATGTGACCAGCGTTTGCTCGTCGGCGTGAGCTGAAGGAGGCGTGCCCGACCGATGCTGTCCTGCTTGTTACGGTGAGCTACCACTCAAACATTGAACTGAAGTATCATATAGATTCTGTAAAACGGTCACCAATAGACTACTATAATGACGCTGGTTTGTAAACGTGAGCATCGCGATTATTTGGCGTTTGAAAAAAATAAAACCCATTAAAAATTATATTCATATGACATGCTGAAACATAAGCCACTGACTGTACCTGGGATGAAGACATTTCACACGCGCCGCCAGAAGAACACCTGCATGTGAACTCCTCCTGCAGTGTTCAGGGGAACTGTTAGTGCTGCACCAACCCGCGGGCCGCTTTTATGAAGTTATTTGGCCCGCCCCGCACAACTGTATATATTTTTACAACCCGCCCCGCACCCGCGACCATTAAATAGACATACGGGGTCCGCGGGTTATGAGACGACCCGCGCATCACTAGTTCAGGGCTATCAGGGTTGTCATGTCAACAAATGCACGCGCGATGGCATCCCCTGATGTAGGATGACAGATCTTACGACAGTAGTTGAGGACAATATTTTTTTACCAACTGTAGGGGGACCCGAGAGCAAAAGTTACCAAATGCTGCTTTAAAATAGTCCAAATGACTGGTTAAATTTTATGAATTGAGTGATTGTTTTGGAATGATTGTGGATGTGGAATGATTTGTTTGCACATAAAAAAACACAATTTTACATTTTATATACAAAATATTAATCTCCAATGTGCGTTCAGACAACAGTTTGCGCTGTTCTCTTGAACACACATTGAGCGAAAGTCTTACGGTTTGGAGCGTCATGAAGTTGAGTAATTATTTTTTTTAGGTGAACGATCCCTTTAAGCACCACTTAATACCAGTTGTGCATTTGCATTGTTCTGTTTTTCCATTTCTCTCTCTCTCTCTCTCTCTCTCTCTCTCTCTCTCTCTCTCTCTCTCTCTCTCTCTCTCTCTCTCTCTCTCTCTCTCTCTCTCTTTAAAAGTGCATGTTATTTCTGGTTTAATCAGGAAAGTGGCTGTGCATGGGCCGCCACTTCAAAGAGCGCCCAGTTCCAGACAACACATCTATACAGGTAGACAAGACCCACATTACCTAATAGCCTCGGTGGAGCTGCGCTGGAGGAGGCAGGGAGAGTGACAGTGGCTGGTAATCTAATCTATGGGCGCAGCATCACAGGCCACAGAAAACTAGGAGGAGCGAGATGGAGGGAGAGGTAGAGTAATTGAATATCCTCATCCTTGATTGAAAACATCTCGTCATTTGATGATTGTGCTCATTTACAGCCTTCAGCGTGGGCGGCTGCTCTGCGGGACTCGAGATGGGAGGTGTCAGAGGGACAAGGTCAGGTCTAGGGGGGTGTGTGGTGTTAAACGGTCAGGGGTGTGGCTGTGTTAAGTCATATTAAGAGGAAATACTGAATCACCTTCTCGCTGACACAGGGTCACGACACCTGGATATTTGTTGAGCTTTTGTAGTGCCGCACACTTAAATTACGCCCCGTCCACACGGAGACGCGTTTAGCTGTATACGTATACATTTTGTACCGTATCAGCGTTTCGTCCACACGGATCCGGCGTTTTAGAAGCATGAATCCGATATTTTTCGAAACCGGGTCCCAAAGCGGGTAAATCGGAAAACGATCATCTTCCGTCTTCGTGTGTACAGCGAATCCGTATATTTTCTAAAACGGTGATGTCATCACACTACGTCCAGCACGGTGAAAGAGTTTAAGGGATACAACTACGGGCACTGGGCATGCGCACATCAATATTGCGTCATTTAATTAACATATCTGCAATATTGTAACGCCCGTTTCACACATACTCCGTCTGCAGTGCGTGTGCGGTGCATATTTTTTTCAGTACCCATGTTAACGGCTTTCACACTGCACGCGGATGCTGTCCGTCAGTCCGTTCCAGGAGCGTTGCGTCTGCAGCAGTGCACGGATCGTTTTCGTACCAAGTCTATTTTTTGCTGCGCTGCGCTGCGCTGCATTGCTGCATTAAAGCGAGAGAAGATTGTTCGCATTAAAATAAACATGTACTGACGTGAAAATCTAGTAATTTCACCACAGATGCGTATCATTTAAAATATACTCTTGTTTCAAAGTCAACACATGGCTTTTTTTCTCAAGTAAAGCAACAAAACGACACCTTACCTGGCATTTAGGTTAAAAAAAAGTGCCATAATGGAGAGCACTCGTACTTTCTTGGAGGTGAAAAGCAAAGTTCTTTTTGACCTGCAGGATTTCTTTTAAAAGGGGTTAAAAACGAAAGAAAAGAGAGTCGGCTGTTTTTGAATAGACTATTGTAAGTATATTGTAAGTATATTGTAAGTATTAAACATATAACCTATGTTTAAATGTTTTGCCACTTGTGTGAGCTAAATCTAAAGTATATAAATATGAATAAATGAATTTAATAAAATGTTGTTTAAATGTAGGCTAGTAGGCTACGTAACCTGACTTCTATTAAAGAGTAAACAAAGAGAATTGGAATTCTGACGAGGCATGTTCAGTAAAAACTTTTGAATTTTAAATAAAAAATAATGAATAAATGCTGTGTTTGTGGTATGCAACAGCGGATCAGTTGCGGACTGCAAACGCAGCATATGTGAAAGCACTACAGGGTGTGGGGCTCCTGCAAGGCACACGCAACGCAACACGCACCGCACACACACTGCAGACGGAATATGTATGAAACGGACGTAAGGGTATGTTTTGTGTTGGGGTAGGTGTAGGCGTTAATAAAACACATCTGTTAAGTAGCAAATGTATTTATTGTTATTTTATTGTGAGATTTTGCCTCACCTCCGACCACTGCTTTACCCCTTCTAGCCACAACTCTTCTTCTCCGTTTTAATTGTATTTCTGTGGCAGAATTACAGCGCCACACACTGGCCTTGCATGCAAACTACATCGTTTTTAGTCCGTTTTCTTCAAACGAGGGAAAAAAAAAGATCGGATTAGGAAAGCGCTCGCTTCGTGTGTACGAGGCCTTAAAGTGATATGAAAATATCCTGCATTCTGAGGGTATTAAATGTATGTATTAGGCAGCTATACACTTTATCAATCCCTGAGAATCCATTGTTGGTTCCACCAGCAACATTGTGAGCTAAATGATGTTTTAAACTTTATTTGTATGATGGGTAAATACCACATTCACAAAGCAAGATGCATACATTTAAACCGGTATTTACTTTTAATATCATCTAAAAAAGCTTTGAAAACATCATGTATTATAACAGTGAATATTGTTTTATTCTTTTCCTCTGTATTCCCCACTTTTTGTTCTCTTATAATGTCTGTATTTTTTTTTTTTTATAGAGATATAAATCTGCAAACTAAAATGTTAGTTGCTTATCATTAGGCTCTTTTTTTTTTTACTCCAGTTTAATGTTAGATAAAATTGTACTCAATTGTACTACGTTGACAGTACTCAGTTATTTAATTTATTCAAGAAATTGTACCTCATAAAGTAGTAAGTCATTTGTATTTATATATTAACCATCAACACAAAATATAAATTAAGCATGAAAATAAAACATGAATTACTATACATTTGATTTTTTTGTATGCTATTTTGAATATTTTATGCTCAACAAGGCTGAATTTATTTATCAAAAATGTCTGAAAAAAATTGTTTCAACATAAAACATCTATTTTAATTTTTTCAATATTACTGTATAACTGTTTTTATTACTCTCATGTATTTTTGATTAAATAAATGCAGCCTCGGTAATCATATAAAACTTCTTTCAAAAACATTAAAACATCTTAATGTTTCCAAACTTGACTGTAAGTACTCTACGTTTTACATCACATTACATATAGAATATCTATAGCATGTAAATGTAATATTCATTATTAAATATATTTGAATCATATATTATTACTCAATACTTTTAAACTAAAACATTTAAAACTATTTTGTGCATAATATCAAAAGGGTGGTTGATTATGACTTCACTTTTGTAACATTAGTTAGTGTGTAATGTTTCTGTTTGAGCATAAACAACATCTACAAAGTTACGACACTCAAAGTTCAAAGCAAAGGGAGATATTATCTTTTAAAGAAATCACTTTTTTAGGACTACAACAAATGGCTGGTAGGAACTACACAAGCTTCCTCCCCCGTTAGTGACATCACTAACCCTAAACTTTACATAAACCCCGCCCCCGGGGACACACAACAAAGGGGCTGAGATTATCATGACAGACTATGCTAATCAATGACTTAAAAATAGTTAGTTTATCAGCTACATAAATTCATCACGTAACCATTCAGAAACATCCTGTCTCATTCTAAATGTTGTCTCTTCTTCTTGAGTCTCTCTATCATTGTCCGACTCTGGTTTGAACACAAAAGTCTGAACAGCTTCTAACCTTTTCACTGCTATCTGCATGAAGTTACCAGAGCAGCTAACGCAAGCTCTTGAAGCTCCGCCCCATGAGTAGCAGCTCATTTGCATTTAAAGGAACACACACAAAAACTGCATGTTTTGCTCACTCTCAAAATGTGACAATTTTTACATGCTATAAAAAATGATCTGTGGGGTATTTTGAACTTAAACTTCACAAAGACTCTCTGGGGACATCAGCGACTTATTTTTCATTTTGTTAAAAAGAGGCAACCTTCAACCACCCCTTTTAAAGTGATATGAATAAACTGTGTATCTTGCATGCAAGCAGGGCCGGCACTACCTATAGGCGGAGAAGGCAGTTGCCTAGGGCCTCGGGCTTGGAGGCGGGGCCTCCAAATCATATGCTTGCCACCAATCAAGAGCAGCAAAATACTAGGCTGTTTGTCCATTGGATATAACAATTGTCATACACCTGTAGTAAAACCAATTAATATCCCCGTTTAAAGTCACGCCCACCCTCTGAATATTTGAATGAAGAGATTACATACCAGTTTTTAGGCTAGAAATCTAGACGCACCCTAGCAGCAGCAAATTTAATCGGCCCGCAAGTGTCGTCTAGGAACTCTTAATACCCTTCTGAGCTGTATTCCTCACAATCTGGACGGGCCAATCACATCGTGTATAGAGTCGGCGGGCGGGGCCATAATGAACGACGGCCGTGTTGCGTTTGCATGCTTCTGTTGTCTAGTAAACACAGAAACTGGCGAACAGCGGCGGTCTTTCGAATCAGCTTTGACTGCAATTCTGCAAGACTTGGAGTTAAGCTTTTCTCTGAGAAAAGAACAAAGAGCGGCACTGAAGTCATTCTTAAAAAGGGAAGATGTGTTCGGAGTTTAGCCGACCGGATACTGTTTAATCTATCAACGAGCTCTGCTTCACTTTCGTTGCTCTGGTTGTTGTAGCGCTATCCTATCGTGTGCAGAGGGAGTCTGAAAGACAACCGTTTATCCGCCCCTCGGATTGAGCTGTCAATGGTGAGTTTCCAGACCAAACTTGATGTGGGTCTGGCATGTCAGGCTAACCGGTTTTATGAATGAGATACAACTTTACTACGCATTGATCTGATGGCGCAGAAACGAACGCATCCTTCAGGGGCTGCTAAGCGTAAGGCTAAGCAGGCACGCAAAGAAAGTGCAGCTCGTCATGCAGGTATCATCTCTTTTGGAGTGATTGTAATGTATTGTAAAAAAAAAAAAAGAGAAAAAAAAGAAACTGAGCCTGACGATCAGCGTCGTTTTACATTTGACGGTTATTCTGAGTTCAAAAGAGCGCAATCACCGTTGATGGACAATTCGCTTCTGACACTTTGAATCTGAGCGTACAATGCAGAATTTTGTTAGAAAATAGATACGTTACGAACTGTCCGAAAGAATCTGTTCGCTGAAATGAATCGTAATTCCAGTCACTTTTTCACTGAGGCGAATTCATGATGAACTGTCGATCTGAATCTTACAAAGGAGTCGGTTCTCCTCGATGGAATCGACTACAACTTGGAATCAAATCTTGATTCCTTACGCCTCTAAATCAAGGAATCGATTTCCAGTCCTATCAGGCGCTGACTTTCAAAATACTAAGTTAAAGAAAAAGTAAAGAAGTTTGTCAGTCAAAGAGCAAGCGCACTATACTAGAGCAATGTTTATTATGTTTCAAAACAGCTAACGTTACCTCAACTGTCTGTATATCTTCTAAAACGCAGGTGTTTTGCCTACATTTACTGCTCAATCATAATACACCTACTTAATTTTTTTCCCGTTTTCCAATTATAAATACTGTTGCCAAATTTATAGAAAACAATTTTAACCATATGAACAAGCAAACCCGATTACAATTGAAGAAACGAACTAGACTTTTGATTTAGTCGTTTATTTCTATCAATTCCACTCGCAGCTGATTTGTGTATATTCATATTAAATGCATAAAATGAAAACAAAACATAATATGACATTTTGTCTATAAAAAACAAAACTGTTCATTATCCCAAATAAGGGGTTAGTGTGTTACTGTAAAGAAATTACTGAACAAATTACTAAAAAAATAATCCTGACTTATAAAATAAAAATTGTGGAGATGGAGAGGAGGAGTGTGTGGCAGGGGGGCCTCCAACATACATTTTGCCTAGGGCCTCCAAATGTCTAGAACCGGCCCTGCATGCAAGTCACTTAGGATAAAAGCATATTATTTGATAGCTGCACAATATTTCTGATTTGATCTGAGCTGATGTGAAATAGATAGACAGTCATTTAAAGAACTCGGCATACAGTGCTCCATAGGCCTGTTCTAACATGTGAGGTATGTATCTGAATGACACACATTCATTGACTGTAGACTACCCTGTTAACTAGACAAAACACTTCCTTTAGCACACTGACAGGAGAAGAAAGAAAAGTGAGAAGGGAACAACAGATCATAATGTGTATGCTAATGCTTGAAGGGTTTGTCTCATTCACATGCATTCCACCGCCCTTTACTGTTGTTAATACACACACAGCACACTCTCACACATAAAGCATGTTGCATTCTCGCCATAACCGTGAAATATTCATTCACACCGAACCTTTGTCACAGACAGGATCTATACACGGCAGTCATTTTATTTAAAGAGATAGTTCACCCAAAAATAAAAATTCTGTCATCTACTCACCCTCATGTTGTTCCAAACCTGTATGAGTTTCTTTCTTCTGTTGAACACAAAAGAAGATATTTTGAAGAAAGTTGGGAACCAGACCGCTGACTTCTATAGTAAGAATACTATGGAAGTCAACTGTACTATATAACTTCAAAATATCTTCTTTTGTGTTTAACAGAAGAAAGAAACTCATGCAGGTTTGGAGGAACATGAGGGCGAGTAGATGACAGAATTTTTCATTTTTGGGTGAACTATCCCTTTAACAATAAACAAAAATAATAAACAAGCAGGTGACAAATTGCAACGTAAGAGAATAACAACCAATTAAAAATAGATGACTCAAATTACAGCCTTGTACAGACTGTCAGTCCACATCCAATTTTTGGAATCCGATCAAGGGACAGGGAAAAAAAAATCTATCTACATCCATATATACTTTGAAATCCTTTTCAGTCTGAACGCTCTTATCTGATTTAGCATGGTTTACGTCACTTTCTTATGCCAAATAAAAGTCCAGTGCGGCGGCCAGACGGCTACACATTGTCATGTTGTTAAGCTGCAGTGTGTAGTATTTATGAGGATCTATTGACAGAAATGCAATTTAATATACATAACTATGTTTTCAGTGGTCTATAAAGACTTTACATAATGAACCATTATGTTTTTATTACCTTAGAATGAGCCACTTCTATCTACACACACCCATTTTGCTCCATCATGTTTCTACAGTAGCCCTAAACGGACAAACTGCTCAGACGATTATACTTTTGTCCTGTGTCGGACCCCGTAGCTTCTCTACGTGCTTCGAAAGGGAGGGGTGAGCGGTGTATGGTTGCAATTCACAATCTCACCACTAGATGCCGCTAAAATTCACACACTGCACCTTTAGTAAGACAGCATCTGTATAGCAAACTCCTTCACATTGCTGTTGTTGTTGTTGTTTTTGGCGTATACCAATTCAACGTCATTGCCAAATAAACCAGTACATATAGCCTATTCCAGAAACCCACGGGACACACAAATCAGATCTGAACAGTTGTCATACGCAGTGTGGCCAGACAATTATTTAGATCAGATTCTAATCGGATACACAAATAATCGGACTGACAGTGTGAACATAGCCCGAGGAGTATAAATGCACAGAGAAACTAAAGGACTAAACACGAAACAGGTGAATCAAATCAATCAAACAATGAGTCGCTATGACAACAAATTAGAACATTCTTAAAATCATTTAAACAAAAAGAAGTTACAAACTAAGAGCAGTTTTTCCTTTGCGGTTTTTTGTGTACAGGCGACAATTTAAAACGATCCCTGTTCACACGGATCCACGAAAATGACAAAAACGCTGTATTCTGCTGCCAGGTCAGTAGTTGGCGTAGTTGTCACTTTGTAAAGAAACACTATTTGCCTGTAGACTGAACACGTAATATGCATGCGTTTTCACAAATTTACATTGTTGCAGTTTACACAGAGATGATAACTGTATAGTTATCTAAATATATATAGCATTCAGTATCGCATTTAAATAAACAGACAAAACGCATAAAACGTTTTCCAGTTGAAAACGGCCCAAAAAGTCCATGAAAAATGAAACAGAAACCAAACTGAAAGTTACAGCCTTGCAGTGAGTCTATTGTCTTGTCAAGTGTGTTTAAATCCAACAGAGAGCTCAAATGAGTTTGGGAAAATGAGAACACTTGTGTGTTTTTACTATTTAAGAATCAGCATAAACTTGCTACTACCCCGCCCCGCCCTCAGATTGAATTCTTGGTTAACAAAAGACAGTTGATCCTTTGGCACTAACAATTTACTGTCTGTTAAATCTGAGCATAAATCTGTGCATATGTTCACACCCAGCACCATATTGTTAGTTCAAATGTCAAAAGACAAGTGAAAAAGAGAAGTGGGTCACAGAACAGATAATTATTGCGTCACGGTAGACAGAATAGAATAAGACAAAAGAAAAGACCAAACAATGTGTCCATTTCCAGTCATTGTAAGAACTTTATTGTTAAACACACACCAATTCCAAAGATATGATCTCACATTAAGTAAAACATTTGTGCGTTCTGGCCTTTCTGGTGGTGGAGTGCACTTAGTGAAGTTAATAAACGTAATTTCGGGAGGAGTACGCCCATCTAATCTTTCAATTAATACCAAGGTATAAAACCAGCAGCTTACCTCTTCCCCTTTTTGGTTCCTGAAGCATCCCTCCTCCTCCCCTGCTCCTCCTTTTGTACACCACACTGGTGGTGGTTGAGGAGAGATCCCTGACATGAGTGTAAAGCGCTTTGGGTGTACAGTAGTACATATGAAAGCGCTATATATAAATGACTCATTCATTCATTATTTTATTCATTCAATTTGCCTGTTATAGGGGGGCAATCGGAGCTCGGGTAGAATATCCTCTCCGAGCCCCTCTATAGCAGACAGCAAGCCAAATCTGTTTACCACTTTCACTAAGATTATATGGGCACACAAACTCGTGAAATTGTACTGGATGTGCACTACTAGGCAAAATATTGTGCAAAAAGCTGAAAACAAAGACTACGTCTGGATCAGATTCAGAACAATGATCAAAACACAGATGGAGAAGATGGAGTCCGTCAAAGCTTCACAGTCCTGGAGCTCATCCTGGATTTACATTTAAATATAGATAATATATTCTAGAATATTAGAATATAATAATAGGATATTATAATCAGATATTTCATATTTTACATGTGCATAAGCAATAGTTTTATCACATGTTTCTGCTTCTTCTTCTTCTGTGTTTGGATCCAGAGGTGCTGTAATCTTTCAGAAGATGTGTAATAGTGCCCACTCTGTAAAAAAAAGTCCGTAAAAATAGGGCTCAATGTACTGTATAAATATGAAGGAATTTTCATCTTGTTTTTTTTTTTTTACAGGTGTTCTACTTTTGATTTACACATTGCATTAGTTTGTGTTTTAAGGGTTAACAGAAATTTCCGTAAAATTACTGGATAATGTACTGGCAGAAAATTACCAGTATATTTTCCGTTTTTATTTTTCTTTATTTTATTTTCCTGCATTTACACATCTTCTGAAAGATTACAGCACCTCTGGATCCAAACACAGAAGAAGAAGCAGAAACATGTGATAACTATTGCTTATGCACATGTAAAATATGAATATCTGATTATAATATTCTATTATAATATTCTAGAATATCTTCTATATTCTAATATCTATATTTAAATGTCAATCCAGGATGAGCTCCAGGGCAGTGAAGCTTTGACGGACTCCATCTTCTCCATCTGTGTTAAAAAAGCAGCAGAAGCAAACACATTACCTTGTACAAGCCAGTAGGGTAAATTAGTTTTTTTCCCCATGATATTGTTTATGACCACCTTAATCAATAGCTAATGTTTGTAATAGCAGCTGGATGAAGGGATTGTAAGGTTGCATGGAGTTGTAAATGAATCTCACTCGCTCATAATTTTGGCACATGGTATGTGCTTAACATCAGCATCTCTGGGCTCTTTTCAGGTCACGAGAGGAGGATCGTATCTCAGCACAGGAAAATATATTCCAACCAGAGAAGATAACATCATCGCTTGGAGAGTAGAATTATACACCGGGAAATCTCATGGGTACAGTTTTCATTTTTTGGTGTTGATGTGTTCATGATATTGATGTAATGTTTATGAATAGCTCCGCCTCTTTGGTCGAAAAGTGAGGGAATATTTAGCTTTTTTTGTCTGTATTTTTGTTTTTGATAAAAGTAATGTAATATGCTTCTTAAAATGATTTGCCTTACACCTGAGGCATTGCTAAATGTCCAACCATCCCATAAGCTGGACATAATGAAATGTGTGCTTTTTTAAAAGACATTTTTGTTTCTTAGCGAAAATAAAAAAACACCTACACTGCATGTTTTACCAGCCCAGACAACTGTTTCGGCAGAATTTGCACTATTTATCTAGACATTAGACATGCCACAGCACATTAAAACCTATTCAACTAAAACTCACTGTTGCCAACTCTTGTATTCACACATCACACAACTGACTTTGCGGTCAAAAGTCCTCCTGAGCTGGGTTACAGCCAGCTATGTGCTCTTTCAGAAAACATCTAAAGCTTTTCATTTTTGTCATCCTCCCAGTTTTAAAAATATTCTGTCGGGGGAAATGGTGTAAAAGCCTCCTCTGTCATTTTCCTCGTGCTAAAATTGAAGCCAAAAGCCCACACCCTGAATGCTGAAGTGTGATGTATGAAAGCCTGTCTAAAGTGTGCGATCACGCTGGTGTCATTTCAATGAATTCTTGTGCGGTTCGAAAGACTGCTTTCATTTACAATGCTCCAATTTCTGTCCAATAAATGATCTATGTTTTTCTTTCTATTTCTTTCTCCCTTTTCTACTTTAGCACAATGGGCCAGATTTACTAACAGCTTGCTCTGGCGAAAGCCCTCTTTTGGCGTTAAAAACTACTGTTCGGATTCACTAAAACACGCAGTGATAAATTAGCACTGAAAAGGCATGGACAGGGTTATTTCGGTGGCTGACCTAATTTTATATGCATTTGTTGGAGTTTCTCTTTCAGATGCAAAATGTATGGGGGGAGAGTATTTAAATGAATTACGCATGGTGATTTATTAAGGTTTGCTCTTGTCAATTTACTTGTATTTGCGCTATTATTTAACGCTCAAAATAGCATGTCTTAAAGCAGATGATACATGGTAGATTGCATTGGTCATTATGGAAAAGATCCGCTTCTTTGTTTTGTAAATTTGCGTGTCGTCAGTAGATCACACTCTGAACTTTACACTCCCGTCAGCGCTTTTATGGGATTGCGCTCTCATGCTAATTTACCCTGTTTAGTAAATCTGGCCCTAATTGTTACTTATCTAATTGTGGACACACCATAAATAGTTAATGTTAAATAATCAAAGGAAGAGTTGGCAATTTTGGAGAGCTAGCAATAGCAAGCTAGCTTTGAAAGCATAAGATCCCACCCTTCCTTCAGATCATTTCCAAAGCCATGCCTCCTTTAAAACACATGAACACACAGAGCAGAGTCTGCAAAGTATCACGAGAGACTACATTAAACTACCTCATGTCTCATAGCACATGACATCACAATAAACATTAATGTAAGCAACTTGCAAAGCATTTACTTGTACCACCTGACTTCTGCAGATTCATTTCAGTGTTGATGGTGTTGACATGCATAAATGAAAATGTGATCAACACACACACACACACGTCTGCTTCAAAATCTTTGTGGGGACTCTCCATAGACGTAATGGTTTTTATACTGTACAAACTGTACATTCTATCCCCCTACACTGCCCCTGCCCCTAAACCTACCCATCACACACACACACACACACACACACACACACACACACACACACACACACACACACACACACACACACACACACACACACACACACACACACACACACACACACACACACACACACACACACACACACACACACACTGCCCCTAAACCTACCCAACACAGGAAACATTCTCCATTTTTACTTTCTCAAAAAAAAAAAACTCATCCTGTATGATTTATAAGCCTTTTGAAAAGTGGGGACCGCTGGCTGCTCCCCACAATGTAGGTGATCTCAGGTTTTACTATCCTTATGGGGACATTTGTATGTAATATAAACAAGGACACACACACACACACACGCACACACACACTCACTCACTCACTCATTGAACTTCTCAATATATCCCAAACAAAGAACCAGACAAACATGCCGGAAAGACACAGAAAGGCTGATGGAATGCACAATGCGCTGTTGACAGGTGGATGAGCTTTAATCACGAGTGGAGGTGGTTCCAACCAACGTTGCTTTGGCACCAGTTTCCTCATCCAAATCCCAACAACACCGCCCATGAACAAAACACATTTATCATTTATTATGTAACCCCCATATTCTGCTCTTTATCCCTCTATTGTATCATAAAATAGATATTATCTTTTAAAATATGTGATTTTTCCAACAGTAAAATTTGGGGTCTGGCCAATGTCCATATGAGTTTTACACAATATGTGTCCGATAAGTCTTTTGGATTCATTCACGTGATAGCTTTGTGTGAAGAGCAGATTGACATTTAAAATTACCCCATGATACCCTAAAGTCATCCTAGTATATGACATTCTTCTTTCAGACGAATACAATCAGAGTTTTATTATTTAAAAAAATTGAAGCCCAAAAAACGGCATCCCTCCATTTTAAGTGTACTCCACACGGCTCTGGGGGGTTAATAAAGGCCTTCTGAAGCGAATCGATGGGTTTGTGTAAAAAATTCGCTTCAGAAGGCCTTTATTAACCCCCATGTGGAGCACTTTCATAATGGATGGATGCACTTTTTTGGGCTTCAAATTTTAGGCTGCCATTCATTGCCATTATAAAGGTTGGAAGAGATAGATTTTTTAAAATGTAACTATGATTGCATTCATCTGAAAGAAGAATGTCATACACACCTACAGATGTGTTTGAGGTGTGCATGATGTTCGGCGGGGGGAGACGCTGATCGCCTGTGGGGATTTTCTTCACACAAATCAATTGTTTGTCCTCGGAACACTTGGAATATTTGTACTTTTTGGAGAGATTGTGTATGCAGTCATATCTGCCTGTCATATCCTGTGTTTTAATAATAATAATAATCTTACACAAATGGGTAGGTTTAGGGATGGGATGGCGTTGGCATTGGGTTACATGTTAAAACGTGTCTAACTAGCGTAAATAAAAAAATTAAAATAAAATCCGAAAATGACGCTAAAGAGGTACCATATGCGTTACAAATGTGGCACAGAAGGGTCCTGACCAAAGCGTCCATATGTGACGAGTTGGGAGTGAGACCGTGTTGGCACCTAAGATGGCAGGAGGGTGAGTAAATCATGGGGTAATTTTCATTTTTGGGTGAACTATCCCTTTAACTTCCCCTTGTGGAATAGACTTTAGAAAAACTTTATAGGTAATTTCATACTTGTAATTAATCTTTGAAATGATTGAATGACAAGAATTTATAGCAACTAATTTATTTAACCCTTTATTTCATTAATATTAAAATATCTGCAGTACAGTTTTTTTTTATTTTCTTAGTTCTTTTTCTTAGTTCTTTTTATTATTTTGGACCCGGTCAGTCCCTTTTACCTTTACTAAATTGTAAAAAGTGTTCTGGATATTCCTTAATGATTCCCTGTCTTCTTTTTTATCTCTTCAAACTGTCTATAATAACATAATAGTTATATCCAGTATTTTCTCAGCAAAAATCATTCTCGGTTGGTCAGGAAAAGTTAAATGAGACCGTGGGAGCAGTTAGAGACTAAAAGCTGAGTATGAAAATTGGTATGCAAAGATAATCCCGCGGTCCCATTGTTCAGAAAGGGATCTTCTCCCTCTTAGCACCGGCTCGTGACACTGTGTGGTTTTCCTTTTTTTCCATCTCCATGGATGAGAGGGTTTCTGTCTTTACTGGTGCCTGCAGAATTTCTTTATGCTGATAAAGGAGGGAGTGGGCATATAGGCATGGAGGACAGAGTCTTTGTGAAGCAAAGCAGAAGTCAACAGCCTGTGTTTTAAAGGGAAATAGTTGGATGGGTGTTTGGTGGCAGGTGTTGTCCCTGAAAAGACAAAGACATCTGTCTTATTAGTCCTATGCAAAAATGTGTGACTGTCATCTGACCGTGTGTGTGTGTGTGTGTGTGTGAGAGAGAGAGAGAGAGAGAGAGAGAGAGAGAGAGAGAGAGAGAGAGAGAGAGAGAGAGAGAGAGAGAGAGAGAGATGTTGCTATTGCGTTGTGTTTCTAATACTACCAGGATATGCAGAGGTCCAATGGAACGGTCAATCATTAAACGTCTGAGCAGAGTTTATATAAACCTCCAGTGACACAAAGGCTTCTTTTTTATTGCAGCTTTATGGGGCCTTGTGACTTGTGTGCTCGCTCTTCAAAGTTTCTTCTAGGGTGTGTGTACAGCTCACTTCCCAGCTGTCTGTTCACCTACATGCCACACACACACTGACTGGACAGCCATTTTCCAGACCTTGCTGTACTATTCAAAAAGTACAGTACTTTTATGGCAAAGTTTATGGCAAACGGTGGCTCACTCTTGGCTTAGTATGGTCCTAATCACATGTACTGTGTGTGTTGAGGTGCTTACGTGAATGATACTGGCACAGCAGAGAAAAGATTGCTTAATAAAGCACATTTCATTCATCTATTATAACTTTTATGTTGTTTTGGTTGCTTGGCTGTTTCCTTACAAAGATCCAGAAATTCGTTTCGGTTTTTCCCGTCAGGCGTATTAAGCGAGGTACGAAAAATGGACCCCAGGTCATAACTCTTAATCAAGAGATGGCAACATGTGACATTCTACCTGGAGATGTTCACTTTCCTTCACGGATTTGTCCATTTCTATGTCAACAATATCAATGCTGAAATGAATCTGCAGCAGTCAGTTGGTACAATTCAGATCTCTGTAAATAGTTTACATTCATTACTATTGTAATGTTATGCGCTTTGAAACATGAGGTAATTTAACACAGACTACGTTTACATGGACAACAATACTCCAATATTAATCTGATTAAGACAATACTCTGATTAAGAGGCTACCATGTAGACAGCGATTTCTAATTACCTTAATCTGATTAAAGTCATAATCTAACTAAACATAAATCGGATTAAGACATGTGGAGTATGCCAATTTTAGTCGCATTATCGGAGAGCATTACAGACATGTACACACCTTAATCTAACTATTAATGTCGTGTCGGAGATTTCGCAGCATTTTGTGACAGGACACAACGTTACGCACACCAGGGAAGTGCAGAGGGGAGGCTTTGTGGGTTCGAGCCTCTGCCCTTTTTGAAAATTAATAAAAAGTGCCCCTTTCAACAATCATCGATAATATTGTGGCCAATAAAACAGAATTGGAATTATAATTAATATAACAACGTCTACAAAACAGTAACAAATGGCGGAAAAGTCCCGTTTATCTTTTACGTATCTGTCAGTCTGAAATGTTGTTGCCATAACGCGTTGCTATGGGCGTTGTGTGTTTTACTTGACTGTTCATTCTGAACACTGCGTCCTCTCTCTATATTTTTATTTTTATTGTAATTATTATGTAGCCTAGAAATCTAGACGCACCCTAGCGGCAGCAAATTTAATTTGCCCGCAAGTGTGGTCTAGCAACTCTCAATTCCTATCTGAGCTGTATTCCTCACAATCTGGACGGCCCAATCACATCGTGTAGGTAGGCTATAGAGTCGGCGGGCGGGGCCATAATGACGACGGCCGAGTTGCGTTTGCGTGCTTCTAGTAACACAGTCTTCTAGTAAACACAGAAACTGGCGAACGGCGGTCTTTCGAATCAGCTCTGCCCGCGCCTCCGGAAGACTTGGAGTTAAGCTTTCCTCTGAGAAAAGAACAAAGAACGGCACTGAAGTCATTCTTAAAAAGGGAAGATGTGTTCGGAGTTTAGCCGACCGGATACGGCGAATGTTTAATCTATCATCAAGCTCCCCTTCACCGTCGTTGCTCCGGTTGGTGTAGCGCTATCCTATCGCGTGCAGAGGGAGTTTGAAAGACAACCGTTTATCCCGCCCCTCAGATTGAGCCGTCAATGGTGAGTTTCCAGACCAAACATCTTGATGTGGGTCTGGCTTGTCAGGCTAATTATTATGCTCATTGTAAAAGTAAAATACAATAAGTTTGTATCTGTAATCGGGAACAAGATGGGTCATTGAGTGAACGCATGTGGCTCGACAGCAGGAAAAACAATCCAAACAGTCACGATTTTTAAACCTTTTTCATCATTAATCAAAGCTATTATTTTAAATGTTTGCTGTCAATAAGGAGGAAAGAGGGGCAGTGTATCTTCAAAAAAACAGAAAGAGACAATACATAATATTACAAAAATAAATCAACGTAAATGTATATAATAAAAACGCATGTTTTATATACTTCTTAATGTAAAGTAACACTGTCCAACAGCGACACCCGCAGGTGACGTTAGCGGGTTTCCTGAGCCCATAAAATTAACAGACCTGCCAAAGTCACGCTATGATTGGGTGTTGGAGAACATAGCGTGGCATGGGGACGTAATGACGTGCCATAATCGATCTATGTTCTATCACATGTAAAACAGGAACATGAACGGAGTACTCTAAAAGCAACTTATGTAAACACCTTAATCAGAATATTGTCTTATTTAGAATAAGGTCAATAATTAGATTACTGCTGTCCATGTAAACGTAGTCACTGTCTCTCATGATGCTTTGCAGACTCTGCTCTTTTTTCTTACTATAAAGTATTGTGTTTTTAGTTTTTAGTTTTTTTTGTATTGACATACAGACATAGAAACTATAATAGTGCTACCCAATACACGATAATTGTGTTTTTAGTTTAGCAACATGCTAATTTCACACTATTGTGTATAATGTTAAAAAAAATTAGGCCAGGGGTGTCCCGTCCTTCTTCCGGAGGGCTACTGTCCTGCAGAGTTTAGCTCCAACCCTAATTAATCAACCATGAAACGTCTAATCTAGGTCTTCAGGACCTCTAGCAGAATACCAGAGTTTGAGCAGGTTGAAGCTAAACTCTGTAGGATGAAATTTCTCCAGGGACAGGACTGGACACCAATGCTTTAAAGGAAGTTTCTTATGTAGACAAGCAGGGCAGCTCATTAAGTTTTGAAATACTGATATTGTCGCCTCCTTCTTCCAGGCTGAGGTAAGTCTTCCAGACATTTCTAGATATACAATGCCAGACAGGGGACCCTTCACTTTCAGCCCTCATTACATCACAGTGTAGCTGTTAAAATGACAACTCTCCCCTAAACCCCAGTTCATTTGAGGTGATTTTGACCGAAGAACCATTAGAGCATTTGCACTGAGGTTACAGTTTTAGCCTCAGCTGTAGCCTCTACACCTCTAAATCAAACACAGGGTGTTATACAAATGATCCATGATTGAGTTCAAAGACCAACCAGCAATACCAGCAATCTTGAACATATTGTACACTCAACAGTCTCACTTTAACCGCACACTTTGACAAACAGGCTTGTATGATTCACCCACATACTGCACTCAGATATGCATTGTATATTTCATAGAGTTAATAGGAGAGCCCTTGTGTGAATGCTTAACTTAAGACCCGAACTGCAAATGTGTTCCATGTGCTTCCACAGAGCTCATCACATGCTGAATGGTGAGGATGTTCTGAGGATCTGAAAAAATGTCTGTGGGCCGTTTGAAATGCTTTGTGGTGCTTGGCCTTGATATTGCCATGATCCACTGCAGCTGGAAGCTCACAGTATTTAGATGATGTTTGCTAAGACACACTTCACTTTCATATTGTTCATATGGTACTTGGGGTAGCAAGATATTAAACTTTGCATTTCATTTTAACCTGGCAAATGATAAAATATTCATAGGCTTACATTAAAAGAGAGATACATGCCATATATTGTTATGAAGACAAGGGGATGGGCTTTTTTGAAAAATCTTGGGTTATTTTTTCCACCCAAACCCTTTTGTGTAACCTAGATCCTGGGTCAGACGTGATAACTCAGTGTTTGGGTAGTTTTTGTGTAACCCAGAACCTGGGTAAGACGTGACAACCCAGTGTTTGGGTAGTTTTTGTGTAACCCAGATCCTGGGTCAGACGTGACAACTCAGTGTTTGGGTCGTTTTTGTGTAACCCAGATCCTGGGTAAGACGTGACAACCCAGTGTTTGGGTAGTTTTTGTGTAACCCAGATCCTGCGTCAGACATGACAACCCAGTGTTTGGGTAGTTTTTGTGTAACCCAGATCCTGGGTCAGACATGACAACCCAGTGTTTGGGTAGTTTTTGTGTAACCCAGATCCTGGGTCAGACATGACAACCCAGTGTTTGGGTAGTTTTTGTGTAACCCAGATCCTGCGTCAGATGTGACAACCCAGTGTTTGGGTAGTTTTTGTGTAACCCAGATCCTGGGTCAGACATGACAACCCAGTGTTTGGGTAGTTTTTGTGTAACCCAGATCCTGGGTCAGACATGACAACCCAGTGTTTGGGTAGTTTTTGTGCAACCCAGCTCCTGGGTCAGATGTAACAACCCAGTGTTTGGGTAGTTTTTGTTTTACCCAGATCCTGGGTCAGACATGACAACCCAGTGTTTGGGTAGTTTTTGTTTTACCCAGATCCTGGGTCAGACATGACAACCCAGTGTTTGGGTAGTTTTTGTTTTACCCAGATCCTGCGTCAGACATGACAACCCAGTGTTTGGGTAGTTTTTGTTTTACCCAGATCCTGCGTCAGACATGACAACCCAGTGTTTGGGTAGTTTTTGTGTAACCAGATCCTGGGTCAGACATGAGAAACCAGGGATATAATTATTTATCGCAGACTTTTTTTGCGACATCAGAGCAGTGCAGCTACGCCAAATTGGTGTATGTCTTTGGTAAAATACATTTTATTTTTAGCTATACATTTGTTATTGTGCTGAATATCATTTAATTTTATGCAAAGCAGCATACAGGATGCGATGTGAGACACCTAAATGAGTGTCGCGTCTGTCTTTTCACATGTCTTTTGTGCCTGATGCCTTTTTTGTTTTGTTTAAAAAGACACAGAAGATACTTAAAATGTTAAAAATGTTCTCTGACCTGTATACTGTTTATGGACAGCTTATGGAGCCAATCACCGCATATTTCGGCCACGAATGAAATGCAGGGCGAAATGCATCATTTTCCAATTGTCACTGTAACGCTGCTTTGAAACAGTCTGTATTATATAAAGTGCTATATATATAAAGGGGACTTGACTTGGATATGTTTGCACAAGCTCTGCAATTCGGCTCACCAATAAAGTCACGTCATGTTTATTTATATAGCACTTTATTCAATACAGATTGTTTCAAAGCAGCTTTACAGTTTTAAAAACTAAAAGACAGTGTCAGTGTCTCTTTTTGTCAGAATTACAACTTAATTTTCTCCTGTAAAGCGGCTCTCCAGTGTCTTCATGTTTTTACTCACGGACGTCTGACTGACTGAAAAGATGAAATTAACCAGAGAATATTTCCCCGACAAAGAAGGCGGAGCCTCAGAGCCATACCAACCAATTACGTAATGGCCACAAACCAATGGAGGTTCAAAGGTTTCCTAGCCTAGAAATCTAGACGCCCCCTAGCGGCAGCAAATCTAATCTGCCCGCGAGTGTCGTCTAGCAACTCTCAATACACTTCTGAGCTGTAAACGCCAAGCTCTTGGCGGGCCAATCATATCATGTATAGAGTCGGTGGGCGGGGCTTAACATAATGACGCCAGAGTTGCGCTTACGTGCTTCTAGTAAACACAGAATAAATAGAGAGCTAAGAAATGTTGCTATCTGGTTTCGGTGCAGTAAATTATCTCTTAACATAAACAAGACAAACTACATCGTATTTCATTCCAAACTAAATAAATTGGCAAAAAAGCATTACTGTCTTAAAATAAATGAACAAATTATTGAAAGAGTAAATACCACTAAATTTCTCACAATCTTTATTGATGAATGTCTACAATTTAAATGTCATATTGATCAGTTAATAAAAAAATTATCAAAATACGTTGGATTATTTTTCAAAATAAGAAATTTTCTCCCACAGTCAGCACTAGTCATCTTATAAAACCTTGTTTGAGTCCCATATAAACTATTGCAACGTCATTTGGTGTAACACTTTTACTAGTTACCTGAAAAAAAGACAGTCTTTACAGAAAAAAATTATACGGGTATTAACGTGGTCTGAGCCAAATACCCCTTCGCGTCCCTTGTTTCATCGCCTTGGTCTATTAAGACTTCATAATGCCTGTATGATATTCCAGGTTGTTCATAAGTTAAATTACAGGTTGTGTGAACTTGTCAATCAGCCGACCCCAGCATGCATATCACACAAGGGAAAAACATTTAATTACTGGTAAAATACGACGATTGAAATGTACGAGCCTGAGTGTTGTCTGTAGAGGTCCACAGATTTGGAACGAGCTTGAGGAAAACCTTAAATTGCTGCATTCTGTCTCCATTTTCAAGAAAACCCTTAAGGAAAAACTGCTTTTAACATATACTTTTTGATCATTTTGAAAGTATTACATTTGTGCTGGGATTGTCTGTTTGTCGTCTGTTTGCTGTGGGGTTTGTCTTGTTGTATTTATATTTATGGATTGAGTTTTCTGTTCATGTTATATGTTGTATGGTGTTATTGGGCCCCCTCCTAAAAGCTTTCAGTAGCTTCTTTGGGGTTTCCCATTTTTACACACAATAACCTTTCTGTAATTATTGTTAATTTTGTCTCTAAAATGATAAAGTGTGTGAAATAATTTCTTCAAATCAAAAAATCAAATCAAATCAGAAGCTGGCGAACGGCGGTCTTTCGAATCAGCTTTGACCGCGACTCTGGAAGACTTGGAGTTAAGCTTTCCTCTGAGAAAAGAACAAAGAGCGGCACTGAAGTCATTCTTAAAAAGGGAAGATGTGTTCGGAGTTTAGCCGACAGGATACGGTGAATGTTTAACATAGACCATAAAAAAATATGGACGACTCGACATCATCCATTTCCGCTTGCCATATTTGAAGCTTTCAGGCGGCCTTGCACGCCGCGGACATCTTGGGACCGAGTCTGCGCAGTAGCGATTTCGGGACCGGAGTTGCGCAGTAGAGCGCAGGAAGTAGAGCAGGAAGTACAGTCGCGATATCAAAAGCCCGCCCACACTCTCGCAGATGCAGAACAATTAATTATGTTGGTGTGAAATAAACAGTTATGAAAATGTAGAAATTAAAGCTAAAGCTCTAATCTGCTCCCAAAAATTTCTAAAAAAGTCCGTTAGTGCCTCAGTGACAACTTCACTCAGAGAAGCCGTCAGTCTCAGCTGTCAATCATGACGTCACACCCCCCGTTTTTATAGCATCAAATAACTAACTCAAACTAAACTTATTTTTAAAACGAACACCTGAAATGAAATCATCGTGATGATAACTGCCTTCAGTGACATAAACTAACTTTGGGTAAAAATTTTTGAAGTGTAATTTTATTATTTAGTTTGCCTCGCGTCCATTAGAAATCACAGAGGGGCGGCTATACTGGGACCGGTCACCGGGGGGCGATCGAGGCGCGAAAGCTTCAGTAAATGAGAGGGAGACTGCAGGCTTGATGTTTAATCTATCAACGAGCTCTGCTTCACCTTCGTTGCTCTGGTTGGTTGTATCGCTATCCTATCGTGTGCAGAGGGAGTTTGAAAGACGACCGTTTATCCGCCTTTCGGATTGAGCCGTCAATGGTGAGTTTCTAGACTAAACATCTTGATCCGCGGGTCTGGCACGTCAGGCTAAAGGTTTCCGGAAAGTTCACTTTGGCAAGCTGTTTCGAAATACCAAAACGAACACCAAACAAACTTTGTTTTGGCCTGGTTTTGTTTGAAATGATGTCACACCAGTTAATTCTTCAATTTCGCTTGAAGTATATTTAGGTTTTAACACTGATCTGTAAAGCTCTTCGATTAAAAGGCATCAGTAATTATCACAGGAAGAAGCCGTGAGGTGAGATCAGACAAGCTTTTTCTTTTAAATAGATTGCCTGGTGTTGGTGATCAATAATCTCAATTGATTTTGCTCCAAACAGCTTTAAACAACCCATCTAAAAGGTTTTCAAAGATCCGAACAATAAATGATCTGAACAATGACTTGCTTTGTACAGAAGAATTTACACTATAAAAACTCTGAATAATACAGGGGACCACACTGCGCTTTAAAGCATGTTTACTTCAGAGAGAGGATTTGCATTCAAACAGAGAATCTCTTTTTGACAGTCAAGAGGATTTGCAGACTCTATTGAAGAAATGCCAGCATAATTTAGCAGGCAAATGTTGAACACACATGTCTTATCAAAAGATGAAGCTGCAATGAGTTCACTGTGAGCATCAAAGACACATATGGGGGTACTAGAAATACATGACAGATTCGAGAATTAGATCATTGTGATATGACTGCCAGATATATCTTCTGACTTTGTGTGCTTTATATGATGAAGGTTATAAAGTCGCATCAGTTTTCAACCACATTTTTCTATGAATGAAGCTTGCCTGAGCAATGCTAATGTGTTGTGGGTGATTACTTTCTGAGCCAAGTCTTACCTACCCTTAATTGTCTAGCTCATGGGTGGGCAACTCTGGGCCTCGAGATACACTTTCCTGCAAATTTAGCTGCTTTCACACTAGAGTTCAGATGTGAACGCTGCTTTCTGGTCTCATGTGCGCACCCACGAGGTATGAGCTACGGCTCAGATTAACTAAAGTATGCTTCCATGCTGATGTGAAACAACTTTCTAAATCACAACTGCATTGTTATTGTATGATTTGTTCAAATTGTGTTCCTGAGAAGCAGGACTGAGATCATGTTTAGGGGAGGCCGGGGAGGGTTACACGGGGTCAGTTGTAACGCTGTAAGCTTGACAGTTCATAAAAGAGCTGTGGTAATTGAATCAATATCATACATCTTCTTTTTGAGTTCACAAGAGACATTGCATGACTTTGAGCAAATCTATTGACTAGTAAAGTAAAAATTTTCATCAGATTATGTTTTGCCTAGCATTCATTGAATTGTACACTGTAAAAAAAAGGCAAATTTTGAAATTTTGCAGTACAATTGACTTGGATGTTTAAGTTATTTCAACTGAAATTATGTTAAACTGACTATAAAAAATGAGTTACATCTTGAATAATTAATTTAAAAAAGTTGAATATTTCTTAACTCTCTGATGAGTTAAAACAATGTAAAAAATATGTTGTCATAACTTATTGAACATATCATTTTTTACAGTAGGTACTTCTCATGTAGGTATTTTATTTTTAAAGCTTTGTATTTATGCCAACTTCAAACCCACGTTCTAAAACTGTTAGCTAAATTCTGGCTGTTAGGAGTGGAGATAGTTTTAACAGTTTATTAAAATTTTTACAACCAACGAATGATGATTCCTATGAGGCCAGTTATCAATCACATCCTCTGTTGAGGCAAAGTCACATGAACTTTGTGTGTGTGTGTGTGTGTGTGTGTGTGTGTGTGTGTGTGTGTGTGTGTGTGTGTGTGTGTGTGTGTGTGTGTGTGTGTGTGTGTGTGTGTGTGTGTGTGTGTGTGTGTGTGTGTGTGTGTGTGTGTGTGTGTGTGTCAAGGGATTTATTCACTACATGTGTTTCCATCATAGTTTATGCGCATGTCTTCTTACCAGATAAAAATTATCTGCCACAATTTAACTCACAAGTTTTTTTGTGCACATTAATAGAATTTATGCGCATCTTGGTTTTTCCATCCAGCGTTTTTTATGCAATATCTCAAAATTCACATAAAAATAAGTGAATCTTGGAAACCCAGCTAGTGACTGAACCCTTATGTGACATGATTACAGTACACACACACACACACTCACACATGTTTGTTTTTGTGACATAAGGGGACATTCCATCGGCGTAATGGTTTTTATACTGTACAGACCGTATTTTCTATCCCCATACACTGCTCCTGCACTTAAACCCATCACAGGAAACATTCTGCATTATTACTTTCTCAAAAAAAAAAAAAAAAAAGTATCCTGTATGATTTATTAGCATTTTGAAAAGTGGGGACATGGGTAATGTCCTCATATCTCACCCTCTCCTTGTAATACATGTGTCATACCCATGTCATTATACATATTTGTGTCCTCATAAGTCACAAAAATATGCCCACACACACACACACACACACACACACACACACACACACACACACACACACACACACACACACACACACACACACACACACACACACACACACACACACACACACACACACACACACACACACACAAACGTGCAGCAATTGTTTTGCACTACATTTAACATAAAAAAATTAAGAAAATACAATACAATGATTGTTTTGAACGTTTAAATTGTTCTTGTTGTTCAAAACTGTCCTTTCCTTTTTCTTTTTTGATGTTTATTTCACGAGTTCACACTTATATCAATTAAATAGAGTAAAGATTATGCGTATTTGGCGTGCTGTCCAGGGAGGGCTCCGGACTCGGAAATTTTGCCCTTATATTGAAGTGGATTGATGCAATTTAATTCACAGAAATTCAATTCGGCCAACTGAAACATTTAGATGTGATCAGTCACTAGAAAATTTTCAGTGTAGAACAAAAAACACTGAATTCCTGATGCTCAAACAAAGCATTTCAACCATCCCCGGTCTCCCCTACACCTGGTATTAAGATGCGTTTTAGTGATCCAGTCCACAAGCACACCTCCCACAAGAATGAGGCCGGCTGTTCCAGAATGATCCCGTATTGTGGGAGTGGGCGACGAGACACATTCAGGAGAGATGAGCGTTTACACAGCGTGCATGCAATCATGCGCTCCTGACAACCTACATATGTGGTTTCAGTGATCCAATCTGGACTCTATCGCAGCTTTTATTAGCCAAAGAATGGCCCAAGATACGTAAAGCAACCAATCCCAGGTTTTTTTGTTCCGCGTCATGTTTAGAGGAGTGTAATGTTGATGTACCTACCATAACAGACTGACGTGCATTAAATAAATGATTTATTCAAGAATGTTGTGCTAATTTTACCCCAACAATGGCGCTGCATTCTTTTAAAACATACTTTTGAAGACTAACGTTTAGTAGATCCTGATAAGTGCTCATTGTCACAGTATTAAACACGACAGCTTTTTTTTTCCATAAGGGGGTTTGGCATCATGATGGCTTTGTGGACCATTAAAGAGTGCGACACAGACGTCCTGTAGAAGTCACTATACTAAAACTATAATCACTAATGGCCGTATGTGAGTTCTGACACCCCTTATGGTTCAAACAAATAGGCCTGGGCAACAAACTCAAGCTCAAACTCAATTGTTTAAGGCTTTTAATTCATGATCGGTGTTTTGTTTTTTCCTATCCTTAGTGGTTCCGCATTCAATACGTCATGCATCGGGTCAGAGGTGACTCTTCTGCTAGAACTAGACTATACGGCCATTACCGGAAGCAATGATTATAGTTTATAAAGGTATAAATATGGATATTTTTCTTACAAAAACGCATAGCTTTGCTTCAGAAGGCCTTTATTAACCTACTGGAGTAGTGTTGCTAACTTTTATAATTGATAGATGTGCTTTTATGGGCTTCAAAAAACAAGCCACCATTCACTCCTATTATAAAGCTAGGAAGATACAGGATATTTGTTTAATATAAAGTCATACAGGATGTCTTGAGGGTGAGTAAATTATGGGATAATTTTCATTTTTGGATGAACTGACCCTTTAACGCCAGGTATAAATGGCGTCTGTTCTAAACGCAGAGGAACCTACCAATTATAGTTATAATTACCAGTTATAGTTTTTTATAGTACATCAAGCACTTGAGGCTAAAATCGATGGGACTTGTGTAATACGTTTGTGGCAGATAGACGCAAGTGCCCTTCTATTTTGATGCTTTGGAAACAAAAGAAAAAGTTCAAAAGCCAGAAAAGGTCCAAAAGTTATAACAGAAATATCCATTTTGCTGCCTTCTAGATTGTCTTTACCTAGCAAAGGTGTAAACAACGGCACAAAAGTACTGTGACACTGACCCAAAAACTTCAAATGTGAACAACAGAGGGAGGGGAAAACAATCAAACTCTGGTTTGGGCCATGAAATTTTACCAAGTGTGAAAATTCCCTAAGAGACTTTTTCATCCATTTTATCATCCATCTGGCGAATACCGTCTGCGCACTCAGAATGCTATTTCCTCACCAAGATGCATGATTAAAGGTATCATTCATGTGCCACCAGTGGTGCAGGACGAGTTATCCAAAGAAATAATATTATGTATGAGTGATACTCGTATGAGCTTGTGCTTTTGACCACGTTCCCTCTCTATCTCTCTGTTTACATCTGTCTTCACCCATCCCCCGCTTCTTTCCTGCTGTCTATCCCTCATTAGTCTCACCGAGGCCGGTTCACACCTCATTGCCACCTCCATTCATTGCTGTATTTGGTTATAACCCCCCTTTAGTAGGTCAATGGGACCCTTTCAGATTCAGCTGCCTGCCTGAAGAACAAGACGGGGGCTAACAGACAATTAGTTAAGGTTTATTCCTAGGCTTTGCCATTGTGGAAAATAAGCTCAGAAGAACACTTCCTCATTTCAGGAAGTGTATCTTTTGGGTTTTACCAGCATCTGTTCTCATAAGTGGGATTCGGGATGACTAAACCACTTGATGGTCTAATGTAGAGTAGGCGTTTATAGTTATTTTTCTGTCACCAGAAAAATAATAATGTTAAAGTAATGTTTCAATAAAACATTGTGAAAAGAAAGAAAAGAAAAACATTAGTCCTGAGGCTCTATTGGAACATAAATGGTGTGTCACACAGCCGTCTGCTGTCTCCTTTTTGGACTTTGCTGTTGTTTGGAGAGCAAATTGGGCCAATAAAGGTTTTAGTAGAGAGAAAATTGTCACCTCAAGCCCTCTGGTGAAACCTTACAACTGGGAACAGAACTCAGGCAAACAAATAATCAATGTCCAAATTGAAATTTCCGAAGAAACTGTTTTGTTGTTTCTTAGAAAGTTAGATTATTCACTTAACTTGCAATACTTGTATCCCTTTTAAAATGTTTACTTTTTTATTTTAATCATTTCTTTTAATACAGCTTGACAAATGTATCCCTGCTACTCAGGTCCATCTCAAAAATCACGGACAAAACTGTTATGTTCTCTCATAAGCCCAATAAGTTTAGTTCAGTTCATTTATTTATAAATTATTTATTTATAAAGCACATTTAAAACAGTCACAAGGCTGACCAAAGTGCTGTACAAGCATAAGCTAAGGCAACAGTTAGGAAACTAAAGGTACAGATTTAAAAAGAGGATAAATGAAGTCCCCAATAAGGTAGAGAACATTAGTCTGTCTCCCTCATCACAAAGCCAGGACATTGTTCACCCCTGTCCACACATCGACCACTGGCCGTGCTGCTACTTAAAGCAGATGCTTCTAGGATCCACGGATGTTTTCTAGAGCACCCTTAATTGAAGTTTGAATAAAAGAGGAGATGTTATCTGGAGCTTGATTGACCCTTTTCCTGCTGTTGAGATAATGCGTTTGCAAACTCTTGACATTGTTGTGGTCATCTTCACTCTGCAAACACAAACCGTGTTAGGGGTGTGTGGACATTGTTGTCACATGCACTCACACAAAGAACGAACGGAACAGCTATGGAGGATAAAGAAATTACACTTTACTACCATCGCAAAGAAATTAGTCATCCCATAGGCCTCTATCTAATAAAGTATTTTGAGCAATTCGAATGTCAATGGGTAGTTGATGCATAACGTGAACATTAAAAATATATATATTTACAGAAGTGCCTTGAAACACGCAGCATTATTCAATGTGATGACGTGATGATTGAATGAGACAGGACGACAGGAAGGGACGTTTTGATCAGCTCCTCCCCTTTTTACAAATTGCCAATAGTTTTTTGTTTATATCACAGCTCGGCCAGAGCCGTTGAGCTTGGTAAAACCGCAGTTTCCTCCTAATCTCAGAATGTTTCTCCTCCTAATCTCCTCCATATCTCTTTAAAATACAGCATTCAGTGCAGAATTCAAACGGTCCAATACGTTTTCTGGTATGCACCAACTCGATCACATGATCCGCTCTGCTATTGTGTCCCTTGAACAGAGTTGCGGTGGTTCACTGACACTAATGTAAAACCCGATTTCATTCACCCCATTGTATAAAGCATTTACACTGTCTGATCGTTCCCATCCCCTATATAGTGCAACGTCTGATTGTTCCCTATCCCCTATATAGTGCAACGTCTGATTGTTCCCTATCCCCTATATAGTGCACTGTCTGATTGTTCTCTATACCCTATATAGTGCAACGTCTGATTGTTCCCTATACCCTATATAGTGCAACGTCTGATTGTTCCCTATCCCCTATATACTGCAGTGTCTGATTGTTCCCTATCCCCTATATAGTGCAACGTCTGATTGTTCCCTATACCCTATATAGTGCAACGTCTGATTGTTCCCTATCCCCTATATAGTGCAACGTCTGATTGTTCCCTATCCCCTATATAGTTCACTGTCTGATTGTTCCCTATCCCCTATATACTGCAACGTCTGATTGTTCCCTATACCCTATATAGTGCAACGTCTGATTGTTCCCTATTCCCTATATAGTGCACTGTCTGATTGTTCTCTATACCCTATATAGTGCAACGTCTGATTGTTCCCTATACCCTATATAGTGCAACGTCTGATTGTTCCCTATCCCCTATATAGTGCAACGTCTGATTGTTCTCTATACCCTATATAGTGCACTGTCTGATTGTTCTCTATACCCTATATAGTGCACTGTCTGATCGTTCTCTATCCCCTATATAGTGCACTGTCTGATTATTCTCTATCCCCTATATAGTGCACTGTCTGATCGTTCCCTATCCCCTATAGTGCACTGTCTGATCGTTCCCTATCCCCTATATAGGACACTGTCTGATCGTTCACTATCTCCTATATGGTGAACTGTCTGATCGATCGCTATCCCCTATATAGTGAACTGTCTGATCATTCCCTATCCCCTATAGTGCACTGTCTGATTGTTCCCTATCCCCCATATAGTGCACTGTCTGATCGTTCCCTATCCCCTATATAGTGAACTGTCTGATCGTTCCCTATCCCCTATATAGTGCAGTGTCTGATTGTTCCCTATCCCCCATATAGTGCACTTTCTGATCGTTCCCTATCCCCTATATAGTGAACTGTCTGATCGTTCCCTATCCCCTTTATAGTGCACTGTCTGATCGTTCCCTATCCCCTATATAGTGCACTGTCTGATTGTTCCCTATCCCCTATATAGCGCACTGTCTGATCGTTCCCTATCCCCTATAGTGCACTGTCTGATCGTTCCCTATCCCCTATATAGGACACTGTCTGATCGTTCACTATCTCCTATATGGTGAACTGTCTGATCGATCGCTATCCCCTATATAGTGAACTGTCTGATCATTCCCTATCCCCTATACTAGTGCACTGTCTGATTGTTCCCTATCCCCCATATAGTGCACTGTCTGATCGTTCCCTATCCCCTATATAGTGAACTGTCTGATCGTTCCCTATCCCCTATATAGTGCAGTGTCTGATTGTTCCCTATCCCCCATATAGTGCACTGTCTGATCGTTCCCTATCCCCTATATAGTGAACTGTCTGATCGTTCCCTATCCCCTTTATAGTGCACTGTCTGATCGTTCCCTATCCCCTATATAGTGCACTGTCTGATTGTTCCCTATCCCCTATATAGCGCACTGTCTGATCGTTCCCTATCCCCTATAGTGCACTGTCTGATCGTTCCCTATCCCCTATATAGGACACTGTCTGATCGTTCACTATCTCCTATATGGTGAACTGTCTGATCGATCGCTATCCCCTATATAGTGAACTGTCTGATCATTCCCTATCCCCTATAGTGCACTGTCTGATTGTTCCCTATCCCCCATATAGTGCACTGTCTGATCGTTCCCTATCCCCTATATAGTGAACTGTCTGATCGTTCCCTATCCCCTATATAGTGCAGTGTCTGATTGTTCCCTATCCCCCATATAGTGCACTGTCTGATCGTTCCCTATCCCCTATATAGTGAACTGTCTGATCGTTCCCTATCCCCTATATAGTGCACTGTCTGATCGTTCCCTATCCCCTATAGTGCACTGTCTGATCGTTCTCTATCCCCTATATAGGACACTGTCTGATCGTTCACTATCTCCTATATAGTGAACTGTCTGATCGTTCCCTATCCCCTATATAGTGAACTGTCTGATCATTCCCTATCCCCTATAGTGCACTGTCTGATTGTTCCCTATCCCCCATATAGTGCACTGTCTGATTGTTCCCTATCCCCTATATAGTGCACTGTCTGATCGTTCCCTATCCCCTATATAGTGAACTGTCTGATCGTTCCCTATCCCCTATATAGTGCAGTGTCTGATTATTCCCTATCCCCCATATAGTGCACTGTCTGATCGTTCCCTATCCCCTATATAGTGAACTGTCTGATCGTTCCCTATCCCCTATATAGTGCAGTGTCTGATTGTTCCCTATCCCCTATATAGTGCACTGTCTGATCGTTCTCTATCCCCTATATAGTGCACTGTCTGATCGTTCTCTATCCCCTATATAGTGCACTGTCTGATCATTCTCTATCCCCTACATAGTGCACCGTCTGATCGTTCTCTATCCCCTATATAGTGCACTGTCTGATCGTTCCCTATCCCCTATAGTGCACTGTCTGATCGTTCCCTATCCCCCATATAGTGCACTGTCTGATCGTTCCCTATCCCCTATATAGTGAACTGTCTGATCGTTCCCTATCCCCTATATAGTGCAGTGTCTGATTATTCCCTATCCCCCATATAGTGCACTGTCTGATCGTTCCCTATCCCCTATATAGTGAACTGTCTGATCGTTCCCTATCCCCTATATAGTGCAGTGTCTGATTGTTCCCTATCCCCTATATAGTGCACTGTCTGATCGTTCTCTATCCCCTATATAGTGCACTGTCTGATCGTTCTCTATCCCCTATATAGTGCACTGTCTGATCATTCTCTATCCCCTACATAGTGCACCGTCTGATCGTTCTCTATCCCCTATATAGTGCACTGTCTGATCGTTCCCTATCCCCTATAGTGCACTGTCTGATCGTTCCCTATCCCCTATAGTGAACTGTCTGATCGTTCCCTATCCCCTATATAGTGCAGTGTCTGATTGTTCCCTATCCCCTATATAGTGCAGTGTCTGATCGTTCTCTGTCCCCTATATAGTGCACTGTCTGATCGTTCTCTATCCCCTACATAGTGCACCTTCTGATCGTTCTTTATCCCCTATATAGTGCACTGTCTGATCGTTCCCTATCCCCTATAGTGCACTGTCTGATCGTTCCCTATCCCCTATAGTGAACTGTCTAATCGTTCCCTATCCCCTATATAGTGAACTGTCTGATCATTCCCTATCCCCTATAGTGCACTGTCTGATCGTTCACTATCCCCTATATAGTGAACTGTCTGATTGTTCCCTATCCCCTATGTAGTGCACTGTCTGATCGTTCCCTATCCCCTATAGTGCACTATCTGATCGTTCCCTATCCCCTATATAGTGAACTGTCTGATAGTTCCCTATCCCCTATATAGTGCACTGTCTGATCGTTCCCTATCCCCTATATAGTGCACTGTCTGATCGTTCCCGATCCCCTATATAGTGCACTGTCTGATCGTTCCCTATCCATTCACCATGTAGAAAATAGTAAATGTGTGAGCAAGTGACCTATTTCAGCTGCAGCTTCAGTGTATATAATGTAGGGGGCGGGCTTTAGATTCTATAGCACATTTGATTGGACAGAAAATCTCATTAGGAGCTGAAGTGCAGAGTGATGTCATCAAAATCATTGATCCATATTGGCAGAAATCTGAGACTGAAAAGCCCACAGTATACTTCACTCTTACGCCGCATTCACACGGGGCGTAGGCGTTAACGCTTCCCATTTACTTTGAATGGGTGACATCATCCGTTGCCGAACTGAATTGTGGGTTCCGTCGCGGCGCTTCACTCGCGTTGCAAGCGGCAGAAGTTGAAGAATTCTCAACTTTTCAAGCGCCAGCGCAGGCGTCATCCAATCAGATCGCCGTATGCAAATATCCTACAGAAGACGCTAGCCAATTACGTTCATTACTGCTCCGTGAACCATCCAGACGCAGCTCCTTGACCACTACGTGATATTCTTCCCGCTGTCGGCGCTTTTTCAGGATTTAATGTACTTAACAGCTTCGTGCACCTGTGCAGTGCGCTGACAACAACTACACGGGCAATCGCACTCGCACATACAACCAAATCGGCATCCATTTCGTCTCACAGACTAGTTGTCATAAAAAGGCGCTTTTTTGTGTTGTGTTTTGGTCCAAGCGGCAAGTTAATGTGATTGGCTGTTGTCACTATGACGATCGCGTCAGCACCCAGCTTAAGCCACGCCCTCCGTCAAGCGTTAACGCCTACGCCCCGTGTGAATGCGGCGTTACACGTATGCGTGGATAGCTACTTGACGCAAATATTGTAATCAGAAGAGTACGTGCACCGCCAGACTTTAACAGTGTGTACTTTGTACGCCCAGGTCGCACGTTTTCATTGAATGATTTTTGCAGTATTTACATGGGTTGTAACTCGTGCTAAAAACTGTGCATGCATCGAACGCCTGTTACGCGCACAAGCCAAAAGAAGTGTACTTTGCAAGGTTTGCGCACACGTAAAAAAACAAACAAAAATACTATGTTTATTTTGGGCTTTTGTTTTAAAACCTTCTAAATACAAATTTTGCATGCTAGTTTATAAATAACAGTAAGGCTAACATATTCATACTAAAAGCCAAAAAAACCCTTTAATTTTGATTTCATGGGGACTTTATCCAGTCTGTAACTTTCTTCCGTCTCTATTTTTCTAATATATAGCTAATGTAATATTTCAAAAGAAAGGTAGAATGTTATTAGATTCCTTTTGAGTAAAGCATTTTTAGAGTTTTTTAGGGGCTCCGTGTGACAAACTACAATCCCAGGATGCACTGGGTGAGCTGTTTGGTAGTCCTGAGGTGATTGTGATGGAGGGGGAGTCAGGTCTCTGCTCACACTCCTCCATCCATGAGTGCGGAATCTCGCAGCTGTATCCTCTGTAGTGCTGGGGGAGGCCGACGATACGGACTATCTACAAACCAGTAAAAACATTCAAAAGTCAAGTTAGTTTTCCGAAGCTATACCAATTCATACAGAGGACTGCGACTCGAGCAAAAGCGCATTTGATCGTTTTGGTTAGTTGTGACCGAAGTAGCGACTGGGGTAAAAGTTTTTTTCCCTCTACCTTCTTCTCACGAGCGCAAACAAAAACCGCACGGGTGGGATTTTCAGAAGAAAAACCGGCGAACTCGGTCGAAAATCGGTTTGTTGGTGATATGAGTGAGTCTTAAACGTTATGTTACTTAACGAAAACATCTTTAGTACGAGCACGCGGGTCTCCGCAGACTATTTTTTGATATATTGAAGCTGATTTCAAAGGATTCTCAGGCGAGTCGGACGAAAAACCGAGTAACATCGGTGTGGTTTAATCAGAACCTAAAAAGGCTAAACTTACAACAGAAGAAGAAATGTGGAGTTTTGTCCATTGACTGATTTTGGGAGCATGTGTTTTATGAACTTCAAAATCTGATTTGGGATTGACTCTTTTCAGAAAGGATTTGCTTCAGAAAGAAAAAGGTGAGTAACGCACGTAAACTGACTCTATAGAGTCTGTAATAAAATACACATGATTTGCTGTTTTATTGTGTTTGCATAATACTTGGCGTTTGTATAAAAACGCTTGTTCAGTATAAAACACTTGCCTGTGGGAGTTTGATGAGCGTTCAAATAAATGTCAAAAACGCTTTTATTTAGGGTGTTTATTTGGTTTTTTTTCTTGTCAACTCACTGTCTTACAACGTTACTTGAATCGTTTTAATGTTATTCGTATGTCAGAAACAAAAAAATAATCGATTTAAAATGTATTTTGGAAAGTCATTTTGACTGGGCAGTTTGTTTTAAATGTATGTGTCTTACTAAGCCTGACTAAAAATTAAAATTAATATTTCCGTACTGTTTTCGAGCACGCTGTGAGATATTACCTTTCATCATCAATGGTCCCAAATCTGATGTTATTATGAGAGCGAGTTAATGCGCGTGCCTGCACAACATCTCATAGGCTACAATGTTTTTAAAATCGACTGGCATATTTAGCTTAAGATATTGGAAATGAAACCTTTTCTGTTTCACTTAGTGGCCTCTGTGGAAAATGTGTTATTTACCACTAGGTTTCTTGATTATGAATTAAGTTGTCAATTGGGAGCATGTCAGTTACTTATCATTTATTAATTATTTTTATTAATTAATATTATTGTATAGATTAGTGTTTTCATGCATTATTCTTACTTGAGATTCTGCAGATTCCTTTTTTTCCAAAATGAATGCCTGTTATCTTGATGTGAAAGGCAGGTTTATTCTTGCAGTTGTTTATCTTCCCACAGTAAAAATACAAACAGCATAACTGTACTGAAGTATGAGTTTGGATGGCTCTGTGGCAGAAGGATAATTGTAAATTGTAAAAAGACATGAGATGCATTAAATCCTGGAGTCGTTTCAACATTTTAATGACAGAAAATGGCTTTTTAGCTGAAAGACACATTTATGACTATTTGGGCAGCTGAAGATGTTTCCACAGACATGAACAAAATCTTGTTGTGCTGTAGGGCTTTTATTCCGTCACAGAATAATTGTGCACCCACCTCACAGTGTCACTCCCTTTTTCTTCCTCATCACTCACTGGATAATTTCAGAGTAGTGCAAAAGACATCCCCCTCTTCATCCTTGGACTGTTCAGTATGGTCTAGAACTTCATAATCACTGATATAAGCTTTACATTATCCTTTCTTCTAGTTTTACTATCTTCTAGCTTACTCTCCCTGTTAAGTGACCATTGCAATTTCAAGCAAGGACATTCACGGACAGTTTCCACCTTTTCACCGGTGTGAAGAGCATGATGGAAAAACAGAGCGGTTTATGAACGGCGACATGCTGGCTGGCAACTGCATGCGCAGACTTGACCCAGACTTGTTGCAAGTCGATGCAGAAATGTGTGCAAAATACAGTCAATTAGATATGAACATTTTCAGGCTGTTTGGCACAAGAGCCGCCATATAGCTTTAAGATCTCCGCTTTAGATACATTTCTGGAATTTCATTTGAGTCTTGAATAAAGAGATTTCTTGACATTTTCTTGAGTTCTATTCAAACATTGAAGTACTGAATAACTGTAACGGACCTTGTGAAAATGTAGTTGTTTAAGTCCATAATTACATCAATTACTTAAATTAGAGGGGAAATCATTGTAACTGCTCGTCCCTCAGGATCTGAGCAATGGTTTTAACGTTAGTCGCTCCAGACAGGTCACTGGTTCATCTGGTGTGCAATGAAGAGAACGTATTGGGAATATTTGCATTGCCAGTTTGAGTTGCATTAATCAAAGTCGCACTGTAAACCCCAACGCTCAAAATAATAATTTTTTTAGATGAGGCAACTCGTATTAAACAATTTAGTTCAATCAAATTAACGTTTATAGTCTTTACAAGTTTCTTTTTCATTTTTCTTCTCAAGTAAAGTTATTTAATTGTTTTGAGTTTTATGAACTTGTTTCTTTCAATTTAGACTAACTTAAATTTATATGAAACTGCATGCTTTGCTATCAGGGATTGAAATTAGCACCCGCCACCAGCCAAATGCGGGTAATTTTGAGTTGTGGCGGGTAAACTCGCTTCATCTACCGGCCACCGTGGTGGGTAAATAAAAATAGCATACTGTTTCCCCTCTTTGTAAACCGTGTTCAATGCATGCGAGTGCGGCCGTATGTCCGAATATGACCAGTTGTTTTCGCCGTCATCACACGCGTGGAGAGCCAGAACTCGCGCGCGCTGAGAGAAGATCCGTCACTGTGCATCATCCAAAAGCGTGCACACGTATCACAGCGCGCAAATATTGAGTTCTCTTTCAAGTCTTGCACTTAAACAGACAAACTCACACAAAAAGTATGTCAACATGTCCATCTTGATGAGTATCCAAGCAGACATATGCCTTAAGTGAACTGTATACAGTGATCGAAAGATGAGCAAATCCTTCTATTAGGTCTTAAAGGGGCAGTAGCCTTTACTGCTCTGTTTAATGTCTAACAAAACGACATCACTCAGTGCTCTTGATTGAATTGCTTTTGTAAGTTTAATAAGGATTAATCTTTAATTTAAACAGTTAAATATGCAGTTATTTTACATTTGATTACTTTATTCAATTTCTGTACCTTTCTGCTGGCCAGTAGGCCTGTACATAATTTTTTAATGTACACAAGCGAGGTCAAGTTAAACATTTTAGTTTGAATTTATATATAATATCTTTTAGTGTTTCGGTTTCAGCCAATAATTTTTATTTTGGTGCATCCCTACGGACAATGTTTTGCTCGGTATGTCGTCGACACGCTTCAGAAGATGCCAAAACTAATAGTTTCATTGTTGGTACTAAAAACCTAAAACTGGAAGCCATAAAAGACCACGAATCATCCAAATGCCACATCCAGGTAAACTAAAAAAGAGCTTCACAGACCCCTTCTCATTTAATGAAATGTATATCAGTTCATGGTTTGTGTGTGTATAAGAGAGAAAGAAAAAATGTCAGTATTTCATTGAGACTTGAGATTAAATAAACTGCTTAAGTATTGTAGAGCTTGTAGTATTAATTTTTCACATGCAGTTACACATTGTCGGTTAAAAACAAGAAAGTGGCTGGTTAAAACATTGAGTGGCTGGTAGATTTTTAAATCCACCAGCCACAGTGGCCGGTGGACAAAAAAGTAAATTTCCATCCCTGTTTGCCATGCCACATAAAAGGGACAGTCAATGCCAAAAGTAAAATGTATACTTTTTGTAAAAAAAAAAATTGTATTCATACATAAAATGTATGAAAATAAAAATCTGCTAGTTCTGTTTGCTTAAACTTTTTATTTAACTTAATTTTTTTTCTTCTGATTGCCTATTTTTTGTGGTTTGCCAACTTATTTGTGTTTACAGTGCAGTATAAGCTTGTTTACTGTGGAATGCTGCATAACAATGGATGTATTTAAGTCAAGAGTTTACTGAGCCAGCCTTCATGTTTCGCATACGGTCCCAAACACTCGTTTTGGTTTGTTGTTGTGATCTTGTAGTGACCACTTTATAGTGAAATGCTCTGTTGTTTGAAAATGAAAGGAAGTAAATGGATGAAGGAGAAAAGACTCCCACAACACGAGTGCTGTGCTGTGGGTGTTCTTCCGGTGGAAGTATGCTGTTGAGAGTTTGGAGAGGAGAGGAATTCTTTGCCCTCTAATTTACTGGGCTGGCAGGGCTGGGCTGGCACAGTAAACTATCGCCCAGCACTTTTAAAAGGAAAGTTACTATTACACAACTGTGAGAGCTTTAGCATGAAACTTTAGGAGGAGTTTAGGCCTCAAGATGAAGAGATGCGTACAGTGTCTTATTTTGTTTACATCAACACATCTTTGACAAAACAGGCCCTGTTTACACCTGGTATTAAGACGCGTTTTGGTCGATTGGATCACATAGATGAGGCAGACAAATACTTGTTTACACCTGGTGTCTCTTTTGTCCACTTTCAACCACTTCTGTCCTGATTTCTTTGATGGAAGGGTCTATGGGCGGGAAAATGCATGTTTTTTTTTTTTTTTAAATAAGCTTGTGCAATTTACATATGAACATGACCGGAGACGACAGAAAACAAACGGAGAGCAGCAGCTTTAGCACAACATTAACGAGAAAACTATTGTAATAAAACAATGTGATTGTGAATTATTTGGGTTTAGTTGTCGTTTTCATTGCATTGCTCCTGGAAGAGCGCGTGCACGTCATGAGCCACACATTCTGACTGATGCACGTAACTTAGTTCAAGTTCACTTGCTCATTCGCATCAAATTGTGCGGATGTAATTTGTAATATTACATTTTTTTTTTAGATATCTATTTTATATATGATACGTTTCTTTTAGCTACATAAAACACGCTAGAAAAGGGCTTCATTGTACTGGTTTCATTCAATGCTTCGGCTTTAGTGCATCCAGCTCTAACAGCAATGCATAATAACTATGATTGGGACTGTCATATTACATAACATTAATGAGAACACTATTTTAATAAATGGTTGTAAATTGTGCCGTTTCAGTGCGTTGTTCAAGGAAGAGCAGGTCCACACATTCTGATTACCAGATCTGAGGCGACGTTGGTGAAATGTTGTATTAAGGCTTTAACATACGCCACAAGAACGGAGAAAAAAGTTCTCGCTCCCAGGGCTGCAAGAACAAAATTACGTAATTTTTGAGGAGTGTTGTTGGGGAGTTCTGGGGAGTTCTCACAGCTTGTTCTCGACACATTGCCTGAGCAGAACTTTTTTTCTTGTGGGTGTCCGAGAACTATTGTGTGTTTGGTCGTACATTTAATGTGGGCGTGGTTAATGCGGAGGAACGCAGATGATCTGCACCTGCTTTACTCGTGAAGTATGGAATATACTGCCAGAACGAACTTTGTTCTTGTTCTTGCCACCCCAAGAAAACGAACACATTTCTTTGTTCTTGCAGAGTATGTTCTAAGCTTTAGAGGTTGTATTTGATTATGAAATAAGTCATTTAATTAAATTATCAATCACATCGACCAATTTTACAATCCTATAGCCCTTTGTTTAGATTAATAATCCTTCTCATTCATTTGGTGAAGAACATGGCGTTTTGAGCAGATGCACATGCTGTCAGCTATAAGCCGCTGCTGTAGACATATATTGCAGTATTAAGGTTAACGATTAATTGAGCGTTAATTTAAACGACGATCTATCATGGGAATTTGTAAATGTATTTTGACATGTAATTGACATGTAAATTGACATCCCTAGTTGGGAATTAAAGGTCCCGTTCTTCGCGATTCCATCTTTCAAACTTTAGTTAGTGTGTAATGTTGCTGTTAGAGCATAAATAATACCTGTAAAATTATAAAGCCCAAAGTTCAATGCCAAGCGAGATATTTTATTTAACAGAAGTTCCCTTTCAAAGCCTACAGCGAACGGCCGGTTTGGTCTACACCGCTGCACTTCCTGCTGTAATGAAGTCACTAGAACCGTTTGTTGACTAACCCTCCATCCACAAGAACACGCAAAATAGGGGGCGTGGTCTTGTTGCTCTGCCACGTGGAGAAGAGCGCGCATTCAGCGCTTGCATCTCCCTGTTATGGTAAGAGGCGGGACCTTTCCGGGCAAAGTGCGCTAAGCTGCTGTCCAATCACAACACGGGAAGTGCTGGCCCAATCAGAACTTGTTACGTGTTTCTGAAGGAGGGACTTCATAGAACAAGGAAATCATCAGGCCGTTTTTAGGACAGAGGAAACAGCGCTGTACAGATAAGTCAATTGTGTGAAAAATACTGTTTTTTTTTTTTACACGCAAAACATGAACTCATGTTATATTGCACACTGTAAACATAATCAAAGATTCGAAAACACGAGAAGAACGAGGCCTTTAATAGGGCCTTATCATTTCCGCGATCACGGAATCGCGGACGCAATCGCGGAATTGGCATATTAACGCGGAATCTGCATAAAACGCGGAATCTGGTGTTAACGCAGATTTCCGCGGAATTTTACATATTTGTAATGAAATTCTGTGTTTAACTTGCTGGAAATGGGTAGTTTACATGATAAGTAACCTTAAAGTTAAAATTAAGCATCTAGTTTTAATAATTTGAAGGGGCCTTTGAAGTTGGGGGAAAAAACTTCAGGCAGTGTTGTGTTTTTGTGTATTTTTATTTTTCACAGCTCTGGATATCATAATGGTGATTGTTAAACACACAGAACAATTCACTACATGATTTCATGGTGAAATGTGTTATTTTTTAATGTTAATTTTCAGCTTTAAATGTTTTACTTAATAGTACTGTATGTAAAAGTTGATTCTTATGATTATTTTTTTTTAGTTCTTTTTAAAAAAAATTACTTGAAAGAAAAAGCTACTGGAGCACTTTCATTTTCAATTTATTTTACCGGAAAGTTTAAAGCTAATAACCATTAATATTTGAAGTACTTGAAGTGCAGTGTTATGTCAAATATCATATTTGTCCTAAAAAGTAAATGGGATGTTTGTTACCTCAATAAATTTAAGGTCATTCCTATTTTTTGTTTTATGTTCTATTATATTAACATTAAAAGCACACTCTTTTTTCACCAAAATAACAGTAAAGGGTAAAAAAAAACTGAATTGCCAAACATTTTAACGGAAAAAAAGGAATCTGCAAAAATTAAAACGGAAAAAAAGGAATCTGCAAAAATTAAAACGGAAAAAACGGAATTTGGGAAAAAATAAAACGGAATTTGGGAAAAAATAAAACGGATTTTATAGGGCCCTACTTTAATGTAAACATAGATATTGGATACCAGTCGTGTCTGAAGTAATTGTAAACAGGCGGACCAAAAAAACGGATATGGTCAAAAGATCAAATCAGATCTGTGCGTTAAAGGTGCAGTGTTTTGTATTTATGAGGATCTATGGACAGAAATGCAATATAATCTTCATAACTATGTTTTCAGTGGGTATAAAGACCTTACATAATGAACGGTTATGTTAGAATGAGCCATTTCTAACTACACCACGGGTATGTAGATTTCCCTTACAGAGAAATCGCCATTTTGCGCCACCATGTTTCTAAAGTAGCCCTAAACGGACAAACTGCACTACAGAGCGCTAGCTACCTGTCTCAGACGATGACATCTTTGTCATTTGTGTTGGCCACCGTAGCTTCTCTATTGGCTTGCTCAGTGGGAACACAAAAATGTGGATCTAAGTTTTCAACTAAATATACAAATAAAATGTATTACTAAATTAACTGCATCAACTATATCACTGATCTGCCATCATTGTCGCTATATGATAAATTAAAATAAGCTGATAACATCACCGTTTTCTCCAGAACGACTGTACAGCCAAGTCAAAATCACTGTGAAGCTGCTTTGAAACAATCGTCATTGTAAAAGCGCTTTATAAATAAAGTTGACTTGACTTGACTCTGTGCTTCGAAAGGGAGGGGTGAGCGGTTGCAGTTCACAACCTCACTGCTAGATGCCGCTAAAATTTACACAGAAACTTTAAGACTTTAAGCCTTTTGGTATGTTTTTCATCTTTAAACTAAACTTGAGTCTTCAGCCAACAAAGCTGAATCCTGTCTGGCTAGCGTGATCCCTAGAATGTTTACTCATTAGGTCCGTAGGTGTTTTTTTTTTTATGGTTGTTCGAACACATTCAACCACATGAGTGTTTACTCTATGAAAGCAATTTGAATGCATTTTTGACAACCTCTAGAAGTGGTGAAAGTGGACAATCTCAAAAATGTTTTAGACCCGATTTACACTTGTATTAAGCGTCATCCACTTGTGAGCGGATCCATTAAAACACATCTTAATACTAGGTGTAAACGGGCCAAAATGGCTGTCTTAGGGCCTGATCACACAAAACACATTTTTGTAGTGAGAGGCACCTTTTTTGAATGGATTTTTGTTGGCAGAGAGTGTTATGCACCCTGGCCGCCTCACATTTATCCGCCTGCTGCACCTTGTGTTTTTGAAGGAGCACTCCAAGCTCATGAAGTTGAAAAAAAAATCCACCCTTAGCAGAAAAGCGCCCGACATTATCGTCTTTATTTTTTGTTGTCCAATCGTATAAATGGAGAGACGGGCCTTCCGTTGTGTTGACCGTTACATTTATTTGACTGGCAGGACAGCTGATTTGGGGGTTGCCTAGAAACATTAAAAAAAAAAAAAACGCAGCGCAGTGCGCCTCGCGTTTTCGAACATGAAAAATGCGTTCTGTGTGATCGGGGCCTTAGATGACAAAAATCTGTTTTTTGGGGGGGTATAATATGATCTTATCAACACCAGATTCCGTCTCGATGGGGGCTCGTCTGGGATCTCATCTGGAAAGGAGAAATGCCGTGATTTTAGACGAGAATTAGAGATTTGGAAGAGAAGACATAGGAAAAATCAAGATGGAAAGGAGGGAACATTAAAGAGTTTTGCAGGTAAAGTTCATCATCCTGGCCCTAATAGCCTCCCCATGGAGTGGCAGTCTGGAGACTCTTGGTTTGGTGGGCCGGCTCTGGCTCTGGCTCCCACCGGCACTGGAATGAGTGAGGTCAGGCGTCCCGTCTCCGACACAAACCAATGCTGTTCTCTGGAATGTTCCGCTCCAGTAGTAGGCAGCGGTAATGAGCTGGGCCTGCTGTACGCTCTCGCCATGTTCCCCTCCAATGATCAGAGGGAGAGAAAAACATGCTGGGGTTCATTAATTAGGGTACTAACTTCTCTTTCCACTTGACTTGGCCTATTTCTTTTTATTCCATTCTCTCTCTCTCTCTCTCTCTCTCTCTCTCTCTCTCTCTCTCTCTCTCTCTCTCTCTCTCTCTCTCTCTCTCTCTCTCTCTCTCTCTGCACTTCTTTCCCTCTCAAAGTGAACACTGTGGAAAGACGTTAAATATAATCAGATGAATGTTTGTTCTGCTGTTTGTTTTACTTAGAAATAGTTCACGTAAACAGAGGAACTTGTTTTAAAAAATTCAAAACATTTACATCAGTGTACTTTCAGCCAAGTAATTTAGTCATAAACCAAACCTTCAGCCCTGTGATTTTCTTAAACTATACCTTTGGGTTTCCCCAAAAGCATATTTATTAAATGTGTTAGCAGTTAAAACTAGTTCAGTCATTCCAGCCAAGTAAACTTGAGCTGTTGTATCAGTAAAAAGACTACACTTAGAAAACAAGATGTTAAAGAGATAACATGAGCACTGATTTACTCAAATTTAGTTCTTGGTAAATGTGATTCACACATTTAATGGATATAATATTGGAGAGAATAAGAAATTGCATCATTACATAAATTAAAAAAATATATGAAATTTCCCTTTTTGTTATTTATCTTTTTGATTTTGTTAAACAATATTTCCATGGAAGCTTGTTTCCGCCACAGAATGAAATGCATAAAAAGGGATGGATTCCAAAATGTTGGAATTGCGAGATCTAACGTCGGAATTGCGAGATCTAAATTCGGAATTGCGAGATCTAACGTTGGGATTGCGAGATCTAACGTCGGGATTGCGAGATCTAACGTCGGAATTGCGAGATCTAACGTCGGGATTGCGAGATCTAACGTCGGAAATGCGAGATCTAACGTCGGAATTGCGAGATCTAACGTCGGGATTGCGAGATCTAACGTCGGAAATGCGAGATCTAACGTCGGGATTGCGAGATCTAACGTCGGGATTGCGAGATCTAACGTCGGAAATGCGAGATCTAAAGTCGGAATTGCGAGATCTAACGTCGGGATTGCGAGATCTAACGTCGGAAATGCGAGATCTAACGTCGGGATTGCGAGATCTAACGTCGGGATTGCGAGATCTAACGTCGGGATTGCGAGATCTGACGTCGGAAATGCGAGAAGTCGGAATTGCAAGTTATAAATCCAATTCTGAGGGGGAAAGACTGACTTTTTGAAAGAGAAAATTACCTTTTTAATATTTTTATTCTGTGGTGGAAACAAGCTTCCATATTTTGCAGCCAATATTTTACTACACATCCAAAACAAGCTGAGAACTGTCTTCCTCAAGTAACTCATCCCTGTTGTTTGCATTACTACAATAAGATGGTGCCTAAATCTTTTATTTACACCATGCATTGATTATAATGCAAGCTTCCTGGTGTTGTCATGTCTCGTCTGCACTAATTGTTGTGTTACAATAAGATCCACATTAGTAGCTCTTTGTTTTCTTGCTTCTCCATATAGTCTAATGTGTGTGGGACTTTTTGTGTGTATGTTTTTGTCCTGGGGATGATTATTAGTGTGAGTCCGACACCTTTGAACCGTTCACCCGTCTCTCCAATCATCTGTTCTTCTGGTTTGTACCAGCTGCAGGCATAGCTTGAAAAATGAAACCAACCCAAACTCTATGGGAACAATTTTACGTGTATCAAATCTCGTTTCTTGGCGTTTGTCCAATTTTCTCGTCCTTATTAGAGCAGCTGTGAAGGTGATAGACATCACATTGCATTATTCCATAAAATATTCAACTCGAGGGCATTATGCACTAACTTTTTAGTTAGTTAGTTTTTAGTTACTTTTTTAGCAGGGGTGCTAGAACTGTCCTGATATATGTGTAAGATAAGTTATTGTAGTGGTACAGTTTTGGTTTAATCCTAAATATTTACAGAAATTACATTTAAAAATGTAATGGTAAGTGTCTAGTTTGAATAGGCATGATCTCTCTTGAGAATTTAAACCCATTCATGACTCGGCAGGAGTTTTTGGTGTTGTCGTTTTCTTGAGGTTTTATTTAGTTAATTCAGAAAGTCTAGGGTTCATTTGAGCTTTAGCTTCATATTTGATTTGTCTAAATTATGACCCCCCCCCCCCCCCCCAGTTTAATTACGTTTGTAAATTAGAGTCAAAATCTCAAATGCAAGCAAACACACGCAAATTGCCACAGCTAAACACTGGAAAAGGAAAAACATCTGCCAGATGAATTGTGAAACGCCGCTCTTTTCAGACCAATCGGCTCGCAGTGGTGTGTGTGTTGAAATGTGTAAATGATGTTTGAATGAGGACTTCCGATAGCTAGTAGGACAAATGGCGTGAAGGGGTCATGCTGGGGTCTAGACCAGCACAGAGTTGACAGATATCTGCGAAGGATTGGAGGAGTGTGTTTGTGTTTCTGTGTGTTTTACTGCGTGTGTTTGTGAGGGCAAACAGATGGTGTGACCTGGCGCAGAACTGTGCTACGAAACTGTTCTTTACACTATAAAATGGGTACGTCAAGGTTTATGCAATCTAATTTCTACATTTACTTAGGGAAACATTGAAACGCTGTACCACAATGGAAAATGGTCAAAGTGGTTTTTCTGTAACATTATGATTTTCTTTTAAATTTAAATTATAATTTCTTTTAGAAATTGATAGATTTATATTCCTTTGGACTCATGGAAACCAAAAAATAAGTTGATCCCTATCATTTAATCCCTATAATTTGGCCTAACTCTCATCACATGGAAGAGCTAATTCTGCAATCTTCCTACTGCCCTTTTCCGTAAAATATTGTTGTATTCATTTTATGAAAAAGTTTAAATAATTGTGTTAATTGTACATAAACACAACTATACTACAATAAACACTTGAAATTAAATCCTAACTGCAATCATATTGTAGATGCTACTATCTGTAAAAAAGAAAAGAAAAAAAGAAGAATCCCGATGGAGAAATACATTACTGCAATTCATTGAAAATAAAACATTGAGATTTAGACATTTGATTTGTGAATAAAAATATCTAATTAGCTTCAAAGATGCTGAAAAAAAAAAAAAAATCCCTCTTGAGAAGAGATGTTTAGAAATGAGGTTAGTAGAGCAATTTCTGGAGCACTTCAACAGAGTCTTTGGTGTGAGGGTGACTGGGGGAAAGAGTTTTAGGAGGACATTCAAATGCCATTTGACTTAAAAACAGCACATCATTAGCCACCTTAAGGCCCTTTTAATTCCCATAGTGAATGTTTTTAAAGATTTTTTTTTGAATAACAAGTAGATGAGTAAAAATTGTTGCCATATGGCAACACTGTACCATAAAGGCTTAATAAATAAGGTTGTGACATGAAAAAACTACTAGTCTATCTCATATATATTTTAGATATCGTTAAAGACAAGTAAACTGTCACTAAAAAATATCAAATAATCAAATTACAGCAATAGCACAAAAACAATAGAACAAAATAAACACTGCTTTTCATGTTTTTCAGGCAAGTCTTAGTTTTCAGGCAGAGAAAATGAATAATCAGATGTAAAATAGCATTGCATAGTCTTAATTGTATAAATCAGATTAATCCTTATTAATGTAAAGTTATTCAGTCAAGAGCTGTTTTTCTTTGTCCTTGTTGTTTGATTAAGAATTGAACACAGACAGCTGCAGGTTCATTAGGCTGCTGTCACTTTAAGAGCTGCACGGATCCAATATACTAACACACACATTTTATTTCTCAACTGTTTACTTTCACTTAAGACGTAACAGGCTATGTTTACTAGGGTATTTTACAAGTTTGTGTGAATGTCCATTCAAGCGCAAGTTGACGTGAGAGAGAGATCACCTCAGCATTCGCATGCTGTTTAAGAAACATAATGAGTTCTCATTTGTGTCTTCTTGCGCTTGAATGTTTGAATCGTCAAGGCTTAAAAACATTCGTGATGCAGCACTGGCCCGATCAGTTGTGCCAACTGTCCCGAGCGTAGTTTACGTTGTCCCCAGGCCATCTGCATTAATATAATAACTCAAATTAAAAAGTAGCTTATTAAAGACACGAAATGTTGTAGTGGAACAGTCTGTGGTTAAAATCCTTAATCCCCTGTGGTTAAAAGAGTTCTTAAAGGACGTGCTGTTCCAGTACTGACCTTATACAGCAAAGTTATGTTTTTGTCTGCTTCAGGGTTGCATCTAAAATGGATGAAGGGTTTTATCAGCTGTTTATAAGAAACTGATCTGTGCTGCTCGAGCATCAGACGGGTTTCTGTGACTCTACTGAGTTTTACAGGAAGAATTCTTTTCTATTAAGCCTTCTGTGCGCAAACACTTAGGTTTCACTCACGGTCGAGCAGTTATCACACGTCTGCCTATCAAAGATTAAGCATGTCAGTGGGATGGAAGTATTTTATATACAAAGTTAAATTATGTCTATGTATGGATGGACGGATGGACAGACTGACAGACTGACAGATAGATAGACAGATAGATAGACAGATAGATAGATAGATAGATAGACAGATAGACAGACAGATAGATAGATAGATAGATAGATAGATAGATAGATAGATAGATAGATAGATAGATAGATAGATAGATAGATAGATAGATAGATAGATAGATAGATAGATAGATAGATATTGTGGCGGGAGGAGCAGTCGACAGAGAGTGTGACGTCAGGCTTCAAGGAGGAATTTATTAAATAAACATAATAGTCAAGTGTTTACAAAAAGGAATAAAGTGTTAAACAAAACAGGGGATCTGGTGTCCTCGTTGTGCCCTGGAAACGTAAAGGAAGGCCGGTGAACGGATAGGATGGGTCCAGCACGCGTGCATCTCTCTCCGGTCCGAGATGCAAAGGGGCTCGTCCTCTTTAGCCTCATAACTGAGGAGAATAGCGGCCCGGCATGCTATCCCGTCAGTGCTGTTACGCATTCATCTCCTTTCTGAACCGCGGGTCCGGCGACTCACATCTGTGGCGGCGTGGAAGTCCCTTCGCGCTCCTGGACCCACAGGGCTGCCAGCGTTTGCATGCACGGGGAGAGAGGCCCTGTCCCAAACGGCACACTTCATGTGCACTTTCAGTTTTGTGGACGTGTGCGTGTCCGTTAAGTCCACAAGACCGTAGGGTTTTTCATTCGTCATTTAAGCTTAAAGAAAGGTGCTGTGAGTGCCCCCTTTGTGGCTGCTATGCGCCCTCGATGGGCACTTCAGCTGAGCCCGCAAGTTTGCAAGCTACGCAGAGGACTTATACCCGGCAGTCAAAGTGGCATTACGTTGTGAAAGTGTGGACTCAGAGGAAGACCGTGAGGGTTTAGGGCACCATTTGGGCCAGAGAGACTTGTCTCCTGAGAAGAGGCGCACTTGCCATTTAACTGCGGCAGTGATGAGGCTTCATGATATTCAGGTGTGCCCCATCGCTCGCCATCATTTCAGCGCCCCTCCCCTCTCGCTCACCCACACCAGTCTGGAACCTGGCGAAAGGCAGCGATTTCAGGGATGGGATGGCGCTGATAATAAAGGAAAGGCAGTCGTTCTGTCACATTGTATATTTTTTTAACAAAAAAATTTACATTTTTTAAAAAAACATTTTTCATTTCGGTTTTGGTTTTCGGTCAAGTGCATCCTAAATTTTTCAGTTTCGGCCCAGAATTTTCATTTCGGTGCATCACTATTAATAACATGTTTTAAAGCTACACTGTGTAACTTTTTTAGTTTATTCTTAGCTAAAATCACTTAGTTCTTTCAAAAATATATGTGCTTATTAATGTATATTTACTTCTTTCAAGTAATAATGCATTCTCATAATTTTATAATATACCATTGAAAATACATAAGTGTTGAGGGTTCGGATGGCGGTCGCCATGTTGCTCCTCCATCTTGAAAGTACATTTGCCAAAGAGGGACATACCCGTAAATTCAAGCTTCGCTTTTCGCGTTTTAACACTCGATGGCACTGTGTCGAATGTGAAGAGGAGGATTGCTTGAGGCTCCTATATGATGATGGAGGATCACTCTTAAGCCCCTTTCACAATGCACGTCGGACCCGCAATATTCCCGGAACATTGCCGGGTCGCCTTCTGTGTGAAAGCAACCACGTCCCGGAATTGATTACCGAATTCGACCCGGGGCGGGGACCTAGTAACATTGCGGGATATGTATCAGAGTCGCCAAGGAAGCGGAAAAGAGAATTAAGACGGCAACGCGACAGGCAAATCAACAAGACAAAAGTAAATATTGGAGTGGCCTTTCCAAGATGGAAAGAGCTCATGAGGAGCAACGATTTTAAAAAGAACGCCGACATTGCCTGCTTTGTTCTCGACAGGTAATATTAATTCAGCCTATTTGTGTATATTGGAAGTTTTATTGTTGCTTGGCTAATTATATCATGGTGTGCTGTGCATAACGTTAACACTAGAACGACGTCTAGGATAGTTTTCCTCGCGTCAATGATGAAAAAGTATTGTTTACCTTATAACATAAATCCGTGTTCTATGACGGATAACATGAGATTAATATTTTAATTGCATTATAATTTGTTTGCCTTACGCTAGTGATGTCGTACAATATACAGAATAACGATAGCACTGATAAAAGTTACTTTACTAAGAGCTTGCATTCGTCTGGGAACCTGATAGCTGATGTTAGCAATGAACTGGTTATTATTCAGTTCTATTATTCATTTTACATAGATTAATTTGATCATAGATCATTTGGTAAATTAAATAACTGCAAATTATAATAGTTTTCAAAAATTACCTCATCACTTGAGTTGACGCAACATTCACCGAAGAGGTCGAACTTAAAGCCATGACTAAATTGGCCACCGTAGGAGTTGAAACGAAATCGAAATTGAGAGGAGCAGAAACTATTATTCACTGGATGGTCATATACCTTTTCACCACTAGATGGGAGAAAATATCACACAGTGTAGCTTTAACTCACTTACACATATGATGTGGCTTCTTATCACAGAATTGGGCAGACGATGCATTATTTTATAGTAATCTATACAGTGATGAAGTCTGTTGATTAGCACTGCATTATAATATATATACTTTATTAATAAGAAAATACCAGAGAAAGCGTGAAGAACTCAAATACACTATAGTTGTCGAAGTTATGTGTTTATTGTCTTCATGTCTAATCAAAGCGTTTCTATCTTTTTATTCAGACATTAGAGATTTCCTGAAACGTCATTATATTACTTCTCTCTGAGGCATATGTGAAGTTTCTGCTTGAGAGCGCCCTCTGGTCTCCAGTATGAATAAAGCGTAAGCGTGTTTAGTGCCCAGCAGCAGAGCTAACTCCATCCTATTTTGGGTAAAAAATAATGCTTCTCTAAATAAATTTATATGACAATCCATGTTTTTCTCATGTGTACAAGAGTTTTTTTCCACCACAGTGGATGCATAAGAGGCTCATATTATAAAGAGACAGACTAGTTCTTCTTGATTTTGCAAACCTCCTGACAAAAATTAAGAAATTGATATCACAGATTTTTATAATAATAATATAATATTTTATAATAAATCCTTGACATTTCTAGGGATTTTCATAAGCTGCCATTTTCTGTAAAATATAAATATTATTATATTTTTATATTTATTCTTAAATACATTTTTATTATATTTTTAACATTTATATTATTATTATTATTATTATTATTAGTCATGTGTGCAGATTCGTTAATGAAACACAGCTGTGTTCTGCTTTGGCTTTCGTTGGAATTATTTGGTTGCATAATAAAGCAAATACTGACAATTTGTTTAAAATAAACATTACTTAATATTAACCTTTTGTTTGAACTGTTGTATCAAAGTCACTTTTGCAAGCGTGTGGATATGGATTTGCCTTCTTGCTTAAATAATTTATCATCAACATTAAAAACAACTCACAACGAGTGTGTTTTTTATCAAAGAGTTTGAATCTTTTATTGATTTTTGTGCTATTGTGGAGAAGGGCAGTAATGTAGCGTGATTTGCTAAGGCAGCAGACTCTGCATGCACCCTAATGCGCGCTGCTTGTGTGGAAATAGCAGTCAGTTCTGACCACAAAAGATTTGGTATTTTGATTGGATGTCATGTATTTGCAGCAATGTGCCTGTTAGAAATACATGCTCGGTTTTAATGTTATATTAAGGCGAGGCAGAATGAAATGAACAGCAAAAGTCAGCATTTTGTTCTCTACCTCCTCATTCACCTCCTGTACCCCAGATTGGGAACCACTGCTCTAAAGAGAAGCTTATTGCTTCTGAAATTATTGCTGGCATAATAATGATCTGGTGGGTGAAAAAAATATTAACCAATAATAAGTATCCAGTAACCATTCACCTCCCGCCCAATGTCATCTCCAGCTGAATATTCTATATAATTTATACATGCCACATTACGAAAGGTTCATGTTGTCTTTAATGATTAGGTGTAAATAGATAAATGTTCTTAATTGTTTCGCTTTCTTTTTTTCTCTCTCTCTCACACAGTGCGGATGTCCTAGCTGTTTTAATGGAGAGCTGGGCTGGATGCAGAGTTCAGATGTAGAGAAGCCTTTATGATGATGATGATGATGATGATGATGATGACGAAGATGAAGACCATGCTTCTACTGATCTTAGTACTCCTAACTCTTCAGTCCCAGGGCAGACCAGCCACCCAAGATGAGGGTAAGTCTCTTTTGTAGTTCTCTTGTTGTATCATGTCTCAGTTGAAGACATGTTAACAATAAACCATGTCTCAGACACTTTTCAATTATGCTCCCTAAAATAGTTTTAAATTGGCCATATCCTACACTTTTATGAAAGCTTTTTGTCCATTTTTGTCCGCTTTAATCCACTTAATGGAGCTTTCTTGCAAGAAAAACAGGTGTGATTGTTTTCCACCCTCTGTCTGAGCCTGAATTAAATGAGCTATTTTTTGCTTTGTTTTTTGCAATAGGACACTTGATTTGTTTATATATAAATGAACAATATTAAAGCTTTTTCACAGTTTCAACTTTGGTTAATGTTCTGTAAGGTTACAAAAGCTCGCAAGGGACACACTCTTTCCTCAACAGCGTTAAAAAAAAAGTTACCAGCCACCGCCAAGGTTTTTGACCATTTTCACTAAAATGTAATGGACCATAGAATATTTTGTTTTTTAAGAATGTCTAAGCAATAAAAAACTTTTTATTCTAGCTTCATGCATTTCTTTTTTATCAACACTTGAACATGGGTAAGTTTAATAAAAAAAAGCAACATTTTGAACAAAAAGCTGAGAAAATCGAGTCCATCAACACCCCTAAAGCCTTGTTTATACTTTCGCCTGGCTTATACTGCGCGAGCCTCCGCTGACTGCGCGCGTTCCTCCCCAAACGGACGAGGCGTTAATACTTGACGTGCTCACCGTTGTGTTATTTTTTGAAACGACAGAGGGTGACTCGGAGTAATTGTTCTAAAAAAAAAAAAAAGGGAAAAACCGTTGAGAAGATGAGGGCTAATGTACACAGGTGATGATATTTATTCTAGTACGTTTCACCAAAAACCACACTACAAAAGATGAATCGTGTAAAACTCAGTAAACCTTGGCTTGATATTATTACTTGTGACATGAGAACAAAATATGCACTAAATTAACGATCTCTTAAATTTCCTAATTTCACTAAACTTCAGTGTCATGATTTATTTATTTATTTGATTAAACATGGATCTTTATTTAAAATGGCTTAATTCTGCTTTTGTAGGCTCCTTCAGTAAATATAAGCACCTCATTTGTATGTGGAAACTGGGGGCCGGTGTGATGAGACGTCATGCTCGGCTAGATTCGCTGAGAACTCGTTCATCTTCGGATGCGGAGCTGCGAGCGATAAAAAATGCGCTGCACACCGCCAGGCGAGATGGGGTCTTGCGGACCCAACATGCACGACCGCCCGCCCGTGTTGACGTAATTTTTGCCGCTCGCACCCTCGTGCTCATGCAGACGCGTCGAGTATAAACAAGGCTTAATGCTGGCACAGTCCTGTAGCTCATCCTGGGTCCACATTTGATTCCGTAGCATTGGATAGTTTTGATTTATATGATGTTTAATATTGATGATCACGTCATTTTGCATATGCATCTTCTTACATACGATCACTTTTTTTACTGCGTCTTCCTCGCGTGTGTTTTGATCAAGAGACTCTGTACTCATTCCAGAGATACACAATAGCACCCCCTAGCGTCTAACAGTGGAAACACAAACAATTCAGTGTTTGGCGGGGTAGATAATTTAAGAGTTAATTTAAAATAACCCACTTTTCAAGAACTACAGTGAATGGCTTGATTGGACTACAATTGATGATTTTTTTCTCAAATTTGTGAGGTAATAATGTACCTCTTACTCATTTAAATCACCCATGCCCACGGAATATGCAAAAAAGGTGTTGATTTCTGTCTGTTCTGTCTGTATTACCATAGTTTTCGGTAAATATAACGTTTAAATGTTGAAAAAACAACCACTCTGAAACGTCCTGTGAAAGCCGTGCCTGCGTGAATGAAGTCCATTCAGCACAGTCTTCTTGTTTGTTAACATTATTGTTGTTACTACGTCTAAATCAGGCTTAAATTGGTTTGAAATTGAAATTAATATACATCTGAGTGACTAGAGCTCGCTGTTATGAAGGGGCGGGACATTTCCCAAACAAACGCACACTGAGCCAATCACAGCACATTTTGTTTCTCTGAAAGAGAGGCTTCAGCGATCATTTGTTCCAGAGAGAGGAGCTGTAATAATGTAAAAAAAAAAAATTTTTTACAATCAAGCATGAATACATATTCGAGTACACCCTAAAAACAAAATCAAGATTCGCAAGAGGGCATAATAGGACCTCTTTAAGATATCTCAGTGACTTATATTTAGGAACTTCTCCTATGCATAGTATAAATCAAACATATTTCTTCATGTTGTTATTATTCTGAAGAGCAAGTAAAATACTCAAATTTCCTAGAGAAGCAAGAATTTGATATCTGCTGATATTGTACAATATGGTTGCTGGGCTATATTTCTCAAACCATATTCATATCTTCAATATGCCATATTTCAGTTGTATGCCATGGGGGAAACATTCTACTCCGAGCTGTGGAAGTTTACACTTGGATACCATTTGTTCTCCATTTTCCACCTCATGTCCAAAATAGCCATTTAAAACCCTAAGGACTTTAATGCACTCAAGTCATAGACGGAGAGTAAAAAAAAGGCATACGGGTTGAAAAAAACACCAGCTGAAATAAAACCCTGAAAAATGTGTCCTTTGGCAACATTCCAGCCGAGCGAGTGCCTGTGGCTCTCACAGGCCCAAACGTGCTTCCGTAGCATCATCTACATCTTTTGGATTTCGGAAATACAGCGTTCCCGGGAGACTTCTGAATGCCGTGCATTACAGTTACCACCATTATAAAATGAGCGGTCACTTCTGCTCTGGCCGACTATGGAGGCTTTAAATAAACACAGTAGGTTTGAGTTTACCCCAGAGCTGGAGGTGTGAAATAGCTGCCATCTGTACCCTCCGGCTATGCAGAAATACCTCTTCCCCCTCTATCTCTCTTTCTCCCTCGCTGCTGTCTCACCATCCTCCTTTTGTAATGAAAAGGTGTTTGTTGTAAAGGGAAGAGTTGACTACCTGAGACACTATAAATTACTGCTTTTAAAAGAAGACACAGAAAGTACTCCGCCCTGTGGTGCTGTTCCACAGTGGAGATCATGTTTCTGGGAAAACGAAGTATGTTTTCTTGTGCTTGAGTGCAGAGCTGTGAAGCATAGCCCTGTGGGTAGTGCTCTTCATGAAAACTTGCATTGCACGGAAAAGTTGGTAACCATTAACAATTCTGGTATTGGAAACTTGTTATAAAATGAAAATTTCATTTCATCTTATTGATTGATTTGTGTGCAATTTAATAGGACTTTTAAAGGTCCCGTTCTTCTCGTGTTTTCGAAGCTTTGATTATGTTTACAGTGTGCAATATAACATGAGTTCATGTTTCGCGTGTTCACACAATTTACTTATCTGTACAGCGCTGTTTCCTTTGTCCTAAAAACGGCCTGATGATTTCCTTGTTCTATGAAGTCCTCCTTCAGAAACACGTAATGAGTTCTGATTGGGCCAGCGATTCCCGTGTTGTGATCGGACGGCAGCTTAGCGCACTTTGCCCGGAAAGGTCCCGCCTCTTACCATAACGGGGAGATGCAAGCGCTGAATGCACGCTCTTCTCCACGTGGGAGAGCAATGAGACCACGCCCCCTATTTTGTGTGTTCTTGTGGGCGGAGGGTTAGTCAAAAAACGGTTCTAGTGACGTCATTACAGCAGGAAGTGCAGGGGTGTATTCCAAACCGGCCGTTCACTGTAGGCTTTGAAAGGGAACTTCTGTTAAATAAAATATCTCGCTTGGCATTGAACTTTGAGCTTTATAATTTTACAGGTATTATTTATGCTCCAACAGCAACATTACACACTAACTAAAGTTTGAAAGATGGAATCGCGAAGAATGGGACCTTTAACCATTCAAGTGCAAGAATACTTGAACGTAAACAGTGTAAAAAGCAGTGTAACAGCATATTGGATCTGTGCATTAGCTCTTAAAGTGACAGCAGCCTAACAATTTTTCCCCCATACCTGTTGCTGTCTGCATTCCCATCGCGGTTTAACCTCCTCATCGCCCAATTGGTAGAAAAACACAACTCTTACTGCACACACCGCAACATACTTTTAAAAGTGGTCGTTGAAATAAAATACTGTGTGGAGTTAGCCAATCTAAATGCTGTGTGAACTTAACCAATCAGTATGTTCAGCGCCCAAGTCCCACCCCCAAAAGATCCTGAACTTTGAAAAAGTACTACCTCATGCGCAGGAACGCTTTGAGGGGGCAATTTTTACCCGTAACTTAATTTAGCCCCCGATTCCTGAGGTCAAAACACACAGAGTACCACCCCAAAGTCCCTAATTGCTGAGGAAAGTTCCTGTGGTCTAGTGGTTTTTGCTATGGTATTTTTAAACCGTAGGCAGAAGTTCCTTGTGTAAGTGTTCTTTAGCCTGTTGATTTTTATCGATGGTATTAGGCTGCAATACAATATTTTGCAAGAAGGCTTGGAGTAAATGTGAAAGATATCTAAGTTTAAAAAATAAATATTTTTTTTTTTACCTACCTTATTGGAATCGAAATTAGAAATCAATAAGCAGAATTGTGAATCAGAATCGTTAAAATGGACCCTAGTTAACAATTTGTCTAGTTGATACGGATTTAACACCCTATTCGCACAAATTGAGGGCTCGCAGTGGATATGTTTTAGTTTTTTTTTTATCCCCTTGGTTTCTGACTATTTTGATTCATATTTTTCCGTTTCTTGCTACTCGTTTGAGCACTTCCCTTAAATATTTAGTTTTGACTATAACGAAGGGAGGAAGACCCATCCAGAATGAGATGAATTACCTTTTACCCACTTAATGCTTGGCAGCCAAATGGCCAAGCTGGCTGAAACCCTCTTCGCATTTCCTCTACTCCTCCTCTCCCTTCTTCCTCCTGTCAGGACAGAGCACTTTTCCTTCTCTCCCCTCAGGCCTCCTGTGGTGTAAATGATAGTTTCAGCTGTTGATGAGTGACTGACACTCCAGCATTTGGTTACATTTTGTTTTTTCCCTAGGTGGGAATACAACGAGCACAAATAGCAGAACTTTCTTTATTAGCATTTTAACTTTAAACCCTGTTAAAGACTTTGGGATTCGAAGATGCTTTCAAAGGCCCAAGATATATTTAATTGAAAGCGAAAAATTGGAGCAAATCATAACCTTATCTTAACCTTATACCTTACGTGGACTTGTTTGCTAGTCATTTACTGCAGTCTGTAACTTTTTGCACTCTACCGGTTAATAAACAGAACTGCATGCGTCTTGCGGAACAACATTCTAGCCGGAGCTACTTCTCTCCGTTTATATCTATGCTCCTCCGCAGCGGTTCCTACCAGACCGGTCCGAAATAGTCCCAATATAAATGCTTATTATAAGCATACCATAAAGATTCAGGGTAAGATAAAACCATGGTTCGGAAAGTGAATTCATGTTGTACATTCTCATTATATAATTTTGTTAATCTTGAACACAAAAGAAAGAATTGTACAATCAGCAACTTACATTTTTTTATTCTTTCTATGTATAATTTGATACTTGATGCCTTTATCATATTAATAACGATATGGTTATTTTAGTACTATTTATAATATAGGATTACATTTTTTTGAATAAGGTTTTGTTTTAATATTTTCAGTTTAACATTTTCATTTTAGTTTAAGTAATTTTGTGCTTTTGTCTATTATTATTATTATTATTTAATATTTCTATTTATCTATTTAGTGTATTTGTTAGTCTCGTTTAAGTTTACCTTTTCATATTTATTTAAATTCACTAAAATAAAATTAAAATAAATGTTTTTGTTATAGAATTAAGCTTATTGTCTTTGATGTTTTGCTAAGCATCTAGTCTACGGCCATGACACTTTTGTGCATTTGTGCAGCGCTTTAGTCGCAGATGCTACAACAGATCTCAAAATGATTTCCTACTTTAAAACTTTTTCAATGAACAAGTTTTGAATCATTATATTGAAACAATTTATTTCATTCAATTTACTTTATTTATAACGCTCAGGAGTTTTCCCAATATTTCCATTAAATTGCATAAGGGATATAGAAAGGTATTGTTAATAAGTGTGTTTTCATCAATCTAATTCCCGTTGTTTATTGTTGATGTCCGTTGAGGCTCTTTAATGTATGACGCTCTTCTTATTCTTACCGCGTCATTCTCTCATTCTCGCTCTGTAAAACATGCTGACCGTCTTAAAGGAGATTAATAAATACTTTGGGGAAAACAATGGCTGTGATTCAGCTGGGCATGCTGATCTCATTCCTGCCCCTGCTGCGCAGCATGTGTGTGTGTGTGTACATCGGCACATTTACGTGTAGGCAAGCAGTGATCATGTTTGTACAACCGTGGCCATTGTGAACAAATGCCATTAGCATCCAAGTCCTGATGTGGGCTTTAATTGACGCAGGCTAGCGTAAGGCCGGTTAATGGTGTGTGTGTGTGTGTGTGTGTGTGTGTGTGTGTGTGTGTGTGTGTGTGTGTGTGTGTGTGTGTGTGTGTGTGTGTGTGTGTGTGTGTGTGTCTGTGTGTGTGTGTGTCTGTGTGTGTGTGTGTATTCTGTGTGTGTGTGTATTCTGTGTGTGTGTATTCTGTTTCTTTTGGTGTCACACTGAGCACCCACACCTTTGTTAATCACAAGTAATGAACTGCTAGTCAGAGTAATCAAATTTGGTCACAAAATGAACTTAGTAGTCACATTCCTCTTTCTTTGTGTGTTATTCTTTGTGACGGTGCACATTCCAGTCTGTTAGTGCGACTAAAACTCCTATAAATATATATCTCACCGGTAGATCACTGAGATAAAGGGTTGGCCTTTTCCTGATTTTTTTTGTTTTGTTTTGCATCTGCTCTGGCCCTGTCTTTCTTCCATATTTTCCTCTTCTCTGCACTTGACCATTGTGAAAGGAAATCCCTGTGGTCGTTCTCTTCTTGTATTGCTTCCTCTCTTGAATCCAGTCTCTCTCTGAAAGGCCCCTATTCCATTCACGACTCTCACTCACTCACCTCTCATTTTGTCTAATGGCAAAAAAACAAATTCCTTTCATGATTTACCATAATTAACTTGATTTTCAGGCATGTCAGTCATTTCTTTCCGAATGGCTTGCAGCAGGAAAGAAAAAAAATGCAATGGCTATTCCAGCTGAGATGCTTTTCCAAAAATATGGACTTAAATCCAACCTAATCTGGTCAGAGAATCTGAAACTGTGACTCAGCATGGCAGGGTACATCTTTTCTTAAAGTTAGCTGAGGAACCAGGGTTGTTAAATTCATTGTAATAAAAACAAAACTGTTAAAAGGCAAATGCTAAACTATAAATGTGTAGTTGTGCACAACTGTTTTTGCTTAAAGCACAAGTTCTGTCATTTTCTTTGATTGTTTCTGAGGAGTGTGAGCCCTCATGTATACAGACTGAATGGCACACCGTTGTATGGCCAGATGATACGCAAACTACGTTTCTCGGCTATACAAACCCGATTCCAAAAAAGTTGGGGCACTGTACAAATTGTGAATAAAAACAGAATGCAATGATGTGGAAGTTTTAGATTTCAATAATTTATTCAGAATACAACAGATGACATATCAAATGTTTAAACTGAGGAAATGTATAATTTTAATGGTAAAATAAGTTGACGAGAATAGTTTTTGTGCGCAAAAAACCCCTAAATAACTAGGGCTGTGTTGAAAAAAATCGATTCACCAATTCTGAATCGATTTTCATAGTAATTTCTAAAGATCGATCCGTAACTCAGAGGATCGATTTAGTAATAGGCCTACATTTTCCCAGTGAATTTGCCGCGTCATTAAATTTTCGCATGCGCGCGAGGTGGAAGGACATTAAAACAACGAACATGGCAGCTTTGAAAACTCCAGAACCGCCACGGACAGAGAATACTAGAGTAGGTAAACAAACTCAAGCCGAAGCTCTTATCACTATACCGCCGCCGCCGTGCTGAAGAAGCGGACAGAAAATACTAGAGTAAGGTAGACGAGTAAACTCGGGCTGCTGGATATGTCGAGAACGCGGCTTACGTCACAGCCGTTCTCACTGCAGCGCGCGCTTACTGCCAAGGAAGTTGTTATGGTTTGTCATGACAGCACGCGCCCTCTCCACAGCGCACAGTTGTTCTTTACAACCATCAATACTCCATTAATTTGCAGTTGAATGTCTATAATAATAGTATCAATATGTTGCATAACTACCGTCCTGTAATATTCAGGCAACAGCTGGAAAAAAATGCTTTCTTTAAAAACACTTCGGATCGGATCAGATCGGATCGAATGATAATAATCGATTCAAGATCTTGAGAATCGGAATCGAATCGATTCTTGAAATTTGAAGCGAAACCCAGCCCTATAAATAACAACTTATATAGTGATGGGCCGATTTCAAAACAAAGATTCGAACCATGATGAATCAGCGTATCGATTCATGATTCGGATCGCCAATGTCACGTGATTTCAGCGGTTTGACACACGATCCGAATCATGAATCGATACGCTGATTTATAACCATTTTAATCTTTGTTTTGAAATTGGCCATCACAATACGAGTCGTTATTTAGTTTTTTTGCGCACAAACTATTCTCGTCGCTTCATAAATGATTGTAGAGCCGCTGTAGTGAGATGGGCTTTGTAACGACGTCTTTAGTGCCTTTATGGGTCTTGAGAGAGGAAATGACATTGGTGTCAACGAAGGCCTTTCTGAGCCATCGGATTTCAACACTAATATCTTCATTTGTGTTCTGAAGATGAACGGAGGTTTTACAGGTGTTGAATGACATGAGGGTGAGGAATTAATGACAGAAATTTCATTTTTGTATGAACTAACCCTTTAAAATTAAACTCTTGCATGGCTTTAATTTTTTGTTTTCAATTTTTAAACAACCTGTACACCAAATATGTTTCCTCATCATGAGTATTTTTTTCTTTTTCGTTCTCCAATGTCATGCTCTGATTTACAGTGCAGCAGATGTGCCAGACAACATCTGGACTCTATAGTTCGCACACCGGTGCACGTCCTCACCATGGTGTTTTGTGCTTTTGAAGTGACTGATGAATTGGTAACATGCCACTATTTAATATCCTGGAAGGAAGCATGTCGATTAATGTCTATAAATCATAATGCAGCTGTATAATTTTCTCCCCGTGTGATTATTGCGGAATACTCTCACTTGATTCCTCACAGTAAACCGCTTCTCTGGTGACTGGTGCAAAATATTTTTTAGCATCTGTTCTGCTCAATTGAAAATGCCAAGAGGAAATTACAAACTCATTGTCATGAACTTAAGATCAGCTGTGTGTTTGTAATATGAATTCATCAGTTATGATGTGAAATATTTCTGGCTGACATTAAGGTCCGGTTATTTAGGGCAGAAGCTAATGTCTTTGAATGCTCTCCTATTGGTTGAAAACATAAAGGGTTGAAACCGTTGTCTATTTCTAAATGTCAGTTAGTGAACAAGTTAAAAAATAAAATGGTTGCACTTAATTTTATAGTATGTGAAGTTATGTGTACTTAAAGTGTATTTACCTAAGGAAGTACTGCACTGTAAAGAAATAGTTGGTTTTTGTTGGTTTAACTTAAAAAAGTAAGTAACCTGGTTGCCTTAAAATTATGAGTTTATTGAAATTAAAATTGAGTTGATACAATGAAGGAAATTTGTTTAATAAATAGAAACTCAAAATATTATTGTATCTGAACCACATAAACATTTTGATAAATCATGAAAATAGCACTATTGTGTGTTTTATTTCTGATGACGCAGTGAAACAACAAATAAACAACAGAAATAAAACACACACAATTACCCAAAATGCTTAGAAAATCTTTTAATAATATTTTAATAAAGGTTGTCGAATCTCAAAAAATGTTCATTGTATTAACTCAAATTTAATTTCAATCAACTCAAAATTTTAAGGCAACCAGGTAACTTTTTTCTAAATATTTTTTTACAGTGTGGGTAAGATAAGGTATCAACATTGTTTAGGTTCAGGGTTAGTACCTAGTTTTTGCATTTATTGTAATAAGTACATTGTATGTACATGGGGAACATAAAGTGCTACCAATACAATTTATAAAAATGCATTATGCATTGGCTAAAACAATGGTTGGAGAGTTGTGTATGTTACTTTCCACATTTCTGTTTCATAGCAGGACTCTTACGCCTGATATTGGGGCATGTTGTCACACACGGCCAATTCAATTTTTTTTTCTTTTTTCTGAGCAATGTGTGCGCACAATTGTATAATAGCTTTTTTGCTATTCAAGGCATATAAATGACTTTTAAAAGCAATCCAACCTTGAAAAGTATTTACTTATTTAAAGTATGGTTACTCGCCCTCTTTTTAGGCTTCTTTTCATTTCTAAATAAGACTCAGCTCATCTTCTTGTCTCTTCCTTCATTCTTTTCTGCAGTGTTTTGGTGGGGAAAGTTGATCCCTCCCTGGCCCCTGTTCCTGTCAGGATTAAGAGCCTGTTAGACACATGCGAAGCAGGAAATACCTTAACTAGACCCTACTGAGGTCACCATGGATACCAGCCCAAAAACCTGCTGCTACAGGCCTCTCGCTCGCTCTCCTTTATTAGCAGAGTTAATGGTAGTGATGGGTGGAGTTACTACAGCAGAACTAGTCAAGAGGAGACCTGGGTTGTGTTTGCGCTCTACTTACTATTAAAAACAAACGTATATGGAAAGAAGCATATGTGTTTCACCAAAGTGATTTCCTTTGTGAAATGTGTGGCGAGCGCTTTTTCACAAACGTGAGCTTTTGGCAGACTTTTCAGAAGAAATTATTTTGTAATTTTCTGAATTATACTTTGCAATTACATTTTGTTTTGGGGACCCAAGCGGCTCAATGGGATGTAGGCCACGCATTGTTTCTTTAGATTGACTCACATTTCAAAACAATAGTGTAAATGTCGTCTTCAGCAAAGGGGCAGGATTTCATGGAAATCTGACCTTTTTTTTGAACAATCATCAAGTCCTGGTGCATCTTTTACAGGAAACCAATTGGTGTCATTCAAATCCCTCAGGGCAAGTCAAATGCATTATTATTGAACGGAATTTAATCCAATTGCCATTTAAATACGGAGCAAACACCATTTGTTTTGTAAATGTGAAAATCTCACTTCAGCTTGCCATTAGTACAGTCATAATTAGCATATGCTTTTGACAACATCAGTCTATTCTTTTAAAAAGGACCCCCAACAGGGATAATCCCCAAGTGCACTTTTCCACAAGAAGCACCCCCCGTTTGCAAAGGTGCAGATGAATGAATGACATGTTGATGGACAGTGAATCGGCGTAATTATATTTAGTCTCTCCCCCACTTTCCCGGATGCTGGTCGCCAGGAGCAACGGGTGGCTCAGGTGGCGTTGTCCAAGGCAATGCCCCCAACCTTGCATCCCATAATCAAATTTGAGCTCTATCTCTGAATTGGCCTGACAATTGGCTCTTGACTAATTCAAACTCGGATTTGATTTAGCAGTGACTGAGCTAGTATCTTTGATAGACGTTAGAAGGTGTTTCTGCTCATCTATAGGATGCCAGTGTTCAAGAGTCTGAGTCAGAAAAATCTTTCAAGAACAACGTTTCTCTAGCCTGGATGCCAGCCGAACTGAAAAAATGTGGTGTTTTGGGGTAAATTGTGTGTTATTTTGCAATGGTTGTCTGCTAAAATTCACATTCCTGGGTCTATATATCACATAATTGAGGTTGCTTTACTTCAAACCACGGACATGGAAAACAACCGGCGGGAAAACCGCAGACTTGGCAACACAGTGCAGTTGAGCTCTGTTGACATTTGACAACTAACGTTATGCGTCGCTCCGTTGCTCTGATTGGTTGTAGGTCTGTTCAATTGAGGTCTTTCCTGGTTTGGTTGAAACGCCCCTATAATCACAGCCCAACAGCAGTTTCAGACTCATATTCTGACTAGAATTGAGTATGACCACGTCAGGCTAATGTTTCTCTAGAGAAATACTGTACCTGGATGGGAGACCAAATGGGAAAACCAGGTTGCTGCTGGTAGAGGTGTTAGTGAGGCCAGCAGGGGGCGCTCACCCTGTGGTCTGTGTGGGTCCTAACGCCCCAGTGTAGTGATGGGGACACTGTACTGACAAAGAGCACCGTCCTTCGGATGAGACGTTAAACCGAGGTCCTGACTCTCTGTGGTCATTACAAATCCCATGGCACTTCTCGTAAAAGAGTAGGGGTGTAACCCCGGTGTCCTGACCAAATTCCCTCGATTGGCCCTTACTAGGCATGTGCCGATATCAATTTTTCATGTTGCGATTAATTGATGAAGTTTTATCACGATATACGATATTGAAATAAGTTGCAAAAAAAGTGTTGCCATAGCATAACAGCTTTAAGAACTATTTTTGTAAGAACAAAAATAACTGAATGTTTAAATACAATAATGCACCAAAAATATATACAGCTCTGAAAAAAAATTAAGAGACCCCTCATTGAGAAATCAATGTTAAGTGGTCTCTTGATATTTAACAGATTAAATTGCAAAAAAAATAGGCTATAAAGAACAACAGGTAACAAATTACAATAAGGTCTCATTATTTAATGCATTAACTAAGACTGAGCAACAGCTACATTTGGTACAGAAAACAATGTTTTTGTTAATGTTAGTTAGGAAATACTGATCATTGTTAGTTTTATCTTAGGTCCATTAACAAAGTTATTTTGATTTTGATTTTAATGTTATTAAACAGTAACTAAGAAATGAACATAGAATGATTCATTCTTTATAAGTATTTTTCATTGTCAGTTTGGTAATAATGAATTAACATGTTAACTAATGAAGTACGTATCTCAAAGTTATACTAAACAATAACAAATAATTAGAACAGTTCTAATCATTAGGGCATGTTGTAGTCCAGATTAAAACATAAAAATGTTTAAGTTTGAAAATAAATAGCCTATTAAGTCTTTAAGTATTAAGTATTTGGTGCTTTGATGAACAACATTGAGATTACAAAAACGAATGGCTGTTTTAAAAACTACACGCGTTTTTTTGTTTGTTTGCTGGTTCCCGTGGTAACCGCCGCATTCTGCCGTTCATCAGCGCCCTCTGCTGTCACTGAGCGGCACTTCAGCAGCGCGTCTCCTTCACCGGTTCAGTCATGTGCAAACGCACGTTGGGCTTGTTTATATCTGAGCACGTGTCCCTTTGACGCAGAATACAGCGGTGTTGAGCATTTATACGGTTGATGGGCAAAGTATTCTTGAATGCATTATAAAAAAATTATAAATTGTTAATAAATTATTATTTACGATATTTTAAAGTGCCCACGATAACAATATCGTGCATATTCATTATCGTGATAAATCGCATTATCGAAAATCGGCACAAGTCTAGCCCTTACCAATCATGGCCTCCTAATAATCCTCATCCACTGAATTGGCTCTATCACCCTCTCTCCTCTCCACCTATCGCTGGTGTGTGGTGAGCGCACTGGCGCCGTTGTACTGGTGCACACTGGTGGTGGTTGAGGAGAGACCCCTGACATGACTGTGAAGCGCTTTGGGTGTACAGTAGTACATTTGAAAGCGCTATATAAATGCCTCATTCATTCAAATTATAAAGTCTCAAATGTTTTCTTAAGAGCAGGGTTCCTACGCAGTTTGGAAAAGTATGGAATTTGATTCGAGTCATTTACAGGTCTAGATAAGTATAGAACAATATTTGTTTGCCTCTGTGTTTTTGTGACAAAAGTTTAGTGATTGTCAAACACACTTTCATTACTTAAAACTGTTTGTGTTGTTTGAACAAATGTGCATGTGCTACTCAAACCAGCAACCGATAATGGAGCAAACGACCAGGTTCTGTTTTCACTAGTATGTTTTCGTTTTAGTCCATAGTATCCTGGTGTTTCCACTGCATTTCAGAAACGATCTCCATGCAAACTACCAAACCCGTGTCACATGACCATTCATGCACACTGGGCATGCGTGTACAAGTGTAAACAGTTTTTGATTGCTCTAATAATAGCTTGTCTCCTGTCCATGTAGGTAGCTGCTGTATTATAATAATCAGAGTTTAAATGTACAATGGCTGCTAAAAAAGGACAACAAATTCAGCAAACTTGCAGTTCCGTCTCCATGTAACCGTTTTCAGGCTTGTCTGTTACAGAGCTGTTGCCAGAGATGGCTCTGATCTGTTATTGTCGTGTTTTTGTAGCGTAATGGTCATGATGGGCACTTGACGAATCAGAGAACGATACACAATGGTCCAAAAGATCTAATGAATTTTATGAATTTTAAAACGAAAACATCCTATTGTAAACCGTTTGATGATAATGCAACTTCAAATCACATTTGCAGTATCAAACCTATGTCGGAGGTGAATATAGATAGGTTTTAAAGGTTTCTTTTTATTTAAGTGCATGTTATCACTTTGAGAAAACCATGGAATTTAGAGGTGAATATATTATATTCCCAATATAATGCTGAAAACAATGCTAAATTAACTATTTATGGTAAATATGCTCTGGAAATTTGAGTCTCAAAGTATGGAATCTTGAAATGGAAAATATGAAGGAATCCTGTTAGGAAGATGTCAGATTTCTGCAGTCAAGAAGAGGATGTGCGCCTTTTAGTGAAAGAATTTTCACTAGAAGAAAAATGCAGAATAAAAAAGTTATGTTTATGCTTTCGGAAATGTTTGAGAATTTTTTTACTTCCTCTTCTATGTGATTTGCGGATAATGCGACCCGGCATTTGTTCCCGGGCCGCTAGATTTGGTCCATTCACACTGCCAGCGAAATACCGTAATATGTGCGCTTTCACACACAACCCATAACGGTCTCGGGTCGAGTTGACACGTGACATCCGGATGTGACGTATAATGGCGAGCGATCTCAGCTTCAGCGTGGATAGTAAGGAGCTCCGTGGTCTCGACTTGTTGTAAACTTTTTTAGTTTCTTTTGTATACGAACACTCTCTGCGTTTAAAACACCGATGAGCTCTTCTGGCACTGCAGGGTTGTATTATTGAAAAAAACAAGCTCTAGGAGTCGCACGATAACTACGTACACGTTGCAGCATTAGTTTCGGCTTTTGTTCACACAACGCTCGTCCCGGGTCGAATCCCGCAATATTACTAGGTCCCCGACCCAGGTTCAATTCGGTAATCAATACCGGGACATGGTTGCTTTCACACAGAAGGCGACCTGGCAATGTTCCGGGAATATTGCGGGTCCGACGTGCAGTGTGAAAGGGGCTCAAGATAGCATCATTTATCTTGTCTATATATATATACACACACAACCAGTTCAGGTGTTCCAATCACTACCATGGCCGCAGGTGTATAAAATCAAGCACTAGTCATGCAGACGCTTCTACAAACATTTGTGAAAGAATGGGTCGCTCTCAGGTGCTCAGTGAACTCAAGCGTGGTACCGTGATAGGTTGACACCTGTAAAATAAGTCCATTCGTGAAATGTCCTCACTACTAAACTGTTAAACTGTTAGTGTTATTATAACAAAGTGGAGGCAATTGGGAACAACAGCAATTTAGCCATGAAGTGGTAGGCCACATAAAATCACAGAGCAGGGTCACCGTATACTGAGGGTCACGGTACACAGAAAGTTGATAGCTACAGACCTCCAAACTGTGTGTGGCCTTCAGATGAGCTCAAGAACTGTATGTAGAGAGAGAGCTTCATGAAATGGGTTTCCATGGCCGAGCAGCTCATCAAAGCCTTATATCACCAAGTGCAATGCAAATGGTTGGATGCAGTGGTGTAAAGCACACTGCCAGTGGACTCTATAGAGCAGTGGAAACGTGTTCTATCCGGTCGACAAAACTCGAACACATCTTCCCTTCTTAAGAATGACTTCAGTGCCAGAAAAGCTCAACTCCAAGTCTTCCAGAGTCGCGGTCAAAGCTGTTTAGAAAGACCGCCGTTTTCCAGTTTCTTTGTTTACTAGAAGCACGCAAGCGCAACTCGGCGTCATTGTTAAGCCCCGCCCACCAGCTCTATACACGGTGTGATTGGCCCGACCAGAGTTTGGCTTTTACTGCTCAGAAGTGTATTGAGAGTTGATAGACGACACTCACGGCAGACTAGATTTGCTGCCGCTAGGGTGAGTCTAGAGTTCTAGGCTATTTAACTTTACCACTAACGTGTGATGTAAATGTATGTCTCGTTGTTCAGTATATTGGGATGGAGGCAAATGATAGAATTTGTTGAAAAATAATTAATTAAATGCAAAACCGAAAAAAACAAACACAATTCACAATGCTCGTATTGAACCGTGAATGCCGTACCGAATGGTTCAATATTATATTGAGAATTTTGGCGTCTCTAGTAAAAAAGTTTGTTGGAGGAGGGATTATGGTGTGGGGTTGTTTTTCAGGGATTGTGCTTGGCCCCTTAGTTCCAGTGAAACTCTTAATGCTTAAGCATAACAAGACATTTTAGACAATTTCATGCTCCCAACTTTGTGGGAACAGTTTGGGGATGGCCCCTTCCTGTTCCAACATGACTATAATTTTTTACATAATTTACATGAGTAATTTTTTCTCCTGTTCTTAGTGGTATCCCTGGTTGAGCACACGCCGTTCACTCTGTATCCGGGGGATAAACTGGAGCTGAGCTGTAAAGGTAAAGAGGAGACACAGGAAGTGACCTGGACTAAAGACGATGCTCCACTGGTTGACGGAGAGCACACCCGTCTGCGCAACGACCAGATGGAGATTGAATCCGTAGAGCCGGCCGACTCTGGTCTGTATGCTTGCTTTGCTCAGGGACTCAACAGCAACTATACGGATTACTTCAATGTCAACGTTACTGGTGAGAAACCAGTTGAACACAAAATTGCTGATCGGTTGACATTTGTATTGTTCACAAAAACCTAACCCGATTTTCTGTTCTTGGTCAGATCTGATTTCCTCAGAAGATGATGAAGATGAGTCTTCCTCAGAGGAGGCCAAGCTATCAAATGACCAGAAGCTGCTCCGTGAGTCACTCCTGCTCTCTCTGTGCTCAAAACTCTGACTCAATCTATACAAATGTTAACATGTAGCAAAACTGTTAGGATTGTTGTTGAAAGCTGGAATTATAACAGGAAATAGTGCACATTTTTTCTTCATAAACCACAGCCGTCTTGTGGAATGTACCAAGCTTTAGTTTATTAGACTGAAAGTCTCCATGTCTTTTGATGGATTAGTCTTTAAGTCCCAAGGGCACTATCAAGCCAGTCAAAAGGAGCGAAACCATCAACCAACACCCTAATCTTGCACACTTTGATCCACAGTCACCTTAGTACAATCACTCTCCTGGAACACACTCTTATTGTTGCTTTGGGTTGTTGTTCTAATATGGTCATTCTCCTGATATTGCTCACATTGTATTTGTGACTTATTCTGTGCACTTTCTATCTGTTCCTCAGCAATGGCTCCTGTTTGGGCTCAACCTGATAAGATGGAGAAGAAGCTCCACGCTGTTCCCGCCAGCAAAACTGTCAAGTTCCGTTGCCAGGCCAACGGTAACCCTACACCAACACTCAAGTGGCTCAAGAATGGCAAAGAGTTTAAGAGAGACCAGCGAATAGGAGGCTTCAAGGTGAGGGCAACTACACAACACCCTAAATTTTGTCTGCAGTTCAAATCAGAGATGCTATTAAAATATCTATACATGAACATACTCGGGTATGGCTGGTGTAAAATTGGTCTACTGATAAACTCATATGATCAAAATTGGTTTCCAAACTTTTGCTAGCCAGCTACTCTGATTTGGAGGTTAAAAGGGCACCTCCTCCTCGACAGATCTGTCTTCCAGACACCTCACTGTTGCATGTCAGAGGTTGAATAACCGTGCCTGGAAGGCAGACACTGGAGCCGTGGGTTTCTGGCAGAGGCAGCCTACTATTGCTTGGCTGTCCTTATTTTACACAAGTCGTTGTGTTCAGAAAGATGAGAATACATTCCAGGATAAACCAACTCTGTCCTTGTGCTCATTTGACCATGCTGATTAGGAATATCAACAAACCCAAAGTAACATTTAAAATGATTTCTTGCTGTTTTTCTTCATGCATCTCTTATTAATTTAAAAGACAATTTATAGTGATCACTTCTTTAAAAAAAGTAGTCTATGCATTATTAAGGGTTGTCATTTACACAGCTCACATGATTAACAGATTTAATTTAGCCGCTTATTCACATATAAACGTTGATCAAGTTTCCATTTGACAGTCTACTCTGAATATTCACTGTATTACATACCTAGTCATTATATTTTTACTTAACCTGTTTGTTATGTCTTCATTATTTAATGTATGTTTGACTAAATCTGTCCTGATAACTATAGGGTTAGGATTAAGGTTTGGTTTGGTTGAGGGTTAGCTGCATGTAATTATGCACAATAGTTGTTATTGTTATAGTAACTAAATGTTAGCAAAACCGTTAGCAAAATGCCAGTTGTTCCCCCCTTCCAGCTAACTAATGAGTTTATGGACATTGAATGCTGTATTTTCCAGACTATAAGTCACACTTTTTTTATAGTTTGGCTGGTCCTGCGACTTATAGTCAGGTGCGACTTATATATCAAATTTAATTCATACTGACTGACAAGAATAAACATATAGCCGCGAGAGGGCGCTCTATGCTGCTCCTGTAGCCTACCCCAGAAAAAAAATAACTGAAAACAAAAAAAACTCTTTTAACTGAAATATTAACTTAAAAACAACAACTTAGAAAGACTGAACACAACCAAAATGCCCCCATAAAGAAAATCTTATTCTGCAAAATACAAACAGCATGTAGTAAAATATGCAGCGGAGAGCGATTCACACAGCGTTCGTCTCGCGCGGCTGAGCCTCTCCTGGCAGAGAGTTCAAGCGTCTGTGGACTCGTTCCTTCAGCTCTGGCCATCTTGCTTTCAGTCCGCAAGTAGCTTTCTTTTTTTTCTTCATTACAGTTAAAGTAACCTCTGCTTTTCGCCAGTCCCTTACAAGTTTCTCACTCACTTTAAACTTTTTCTTCTGCTCGGTTATGCAGTGAGCGGGCACGAGCGAGTGCACGCATGCGCGCGGCTCCCGCTCTGCCCTCATGCGACTTATGGTCCAGTGCGACTTATATATGTTTTTTTCCTCTTCATGATGCATTTTTTGACTGATGCGACTTATACTCCGGAGCGACTTATAGTCTGGAAAATACGGTAACTTTCTTGAGGTAAATGTATCATTTACATGCATGGAGCGCCTCAAACGTCATCTCTGCATAATATGTTAAGATTTGAATTAAATGTTGTTTGGCCAATATTAAACAATTAGTTGACCTGCTTTAAAGTGGGACAACAACAATAATTGACCGATTGCCCAATTACTACAGGCTGTTTTAATGACTTCTTTCTCTGTTTGAAACACTGATTAATTGATTACATGAGTCTGGATTAATATCTGTTAGTTGTAAGGGATCTTTTAACATACCTTCTGGTGTTCACACATGTTAATTTCATGCTGTAACTAGTAGTAAAGAGGAGATGAGATGATTGATCCGTGCTGATGCTTCAGGGATCTATCACGCCATATTAAAGTTGCAAAACGACATTCATTATTTGAATTTAGTAATAAAATTGACAGAATCAAGTGCTTCATATTAAAAGTAACAAAGCACAATAATTTTTGCAGTGATGCAAAGATTGTTATAATATAGATTTTTATAATATAAATTTAAGAGAATACGAGTTTAGAAAGTCAAAATGAGTAAATAATGACAGGCTATTTAAATGTTTTGGGTTATTTTAATATCTTTAAAAAATACTACACATCAAAAGGACATTTTTTTTTAAATTCCTTTTATCCATTCTTCTCCCTGCTACATGACATTATAGTGCTATTCTCGTCAGTTCTCTGCTTGTGTCACTGTGGACCTGTAGCATCTGTGTTTCTCATCAAGGTGTTTTCCAGCTGGGAGACATTATTCCTCTTCCTCTCCTTACCACATACACACTTTACCATCTGGAGTGTGTTTGAGGCCGCTGCAATGCATATGCACATGCACGCACACACAGTAACATGTGCATTGACATGATTTTATACAGTATGCATTAGCATACTAAGCAATATGCTTGCTTTATTTTTGTGTGTGCATGTGTGGACACAGACTCCGTACCATATCATAGCAATAGTAATGCATGCATAAATACATCCAAACCTGTCTTTGAGCTCCAGGAGTGTGAAGGGCTTCCGCTGAGGGGCCCTGCTGCAGTTTTTTCGTAGTAACCTCCCCCCTGCACTCTTCCCAGTCTCTCGTGGGTTCTTTTGTCTGGCACAATTGTTAATTTACATTAAGTGTTTGTGAAAAGGAAGTCAGGCAGACTTTGAGTGTAGCAGCTCACATCTGGGACTCTACAGGACGAGAAGCCATAAACTCTTATTAATTTTGCCCAATCTAAAGCTCATTTCATTAAGATGAGCTGTTACTGCAGAGAATGCATGCTCTGTCTGCTGGATCTTTATAGGGTTAGTTCACCCTAAAATGAAAATCCTATTGTCATTTACTCACCTTTGTCATTCTAAACCTGTAACAATATTCTAATATATATGGAAAACAAAAGGAGAGAGGAGAGGACTATTTAGTACCATAACATTATACTTGTCAATTTAAAAAAATCTTTATTAAGAAGTTATCAGAAGTTATAATACATAAGAATTCACAAATAACAAAACAAATGGTCACTATCTGCCATGTATATATGGTAACACTTCATGTTACATGTACTTACCATAGTAATAACAGTAAATTATGCATAATTACATGTAACTAACCCTCAACCTAATCCTACTCTAACCCTATAGTATGTACATGTTAATTAATATTACTCAGTACTTAAATATATAATTACAATATAAAAATGAAACCTTAAAATAAAGTTTAACCATTATTTATATTAACCTCTTACAATCCAGGGCCGTTTTTTCAGATTTTCGCCTGGAAAGTAGGTGCTTTTTGGGTTTTTTTCTCCATAAATTCATTTGTGAAAGTGTGTAACTCAGGCCCTTTGTGCTTTAGGAACCTGCAGACACTTTGGGCTATTTCCACTAAATTACAGAAAATAGTGGAAAAAAGAAGTTTGTCTGTGTCATGTTGTATGCAAGATTTATTCAAATGGGTCTGAAGCGACGTATTAGTGTAAATACATTACTTTGTGTAAAACAAATTCCAAAGTGATGCATATCTCCAGAAAGTAGAGACTCTACTCTTTCCAATGGACCACATATGACATCCTAGCTCACTAACATTTAAAATGGAAAGGATATACATGACAGTGTCATTCCCGACCCTGTACAGGGTCCACAGGGTTTAAGAACGCTGCAGAACTGTATAGATCCATGTTGCTTAGTAGATGTTATGTTTTTTAATAGACTGAAGTTTGATGTTTGCTGGCAGTTAGATTATAGATCTCTTGGCTTGAGAAGAGCTCTGTGTTAGTGGACATGGAGTGGCCTGTTTCCCATGGAACAAGCTGTTCTCCACCGCTCTGTTCTTGTGCCTGACTGATGTTAAACTGACCTGATGGGGATTTGCTGCCAACTCACTCTGTTAAACTTCCTCAGCCTTTCATTGAAATGATCTTAAAAGACAATCAGCACTGTAATGCATTTAGCAGTTTTCTGCTTTTTATATTTAGGGCAGCAAGAAGTTTTTTTATCTAGAAGTCTTTAATTGACTCATTCACTTCTGTACCTCCATACATGCTATAAGTAGTTTATACCAGGGGTGAGCGGTGACTTTTTTTAACCGGGTGTGCTGGATGGTACGTTATGTCTAAAACGCACCTGGTGCAGGTACTTTGGATGGGTTTATAATAAGCGAGATGCTCGTGTTTGCTCTAGACAGTGTTAGCTGCTCAGTTGCTTACTCTCATGACACAGCAACACAGCTAAAGTTTTCCTAATATGTTTGACCTTTTATTAAATATAGCCTACATTTACCTGTTGATGTATTGCGTGATGCACAAAAGGATGTTTGCAAAATATGCAGTATTTTTGTAATTCCGCTAGGTGCACTAATGTCACCGAGTCAACATGCTTCACCTTTAAAAAGTACAGCACCAAGTTTTTATTGTAAATTTTATTTCTTCCTTGTAAGGAAATTAAATGCATGACCATAGGTTTTTTTATGACCTTTTTCCCTATTTGATTTAGTCTAGTAGGTTTTGTATCAAATACAATGTGATTATTGTTGATCGAGATCTGGCAGTAACAACACATTTTTTTAATCTTGGGTGAGCGATTCACGGACAGCTTACCCTGTGCTTTAAATCTCCTATATGTCAGTAAACCAAAGAGATCGCAGGACAGTGATGATAATACAGAACAACAGAGGCTAGGTGCCAAAGCTGCTGTAGATCCGCTTGCCCAAAACCCTCTATAACTGGCAGATTTAAACAAAATTACTGTCGTTTGGCAGATAAATAAATGAGTTATGTACCAACATTTTATCATGTAAGCTTTATGGTACACCTCAAACAAGGGCATTTATAGCGTTAAAGTCACAATATGTAAGATTTTTAAATGAAAATATTCAAAAACCAGGTTACAGGTGAGAAACTGTTTGAATCATTCATCAACTGAAAATGAATCAGTGTTCTCCAGCTCAACACAGTTAGTCTTATTGTTTAAATCTGGTGTTCTTGATTTACCGCACAGAGTGCCATGTTTTACCATGCCTAATGTGATCTCACTCACTGCAGTGTGAACAAGTGTCTCATAGCAGCCGCTGAGCGAACGCATAGAGTAGCATTTTGACGTAACTTTAAAGACACTCAAATGTGTGTAATATAATAAAACAGCGCTGTTATCCGACATACACATGAGGGGAAGAAGCGGAAGCGCTCGTCTGTGGCAAAAATAAAAACTCAGCGAAACCAAGGCGTCATCAAGCTACACCTTTTATTATATATGCACACATAAAAAAATGGTGGCTTCAACGTTATTTGGTGAGTCCACAAATGGCTTGGGTATGCAGAGCATTCACAGCTTATATGGACCGCACACCTCTGGCTCACACATTGTGTTAAATTTACTTGCATTTAGGTGCACACAGAATCTGCTCACTTTCTTATATATTTTCTTTTACTCCACAGGTTCGAGAGCACATGTGGACCATCATAATGGAGTCTGTGGTACCGTCAGACAAAGGCAACTACACCTGCCTGGTGGTAAACAAATACGGCAGCATCAATCACACCTACCAGCTGGACGTAGTCGGTCAGTTGTATTTCTTTCCTCTACAGTAAATGGCATCTTCACCCAAGAGCAACTTTTTTGTTATTCTTAAGGTTTTGGGTGCATTTATGTTGGTCTTTCCTTCCCCCGCCCCTACCAGCTCAGTTGCAATGATTTATTGCTAACCCTTTTGATTAAATCGATTCATGTTTTTAGCTAGCACAGGCAAATGATCCCCAAGGGAGGGTCGCACAACCACTGCAATGTTTACTTGAGTCAATCAGATGCAAATGGCTGTTGTTCACTATAAAGCTAATGCTTTGGCACAGCACCACTAATGGTTACCATTACTTCCCTGAAATGAACCGAAGTTAATAACTGGTGGCTTTACATTTTCCATGCGAGTGTCTGTGTGTACGTGCTTGACAAGGACAGGCATGTGTACTCTGTTGATGGTGTGTGTTAAATGATCCATTGCAAATATAAAGTGTTTACATGATGCAGTGGATGAGTTAGAGCTGTGGTTAGTGGCTCAAGATGAGATCAGTGTTTTTGGAATAAAGTGATTTGAACACTGATTGGCTGACGTGGACTTGATTGATGCCTTCATTAAGTAGCAAATAAATCACTGCTGCGCCCACTGTGACTTCATTTGCACCCTACATACACATTCATGAGAAGACACTGTTTGAATTTGTCACACACACACACACACACACACACACACACACACACACACACACACACACACACACACGGCTCTCGCACATTTATGGTATCAAGTCCACTTGTGAAGTTCCTACTTATGAGTTCAGAGGATGTAATTGCGATGTGATTTTCACATGCGTGATTTTGATCTAAATAAAATGAACATACATTTTTCTTTCTCTTTTTTTCACGATTCTCTGTAGATTTATAGACTTGCCGCCTTTTGTTCAGAAGGCCTGAGAGATGGGCTGTGACTTAAAATAACATTTCCACCAAATTACAGCAATTATAATGAGTTTCTAGTCTGCATGTTAAATTGGCTGCTCCCTGTAGCCTCTGTGATATTACCATCTAATGAACACAAGGCTCAACTTTAAGGAATTTTTTCTACTTGCCCAGTCGTTTAGATTCTCACTTGCCCCGCCAAAATTTTCACTGGCTCCACCACAAAAAAGTTTTTTCATTTTTTTTTTCATTGTGTTTGACCCATAACCATAATTAATAAGGTTGTGGCACCAAATAAACTATTAGTCTAACTCATATACATTTCAAATATTGATAAAGACAAGCAAACTGTCAGCAATAAAATAAGAACAAATCATCAAATTACAAGCAAAAGCACAAATGCAATAGAACAAACATACAAATAAAATAAACACTGCTATTTACTGCTAATAAACACTTTCTCAGGTAGATAAAATGAATAATCAAATGTTAAATAGTGATGCATAGTCTTCACTATAAGTTTGATTCATTTATATAGAGTAATCCTTATTAAAGTTACAAAAGTCATTCAGTCAAGAGCAATGTTTTTTCTTCTTCTATTTATTCACATATATGCATATTTGTCATTAAAAACTGAACTTAGGACTGATGGTGGTGTATAAGACATTGTTGGTAATTTTGTGTGTGTGTGTGTATATATATAAGATATAAGATAATGATACTACGAATTCTACTACTAATAACAATATAAACCGCACTAAGGATTGATGAGTTGCTGGGTTTATGAATATGTATCACGTTGTCAACGTGCACTCGAACTAATTTGCTGAAATCAAAACGGGGACTGTAATAGGGGCCCGCCAGCCAATGAGATTCCTGTTTGTGTGTTAGATTCATTTTGTTCACTGAATAATTCCAAATGAACGCTGTTATTTTAGAAACCCGGTTCCAAAAAAGTTGGGACACTGTACTTATACTAAATAAAAACAGAATGTGATGATGTGGAAGTTTAAAATGTCAATATTTTATTTAGAAAACAACAGATGACATATCAAATGTTTAAACTGACAAAATATATAATTTTAAGTGGAAAGTTTGTTGATTTAAAATTTCATGACATCAACACATCTCAAAAAAGTTGGGACAAGGCCCCTCTTCTTTTTTATAACAGTCTGCAAACGTCTGGGGACTGAGGAGACAAGTTGCTCAAGTTTAGGAATAGGATTGTTGACCCATTGTTGTCTAATACAGGCTTCTAGTTGCTCAACTGTCTTAGGTCTTCTTTATTGCATCTTCATCTTTATGATGTGCCAAATGTTTTCTATGGGTGAAAGATCTGGACTGCTGGCTGGCCATTTCAGTTCCCTGATCCTTCTTTTATGCAGCCATGATGCTGTGATAGATTCAGTATGTGGTCTGGCTTTGTCAAAGTCTTTCCTGAAAGAGGCGATGTCTGGATGGGAGCATATGTTGTTCTAGAACTTGGATATCTTTCAGCATTGATGGTGCCTTTCCAGGTGTGTAAGCTGCCCATGCCACACACACTCATGCAACCCCATACCATCAGTGATGGAGGCTTCTGAACTGAGCACTAATAACAACTTGGGTTGTCCTTGTCGTCTGTAGTCCGGATGACATGATGGAGTCCCAGTTTTCCAAAAAGAACAGTTTTACACTTTTCCACAGTCCATTTTAAAAGAGCCTTGACCCAGAGAAAACGGCTGCGTTTCTGAATGATGTTTAGATATGGCTTCTTTTTCGACCTATTGAGTTTTAGCCGGCAACAGCGAATGGCACGGTGGATTGTGTTCACTGACAATGTTTTCTAGAAGTATCCCTGAGCCCATGTTGTGATTTCCATTACAGTAGCATTCCTGTATGTGATGCAGTGCCGTCTAAGGGCCCAAAGATCACGGGCATCCAGTATGGGTTTCCAGGCCTTGACCCTTACGCACAGAGATGGTTCCAGATTCTCTGAATCTTTGGATGATATTATGCACTGTAGATGATGATAACTTCAAACTCTTTGCAATCTGTCTCTGAGAAACTCCTTTCCGATATTGCTCCACTAGTTTTTGCCGTAGCGTTGGGGGAATTGGTGATCCTCTGCCCATCTTGACTTCTGAGAGACACTGCCACTTTGAGAGGCTCTTTTTTTATACCCAATGATGTTGCCAATTGACCTAATAAGTTGCAAATTGGTCCCCCAGTTGTTCCTTATATGTACATTTAACATTTTTCTTTTTATGTCCCAACTTTTTTTAAATGTGTAGCTCTCCTGAAATGCAAAATGAGCCAATATTTGGCATGACATTTCAAAATGTCTGTTTGAACATTTGATATGTAATCTATATTCTATTGTGAATAAAATATGTTCAAATACTATAAAATAAGTTTATAAGATTTGTAAATTATTGCATTCCTTTTTTTCACAATTTGTACAGTGTCCCAACTTTTTGGAATCAGGTTTGTACAGTAAACCGTTTTCACTTGTGCTTGATTATTTAAATTGGCAAGGCTTAAAAACACGTGCAAATGATAAACTTTCTTGATGCAGCACTGGCCTGTTCAGGCAACCCTGCCAAACTCCATTTACACTGTCCCTGGGCCATCAGGCAGTCCTTATTGTCAAGCCCTGGAACATCTGTTGAATATCCCATTTGCCTTAATACTGAATTACGTTTTGATTTCTTCATGAGGGGAAATTAATTAAAAAAAGAAATGTTAATCAGGCTTATTTAAACCGCACTGACATGTATAATGTGTTTGTGTGATCAGAGCGTTCACCGCACAGGCCGATCCTTCAGGCCGGGTTGCCTGCTAACCGTACAGTAGTGGTGGGAAGTGACGTGGAGTTTGAGTGTAAAGTCTTCAGCGATCCTCAGCCACACATCCAATGGCTGAAGCACATCGAGGTTAACGGCAGCAGATTCGGCCCTGACGGACTGCCGTACGTTCGGATCTTGAAGGTAAAAAACATTTCCTATTACTAGTCAAGCTCTTAATGTTTGGTCAAAAATGATAAAAAGTGATTGTGACTGTCTATATTAGTACTGTAGTGACAACATAAAGCTTACAAGAGTCAAATAATTTAACTCTTTCCTGCCAGCGTTTTTAGTTGTTGTTGTTGTTGAAGTTTCCAGTCACCGCCAGCATTTTTGATAATTTTCACTAAAACTTCATGGCTGCTGGAATATTATGCTGTATGAATATCTGAACATGCAATATATATAAAGAAAGAACAGAGCCCAGCTTAAAAAACAATGGTATTCTAACTTTATGCATTCTTTATCAACAATTGTTTCACTTAAAAAAGCTACATTTTGAACATGTTTTATTTTTTCAAAGACTACAACATGCAAAAGCAATGCTTTTATTGCTTGTTTCTTCTCCTTTTTGGCCTTTGTTTTGATCCAGAGTTTCTGTAATCTTAAAATGAGAAATAGCGCCCCCTACTCTATTACAGGGAAAACAAGGAAAGACAGAAAATTCTGTCAATGGCGGGAAAAGAGTTAAACTGGTGTATAAACAATTCTTATTATTTTCAGTTTTTATTTTAGTTTTAGTAAAGTGCTTTTTCATTTGTATTAGTATTTTATATTAATATTAAGCTTTCATTTATTCCAGTTGTAGATAACTTCAACTTGATTCATTGCCAAGGCAACAGTTTTCACTGAATATCTAATCTTAAAAAAAATATCTGTAATGTTTTTTAGTATTTTTGTTAACATTTGTTAGTAGTTTTAGTTAACAATAGCAACAATTAACAAAAAGTGTTGTTAGAAGCTGACAGTTTAAGTCTATGGAATAAACACAAACCAAATTTTCCATAAATGTACATGGTAAGTGTATATAAACACATTTATTTGTCCCTGTTGTAATTGATGCCGCCACTGATACTGTTAAGTTGTAACCTGAAATGTTCCTTTAAATATCAGAAATCAGTGCTGTCTAACATTCTTCACCTTTTTTGCTGCTGTTAAATGTGTGTGTCCAAAATGGTTTGTCCAAGTCTTTTTCAAAGTAACTTTCACCATAATACTTCACCTCTATGGACTGAGCACCTCAGCAAATGGAGCAGGACTAACAGCTTTTGGGGAAATTATGAGCCACATTCTTGGCAGGCTGTCATAATCCATTTCATAAGAGCTTTAATGGCAGGTGTTGTCCTTCAGTGACAGCTGGGATCACAGTGACCTTATTGTTTGACTTTGTGCTTGACCTGTGACATATGTTTGACCTCCGCAGCACTCTGGGGTCAACAGCTCGAACACACAGGTCTTGATGCTGAACAACGTGACAGAAGAAGATAGTGGGGAGTATATATGTAAAGTGGCCAACTATATAGGCCAAGCCAACCAATCAGCATGGCTCACCGTCGTTAAGCACTCGCAAGGTAACACACGCCCCCTGCTACAGAGATACATCAGAGCAGAAGTAGATGTTTAGACGGAGGTAGAGACAGCGGTTATCAGGCTCTTAGGTGACCGTAACGCATCTTCCCACTTCGCCGCTCCTTTTTTGTTTTCTGTGGTGCCGTAAATGACGCCATGGAAAATCCCAGCAGAGCAACTGGAAGTGTTTTGGCTTATGTTTACACTGGACGTTTCCTTCTCTCCATCTCTCCTCCTAATAAGGGTGTGTTTCATGCCCTCTGAAGATTACTTGCACTCCCTTGCACTTCAAAAGCGTTTCAGTGGCACCTTGAGAATGTTCCTGTCTAAATTCCTTCACCTTCCTCGAGGGCTTTTCCTTTACCTGCAGGTTTTTTTTCTTTTCTTCCATGGCTATTAAATGATGCAGTCTCTCGTTCTTCCTCATAAATAGCATAAATACCACTGGCATTTCACAGTTTTTGATGTCACAGCAAAAAAAAAAAATATGATATTGAACATGCTCTCCTTTATTTTGAACTGTATATGTTAATATAAGTCTCATAATTAAATATAAGGCATATAGCCTTGATGTATTCATGAAGTTTAAACATATAATAAATAATAATGATAATAACAATAAACGAATTGCATTGTTAATCTGAATATTTTGTATATTTTGAAAAAGAAACGGCAAAAATAACACTCATCACATGACATTCGCATGACTTTATTAGTCTATCATGAGATGCTGCATTCACACCACATCATAAATATGGTAATTACGAGATGATAACCCGTGACATCCTCTGACCTGGAGACTCTGGGGAATTATGTGTTATGGCAAAATGATCATCTTAAATTAATCTGCAGTGGTCAGGTGAAGTCAGAGCTCTCAAGCAGAGCAAATAATAAGCTTTACGAGGTAATTCACCTGTGACTTTCAAAGTTTTGGTTGGATAATAAATAAGGTAGTGGCTATTTACAATTAACAAAAAAATGAGAATATTTTCTTAGCAATAGATGTTATTTACACTTAGTACAAATATAAATAGCTGCTGTGTACACAGTTTAAATAGCAGTAGTGGATACTATTTGCACCTTAGTTTTGTTTTACATTAAACGGTATGCATTGATAGCTTAGTGCAAAATATATATATTTAAATTATTAAATGGATGCCGCATTATTGGGACAATAAAGTCTCCCCCACACCTACCCCTAACCGATAAACACTTTATTATTATTACACACTTGATTTCCACTTTTCGAATATTTTATCAATTTCTATTGGAAATAGATGATCTGATGTGTGATGGAAAAAGGGAGTAGAGCGAGTTCGAATCCACCTTTTGCACAACTCGATTTACTACACTATTGCTACTGTAAACAATCCATCATTTTCCGTAATATTGTCTGGCCCAATCAGATGTCAGTGGGTGGAGTTAGTGTAAATAGCCTCTGCCAATAAGGTGGGCTATTTGCACTGTGTAAACATACACTCTGAATAAATAATGTGTATTAAGGGCAGAACAGCAGCTATAACGGCTTGTTTGATCAAGAATAACAATGATATTAGTCATTTTAATTATTGCGTTATTAATAATTAATCATAAATCACACCTTAGTGTACGAGTGTGGCACTTAGTGTGCCTGTTAAACAGTCCCCATTAATACAATACTTTTTCCTAGCTTTTGTTTCAATCTTTTCTAGCCTTTTCACTGGCCACTTCTGTAGATGTCTGAATGTTCGCACATTCATATATGGTGCACACTGCACGTGACGACAGCACTGGGAACGCAAATTCAATAGGTGCTATAGTATCGCCCGAAGCAAAGTGCCAGCACCTTTGACATCCTTCCTTTCTTTGACACGCATTCTTCGACTATCCTTTCTAATCCACTGCTTTCTTTTCTGAATGAGTGTGTATGTGAGAGCGATTCTGTACAGTCTCTGCTGGGTAATGTTCCATGTGGCCCATCTTGTGCATGTGGAGATGGAGGCGGGTGGATGTCACCCTCGTCTTCAGGTGTTGGGTCTGTAGCGGGTGGAGCCGTGTGCTCCGTTCTCCAGCTAACCACCAATCTTTCAGCAGGGTCATCGAAAGGATCCACTTCCGATCAGGGAGCTGTCCTGCTTTCTCTAAGGACGGTGAAGGGTGTTTCTCCAGCACCCTTCTCTTACTCCATGTTGACAAATCTTTGCCGTTCGTTATCCAAAAACTCTCTCTCTCCTCTGGTGGGTTTTCCCGGATCTCTCCGGCTTCATCCTGTGGTTCTTTTCTCTAGACGGCAGGCGTCAACACTACGGATAAAGAGATGGAGGTACTGCAGATCAGGAATGTGTCTTTAGAGGATTCTGGAGAGTACACCTGCTTGGCTGGGAACTCTATCGGCCACTCCCATCACTCTGCATGGTTGAATGTCTATAAAGGTATCTTTGGTTCTTGTGGTGCTCTTTTTGGTTGGTTTCTCCCTGTCTAAAGCCCAAAGTATATTTAGTTTTTTGCATGCACACAAGAGTATGCATTCTATGTATGTGTGTGATGCAAATGTCATTATCAGCATAGGACGGTCAAATTGTATGTGTGCAGTCAGAGTTTTCTAACCGCACATACAATGTAAAAGCTCAGCTCGAACATGTGCATTGAGGATTTTGCGCCAAAATTTTGTGTTTGTCCACAAGCTGGCAACGCTAACCCGATGAGATGGAATTGCAACAAACTATTGGAGACGAAACGATAGAAGACGGCCGCGTTTAAATTACTTTGTGCTTGTTCACAGTTTAAACGAGTACAAAGAGATTTTTATAGGTCATTACTTGAGAAGAGAAATACTGAACGATGGTACTCTATCAAACGGAGTGAAAGGCTATGTGTTCGGCTGAACACAAACGCCAAGTGTTTGCGTCAAAACTGAAGTGTACTTTGGGCTTAACAGTGGCAGTTCACACTGTGGGTTGAATTTGGTCACATCACTGCGGTGCTTTCCATAAAAACCATTTCTTTAGAAATCGACCATATTTTAGCACAAAGTGGACATTTGCTTGTCATAAATATGACTTGTCTCTTATATAATGTAGTTGTTTAAAGGGTTAGTTCACCCAAAAATGAAATTGTCATTAATTCCTCACCCTCAAATCGTTCCAAACCCGTAAGACTTTGTTCAACTTCAGAACACTAATGAAGGTGATTAATTCATGACAGAATTTCATGTTTGGGTGAGCTATCCCTTTAAATTTGGGATCAATTTGACAAATTACCAAGAATGGTTTATTTAGTTAATTGGTTTGTGTAAGAAAATCTTAACATGTGAAAGCATCAATATTTTTTTTAAGCTATTAAAATAGCCTTAGAGTCTCTGAACAGAACATGAGGGTTAAGACATTGTCAGTGCTAGTAAACACGAACACTTTCATTACAAGCAATGCAGTGGTTTTATAGCAAATAACAATTGTTTGTGGACCGCACCATTCTTCAACCCCTTTGAGTCTGCTTTGTGTTGTTGTTATTCATCTGGGTGTTGACTGACACTTGAAATGTCAGTTCAAGCATGTCAAAATGACATGTTTGTTGTCTTTCTTTATACAAGTGGAATCAAAGCGAAGCCAAACCTCCCACTATCTCTGACTACAACTGAATTTAGAGCTCCACATACGTAAATATTTACTCTGAAATAATTTACACTAACATGAGTTGAAAACATTTTATAATAGAGGCCTCATAAAAGCTGATTTATTATAGTGGGTCATGTTTCTTGGGAGCCCCATGTTATTTATTCACTTGCATAATAAATTATTTGTGGCCGACTGTAAATAAATAATGCCATTTGTAAAGAAAGCGTTTGCACTTAATTTTACAGTATGTGTACTTGGTGTATTTGCATGAAAGTACTGAGTGATATAAGTAACTATTTGGACTTAAAATGGGTTAAGTTTTGGTTAAGTTCAGGGTTAGTTCCTAGTCACAGTAAGTTGAAAAGACATGCATGTAAAACAGGGATGTGAAATGAAGTGCAACAAAGAAATCCTATTGATTATTGTGCACAGTCGCATCCCCGCTACTAGGTATCAGTGTATATATTGACCTGCACAAAATTACTAAGCGTACCGCAAATGTTTCCTAATTAAAGATGTTTCCGAACAAGAGCTGTAGTTTGACTGCAAAACAAATTATGTAATGCATAACAAATATCAACTGAGAACAGATGGGACATTGTGGCTAGTGGTTTGGCAAAGCTTTGTTTCCATTTTACACTTTTATATTATAAAACCCTTTTCCTAGTTTTTCAAGATTAACCTGTTTCCTATTAACATTTCTGTGTGCCTGAACACTGGACAAGCATCCCAAAGAGCATGATTTTAAGCATACGCACTATGCCGACATCATTTCCTCTTTGGCTCTGGTTTGATAAATGCCTCACCTAGGTGAATCAATTGTTTAAATAGATTAAATTTATCAAGATGCTTATCCATCAGAGTCTTAAACACATTCAACATTAGGAATAAGAATTAATTCTGGATGTTGAATGTTGATCTTCTTGCATTTGCATGTTGCAGTCAGCAATCTGTGGGCCTAACTCTTATCATTAAACCCATTATGTAAATATAATACCTCAGGAGCATTTGAGCTTCATGTTTACACTACAATATGGTTGTTCATTTAGTTATTAAAAGAGAAGGCAAAGAGAAGTGGTCTGTCAATGAGATGCATTTGCATGTGTGTTGTTGTGTGCTGTGTGAAATGTATACATGATACAATAACATCTTTTGTGTGCATGAACTGTGTGAAAGAAACTCTGTATAAAGAACCAGAGCCTTGGGGCAGACAAACACCAACCAAATAGCATAGGAAATATCTGTATCCGCCAGACTTCTCATGTAATTTTACCCCCATAACCTAGCTCTCCATTTATACTCTCCTGAAATGCATACCTGCTCAGATTTTGTCTACCCACCCAGATAAGCCATTCCTCTCAATTTACATTTGTATTTGTGTTGCAAATTTAATGTCTCATATGAGTTTACATAAGGCCATTTTTTTGCCTAATCTCGTAGCGAGAGCTGCCAAGTATCATGAGCAGTGGTTTCCTTCTCCTGCTAGTCACATAAGCAGAAGAATGTGCCATGAAACCTGATCCATGAAAGAAGTAATTATGATGCTACAATAGGAGTTTGTGTTCATTGCAATGCACCATTTAGGTGAACAACGACGTCTCCAGAATTGTTTTTAGAGGATTTTTGTGCATGCGCATGTTTGTGTGTGTATTTGTGTATGCATCGGTTTGTTTGTTGATATGTACATTCAAAAGAAGGTCTCCTGCTAATATGATTATTTAAATCTTCCTAAACGGGCAGATACTCTAACCTTGGCCGGAAAGTGTACAATCAGGGCTCGACATTAACGCTTGTCCGGGACAAGTGGATTTTTTCCAAGGAACAAGTGAAAAAGAATTTTACTTGCCCGACGGACAAGAGCCTGATTAAAACAAAAAATAACCAAAAAGCAAGAATGATTGTGCATTAATTTAGTGTAAGTGGCGATCGATAGTGGTGGATACTGATATATGATGAACTGACGATAACAAGGTCGCGCTGTTGACGCTCGTGCAGCCTCTCGAGGAGAAATTACAACTCTAGAGCCTTTAAGCTGTTTCCTGAATATCATCACGACTGAAAATGACACTGCTTTCATATAACAGTTTCATAAACAATTAATTAACATTCATTTACATTTACATTCACTTAAAGTCACTTACATTTTAGATGCTATATTGAGTGCTATTGTTCGATTTCAGCAGCGAATATCGTTCACACACACAGCAGAACCGTAACGCGAACGATTCAGTGTTTGAATGAATCGTTTGAATGAACGACTCAATGACTCACTCATTAAGACGGCCGTCTGCTGCCACCTACTGGAGGTTTAGTTTCATGTTTAAACATACTTTCCAACATTTCTTTTTTGTCAATTCAAAACTAATCTCAAAACATTATTTAATGCAGTTGTAATTTTTCAGTGTAAATTATTTAATTGTATTGTTAACAGCCATTATAGTGTCTTAATTTAATTTAATGTATTGATCAAATTTAACAATATAAAATTAAACCTGAAGCATAGCCTATATTTAATAAGATTAGGGGGGAAATGCCCTTTATATAAAAATGAAAATATCACAAATTTGAAATGATTCAATAAAAAAATAAAAATTCACAAATATGCAGATTTAAATACGTCAAAGCTGATTGAACACTGGTGAGAATATTGCTTCAGAATAAATTATAGTTACACACACACACAAAATTAAAAAAATACCGAACTTTTTTCCAGACAAGCACATGTTTTACTCGGGCAAGTGAATGAACGATTTACTTGTCCGAAGGACAAGCACATGAACATGCTTAATGTCAAGCCCTGACAATATTGAAGCGGAGTACATCTTCATACCGATGCTAGACAGACTGGCCATAAGAGACACGGTTCAAAATATTCTCTGCAACTGACCCTTTGCTAAGCTCCACTCCACCTTGGTTATTAAAAAACATGTAATAAACATGCATATTCTGGGAAATAAAGTCTGAATTGCGAGATGTTAACTTAAAATTAGCGATCAACCAATATAGATTTTTTTATAACCAAAACCAATTATTTGTATGTTTATGTGCCTCCGAGAACGTTATTTATTGATTACTGTTTTGAAAATTGTAACAATAGCACTGAACAAAATGTTTTATTTAACACTTTAAATACTGTAAAACACAATTCTCCATCAATAAATAGAATCTGAAAGAGTGCAAATAAAATACAAATATTTAGTGCACTGTCACTAAAGTATCAGTGAATCCGATATTACAAAACTTATACCCGATTATGGAAAAATGCTTAAATCTCTCAATCTCTTCAAAGTCATATAAACTGGGAATTAGAAGAAATAGTCGAAATGAGCTCAATTCTGAGAAAAACGGCAGAATTGCAGGATATCATTTTGGGAGAGTCTGAATTGGGAGATTTTAACTGAAAATTAGAGATCAACCGATATTGATTTTTTAAAATTATAATTGTATTACTGATACCAATTATTTGCATGTTTATGTGCAAAATAACCAATATAAAGAACCAATATTTATTTATGTATTGTTTTATTTCTGTTTTTTAACCATTATAACAAAACTGAAACTGTCATTTCTGCAATTTCACATACAAACGCATCAATAAATAGAATCTGAAAAAGTACACTTTTATATTGCTCTGCCGCAAAAGTGCTCTGATATTACAAAACCGATAGCCAATTATGGGAAAATGCTTAAATATCAGGAATTTTATATTGGGAAAACCAATTCTCGGTTGATCTCTACTACAAAGAAAAGTGTCTGGAAAACATGGCGGGTGGCAACATTAAGGCGGGACTTAACAATGGGTCAGTTGCAGTGATTGTCAAAGACTCGAGCTCTGCTGGTACAGGCCGGTCTCTCATTCTGGTAAATAAAACATCATCATCCCTTTAGCATTCAGCAAGCTCATTCCCTTCCCTTCTGCCACCTTGCATTGCTCCCTTCTTTCATAATCTAGCCATTCCCCCGACTCAACTGCCAAACCAGACCTACCTGGAGGTGCTGATCTACTGCGTGGGCTTCTTTCTTATCTGTGTGATGGTGGTGATCGCCGTGCTGGCCAAAATGCACAGCTCGACCAAGAAAAGTGACTTCAACAGCCAGCTGGCTGTCCACAAGCTGGCCAAGAGCATCCCCCTGCGCAGACAGGTAACAGAAAGTAGATAGGGGGTTTGATCTGTTTACCACTAACCATATAAACTTCATATTTCAACAGTTTCTAATGTTAATCTTACTGTCGATTAACATACTATAAAATGTTTCTCAAAAACAAAACAAAAAAACGCTCAGGTCATCTTAAGTCATCCAGGACTGCAATATAGTTTGAAGATATTTAACAATAACATTATTAAAGACAACCTTATGCGTTTTTACATGTTCTTCTTTCTTTTGTGCGTAATGTTTCAGTTTGAGCATGAAAAAGGTCTGCAAAGCACAAAGTTATTCTCTATGTCAGTGTCACAGTTTCTGCATTCATAGTCTTTTTCCAGAAACGAACACATCACAATATTCCTCATTTAAATAATCTGGTCTGAGTCTGGTTGAGTTAGTTAATGTGTTGAAACTCATTGTAATATTAAGGGGGCGGGACATATTGCAAACAGCACTTGACCAATCACAACACACTGGTCCAGCTGACCAATCAGAGCACATTGTGCGTTTCAGAAGGAGGGGCTTCATAGAGACAGGATCTAAACAAAGCGATACTGACAAACGGAAACGAGAGGTTCTGCAACAATGGAGACTATGGGGAGATAATGTTTTTTGAACGTTCAAGCATGAAAACCAATTCTAGTAGAGCCAAAAAAACGAAATCTAAACTTTGTAAAAGGGCATAATTTTGCCTCTTTAAAGCATTAGTTTTCATGATTTAAAAAAAAATTGTTCATTAATACTTAATTTCTCTGTTCTTTAAGGTTCAGTCACATTTGTGAAACTGAATGGGCAAAAAAGGTCTAAAGTCTATTGCCAATAGTCTAGCGAGGAATGAAACACTTTCAAACCATGCGACACCCAAATTAAACCCGTCGAGAAATCTGCGTAGGAAATCTTTCATCCTCATGAAATTCCCGATCGTGTGGATTCCTATTAAAATGATTTCGCCGGCAGCGATGTATAAAGTCAGTTTGCCGCTGTGATTCTGCTTGACCAGGTTAAACCCATTGCAAAACCTGCATTGGGAAATATTCGCCCTCACCCAAAATTTTGGATTGCGTTGATTCCTATTGAAATTAATCTTATTTGGCTCACAAAAAATTAGCTAGACAATGGTAAATATGACCATATATGACCTTTACATATCTATCATATGGTTTTAAAAGTCTTATTCCCAGGTTTCACAGACAAGGTTTAAGCTGGTCTTAGACTAAAATGCATGTTTGAGCTGTTTTAACTGAAACCAACTAGCACTGATATATCTCTTTATATGTCAGTGTCATTGTCTTGTCTCGAGATGCACAGCAGTAATGTGTTTTTTCTTTCTAAGGCACGTTTATAAAAGCTACTTAAATTCCCTAATTAAAGTAAAGCCTAACCCTGGCTTAGTCTAAGCCCTGTCTGTGGAATGAGGCCTTAATGTTTAAAACAATATAATTCCTAAAGCCTAAAATTATTTTCTCATTTCGCCAACTAATTTCTTGTTTAACTAATTTTTGATTTCAAATATGGTTCATGTAATTTCCGTATTGATTGATTTGGTCTGTTTTCCTTGATGTTTGTTGTATAAAATCAGTGCGTTTCTCTGCATCAGTGTCTATAGATGCCCCCTGTGCAAGTAACTCACACACACCCATGAGCACACAAGATCACTGTCTTCATTTGTGTATTTCTGTTGCTGTGTTGTGTGGAGAGTAATTTTGAAGTATTTCCATGCAGGTGTCTGTGGACTCCAGCTCATCCATGCACTCTGGTGGGATGCTGGTCCGCCCCTCCCGTCTGTCCTCCAGTGGCTCCCCAATGCTCTCCGGGGTCTCTGAGTATGAACTGCCCCAGGACCCACGCTGGGAGGTACACAGAGAGAGGTAACACGCACACATTGTACTCATCATTCACTAAAGATGCATATATGCACAAAAAGGGTCTGGAGTTTGTGATTGATTGTATGTGTGTGTCTCAGGCTGGTTCTTGGGAAGCCGCTTGGAGAGGGCTGCTTCGGGCAGGTGATGATGGCCGAGGCTATGGGGATGGATAAAGACAAACCCAGTCGTATCACAAAAGTGGCTGTCAAGATGCTCAAATGTAAGTGTTTTCTGCCACCGGTGTTAGCTGACACTTGTGTGTGGTGTAGGAAGGGAAATACGCCAGCGAACCCTGTCTGGAATTCAGTATCTCATGAGGAATCTGATGGTCCACTGAGCTTTCGTCTGTATTCCACCTCAACCCTGAAGCATGTTATTTGAGCTCTGGTGTCACATACCGTACCACAGCCGCTTGTTTATTCTGATTAGGTTCTGTCTGTTTCCTCTCCTCTCCTCTCCTCTCCTCTCCTCTCCTCTCCTCTCCTCTCCTCTCCTCTCCTCTCCTCTCCTCTCCTCTCCTCTCCTCTCCTCTCCTCTCCTCTCCTCTCCTCTCCTCTCCTCTCCTCTCCTCTCCTCTCCTCTCCTCTCCTCTCCTCTCCTCTCCTCTCTATTTAACAATATCAACACTTCCCTGCATTGCTCAGTTTACAGTCTACTGTCAAATAAATCGAATCTGACTTTGGGTGTATTCACACGAGGAAAGTCCACTAGTTCAATTGCTTTGTTCCGGACCAAATACAATGTTGATTTTTTTTATTTGGTATGGTTCGCTAAAATAAAATAAAAATAAAGTGGCATTTTTTGGTTATTTAAACATGAATACTAAGAAGAACTGTAAATTAATGACACAACGGCTCCTGATAAACCGAATGTCATACCTGTATGTAAATCCTTCCCAGCTAACACTGTACCAGTTGCATTATTCATTGGTACTTTACTTTTATTTCATGACTTACTAATTGAAAACGTAAACGTTGCATGCTCATGCACTTTATATATGAAGCGATATACAGCGCGTGTCACTGCATTTGCGAGTACAATTGAAGAGTGTGCTCTCTGAGCACAGTAAATCGGCTGACAGCACAGGAAAAGTTTGCAAGACGGTTGCGACAGAGAGAGCAAGCTCTAATGTGAGCCTACTCTGGCATACTGACAGTGGCATTGCGCTGAAGACGGATTGGGTACCAGAGTTCGCTTGGACCATCTTCAGTTTGGACTAGTTATGATTTTATGATCCGCTATTATTTTTTCAGTGCTATTGCTGTATTCACACCTGACAAAAAGATCTGCACCATAGAGGAAAACGAACTTGAGTTCGATTCAATCGCACCAAACAAGACAAATGTGAATACACTCGTAAAGGTGCAGTAAGCGATTTCTGAGAAACTGTTGATTATTTGAAACCAAACACGCCCCTCCCTTCATCGCTCCACCCCCAAGATGCACGAACACGTAATGCAAGAATGGATGTCTCTTTATCATAGCAGAAGCAAAGCAAAATAAATCATAGGTGACAAACGAAAGACTTAAAATGAACATACACTCAAGTATATACAATCAGGTAGTTTATCACGAACAGCACACATAAAACCAATGTTACTCACGTATAGAGCAGAAACAATGCAACCTCGGCGAATGTGTTCAGGCCTTCACGCTTGGGTCTATCCAGTGCTGGAAAGCTTTTCTAATAATAACATGTGCCCTAAATAGGGATGAGGAACGATGTGGTATGGCATTTTATATCGGATTAAAGGAGAAACATTATGAATGGAACTTGACACTTGAGCTGTTGCTATATCATCGTCCTAACAAAGACAATATGTTTAAATAATGTATAGTTGTCAGTTCATGTTAAGCTTTACCTGTGATTTTGCTGCCCTAAACATGTCTAAATTGGCTAACAACCTGAACTGATCTGTTTTTAGCGGTATTCAGTATGGCATTTGACTCTTCATAGTTGACTGTTCACTTTTAACAGCATTCTTCAAAAGTTACTTAGTGCACTTTGTTTTAATTGTGTTGTAATTGCATTGTTTGAATTGAATGTAATGATTATACAGGGAGTGCAGAATTATTAGGCAAGTTGTATTTTTGAGGATTAATTTTATTATTGATTTGAACAACAACCATGTTCTCAATGAACACAAAAAACTCATTAATATCAAAGCTGAATATTTTTGGAAGTTTTAGTTTTTAGTTTGAGCTATTTTAGGGGGATATCTGTGTGTGCAGGTGACTATTACTGTGCATAATTATTAGGCAACTTAACAAAAAACAAATTTATACCCATTTCAATTATTTATTTTTACCAGTGAAACCAATATAACATCTCAACATTCACAAATATACATTTCTGACATTCAAAAACCAAATCAGTGACCTATATAGCCACCTTTCTTTGTAAGGACACTCAAAAGCCTGCCATCCATGGATTCTGTCAGTGTTTTGATCTGTTCACCATCAACATTGCGTGCAGCAGCAACCACAGCCTCCCAGACACTGTTCAGAGAGGTGTACTGTTTTCCCTCCTTGTAAATCGCACATTTGATGATGGACCACAGGTTCTCAATGGGGTTCAGATCAGGTGAACAAGGAGGCCATATCATTAGATTTTCTTCTTTTATACCCTTTCTTGCCAGCCACGCTGTGGAGTACTTGGGCGCGTGTGATGGAGCATTGTCCTGCATGAAAATCATGTTTTTCTTGAAGGATGCAGACTTCTTCCTGTACCACTGCTTGAAGAAGGTGTCTTCCAGAAATTGGCAGTAGGACTGGGAGTTGAGCTTGACTCCATCCTCAACCCGAAAAGGCCCCACAAGCTCATCTTTGATGATACCAGCCCAAACCAGTACTCCATCTCCACCTTGCTGGCGTCTGAGTCGGACTGGAGCTCTCTGCCCTTTACCAATCCAGCCACGGGCCCATCCATCTGGCCCACCAAGACTCACTCTCATTTCATCAGTCCATAAAACCTTAGAAAAATCAGTCTTGAGATATTTCTTGGCCCAGTCTTGACGTTTCAGCTTGTGTGTCTTGTTCAGTGGTGGTCGATTTCTGCCTTTCTTACCTTGGCCATGTCTCTGAGTATTGCACACCTTGTGCTTTTGGGCACTCCAGTGATGTTGCAGCTCTGAAATATGGCCAAACTGGTGGCAAGTGGCATCTTGGCAGCTGCACGCTTGACTTTTCTCAGTTCACGGGCAGTTATTTTGCGCCTTGGTTTTTCCACACGCTTCTTGCGACCCTGTTGACTATTTTGAATGAAACGCTTGATTGTTCGATGATCACGCTTCAGAAGCTTGGCTATTTTAAGACTGCTGCATCCCTCTGCAATATATCTCACTATTTTTGACTTTTCTGAGCCTGTCAAGTCCTTCTTTTGACCCATTTTGCCAAAGGAAAGGAAGTTGCCTAATAATTATGCACACCTGATATAGGGTGTTGATGTCATTAGACCACACCCCTTCTCATTACAGAGATGCACATCACCTAATATGCTTAATTGGTAGTAGGCTTTCCAGCCTATACAGCTTGGAGTAAGACAACATGCATAACGAGGATGATGTGGTCAAAATACTCATTTGCCTAATAATTCTGCACTCCCTGTAAGGCCTGGGAGACTTAGCAAACATTGAGCTTGACCACTGTACAGTAGCGAAATCACAAATAAATGACTCTTATGAACCAATTCTGTAGATTCATTGGTGAAACAAACTCCCAGACTCTTGTTATCCGTTTGATTCATTCAATGTATTAACATCTAACTCAGTCACTGAACTGTAATGTATCATAATAGACAGCATTATTCTCAACAGCATGCAGTTATTGGGTTAACTGAACTTGTACACAATTTGTCAATATGCATTATTCTATTGAAAATCCCAGTAATGGTATAGCCAGATTTTTTACTATCCAATAAAATCAATTATCATGCTGCATTATTTTCTACTGAGAGTTTAGTTTAGCTGGGATATGTGTCAGATTATGTTCCAAATGCAATGTCTTGAATGATAAGTGGATTTCAAGTCCTCTCCGGAAATAAATGAAAAAGGAAAGCATGAATAAAATAACCAGTTTGTCCCTCACGGCTTAGAGGTTGAAGTTTCCGTGACCTGTCATACTAAGATATATGTGTGTTCATCAATATTTCTTTTATAGCCGACGCCACAGAGAAGGACCTGTCAGATCTCATCTCCGAGATGGAAATGATGAAGATTATTGGCAAACACAAGAACATCATCAACTTGCTTGGGGCCTGCACACAAGATGGTGAGTAAAGGAGGAATTAAAAAGGCGGAAGAGAGAGAGATGGATTGGCGGAGGGAAACATTTAGAGAGAATGCAATATGGGTGTAAATCATATTTCAAAATCAATCTGTTAGGCGCAGTGCTTTTTGGCTTCAAAAGGTTGTCATCAGTCCGGCTTTTGTGATTTCACGTGGTAGATTAATTGAACTTCCTTATTGGATCACACATTAATGTATCACAAACTGTGGCCTCTCCAGTAAAGACTGATTATGTTTGCCTCTTTCAGGTCCGCTATACGTCATCGTGGAGTTTGCTGCAAAGGGGAACCTGAGAGAGTATCTGCGTGTTCGCCGTCCACCTGGAATGGAGTACTGCTACAACCCTGACCAGGTGCCCGTGGAGAACATGTCAATCAAAGACCTGATCTCCTGCGCCTACCAGGTGGCTCGCGGCATGGAATACCTTGCATCCAAGAAGGTTGGCATCTCAAACACTATTCTGTTCTCATATCAGTCAAACTAGCATCAGTGTCAAGATACCAAAATTATGATTTTGAAATGATACCAGACTAAAATAACTTCATACTGAAAAGATACAATGGTAAACATTTTAAACTGTAAAATTAATTAAGACAAATTTATAAAACAATGAATTGTTAGTTCTATTAAAAAAAGCAAGCGTTGCCAAGCACGCTCCTGCCCTGCTTTTTGACCATTCCCCCATAATAATAATAATAATAATAATAATAATAATAATAATTACATGCCAGTGTGAACATCCTTAGAGATTTTTGCAATAATCCCATTATTATGAATCATGTTAACACCAAAGGTAGGCTTACACTGTTCAGACACTGAGGTTGTGATATATTACACATGCTACGAGTCGGTTAATTTGATAATCGTATCAAAGCATGACAGCGAGCCGGCGGTAATCTCACCGGCTTTCGCACTAAACACTAAGACCAGAGCATTCGATGTTGCTCCTATAGCTTTGGTTAGAATATAAGAAAGAAAATTATTTTTTGTGCAAATGATTTGCTGAAATGTAGACATTTGCAGCCATTCCTTTCAACCGAAACGACCAGAGAGAGAGAGAGATGCCGGGCTCTTAACTTTTCACTATTCTAAACCGGTTGGGATGACCAAAATCTTATTTCATGATACAAGTAATTTTTATTTATTTTATTTAATTTTAGAATTACAATTAAGATATTTTATTTTATCTTGGTTTTTAAAAATAAGCAAAAATGCAAATTACAAATAATGACAAATACTACAAGAAATAAACAGTGCCTTAATTTCAGCTACAGTAGGTCTGTTTAACAATCGCATTCAAGAAAGAAACAAATTAGGCCTTTCATTACAACAGAGGCTGCTAAATCCTACCCCCATTGTATGATTCTTTGGCACATCCAATACTGTTTCACAGTCTGGTCGTTTGCTAGTGTCACTGCACTAAAATGTATTGATCAACTCTACAAAAAAGCAGTTAAGGTTTTAGATAGGAAACCAGTCACTTCACTATTCTTCAATTTTAGAAAAGTATCATGTAACACGTATAAATACTGCAATAATAGATTAAAATAGTGGACCAGTATCAGAAAGACTAAGTTCAGCTCAGGGAGGAAAATGGCGTGTTCAATGAGACACAGACACGAGGTTGCGATACCCAAAAGTGTAGTATATTATAGTGACATAAGCTGACAGACAGTTTCAATATTTACATGTACACAAAGATGGTATTGAGTTCATAATTGTTAATAAGCAAATCTAAGTGTTGTTTTCTCAAGTCATACACAATCATTCAAATGATTAAAAGCTGCAACCGTCCTTGCACAATGCACACTGGGTCAATCAGTTCATTAAATTCAAAGAACCATAATGTAGGAATGTGTGTATTGGTGTGCGGGGATGTGTAAGGGGAGCAGCTGCAGCGCCTCCTACCACACCGGCAAATGCTTGCACTCAATCTTCGGTTCAGGGCCTAGTAGCTCGCCATCCATACAAGAAACCTGGCCAGTTCTCATATGATTAAGTCACTCAATACAGCAGTCTCAACATAAAATGGAGGCATCTGCAGCTGCTCAACACGTCGACTCCCACACACACACAAACTAACAGCGCGCGGCCATATTTAAAGGGAAATGACGTGATCTCCGTGCCAAATCTCGCGATACTTGTACAAATCTCACGATAACGTGTGAGAGTGGAGAGTCGTGAGAACAGAGCATATAGCAGTAAACCAGGGTTGCAATCAGCTCCTAAGTTTTGAAAATGTAAATGTATATAAAACTAGCTGTCTTATATGGATCAATAAATGGAATGGCCCCATCGCCCCTGGGGGATTTTTATCAAAAAGACAAATAGCGAGACAAGTAATAGGTCAGTTATTCGCAGGGATTGTGAAGAACAATTTAGAAAGTCTATTTTTGCACAAAACGTCCTTTCTATGGAAAAAAATAAAGGGTGCACAAGTTGGAACACTTTACCAATGGTAATTAGAGGAAGCCCCACTTTTATTTAATTTAAGAAACAGCTTAAGAGATGGCTGAATAGCAACCAAATCAGTAAACATTATGTAAGAACTACTGGCACTTTAAACTATACACTATAAAATAGGTACATTTATAATAAGCCCTTTAGGATGTCTATGCATAGGAATTAAAAAAAAATGCATCCTTAAACGATTATGATAAGTATTTTATCTAAGCACGGACACTTTTTATCTCTAAACATTTAGTCTGAGACAATGGCTGGAAATTAGCTTTGTGCTAAATCCGGCGTGTTTACATCAAATCATCTTGTACATTCAGCAATATGCCTTTTCCCATTCAAATATATTTAATAAAAGAAAGAAATTAAATAAATGAAATTTGAAAACAAATAAAGCCTTCACTCTATAAATTATTTATACACTAATTCTCAATACATATATTAAAGTTATTCAGTCAAGCATGGGGTGATTAATCACACAGAATATTAGATCTGGCCCTTTAAGACATGCACAGACCCAATATAGTGTAACACATCCGATTTCTTACTCAACTCTGTATACAGTAAGGAAAAGTTTTGAACACCGTTATTTTGCAAGTTCTCCCACTTAGAAATCATGGAGGGGTCTGAAATAGTCATCGTAGGTGCATGTCAACTTTGAGACATGATCTAAAAAAAAAATCTCAATACATGATTTTTTTACCTATTTATTTGTATGAAACACCTGCAAATAAGTTTTTGAACACGTGTCTATCAGCTAGAATTCTGACTCTCAAAGACCTGTTAGTCTGCTTTTAAAATGTCCACCTCCACTTCATTTATTATCCTAAATTAGATGCACTTGTTTGAGGTCATTAGCTGCATAAAGACATCTGTCCACCCCATACAATAAGTTCACGAGTTCACACTTACATCAATTAAATAGAGTAAAGATTATGCGTATTTGGCGTGCTGTCCAGGGGAGGGCTCTGGGGTCGGATTTTTGCCCGAACCCAGAGTATCCCATGTACAGAGTAGGGGAAGGTTCCCCTGCTTAAACCAGCATATGTCCAGTTCCGTCTTAAGTTTGCCAATGACCATTTGGATGATCCAGAGGAGTCATGGGAGAAAGTCATGTGGTCAGATGAGACAAAAATAAAACACCATCCCTACTGTGAAGCATGGGGTGATAGGATCATGCTTTGGGGGTGTTTTTCTATACATGAGACAGGGCGACTGCACTGTATTAAGGAGAGGGCCATGGTTTGCGGGATTTTGGGGAACACAACCTCCTTCCCTCAGTTAGAGCATTGAAGATGGGTCGAGGCTGGGTCTTCCAACATGACAATGACCCGAAGCACACAGCCAGGATGACCAAGGAGTGGCTCTGTAAGAAGCATATCAAGGTTCTGGCGTGGCCTAGCCAGTCTCCAGACCTAAACCCAATAGAGTCTTTGGAGGGAACTCAAAATCTGTGTTTCTAAGCGACAGGCCAGAAACCTGACGGATCTAGAGAAGATCTGTGTGGAGGAGTGGGCCAAAATCCCCCCTGCAGTGTGTGCAAACCTGGTGAAAAACTACAGGAAATGTTTGACCTCTGTAATTGCAAACAAAGGCTACTGTACCAAATATTAACATTGATTTTATCAGGTGTTCAAATACTTATTTGCAGCTGTATCATACAAATAAATATTTAAAAAAATCATACATTGTGATTTCTGGATATATATATATTTTTTAGATTATGTCTCTCACAGTGGACATGCACCTACCATGACAATTTCAGACCCCTCCATGATTTCTAAGTGGGAGAACTTGCAAAATAGCAGGGTGCTCAAATACTTATTTTCCTCACTGTATGTTCACTAAAGACATCCTCCACTGTATTTGCCTGAATACTGGACAGGACCTGCATTTTTACATATTTTTGACCATTCAAACCCAATAATCCGCAAAAGAGAACTGAGTGTAGAGCTAACGCTTGTCCTTGAGAACAGAGCATGTCCTGCACTTCGCTTTTTCTCGTTTCTGCTGTTTTCTTTGTCGTCTTGCGCAGCGTGCACATATATTTGACTGTTTGCGTCCATTGTTTAGTGACCAGTGATAGCAGAGCTCTGCACACTTCACACATCGACACACATTCTTACCAATACTAATAACATCTCATATCGTACCGTTTTTAGTAGCAGGGTATTGCAATACTTTTCTAGTACTGGTATACTGTGCAACACTAACTAGCATATAATGTTTTCATGCTTGGTCTCTTGATTTTATGTACACGTGTGTTTTCTCCGTTGTAGTGTATTCATAGAGACTTGGCTGCACGTAATGTCCTGGTAACTGAAGATAACGTCATGAAGATAGCCGACTTCGGCCTGGCCAGAGACATCCATCATATTGATTACTACAAGAAGACCACCAATGTAAGATTTCAGACAGACACATAATACCAAATGTTTTTAATCTGGTCTTCCTTTGCTTTCAGTTAAGCACTATCTGATGCTTATCTGTATTTTAAGAGAATTTTCTTGTCGTCTTGATTTTCTTTGAGGTATAATTCAAATTTCGCCCCAGCAGGATTGTCAGAAATATTGATCTATAATCTCAATTCCTTTATTTAGTAATTCGTCACCTGTTTGTGTTTTTCACAGGGTCGTTTGCCAGTGAAATGGATGGCGCCTGAAGCTCTGTTCGACCGAATTTACACCCATCAGAGTGACGTGTACGTCTGAAGATATTCTCTCTCACACTCTCAGATACATAATGCCTTTGTTTGTTAATAATGGCGATTGTGTCTTTGCCCGTTAGGTGGTCTTTTGGGGTGTTGCTGTGGGAGATCTTTACTCTCGGTGGCTCCCCGTACCCAGGTGTCCCTGTGGAGGAACTCTTTAAACTGCTAAAGGAAGGCCACCGCATGGACCGGCCCACCACATGCACCCATGAACTGTAAGACCCTTGAGTGCTGTCGTGATGAGAGATGAGATGTTATGATGGTTTTTAAAACTGCGTTCCTCTTGAAGGTATATGATGATGAGGGATTGTTGGCATGCCGTTCCGTCTCAGAGACCCACGTTCAAACAGCTGGTGGAAGATCTGGACCGAACCCTCTCCATGACGTCCAGTCAGGTGAGCCGAGAGGAAGTGAATCAGGGCTGCGTTTTCCAAAGTTTCATCGTTACCAATAGAGTTCACTGAGTTAGTTCAACCAAAGTTGTTTAACGATGCCTTTGGGAAACGCACAATATTCACAAATTGGCTATCAATACATTGCATGAAATTTCTGCTGTGCTTGAGCATAGCTCTAGGAATGTAAAATAAGTAATGAAATATAGATTTTTTTTTTAAATAATAATACATAATTAACTAATGAATAATAATACTTATTATTATTAATATTGTTATTGTCATTTATAATTATATTAATATATTTAAAATAATAAAATACATTCCATAATAATTGTAATAATAATAATTTTAATTTTAATGTATTAACAAAAAAAACTATATATATATTCAATAAACATTTTATATATATATATATATATATATATATATATATATATATATATATATATATATATATATATATATATTCAATAAAAAATGTGATTGTGTTTGTGTATATATATATATATATATATATATTACATTTTTATTGATATACATATATTCAATAAAAATAATTTGAAACACATAAAAATAATTATTGATGATCATGATTTATTCAGTCATTAGTAATAATAATAAATATTATATAATTATTATTATTACTTACTATTATTAGTATTATCATTCAATAATTAATAAAACATGTTAACAAAAAATAAAGATAATAATATCAGTAAATAATAATAATAACAAAAACTACAACTTTATTATTAATGGTGTTGATGACTATTATCATTTAGTAATTAGTAATAATAAACAGATAATGCATTATCTAATAATTATTACTATCATTGTTTAGTCATTAATAATATTATATAATAATAATTATTATTATTCAATAATTAATAAACATAAATAATACATTAACAAGCAATAATAACAACAACAACTTTATTGATGTTTTATTATTTTATTACTCAGTCATTAATAATAATAATAATAATTATTATTATTATAATCAGCAACAAAAAATTAACTAATGATAACAAAACAAGAACAATTTTATTGATGTTTTATTTCTGTATTCAGTCATTAATAATAATAATTATTATTATTATTATTATAAGTATTATTATAATAAACAATAATATGTATTATTATTCAATAAATAACAACAGCAATAAAACATTAACAAGTAATAATAAAATTAATTGTTATTGGTTATTGGTTATTATTATTATTATTATTATTATTATCAAATGTAATTAAAATTAAAATTTTGTTGATTATTATTATTTAATTATAATAATCATCATTTTTGATGTTGCTGTTGTATTAACATAAAAGTCTTTTACATTTTCAGGAGTATCTGGACCTGTCTGTGACTCTGGACCAGTTTTCTCCAAATTTCCCGGACACACGCAGCTCTACCTGCTCTTCTGGTGAGGACTCGGTGTTCTCTCATGACCCCGGCGCTGAAGAGCCCTGCCTGCCCAAATTCCCCCCGCATCCCAACCGCGGAGTGGCGTTTAAAAAGCGCTGAGCTCCCTCTCCTTCCAGCAGTCGCTCTACAGCGTGCGCCCGGCTGGACTCGACTCGACCCATGGACTCACGGAGACCCCGCTTTGCCACAGAGCACCCTTACAGTCGCCAAGAGTTGAAGCGCTTGGGATGGACATCACATAATGACACGGCTTGTTTCATTCAGCTGGAGGAGAACAAACTCAACCCTTCACCTGTCGTTGCTATAAAGCTATAGGGCACTTGAGCAGAAAGCGGTACGTGTTCGCTTCTGGAGACTGAAACGCCCGCCTCTGTCGTCTATAATAGAGAAAACCTCGCCATCATCGAATGAGGGACAGACGGATGGATGTCGGGACTCTTTATATTTTCTGTCGGTGTTAAACAAGGACCTTTATTTTGCCTCCGAGACCAAATTCTTAAGAAAATGTATTCCACTAAATGGTCTGCCCGAATGTATTTTAACAACGGGCATCTCACAGCCTTTCTTGTAAATACATCTAGAAAATGTATAAATATGAATATATATTTACACTCTACCCTAATTTTTTATTACACTATTTGAATTTTGTTGCATTTTTGTACCAGGATGCGTTTATGTACGTAGAACTTTTTGAAGTGTAGCTTTTGTGAACGTGACCATGAGAATTGTAGATGAATTATTATTTTGAGCTGATAGACGGCCAGTTTTGTTACTTAAAGTTGTTGTCCTGTATCGTTGATGCAGCTTGGCAGAAGTGGCTCAGAACTGCTGCTATACAGCGTCAGACTTAAGCTATAAATATATACGTCTCGAAATGGTTCTTATGCTTGTCCTCTTCGTGTCTTAAGCGACTCACTCCGAGTTGATGCGCTTCGAGAAAATTCCCAATGTGTTAGATATCGCCCCAAAACGAGAGATGCTAATGTTTCATGACCGTACGGTAAAATCAACAGTGTGTAAGATCTGCACATCACACATGTTACTCTACAAGGATTACATCCAATAAATGCTGTTGACGAACGAATCACGAACCCTTTCGCGCCGCATAAAGAACCTTATAAACATCACTCTCGCTGACGAGTTTACTACATAAATTGTGTTTACAGTGAAATTGACTGCAGGTTAGTAGGGGTGATTAAATATTATAATGCATAGCTTACAGCGTAAATGCCGTCTTCTGCTGAAAGCCGAGTGTAAGCGTTAGCTCCTTATTTATAGCGGTGTGAATGACCCTTTTTAGCGAGGTGCTATGCTACAAATGCGCGAGGTGGCGGGCGGACTGGCTCCCCGCCAGCGGCTGATGCATCAACACGCGGACTCCGAGACGCACAGCCAAGTTTCAGCTCACGCTCCTGCAGCCAAGACAAGAGTAGGCTACCAGCCCTGATTTATACGCGTGATGAATACGGCTGAAGGTTGCAGAGTATACAGCGGCTTCAATTTAACATTGTTTGTCACGTTTATGAGACGGCTGCAGTAAATTTTAATTTGTGGAACATTGCTTTGTTCTGAGAGAGTCAACGCGGGTCAACAGATATGGACTTTTGAAACACTGTTTTGTAAGTCTGTTTTCTCCGAAGGCATGCATTATGATTGGGATCGTTGCTTTGCCGTTTAGTCGACACCAAATTTATAGCACACATGCATCAATAAATGTATCCGCTTTTATTTGATATTGAATTCTTATTCTGAGTTGAAACTGAATGACGTTTGCCTTAAAATGTCATCATTTACTCGCCTTCATTCCAAAGGTTTTCTTTCATTGAACACAGAAGGAGCTGTTAGGTTGATGTTGATGTTACTATTTGATGTACAACTAAGTTATAAATTGGTTGAGACGTAAAGGAGAACTACTAAATATCTTTTCATTGGACCTTTAAACTTAATTGGAAGGTAACGATGTATGAACTAAACATTTAGCCTTCGGCCAGGAGTAAAGGTTGGAATAAAACAGCGGACGGATTACCTGACAGGTTCTTCAGACACTCAGTATGTGATGAGGTTGACATTTACACTTGTTTACATTTGAACAGAGAGAAGATTGTGAATAGAAGACTTGTTCAACACAAACTCCATCTAAACGGCAAACTTTTGTGTGCATCCTCTATGTGCTTGCCAAATAAAATGCTTAATCATAAATAAATAAATAAATGTAATTCCTTGTTTTTTTTTTGTTTTTTTGTACACTGTAAAAAAATGTGTTGGTTTTTTTTGGTTTAACTTAAAAAAGTAAGTAACCTGTTTGCCTTAAAATTTTGAGTTTACTGAAATAAAAAATTTGAGTTGATACAATGAAGGGAATTTGTTTAATAAATGAACTCAAAATATTATTGTATCTGAACCACATAAAAAAATGTGATAAATCATGAAAATAGCACTATTGGGCATGTTTCACTGCATCATCAGAAATAAAACACACACAATTACCCAATATGCTTACAAAATCTTTTAATAATATTTTAATAAACTCAAAATTTTAATTTGAATGAACTCAAAATGTTAAGGCAACCAGGTAACTTTTTTTCTAAAATTTTAATTTAGCCTACTGCTATTCATTTCCAGTACCGATTGGTATGAAAGCTTGTTTCCACCATGGAATAAAAAGATAAACAGACTTTTCATCTCAAAACTCGTACTGTTTTTCTTAGAATTGTGAGATATTACTCCCCGTTGCGAAAAGTCAGAATTCTGACAAAAAAATCAGTATTGCAAGAAAAAGGTCAGAGGAATTGTGAGAGTCAGATATGCCTTTTAAATGTTTTATTCAGTAATGGATACAAGCTTCTATAGATTAGGAATATTATTTTCACATCAAATTATTGAATAATTAGTAATCAGTATTTCATGATTAAGTATAATTTCAGTGGAAATGTTTTTTTATTGTAAGTTACATAATGCAACATAAGTTACAATAAACCTTAACAATATAAACTGAAATTCATCACAATGTCTGTTCAGGATTTTGAAGGATCATTTGAAAGTTTTTATTATGCAACCACACATTAATTTATGGAGAGCTTACAACCTACAAACTACATTCTGCTTTAAAAAATAATGCAAAAAGGAAGTTGCAATAGTCTTCCCTATTGTGGCGTACACTATTGCCAGACGTATTGGGACACTCCTCCAAATCATTGAGTTCAGGTGTTCAATCCCTTCATGGCCGCAGGTGTATAAATCAAGCACTAGTCATGCAGACGCTTCTACAAACATTTGTGAAAGAATGGGTCGCTCTCAGGAGCTCAGTGACCTCAAGCGTGGTACTGTGATAGGTTGACACCTGCTCAAGAAGTCCATGCGTGAAATTTCTTCACTACTAAACTGTTAAACAGTTTAAAAGCAATTGGGAACAACAGCAATCCAGCCATGAAGTGGTAGGCCACATAAAATCACAGAGCAGGGTCAACGCATACTGAGGGTCACGGTACACAGAAAGTTGATAGCTACAGACCTCCAAACTGTGTGTGGCCTTCAGATGAGCTCAAGAACTGTGTGTAGAGAGAGAGCTTCATGAAATGGGTTTCCATGGCCGAGCAGCTCATCAAAGCCTTATATCACCAAGTGCAATGCAAAGCATCAGATGCAGTGGAGTAAAGCAGCCGCCACTGGACTCTAGAGCAGTGGAGACGTGTTCTCTGGAATGACCAATCAAGCTTCTCTGTCTGGCAATCTGATGGATGAGTGAGTTTGGTGATTACCAGGAGAAAAGTACTAACTGCATTGTGCCAAGTGTAAAGTTAAGTGGAGGGGGGATTATGGTGTGAGGTTGTTTTTCAGGGGTTGGGTTTGGCCCCTTAGTTCCAGTGAAAGGAACTCTTAATGCTTCAGTATACCAAGACATTTTGGACCATTTTAATTTCTGTTTCCAAGTAGGGACCCTCATTATGCTGCCGTGTTAGTGTGAGGCTATTTTGAGCCTTGTTAGTGGTATTAACTAGTGATTTAATTTTACTTACTCTGTGCCCCATAGACAAGCGTTATAAGCTAATCTGTTTTTAGAGATAAAACTCGTTACAATTGATTTTCATGAAAACGCATCCCAGAGAACGATCTACTCGGTAACCATCTGTTAGTTACCCCTAGAGTCATTTCTCACCGGTGTTGTCCTTTAAAGCTACACAGTGTGATATTTTCCCCCATCTAGCGGTGAAAAGGTACAGTATATGACCATCCAGTGAATATTAGTTCTCCAACAAGAACAAATGTAAGGCAGGGCTAGATTTTCTCAGTGGGGAGTTGATTGGATGGTTGTGGTTTGCTATTGGTTGATCACACGTGAGTGGCAGGTTGCCCCGCCCTCATGCCAGTAAACATGTCATAAGAGAAGAGGTCTGTGTCCGAAATCGCCTCCCTATACCCTTAAATAGGGCACTATTTAAGGCTCAGCCATTTGTAGTGGTGTCCAAAACCTTAGTGGACGTTATCGAGCACTTGTTCAATCCCACAATGCACTGCATTAGGACCCTTTTCACAGTTCCGGTGTCATGACAAATCCTGTCCCCCTGTGAAATCGTGTCTGCTGGTAGCGGTTTTAAATGCCTGATGAAAAGTTGTTATACATGGTTCTGGACAAGCAATTGTTTAAAAATAAACTATGAATTCATTGCCATACTAAGTACACACATACACACGCAAGACATTTATTTAAAATATGTAATTGATTGCTATAATGGGAGCAAAAACATGTTCTGAATTATTTTGACTGATAAACTAAGTACCAATACAAAATCATGACATAGAAATGTACCTATAATGTAAATAATAAAGAATTAAAAAAAAAAAAACAGCAATATACAGAACAGGTGCACAAAATAAATAGATTATATACGAGATATGCTTGTATATATCTTATATAAGCACTTATAGCTTCAGTTATATAGTACTAGTATATGAAACATATGATTTGTAAGACATTAAAGACTATTTTAACACAATTTAAACAGCAAAAATCAAAACGCGATTTTGTAAGAATTGTAATCAGGCTCTGAACAGATTACCTATTAAAATTTCTTTCAGCCAATAGAATCGCTCTGGGGGTCCACAATTTCATAGCGGACTGGATTTGTCATGACACCGCGTTTCTCAGAGCGGAAGTCGTCATACTTGGATTAACATTTATAGCAGAGAATGATATGAAATATATATTGTCCCCATTTGCTCAAATAGAAAAAGGAAACGTCCACAATAGCTATTTCATAATTTTCAAAAAGAGGGAAAAAATAAAGAAAGATTGATAACAGCAGTCAAAATAGAGAAAGATGTAAATTTTTTACCATCACTCCTATAGATGCTGTATTATAAACTCCATCACAGCAGCGGTAACTTGTTTTTTGTAATTAGATGTAAAAGTAATGTTTTACTGTTATGAATGTACATACAGTACATTAAAAAATGAAAATACAAAAAACGTTGCAGGATTTACGATATTGATGACCGTTAAAACGCGTCATCATAGTCTGTGAAAAGGGTCTATAACGAGCGTACAACCGGTGTATACTCAACGGCTAGAGAATACCCATAATGCATTGTGACAGTCATAACGTTAATTTAGGAGCAAAAATTATTCCGCAGTTTAATTATTCATCCAGCCATCCATTTTCCAAACTGCTGGTCCAGCGTAATATCATACAGGGTATAAATTATTTTGTAATTGCTTATTAAGTTGTTTAATTAAGGGCTACAGAGTAAATTAAAATATAAATCTATGCATTACTACTGGAGCTGCCAGTATATGTTTCAAATGATTCTTTAACAGCACAAACTGCAAAAGCGGCAGTCCATCTGGCACACTCAATGTCCGAATTCATTCACTCCTTCAACTGGACTATATTAGTGGAGTAATGTAGGGAATAGTGAATGAGGGTATAGGGGACGATTTCAAACTGCCGAGATGTTGAAAGTGGGAAGTTATTTTGATCTGGATTACCAAGGCAAATTAATGTAAATAAAACAAATTATTTATCACAGATAAATAATTTTTAATACATTTATGTATGGAAAATAGCAGCATGAACATACTACTAAGTTTCTCCTTTTGTGTTCCATGGAAGAAAGTCAGTAATAACAAAAGAACATGAATAAATGACAACAGGCATCTGTCTCTACAACAAGAAAGCCTTGCAGCGTCAATGTTCTTGTCTGAGTGAAAGAGACAGAGGTGAGTTAATAGCGGGGGTGGAAGTGGAGGATGTTAAGAGAATTGTATTATCACACTGGGCAGATGGTGGGAAGTGGAGACATCAGCAGGTCCAGGACAGCTGTGCTCGAGTCTGTAAGTGTTAACTTAACAACGTCAGCAGAATTTCAGCCTTCAGCACACAAAGTTGAAGGGAATCCAATGTAAGCTGTGTACTTCCAAGAATTAAGTGTCACAGAGAGGACAAGAACACGTGTTGGGGCAAAAATGACTCTGAGGAGCCAAGAGAATCAAAGAATCTAATAGTGTTAATGTAGTAATCAGCATGGTAGTTGTGTATTTGTTGGTTTACTTATTGATAAACTATGGCCTGGTTTCATAGACAGGGCATAGATTAAGTCAGGATTAGGCCTTAATAATTCTATTAGGGCATTTAAGTAGCTTTTATCAAATAAAATAAAACATTACTGCTGTGGATCTTAAGATAAAACAATGACACTGACATATTTTAAGATATCTCAGTTGCTTTCAGTTAAAACAGCTCAACATGCATTTTAGTCTGTGAAACAGAGGGTACACTGTAAAAAAATTACAACATATGTGTTTACATTGTTTTAACTCATCAAAATAAGACAAGCACTTTCACCTTTTTTATTTTAAGTTATTAGAATCAACTTTTTTTTTAAATTGTTGCCTTACATTTTCAAGTACAATCAATTTGGATGTTTATGTTTTTTAAATGATTCAGGGATAATACATTCAAAAGAGTATATCTCTCTCTTTTCAAAAAAAGGGTCAGTGCATTTTTTTTGTTTTCATGCATTTAATAGCCGCCCGCAGGCCAGTCAGGGTGCCCATGCTGACCCGTGAGCATCAGAACTGGACCACGGAGCAATGAAAGAATGTGGCCTGGTCTGATGAATCACATTTTCTTTTACATCACGTGGATGGCCGGGTGCGCTTACCTGGGGAACACATGGCCTCAGGATGCACTATGGGAAGAAGGCGAGCCGGCGGAGGCAGTGTGATGCTTTGGGCAATGTTCTGCTGGGAAACCTTGGGTCCTCCATCCATGTGGATGTTACTTTGACACGCTCCACCTACCTAAGCATTGTTGCAGACCATGTTCAGCCTTTCATGGAAACGGTATTCCCTGGCGGCTGTGGCTCTTTCATCAGGATAATGCTTATGACACATAGCACAAATGGTTCAGGAATGGTTTGAGGAGCACAACGAGTTTGAGGTGTTGACTTGTCCTCCAAATTCCCCAGATCTCAATCCAATCGAGCATCTGTGGGATGTGCTGAACAAACAAGTCCGATCCATGGAGGCCCCACCTCGGACTTAAAGGATCTGCTGCTAATATATTGGTGCCAGATACCACAGCACACCTTCAGGGGTCTAGTGGAGTCCATGCCTTGATGGGTCAAACTGTTTTGGCAGCAAAAGGGGGACCAACACAATGTTAGGAAGGTGGTCATAATGTTATGCCTGATCAGTGTATAAGCCTTCAGTTCAATCAGTTCATTGTTTTGGTCTTGTTTGTGTTATACTTGGTTGTGTATTCTTACTCCTAGATTTACTTATTAAAGACTGTTTCTTGAATTCTCTATTGTTGTGCCACAACACGTGACAGTAATACAATTTTACATTTTTACTGTTTTTTTAATCATGATGACCATAAGAGATTTCTTTTAAAAACAGTTTAAAGAAGTGTTATCTACGTACAGTGTTCGTATATAAAGTAGGCTAAGTAGAGCACAAATTCAAATCGTATTTATGGAAAGGCTCTTGTTCTGGGTGTTGTTTACAATATTAGATTCATTGCTACTTATTTATTTCCACAGGACTTGATTTATGTGTGGCTGTTTTTGACATTGTGTCTCCTATGACCAATCATAAACCATAATTTAGTCAAACAGTCATCCAACCACACACTCACAGAGGACACACTCAAAGGACAAACTCAAACACTGTCAGTAGTCATGATTTCTGCATTCATAACATTAATGAACCACAGCGTTACTAGAAGCAACAGTAATATACAACCTCATTTAGACCATCTGCACCTGTCCATGAATCGGACATCTCTGCCTGAAGCAGAGCATCTTTAGTGGGTGGAGTTCAGGGTCTTTATCGCCGTCTCTGATATCTTTACTCTCTGAAAAGGAAAATGTTGGGTTTGGAGATGGGTATTTAAAGATCTCTAATCTTCAAACAGACGCAGATCGCTCTCTAAATGAAGGCCTCATGAAAGAGATGTCTTGTTTATCCCCTGAATACTGTAGATGAGGACAAACCCACATTTATTTACTGTTCTACAAGTACAGAAAACGTTTCTGATCTATGGTGGTATTTGCTTTAGGTTTTGATTGTTATTCTTGACTGCAGATCTTTGGATGCTAAAAAAAGAAAAGATGAATATCTTTTGTGTCCACAAAAATGTAACTAGGTTGTAAAGTTTGTTGATTTACTTTGATGATAGCTTTTTAAAGCCAGGTCGGAAAGTTTAAAATAACTTTGAACAGTTTGAAGTTTGAAGCTTTTACTCGGATAAAGTAAATAAAATAAATAAATAATGCTACTACATGATGTATAGCATTTTTGCTAACTTGATTGGCATGATGCTTGCATGATTAGCATTTTGCTTGCATAATGTAACATGTTAGCATGTTTTAGATGTTTGCTAACAAAATTTAACATGTTAGCATGTTTTAGCATGTTTGCTAACATAATATAAAATGTTAACATGTTCTAACATGTTGCTAACATGATTTAAAATGTTTTAACATGATTTAAAGCATTGTTAGCATGTATTAACATGATGCTTGCATTATTTAAAATTTTCCTAGCATGTTTTAACATTATAGCATGATTTAAAGGTGTCATGAACTGGCCTTTTTCTTTTTTTGTACTGTTGTCTGAGGTCAACCAATGACGTTTGTGTGGTTTTTACATTCAAAATCATCATAAATAAATAATAGGTTATTTTCTACACTGGTTTTGAGGCTGTCTCCTGAACGGGTTCTGATGGGCGTGCTGCACTGGAGACTTGGAAGTAAACGCCCACGGCTAGGATTGGAGAAGATTTGCATATTTAAAGGACAACTCCGTTAAGAAATGACCCTAGGGGTAATTAAGGAGCTTTAAGGCTATCAATGTTGTAATTTCTTTACTCTCCGGTGGTAAAGATAGGAACTGCACCCATTTGCGGGATTTCCTGTAAGGTAGCCATCTTAAACAGGAAGTGATGTGGCAAGGGAGAGGGAAGGGAGACAGTTTTTTGAGCTACATTTGACTACACTGTTTTACATGGGATACATAGTTTTTATTTCTTTATACTTTCACCTTTTGTTACAATAAAATCTATAATTCAAGATTTACTGGTTCGTAGCCTCAAAGATACTTTCCCTCAAGGAAATGGCTAAAGATGAGAAGAAGCCCTAACACAGGTGCCATTAATACAGCTAACGAGTGGAGGACAGAGGAGCCGCTTGAAGAAGAAGTTACAGGTCTGTGAGAGACAGAAATAGTTAGAAATACTTATTTTCCACTATAATTTGCAAATATATTCGTAAAAAATCAGACAATGGGATTTTCTGGATTTTTTTCCCTTCTCATTCTGTCTCTCATAGTTGAAGTGTACTTATGATGAAAATTACAGGCCTCTCTCATCTTTTTAAGTGAGAGAACTTGCACAATTGGGGGCTGACTAAATACTTTTTTGCCCCACTGTATATATCAGACACACAAACTAACTGGGATCTGCATTAGCATTTGCAATGGGCCGGGTATTGGGCGCTTTCCTCAGATGTCCAGTAAATGTTTATATGGGAATGTCTCTGGCAGACGCAGGGGGTGTTGACCTTTAACTGTAGGTGGGGTCTGTTTTGGGTCAGTGACCCCATGACTAAGTTATGTGTGTGTGTGGCTGCACTGCTCACTGGAGTCCATGTGGAACTGACACACTGGTGGAGGAATGACAGAAAGGGCAAACAGGGTGCTCAACCTGACAATCAAACCTAAACCCTGTATTGTCCTTCAGAGTGGAAAACAAAAACAGAGAGCAATCTTGACATATAAAATAGTGGCAAAATAACCAACAGATATTTTACGAAGGAATCGATAGAAGATTGCAAAAACTCAATCTATCCCAAATAGGGCCAGATTTGCCAAACAGGGCAAACGAGCATGCTGCTACAATCTAATAAAAGTAAAATTGGGAGTAGATGATTTTTCTAAGGAGTTACTGAGAATGTGCAAATTTAATGTCATGCCAAGTGCAAAATTGGCTAAAGACATACTTTTTGGGCAGTAGGCCTAAATAATAATGCAATTATCAGTAAACTGACCAGTGGTAATACATCAATGTGAGTTACATAATCAGATTACTTTTTTCAAGTTACTAGTAAAGTAATGCATCACTTTTAAATTTACAACAAGTTGTTTGTGATGTAAATAATTACTTACTTTGTTTTGACTGAAACTCTCCTTTCCCCATGTTGAGAGATTTTTGTATTATTTTTGTATTTTATCTCACTTTATTAACCAAAGTCTTTGATACTGACCTTCGATAATACAAATCAACCATATGAATAAGAAAAATGACTGTAGTTAAACATCACATTTGTGTTTCATTTGAAATAATCTTTTTTTTTTTTTTTTGCAGAAGTAAGAGGCTGAATCTAAATTTGCCCCCTATTCCATTAAATATGGCATTATTTGAAGGGACAGCCATTTGTAGTGTTGTTCAAAACCAAAGTGGACATTATGGAGTGCACTTATTTAATCCCACAATGCACCGCGATAACAAATGTGAACAACTCATGCACACACAACAGCTGTCTGAATTTGCTCACTCACTTTCATTCCCTCCTTCAAGTAAACTGTATTAGTGGACTAACGTAGGGATTTGTGATTAAGGGTAAAGGGGGCGATTTCTAATCCTGCAGGGGTTTTTTTTATTGCAGAAGTAAGTGTTGATTTTTCTTCTTCATTCCAGAATGGCAGCAGCTGAAAGGTTTGTTTGCGCTGCTTCAGCCTGAGGCTTATTCATGTCACTTTTGGTGTGAAAGGGCCTTCAAAACAGAGCTTTTTATTAAAAAATAAACAAGTAAGACCTGCCCGGGTGAGAAAAAGTAATACAAGATGAACGTAACACATTACTTTGTATAAAAAGTAACTAAGTTACTTTTTTGGTAGCCTAGAAATCTAGACGCACCCTAGTGGCAGCAAATTTAATCTGCCCGCAAGTGTCGTCTAGGAACTCTCAATACCCTTCTGAGCTGTGTTCCTCTCACTCTGGACGGACCAATCACATCGTGTATAGAGTCGGCGGGCGGGGCCATAATGACGACGGCCGAGTTGCGTTTGCGTGCTTCTAGTAAACACAGAAACTGGCGAACGGCGGTCTTTCGAATCAGCTTTGACCGCGACTCTGGAAGACTTGGAGTTAAGCTTTTCTCTGAGAAAAGAACAAAGAGCGGCACTGAAGTCATTCTTAAAAAGGGAAGATGTGTTCGGAGTTTAGCCGACCGGATACGGCGAATGTTTAATCTATCAACGAGCTATGCTTCACCTTCGTTGCTCTGGTTGGTTGTAGCGCTATCCTATCGCGTGCAGAGGGAGTCTGAAAGACAACCGTTTATCCGCCCCTCGGATTGAGCCGTCAATGGTGAGTTTCCAGACCAAACATCTTAATGTGGGTCCGGCTTGTCAGGGTACTTTTTTGGGGGAGTAACACAATACTGTAACGCATTACTTTTAAAAGACCTTATCCCAACACTATAGTTGACTACCAATTTAACAAAATCTCACAGAAATTCATAACTATTTCACGTTTTAGCAAATTGGTGGCTACTTTGTATGAATTTATACAGTTTAGGAGTGCGGTTAGGGTTGGACATTCATGCTTACTTTTTTCTAAAAATAATAAAATTCATGTGAAATTGCCACCTTGTAAAAGAGATTGGGTTGGTAAATCACCTTGCATGATCCATTTAAATACTCTCCATCCATAAATGTTGCGTCTGAAAAGGAAACGAATATACCAATGCGATATGGTCTTTCAGACCCTTTCAGTGCTAATCTCTCAAATTATTTTTGTATCTGACATAACATTTTTTGATAAATCATGAAAATAGCACTATTTGGCATGGTTCACTGCGTCATCAGAAATAAAACACACACAATTACCCAATGTGCTTACAGAATCTAATAATTAAAATTTAATAATATTTTAATAAAGTTCGTCGAGTCTCAAAAAATGTTCATTGTATTAACTCAAAATTTCAATTTCAATGAACTCAAAATTTTAAGGCAACCAGGTAACTTTTTTTCTAAATAATTTTTTACAGTGCATGAATTGTTAACTTAAATCTGATTGGTTGATTGAAAGAGCTGTTGATCCAGGAACATGTTGCACTTGGTGAAATCACGTCGCAAGCTGTGAAATCTGGTCCACAGTAATCTCCAAAAGGGGTATGCTGTCACAAAAGTTGTATTTTTGTAAATTATATGATCAATAAGTTATCACAACATATGTTTTACATTGCTTTAACTCATCAAAATACATTAAGCAGTTTTCACCTTTTTTTTTTTTTTTTTAAAGTTAAGCAAGATTCAACACATCAGTTTAATGTCATTTAAGTTGAAGTAAGAGAGTAAAGTAATAGATCTCTCTCCCCATAATGCACCTGTTCCCCTGAGGCTGTGCACTGTCCTACTCACACTGGATCAGATTTCCTCCACAGGTTGGTGGTAATACTCGCATGCATTGGGCAGGGCTATATAATCTTGGCCTGTCAGCTTGTTATACGGCTTTAGCCTTTTGGCTAAACTTATTTTTCTTGTCTCAACAGACAAAACGATACCTGGCTGGGAGAGAAAAACACTATATCATTTTACATTTAGAAATGTCTGGCTTGAGGCTCAGTCTATATTTAGAATTTCTGAATCTTAAATAGATTAATAATGTCACGACCGCGATGATGTGGCAATGAGCTATTTGTCTTTTCTCAGTTCCTTCAGTGATTAAAGAAGACACTCGGCAGATTTGTGAGGAAAAAAAAATAAAATATTTAAGTGTGAAAGTTATGGAAGTTTAAATTTACCGTAAATGACATGTACTGTACTAAATATTTTTTATTTTACATTAAAAATATATATTTTACAAAATAATTTGTACTATAAATTTACTATAAAAGCAAAAGCCATATGTTTAACCAATTTGTGTTGCAAATTTGAAGTTCCCATGAGATTTTGTTTAGGCGCTGTACAAAAATTACCAGCCCACAAATGATCCCATTCCAATGATTTTGTTTTTGATGCATTCTCCTGCAACAAATGAATACATTTCTGTCCAAATATCACTTCTATCACAAATCTGTCACCTGTTTTTTATGCTTTCAGATTATTTTTAACTGTAAAAATAAATAAATATAAGCCATAAAAATCTTTTATAATTTATATAATCTTTTACTTGACTACCTCTCTTTTCTCACTGAAATATATGAATACTGGGTGTGTCGCAACGTTATCGGTTTTCTTTGCCAGTCTTGCACATCCACGGATGTCCAAACAGCCTCCAAGCGGGACGTAAATATTAAACGTCATATCTACGTCCGAGAGATGTCGTAGACGTCTGGTTACTGCACCGGATTTGCACGTCGTGTAGAAGTACAGATATGGTCCTGGACCGACTGAAGCAATATAGACATGATCATGTTTGTTGGGTTGAGACTCTGACCTTTTCGACAATATGTGTTTTGTCAAGATTAGAAAAGGTTTTAATTATTTTGAAAGATTATAGTATTTAAAATAAATGTTGTAATATGAAATCTGACACCGCACACTAGAGGAGGAGCCGGCTAGAAGAAATTAGAGTTTCATTTTCATGGTAAAAATTTTCACAGGATGAATTTTGAGTTCATAAGCTTTCGAATGATACCAAATTTAGTATGATTACTAATATGATATGAAACAAAGGTTGAAAAAAGAGTGGCAAGCATCCCGCTATGACAGTTAAGGGGTTAATATATTTTCTCATGATTTTGGCAGTCTGAACAATTAAAATGTTTTTTTTGTTCTGTCAGGAAATTGAAAAACAGATTATGCCAGTATCTTTGAACTGCTATAGGCCTACTTGGCATTGTACAAAATATTGACACACAGAATTATTAATAATTGCAGTCTCCTTTCTTCATCTTTTCCTTCAATCATAAGATACCGGACTAAATGAGGGCATCTTGATGGGTTACTTGAATGTGGGCCTCATGTTGTGTGTAATGAAGGGAGAAATGACTCAGTCGACTGATGTCTGCCTCAATCTCTCTAATCATATCACCGAAGCTTGAAGCTTATGTCTTTGTATCCTCCGTAATTGAATTGGGCTTAGATTAAATTGCATGACAGCACTCCTATTGTTTAGCTTCAAAATGGGACACAAATCTTCCTCCGTAAGACTATAGGGCTGAACCTACTGCCAATGAAATGCATAAATCAGTACAGAAATCTTCTCTCTTCCTCTCTACTCCTTTTTTTCTCAAGTAAAGGTTATGTGGTTTAAAGGTGTTGTATGTAAGTTGCCGACTGTACTAAAGCATAAATCTACCAAAAAATGTTTGCAGATATGTAGGAAACATGAGTTCACAAACTCATTTGTCTGAAAACCAAAGCTACAGCCAGTTATTTTACTTTGAAATGTGCGTTCCGTGTCAGAACGTCTTATACTGTTTTGGTCTGAGAACACACGTTGGGGTTTGACGAACCAGGAGATGGCAGCTTAAGGAACGTGCTCCCGACAAGTACGGACATTTACCCACTACAACCCGAATATTTAATAAAAACTTAGGTTACAGTGTGTTTCAAGACAGTGGGTCTCGAGTATGCCCAAAGGGAAAAATAAAAAGTCAAAGCAGACAGAGTTACTCGATGTCGAAAGAGCTAGCCAAACTTCATCGCCTAGCAGCGTAATGGAGGACGATGAAGATACACATAACGTCACGCAACTCGGAGCGAAGCAAAGTGAGACCGGTGACTTCGGCCTCATACTTAAAGAGCTGAGAGAGTACAGAAAAGACAGCAGTCAGCAGCTGAATGCTATTCGGGAAGAAATTAATAAATCCAATACTAGGATCGAAGAGGCGGAGAGGAGGATCGACGCGACTGAAACACGGTTACAAGTGGCGGAAGATACCGTGCAGGAGCTGCTACACCTTCAGATACATCTAGACGCTAAGCTGACAGATTTAGAGGGCCGCTCCAGACGAGAAAACATTAGAATTCATGGCGTTAAAGAGGGGGTGGAGGAAAATTCCCCATCGATGGTGATTTATGTGAAGCGATTGCTGCGGGAGGGCTTGGAGCTTCCGTCTACATTTGAACTTCGAGTGGAAAGAGCTCATCGCGCCTTAATGCCGAGGCCGCCTGGGGAAGCCTCGCCGAGGTCCATCGTTGTCAAGATGTCAAGCTACAGGATGAAAGAAGAGCTGTTGAGAATGGCCTGGCAAAAGCGAGGATTCCAATATCTCGGGAAAAGAGTCAATCTCGACCACAATTATGCACCGGATGTCTTGAAAAAGCGAAGGGAGTATGCCGAAGCAAAAGCGGTATTGAAGGAGAAGAAAATCCGATTTCAGACGCCGTTCCCTGCCAGGCTCAGAGTTTTCTATCAGGAGGGAGTTGTGATGTACGATTCGGCGGAGGATGCTACGGAGGATATGGCGAAGAGGGGGTTCCCGGTGTCGGTAATCAAACACCCGGACTCGCTTTTGGAGCGGATCCAGTGGTTCACGTGGCATACCGTCAAGAGATCAGGGAACCGGCACAGAGCTGGCCGGGCTTTGGACTATAAGGAAAAATTACAGGCTTTTAGACACCAGGATTCAGGATGACTGTTAGTGAATTGAAAACTGCTCTGTACGAGTTTGCTGGAAATATAACGGGTGAGTCCGTTAAGTCATTATTTTCTTTTTTCGTTCGGGACTCCCAGTAACGTCAGAGAGAGGAATTAAGTACTTTAAAAAGTCCTGCTTATTAAAGAAGCTTTGAACGGGCTGCATAACTAAGAGTATAATGTATACGTCGGTGAAATTTTCTTTTAGGCTGCCAAGACAAAGACGATATTATGCATGAAGGCCCTCTCCCACCTGGGGGAGGCATTACCTCAGAGCCCTTTTTCCATCAGGGCTTCATCAGGGTCAATATTTAGACACCACAGTTGGAAGTCTTTCTTTTTCTGTAATTATTGTTCCTGTTGGGTACCGTGTGTTGCAGCAGTTCTTGCTGCTGTTCTTTGTAGTTCGTGGGATATAACCTGTGATTCTCTTTGTTATTCATGGTCACTTATGTTTTTTTTTTTTTTTGTATTACATATATATATATATATATATATAGCCTATGGTTTATTTCATTTCTCATTTTTCCCTGTAGTTTACACTGAATGCAACCAGTTAAAATAGCAACTTATAATGTGAATGGCCTTGTCAACCCCATCAAGAGAAGTAAGATATTAACTAAACTAAAAAGAGAAAGAGTTGAGGTGGCGTTTTTACAGGAAACCCATCTTTCGGAGACGGAACACGCTAAATTAAAACGATTGGGCTTTAAACACCAGTACTCATCATTGTATAAGGCGGGACACAGGAGGGGGGTGGCAGTATTGATATCCAACAAGACTAGTTTCGAACCTATTTTTGAAAAAAAGGACACAGAGGGAAGATTTATTCTCGTGAGGGGAAATTTAGGGGGCTCATTGGTTACTCTATTCAACATCTATGCTCCTCCTAATTCTGACTGGAAGTTCTTCAAACAGATATTTGATTTAATAGCAGCAGAGACCCAGGGGGTCCTAATATGCGGGGGGGATCTCAACATTAGACTAAACCCCAAATTGGACACCTCAAATTTACACACAGTCCAGCCCAATTTGATAAGTAAAAAGATCAATCTGGCTATGAAAGAAATCGGGCTAATTGACATCTGGAGAGAATTAAACCCTTCAAAGAGAGACTACACTTTTTTTTCAAATCCGCATTTGGCGTTTTCGAGAATTTATTATTTTCTTACTTTTGCTCGAGATTTAAACAGGGTAGTTGGCTGCGATGTGGGGAGCATGGACCTTTCGGACCATAGCCCCATTTATTTAAAATTAAATCTTGAACAATACCGGAAAGACACCTTATGGAGGCTAAACACATTGGTACTGATTCACATGAAGGAACAAATTAAGAAGGATATTGCCAAATACTTGAACAGAATGTCAATGGGGAAGTTCTCCCCCCAATATTATGGGATGCATGTAAAGCTGTGCTTCGAGGCAAGATAATTGGATACAGTGCTCACCTAAAAAGAGTAAGACAAAAAGAGCTAATTCAGTTGGAAGTAGAATTGAAACAATTGGAACAACACCACAAAGACACAAATGATAAAAAAATTAGCGAGCTAATTAGGAAGAAAAAGAACGAAATAAATGAGATTTATACTAAAGATATACAAAAAAAGTTATTTTTTACAAAACAGAAATACTATGAAGGGGGCGGGAAAGCCAGTAAATTATTAGCTTATAGGCTGAAAAAACAACAAGCAGAGAATTCAATTCATAAAATAAAAAATCCTATTACTAATTCTATGCTTTACAAATTAAACGAAATACAAGATTGTTTTGAAAATTATTATAAAAAACTAAATTCACAGCCTCAAATAGATGGAGAGAAAATGGAAGATTTCTTTCAGAAAATAAATCTGCCTAAATTGAATAGTGAACAAAGTAGGAATCTGGTAGCAGAAATAACAGAGAAAGAAATTCGCTCAGCCATTTCGGATCTTAAACCAAATAAGGCTCCAGGTCCGGACGGGTTCCCTTCCGAATGGTACAGAGTCATGGAGAGTTCTTTGACCCCTGTACTGCTGTCTACCTTTAATTGGGTCCTTAAAGAGAACAGTATACCCCCCTCCTGGAGGGAGGCGGTAATATCTTTAATTCCGAAGGAGGGGAAGGACAAGTCTGAATGCGGCAATTTTAGACCAGTAAGCGTATTGAACCAGGATTATAAAATATTTACCCATATACTAACCAAACGATTAGAGGGACTGCTACCATCAATTATTAGTCTTGACCAGACGGGTTTTATTTGTGGAAGACAAACTCAAGATAGTATCAGAAGGGCTTTACACGTAATTAACCATATAACAGAAAATGATTTAGTTGCAGCACTAGTGGGGCTGGACGTGGAAAAAGCCTTTGATTGTGTAAATTGGTCTTTTTTGTATAAAGTTTTGGACAAATTTGGATTTCATAGTACCTTTATTAATACATTACGAGCTCTCTACGATAGCCCAAGGGCAAGAATTAAAATAAACGGGGCGGTCTCTAGCCCCTTTACATTAGAAAGAGGAACAAGACAGGGCTGCCCAATTAGCCCCCTCCTGTTTGCAATCTTTATTGAGCCCCTGAGCCAATGGATCATTCAGGACAACAATATTAAAGGAATTGCTATGTATGGGAGAGAGCAAATTATTTCATTGTTCGCTGATGATGTACTGGTGTATTTGACTGTCCCTGAGCAATCTTTGGCACGTCTATTAGAATTATTGGAGGAATATGGATCCTTCTCAGGATATAAGCTGAATGTTCCAAAAACACAAATTCTCTGTTTCAATTACAGCCCTTCTGTAAATATGAAAAATAAGTATAATTTGAAATGGGATTCAGTTTTAATTAGATATTTGGGGGTAAACATTCCAATGGACTTGACAAATTTATTTTCACTTAACTACCTCCCCTTGAACAAAAAGATTAGGGAAGACATAAGGAGATGGGATCTTTTACCTTTTCTTAATTTTGGATCACGCGTGGAATCTGTCAAAATGGTTATTTTGCCGAAATTGCTGTATCTCTTTCAATCTCTTCCACTAGATATACCTGACCATCAATTTCAGGAGTGGGACAAGCATATTTCAAGGTTCATTTGGCAGGGACGAAGGCCAAGAATTAGATACCAGAGTTTACAATTGACAAAAATCAAAGGTGGGGTCGCTCTCCCATGCTTAAAAGACTACTATACCGCTGCTCAATTGAGGCCATTAGTATGCTGGTGCAACCCAGATTACCGTGCTAGATGGAAGGAGATTGAAGTTGCTATGTCAGATGAATTTCCAATTCAGGCTGCTATTGGGGATAAGGACTTGTCATACAATTTAAAAGAATTGGGAAATCCATGGATATGTTTGGCACTTAAGATATGGAGCAGGGTAATATCTCAAAGTAACCTGAAGGAGGGGGTAAGGGTCCTGAGATGGTGTGCATTTGATACCGATTTTTTGCCTAATAAATGGGACGCAAGATTTAAGAGATGGACTTCGCAAGGTTTAACAGCATACTGTACATTTTTGCATAAGGGGGCTATGAATAATTTTCAAAATCTGAAGAAGCAATTTGGTTTAGATAAGGACGATTTTTATAGATTCCTTCAGGTCCGGCATTATATTGACCAAATACAGAAGAGGTGTACAATAGTAGGCTGGGATGACATTCTGTTAAATGTGTTTATAGAGGCTTATCTTGCTGGCTCTAACCGGAAGCTCATCTCAAGAATATACAAGGGGCTACAACAAAGAAAAGGTAGTTCATTGTATATAAAGCAAAAATGGGAACAGGAAGGAAACTTTGTTCTAAAGGAAGAAGATTGGGAGAAATTATGTGAGATACAGTGGAAAACTTCCAATTCGACGTTATGGCGAGAGTTTTGCTGGAAAAACCTTATAAGGTTTTTCATTACTCCAACTCAAAATAAACACTACACCAATTCTTCGGCATGTTGGCGACAATGTGGGTGCCACGAGGCAAATCATTTCCACATTTTCTGGTCCTGTACATTATTGATTCCATTTTGGCAGGAGGTGTATAAAGTCTTGCAAAGTATTTTTCAGGTGGACATTCAATTTAAATTTGAGTCTTTATATTTAGGGGCCTTAACAACAGAAAATGTTTCTTCTCATGTCAAATACTTATTTCAGATCCTAAGTGCTGCCAGTAGAAAAGCTATTACTAGAAGGTGGTTAAAACCAGGAAAACCTACCGTTGAGGAATGGATTGACATTATCTATGACATTTTTAAGATGGAAAGGATTACTTTTGCTTTGAGACTGCAACAGGAAACTTTTTTGAAAAGATGGGAAAGATGGATAACATATATAACCCCATTACGCCCATCATTTGTTTAAAGTGGATGCTTTTTTTTTTGTTTTTTTCTCCTGTTTTTTTTTTTTTTTTTTTTCTTCTCTCTTTCTTCTTCTCCCTATTCCCCCCTCAGTAGAGGGCTTTATGAGGCATTGAGGTTTACCCCATTATGTTTGTTTTAGTTCTAGGTCGGATTTTACTATGTCTAAAAAATGGTTATGTGAATGTAATGTAGGTTGAAGGCCTAATGGGTCCCTGCTTACTTTGAAACTGTTTATCGAACCTGTGATGCTTGTCCTATGTTATGGATTGTTAATATACATATGATGATAGCTTAAGGAGAAACATGACAGGTATCATCACTGACTGTATTGAATGGACCTGGAAAAAATCAATAAAAAAAGAATTAAAAAAAAAAAGAGAACACACGTTGCCAGTTTACCCAATAGTATTTCAACACCACAGGTTGCCAGTTGGTGGAAAACAGCGTATTGCTGCCATGCAAACAAACTGGATCAGAGATCACAGAGACCAACCTTAAAAGCCTCAGCATCCATCTAAAAATCTCTATGAACGGAAGCATTAAAACACGGATAAATCAACTCATCAACTTATAGTGTGTAAGTCTCTTCGCCTTCCATTATCAATTGCGCTCGTTCCTGTTGTGTGTCCTCAAACGGGCAACCTGAGAGTCGAGTCTGAGGAGACGGGGACAGGGACGGGGACGGGGACGGGGACGGGGACGGGGACGGGGACGGGGACGGGGACGGGGCATCTGCAATTTGAAATTGTGCTGCACTACCCATTTCAACCACTAGCTGTCATTCTTACATACAGAACCTTTAATGGAATCTAGTACACATAGGAAGTTTTTTTTCCTTTTTTCTTCTGTATGGTATGGAGATTCTTGATCGTTTCAATATTTTACTTGTAGCCTAGCCTACACTTTACTTGTAGTAGCCTCTAACATGTAGAATTCAGAAAGCCTTAATCTCCTCTGTTCAGTCCATTGAGGTCCACGAGTGAAAACATGAACACACTGGAGAGCTGCTTTTGAGACACTGACACTGTTTTTCATGTTTAATTCGGTAAATAGATTTTAAGTAATCTATTGTTAGTGTTATATAAGTTTATATATTTTAAAGTAATATATAAATAAATGTGACGTGGCTTTACCAGAGTGCAGAATTGCAGAGCTTGTGCAAACATATCCACATTGCTTTGATCAGATTTTTTCAGCTTTTCTTGTGCTTTATTAAAAACGCTTTTCTCAATTTTGTTGTGTTTATATTTCGCTATTGAGAGGAAAGCATGCAGTACGTATTTACATTCACTAAAAAGTACATTCTTTATACACTATATTGCTAAAAGTATTGGGACACCCCTCCAAATAATTGGATTCAGGTGTTCACCTGCTCAATAAGTCCATTGGTGAAATGTACTCACTACTAAATATTCCACAATCAACTGTTAGTGGTATTTTAGGGGGGGGGGGGGGGGGGGGGGTGAAGTGCTGTTTCATGCATACTGAGCTTTTTACACTGTTAAAGACTTGGATTCCCATCCTAAACATAGACAAAGTTGCAAAAACTAATGTTGGACGTTTGATGGAGTATGTCTGTGTCAAAAATACTCCTTCCGGTTTCTCACAAGTTTCGGAGAGTTTTTTTCTAGTATGGGTCGGCTTGACGTTAATAGATCGGAAGGTCCTTGTATGGGCCGTACGGGCTCTTCTCCCGGTAGGGTGCGCGCGCGCGTGACTAGAGCGAGAGAGGAAATGCACGCCCATAAACACTCGCTCAGATGCAGATCCACTCGTCCGTGAACACTTATGTCGGTTATAGTCCGCGCCGCGCTCCACTTTATTCCTATGGGTGACGGCGAGCGACTTCAACGCTTCCGGGAAGGCAGCGCTACATTTGAACCGATTTGAACGCAGAAATGACGGGAAGCTTCACAACATCGCTTCAGTCGCGTCGCAAAGTGGATTTCCACGCCACTGCTGTCACAGGACTTCACCAAATCATACCAAAGAAGTGTGTTTTTGACGGAGCGGTCCCAGCGATAAAGGTTCGGTCGTGCTTTGGAAGCAGCCGGTGATTTAAACTGCTTCAAATGTCTGTGCTGTTGGCTACCGTCGCGTGAGTAAACATCAGTAAACGACACGATCGCGTGCTTCGTCATTCAAATGCGCTAACGGACTCCATTGTTGTTCTATATATAACGTTACACTAGTCTGACGTGCAAAACCGTTTTGCTTGCTACTGCTAAGGTCTAACATTAGTCGCATACAATAGTCCATTAACCGAATCATGTCCTCATAAACTGCGAGTAAAGACACACAAATGTTGACAGGACGTCCTGATGTTGCCGTTTCTCCTGTTTAATTTATTTTTGCCTCAGATTTGATTCTGGATCATTATCTGTATTAGCTGAGATAGCCATGGGTTTCTCCACGCTTGAGGACGTCACCGATTTACGCGCTTGTCATTCTTTAGCTCCGCCCACACGATACGCCTCCAGGCGCTCTGCATTGTGACTGCATTGTGTCAAGTGTAACGTTTAATGGATGGGGGGTTATGGTATGGGGTTGTTTTTCAAGGGTTGTGCTTGGCCCCTTAGTTCCAGTGAAAGGAACTCTTAATGCTTCAGCATACCAAGACATTTTGGACAATTTCATGCTCCCAACATTGTGGGAACAGTTTGGGGATGGCCCCTTCCTGTTCCAACCTGACTGCGCTTGACTTGACTGGCCTGAGTCCTGAGCTCGACCCGATAGATCACCTTTGGGATGAATTAGAGCGGAGACTGAGAGCTAGGCCTTCTCGTCCAACATCAGTGCCTGACCTCACAAATGCACTTCTAGAAGAATGGTCAAACATTCCCATAAACACACTCCTAAAAAGGTTGTAAGCTTTATTACAATCTGTTCACACATTGGCAATAAAATATCTATCTATCTATCTATCGATCTATCTATCTATCATCTATCTATCTATCTATCTATCTATCTATCTATCTATCTATCTATCTATCTATCTATCTATCTATCTATCTATCTATCTATCTATCTATCTATCTATCTGTCTATCTGTCTATCTGTCTGTCTGTCTGTCTGTCTGTCTATCTGTCTGTCTGTCTGTCTGTTTTCCAGGTAAACTAAATCACTTGTCATGCCTGTTTTGTATGTGCTTTGATTATCGTGAGTCATAACTTCTGGTCTATGGAGCTGTAACTTGTCAGGGCTTTACAGTTTGGAAAGCTATTGACCTTCATGAATCACTGTCTCTGCTCATGCACGTTAAACAGAAAAACAGCAGATAAACACTCTATTGAGTTTATACCCCAAACCAACTTCCTGAGTCGAATCTTTTGCCAGGCTCTGTGAAAGAGTCTCTGTGCATGTTTGCCTCGCACATCTGTTGGAGTTTCTCTATCTTTAAAGTCTGGCTGGTGTGAGGCTTAAACAGGAAAGTCCATGCGTCACAGTTTTTATTTTATTCTCTCTCTTTTTGGCTTCTTTAGGATATGTGCTCCACTCGGATGTGGCTATGAATCATTTGCTTTTATATTCTAAACATACTAAAGCAGCTTAAAAGAAAGTGGTAATTACCTTAACATGCTTCAGAGAAAACTAGTAAAGGCAAGCCTAAAGTGCCACGAAGAAAAAGCCTTTTACAAGACTAAGGCACATATTAGGCAACCAGTTTTTAAAATATAATGGCTTTCAGTCGAATCAATATTTTTGAATGAAATTTCAGTACTCTGTATATTTAATAACATTTGGCGCAGCTCAGTTAGCATCCTTAGCACAGTAGCCTAAATTAAGTGTCAGACTAAAGTTTTTGTGTAGTATGTAGTTGTGATAAGTGATTCATTTCATTGATGGTTACCTCTACGAAGAAAAATGCCATCGCTGTTAACTCTACTTCAGATGACTATATAGATAAGTACGAGCGTCTATTTAGCGCCAAGAGAAAATATGTGTGCTGAAAAAATCTGCCATTTTTTATCCAATGCTGTTCGAAAGAAGCAGTGCAAAACAAGATCATAAAATCAGATGTTTGTTAACCAAAGGGCCCTGGTCCAGAAGCACAGCTGGTAATGCTATGCCTGTGGGAAAACTGCTGACGGCGCAGTGCGAAAAAGAGAGGACATTAAAACATGTTCGATTTCAACTCCCTACTCACAGTGTCCTGGGCTGTGTTTCTCGAAAGCTTTGTGAGCTATGTTGATTGTAGAGACCATAGGTGCAATGGTTCTATGATCTAGTTAGGCTTTCGATGCTTTTGGGAAACGCAGCCCTGGTACAGCATCTCTATACCTCACCCTTCGCTTCTCGGAAGTGAGAACATGACTCATAAAAAAAGCCTGGATTGTGTACCTGTGACGTGGGCTCGCTGAATAGAGTCGGTGTGTGTGTGTGTGTGTGTGTGTGTGTGGTGTCAGCTGGTGACAGCCGTGCCTGCCGCTGCAATGCCACCCTGCCAAGAACAGAGTGACCAGGAGAGGAGGAAGAGGAGGGGGAAAAAAAGAGAAAGAGGCTAGTTCTTCATTCAGCAGAGGAACCCTCAACTATCAAGAATTGAGCTAATGCTCTAGCGCCCCCTGGTGTTCACATATCAATATAAGCACTCCGAACACTTTTGATCACTCAAACATGTTTGATTTAAAATCTAATTACAGTTTTTCTCAGTCGCTTTGGTACATTTCTCAGATAAGAATTGAAATTCTCAAAACTACCTGTTCAATTCTCACATCATTGTGTCACTTGTGCACATCAAAAAATTCAGGTTCTCATTTCTTTGAACAAGTTGCAAATGCTTTGGTACATCCATGCAAATGATTATGTCCAATTCTCTGCTGTTTCCTACATTATCAGTTGCTTATGTCATGTTGATCAAAATGTATTATACTGTTGAATAGTCCCCCCCCCCCCCCCCACAACATTTAGGCACACGCTCATAGCATAAGTCTTTACATGCAAAATGGTTGAAAAAGTTATCATAATATGTCAAGCATATTTCTATACTTTCTATATTTCCATTAGACTTTTTTCTAAATCTGTCCTGAATCTGTAAATTGCTCCCAGGTGAATCTTGACTTTCTCTTACGAAGGTGCTTCTCATGAAACATCAACTAGCAGAGATATACATATTTCCATCAGAATTTATAATTTTAGCCATAGTTTCCATCAGAACATCCCTCCAGAGTAAACTGTTATATTGACAACATGACTAAACAATTTGACTGTCTTATCCGCACACAATGACACAAGGACTTGTCATTCTGATGGCACTGACATGTTCATTGACACAGATATTTACTTCTGAGAGATGAACTAAAGATTTTGAGCAAGAGAGCGGCTTTTGCAGGTTCTCCATGGTGTTTTCTTTTGCTATTTGTACAAATTGTTTGGAGAAATGCACTTACTGTCTTTCTGTTTTACTGTTCTGTTTGATTCGAGAAATGTACCAAAGCGACTGAGAAAAACTGTAAGAGTGTCAGTTTATAACAGTCTGACTTTTCATGTTTATTTAAATAGACAATGATATTAGACAAAATCAACATGTTAAAGATTGTGTTGTTTAATGAGGAAATCATCCTTTATGAGGCTCCCTACTATTGCTCATGCTTTATTACCATTGCTTATAGACATTAGAATAGATACTGAGATTCATTATTTTCTACAGGTGTGACTGGAATGCAATGTTGCTTTTGAAATGGGGTCAGTTAGAGTAGCTTTATTCTGTATTCTCGCAGTACTGCAGTGTGCCCTGATATAACAGCGCTTCTCTTCTCTTCTCTTCTCTTCTCTTCTCTTCTCTTCTCTTCTCTTCTCTTCTCTTCTCTTCTCTTCTCTTCTCTTCTCTTCTCTTCTCTTCTCTTCTCTTCTCTTCTCTTCTCTTCTCTTCTCTTCTCTTCAATCTATAAATTGCAATAAAGGCACAACATAATGACCTAATATTGTGTTGGTCCCCCTTTTGCTGCCAGAACAGCCCTGACCCATCGAGGCATGGACTCCACTAGACCTCTGAAGGTGTGCTGTGGTATCTGGCACCAAGATGTTAGCAGAAGATCATTTAAGTCCTGTTAATGGGTTTGTTTGCCCATATCATCTATTTTAGGTTAATCTTATTTGGCTTACTGTCCACTGATAAGAAGCTCGATGAAGCAGCTTCAGCTCGAGCTCGAGCTCTGATAAACCTTCCACAGAGACTAAAATGAAGGTGGAGTTTGGGGAGGTGCAGGTGAGATGCTGGAACAGCTGAGACTGAGGCCCTGTCCACACGAAGCCAGCGCTTTCCCAATCCAATCTTTTTTTCCCCCTCGTTTCAAGAAATATCTGCGTCCACACAAGATTACCGAAACTGACTAAAAACGATGTAGTTTGCATGCCAGGCCAGTGTGTGGCGCTGTAATTCTGCCACAGAAATACACTAAAAACGGAGAAGAAGAGTTGTGGCTATAAGGGGTATAGCAGTGGTCGGAGGTGAGGCAAAATCTCACAATAAATAACAATAAATACATTTGCTACTTAACAGATGTGTTTTATTAATGCCTACACCTACCCCAACCCAAAAAATACCGTTACAATAATGCAGATACGTTAATTAAATGACGCGATATTGATGTGCGCATGCCCAGCGCCTGTAGTTGTATCCCTTAACTCTTTCACCGTGCTGGACGTAGTGTGATGACATCAACGTTTTAGAAAATATACTGATTGGCTGTACACACGCAAACGGAAGATGATCGTTTTCAGATTTATCCACTTTGGGACCCGGTTTCAGAAAATATCGGATTCATGTTTCCAGAACGCGGGATCAGTGTGGGTGAAACGCTGATACGGTACAAAATGTATACGTATACAGCTAAACGCGTCTCCGTGTGGACGATGGGGCCTGAAGAGAGGTAAGCAGCTGCTTATATGCTCTGGCTGTTGGTTGGAAGATTAGATGGGTTTGCTCCGCCCTAAATTATGTTTAGGAACTTCACTAAGTTGCAAGGTGGGGCTTCCATGGATCGGACTTGTTTGTTCAATACATCCTACAGATGCTCGATTGGATTGAGATCTGGGGAATTTGGAAGCCAAGTCAACACCTCAAACTTGTTGTTGTGCTCCTCAAACCATTCCTGAACCATTTTTGCCGTTTTTACCATTTCCATGAAAGGCTGAACATGGTCTGTAACAATGCTTATGAAGGTGGTACATGTTTAAGTAACATCTTCATGGATGGCAGGACCCAAGTTTTCCCAGCAGAACATCGCCCAAAGCATCACACTGCCTCCGCCTCTGTGCCTTTAATCAGTGTCATTGACTTCACGCTTTAGTGGTCATAATGTTATGCCTGCTCGATATATATACATATGAAGACTTCAGATGCAAAAACCTGTCTGACACTATATGTAACACTTTTTAACACTGAGCATGTCCCAAATTCGTGGTGTTCTTCTGAGAGAGGCAGCTTTTCATATGTACACTTTGGCACTTTAGTTTTCCTCTTCAGGATGTTTTGCGCTTATAACTCTTTTTAACACCAAGCACGTCCCCCTCTTTATATTCTTGTTCATGTATTTCATGAAGTGTCACTAGTGCTACACAGGGGTGCCACTAAGGGGAGGAATGTTAGGACGATTCTAAGGGCCCACGCACTTTTGGGGTCACCAGAGATTGGTTTTATTAATTGTAACAGTACAAGTAGTAAAATAAATTGCATGGTTCTGTCCTGTCGTACGTGGCCTAGAGTCACTGAGTAAGATCAAACTGTGACAGAAACAATCAGTTTGCAAAGACTGCATCAACCAAAGCTCAGCTTCGCGAAGGGAAATATGCAGGTCAGGAATTATATGGTGACTAAGAAGAAAAAGAGATGGTGATACGATATTGTGCTATCTAACACAGATACACATATGGATCATTAAATTGCAGACAAAGATTTTGGATCGCTATAGGTTGGTTGGTTTGTATGTTTGGTGCGTAATGGCTTTGGTAGGGAGCCCAACCTCATATTCTTTCATAGGGCCCAAAATTGCCAGCGGCGCCCCTTGGGCTATATATTTACATACAGCGATATACATGAGACAGTAAAATCTTTAACAATAAACAAGTATACACCAAGTTCAACAGTTTTTCTAACTAACACTTTTCAGTTAACTTTAATTAATGTCTTAATTGTAAACATCCAGTAATCTGTACTATTCACATACTATATCTTGTTTAAGTTTACTTGATTGGTTTCTGTAGCATTTTGTCAAGCAAAGAACAAAAATGGGTTTTGAGGCAGGGCATTTTTCTCTTAGGACTTTTCACTCATTTCCTCCACTTCTGCAGTTATCTTTCTCTAGTTGCGTTTCTCAAAGTCATCTTAAATGTTGAATGTTGTCAACAGAACAATTTGAGAGAACATCACATAAGCTGAGTTCATAAATTGATAAACTCACCATTATGGGGATCCGTGTTCCCTTTGGTTGGGCTCTTGAAACTTAATTTATATGATAGTAAATCGCTTCCTATTGATGCAATAAGAAATCACAGTTATTTGGTTTTAAAGGAAGGGAATTAATACATAAGCCCTGTTCCCACCGAAATTACCCGGAACAATTTGTCCCAGGAACTTTCTTCCTCTCAGACCTGCTGCTGTCTGTGTTTCCATCTTGGTCTAATGTACGACGAAGATTAGTCTGGTGACGTAGGACTGCGCGTGAGTCTTTCAGGTTCCCACTGGATTTCGTCATCCGCAAATTAATAAAGCCTGAACTTTGTCCATGGTCTATTGGTCATTGATACAAGCATGTCAGGCTCCACCCTCTCCCAGACACAACAATCACTCCCAGACACAACAATCACAATCACCAGAGTACTGATTGCACGCATCTGCACTTCATCAGCACTGCAATCACCACCTGCACTTAAGCCCCGCACATTCACTCAGTCACTGTCCGGTCTCGTTTGCACATGCTCACGCTACTGCTTGCTTCCACGGACTTACCTGCATTACCTACCTGTTCTCCTTGTCTCCCGAGTGTCTCTTCGTCCTGTCTCCCGGCTCCCTGTCTCCATCGCTCCATCACTGCATCACTCCATTATCCCGATCTCCTGAGTTTCTGCAACAAGACATACAGTATCACCATTGTTATCATCCCCATTAGATTTACCCTGCTATTACTCACCTCATCTGCTCACTTCCTGGTTCAGTTTAATAAACTCTGTTTACACTGTCATCAGTTCTCCGTGTCACCTCTGTTTGTAACAGAAGGCCAGACCAACACTGCACAGCACCAGGATGAGCACCCCAGATCCCTTCAAGGAGCTTGTCGACGCTGTTCGGCGAGCTCTTCCCTCCAGCGCACCTGCACCTTCACCAGCGAGCACTTCTGGAAACAACACCGCTTCTTCTTCCCCTCCTGAGTGTGCCAGTCCCATGGCCAGACCAGCGCCCTACTCTGGTTAGGCGGAGGATTGCAACGGGTTTCTGCTTCAATGTTCGCTGGTCCTGGAGCTGCAGCTGTGCTTATATCCACATGATCAAGGCAAAGGTGGTGTACATCTCTTCGGAAAAGCGTCCTGGGATTCGTTGATCGGTGAGCAACTTTAGCAAAGCATAAAGCAAGGCATAAAGCATAAAGCATAAATCACCTAAAGCAAGGTTCTCAGTCTGTAAATGAGTACGCTCTACAGTTTTGAACCCTCACTGCTGTCAGTGGTTGGAATGAGCAATCCCTGATAACGACCTACCGACAGGGTCTGGATCCTTGAGTGTGGCTGCATCTCGCTGCATACGAAGATACCATTGGGCTAGAATGGTTCATTCAACTCTCCATCCAACATCTCCAGGAAGACAGGAGAAGTCCTGAAGTGGGGCGACATCTGTTTCCCGGACTGCTTCCCATCTCCACTGGTACATCCCTTTCCTCTTTTCCATGATCTTCCTGTCTGCTTCAAGTCCATCGAGAGTGAAGGGGCGCTAGAGAGCAGAAGGGGCGCTAGAGAGCAACACATGGAGTAGGACGCGTTTTCACTCAGCTCCGTCACACTTTAGGAAATAAATCATCTAAAACTTCGTTTTTCCTGCTAAATTTGATAATTTAGCATAATTAACACACAGAGGATGAATAAATCCAAAAAGACTGTCAAAAAAGCCCCGTCCCCGGCTGCAGACACTATGGAAGGCAATCCAGCAAGTCCGAAGTTAGCCGATGCAAACACTTGCGGTCAAGTTAACTCCGTTAATGTGATCACAGACACCGATGTCTGTCAACCTTTGGAGGGTGAAGACGAGCCTTCACCTAAGGCTATTCTTTCAGCCATTAAAAAGATGGACTGTTCCATGAACGCCAGATTTAATGACTTGGAGGCTTCCCTGTCAGGAGTGAAGTCAACGCTAGCGGCCAATACATCCCGTATCGTTGACCTGGAGGAGGCTAGCACTGATTATGAGCGCCGCGTCTCTCATTTGGAGCATCTTTGCGCCAATTTATCACAGGAGAATACATCTCTGAAGTCTAAAGTAACGGATTTAGAGGCCAGATCCCGCAGGCAAAATATCAAGATCGCAGGTCTCCCTGAGAACGTCGAGAAGGGCAACCCGACACAGTTTGTTTCTGGCCTGTTTCCTTCGCTACTGGGCGAAGCTAACTTTCCGGGTGGTGTAAAGGTTGACCGAGCTCACCGCATCGGCCCCGTCATGAACAACAGGCCGCGAGTTATGATTGCCAGGATTCATCATGATGCTGTTAAGACTGAAATACTGCGGCTTGCTCGTAACCAAAGCCCGCTCTTTTTTGAGGGGGGCCGTATCAGTATCTTTCCAGACTTTCCAGCAGAGGTGTCCTCCCAACGCAAGCAGTTTGACGGAGCACGGGAGAAACTAAGAGCTAAAGGAATAAAATATGGTCTGCTGTATCCGGCCCGTCTCATCTTCACCCATGAGAAGACGAAGAAAATATTCTCGTCCCCGCAGGAGGCCGAATCATACATTGACAGTCTCTCGTAGCGATGGAACGTGAAGTATACTGTGGTACATCATGGTAAGACACTATTCCAAGCTTTGGTGACCAATCCATTGACTCGATGAGCGTGACTTGAAGGATCAGTCGGCCTATACTTTGTCACTAAGGACTTAACAAAGTCGAAGATTGCCCATATGTATATGCTTTTGTGTTTATGTGTAACGTACATAGAATTTTCATTATACGCGAATTTTTTCCTGATCATTATGAGTGGAGGCGGAGCTGTGTGTGGTTTTTTTTTCTTTGAAAAAGAAGAAGAACAGTTAGGTTCGCCGGTCGAATTTTTTCTTTTTTTTTCTTTCTTTTTTCCGCTTCATCTTTGTGTTCCGTTCAGCTGTCCCACGTTTAAATGGGGTATTTAGATTTTCGCTGGGGTTCGAGAAGCGAGTTTATTGGGTTAAAAGTATGTCAGCTCTTTTCTATATTGCTAATGTTTATTTGTTTTTCTTTCTGTTTTGTACATCTAACAATGCCTATCCTTGTACTTAATTGTCACTTATTTTACCCTATGTTTTACCTCAAGCTGCACTCTGATGACCTCCCTTAAGAAGCATTTGAATATTCTGAGCTGGAATGTGCGGGGTTTAAATGATATTGTTAAAAGATCTAAAGTCTTCGCGCATTTGAATAGTCTGCACGCAGATATATTATTTCTACAAGAGACTCATATTAAGCATTCCTGCGCTCACAGACTTAGATGTAGGTGGATAGGCCAAATGTACCACTCTACTTTCTCTTCAAAGGCCCGTGGAGTATCTATATTAATACGCAAAAATATTCCCTTTCAACATTTGTCCACTAAACAGGATATCAATGGTCGTTATCTTATGGTGACTGGCACTATTTTAGAGAAACATGTTACATTTGTGAACGTGTACGCTCCTAATTTTGATGACCCACATTTTTTCCGATCTGTTTTTAATATCATACCTAATGTTGACTCCACTCATCTTATTATTGGAGGGGACTTTAATTGCATCCTGGACCCTTTTATGGATAGGCACTCCCCCAGCCCTCCCAAACCATCTAACTCGGCTACTGTTCTTAATAATCTCATTCATTCACTGAATATACTTGATATTTGGAGACTTCATCACCCTATTGACAAAGACTATTCTTTTTTCTCTAATGTTCATAACTCGTATACAAGGATTGACTATTTTTTAACTGATTCCAAATTAACCCCCAAGATCTTAACCTCTAAATATCACAATATTTTAATATCTGATCACTCCCCGGTTTCTATTGCAGTAGACTTTGGAATGGAAACCCCCCCCTATTCTTGGCGTTTCAATCCCACTTTGTTAAATGAGGACCGTTTTAAAGAAACTTTTGCCACCCGTATTGCTGAATTTCTTACTCTGAATGATAAGGGGGACGTGTCTGATTCAACTTTATGGGAAGCTCTTAAAGCTGTCATTAGAGGCCAGATTATAGCTTTCCAAGCAGAACAGAAAAAACAGAGGGGCAAAAGGCTTTCAGAAATAGAGTCGGAGTTGCCAGTGCTTGAGCATCAGTTCAAACTCACATCGTCCAATTTAATTTTGTCGAGTATTATGAAGCTCAAATATGAATATAATACACTATTATCTGACCAAATTAGCTCCTTGTTATTAAAGATAAAACAGAAACAATTTGAGTTAGGTGACAAACCCAATCGCTTGTTAGCTCGTCAGCTTAGGGGCATACAAGCTAGTAGAGCCATAAAAACCATTAAGTTAAAATCCGGGGCCTTGACCAATAAACCAATAGAAATAAATAATGTATTCCGGGAATTCTATCAGGAATTGTATTCCTCTCAAAGTAGTGTAGACTCATTGGATATTACAAAATTCCTTTGTTCCCTCGGACTTCCTAAAATCAGTGAAGATGCGAGGGAAAACTTAAACTCAGATATTACGTTGGAAGAAGTTCTTACAGCTATTAGAAGTTTTCCCAATGGTAAGGCAGCTGGCCCAGATGGTTTCTCCATAGAATTTTATAAAGCTTTTTCTAATCAAATTGGCCCCTTAATATTACGGATGTTTAAAAATTCTATTGAAAACAAGAAATTACCAGAAACACTTTACTCTGCAAATATTGCACTGATCCTAAAAAAAGATAAAGATAGTACGGACCCTTCCTCTTATAGACCCATTTCTCTTCTCGGTAATGATCTTAAAATATTTACTAAAATCTTGGCAAATAGGTTAAGTAAATGTATTAGCTCAATAATACATGAAGACCAAACAGGTTTTATCCCCGGTAGATTTTCTTTTCATAATGTACGTAGGCTCATGAATATTGTGTATCGGGGTAAAGGAAAACATGATAAAATAGCCATTCTAGCGCTGGATGCTTATAAAGCATTTGACAGTGTAGAATGGTCCTACATATTAAGCACCATTGAGGAATTTGGTCTGGGACAAAAATTTTCTTCGTGGGTTGAGATGTTGTACCTTTGCCCCTCTGCCTCTGTTCTTACAAATAATAACAGATCACTCCCTTTCCTCCTCCATCGTGGTACCCGCCAGGGCTGCCCATTGAGCCCTTTACTTTTCGCTATCGCGATGGAACCTTTAGCAATAAGTATAAGAAATCATCCGCATATATCCCCTGTCATGATGGGGGGTGTAAAACACCAGATTTCGCTATATGCGGATGATGTTCTTCTTTTTCTTTCAGAGCCAGAGAGATCGCTGCCTTTCTTGTTTGACCTAATCAGGGAATTTGGTACCCTCTCTGGATACACTGTTAACTGGCAGAAAAGTGAGTTCATGCCATTATACGACACTATGGATCCAGATTTTGTTAATAATCTCCCTTTTAGAACTGCAAGCAAATTAAAATATCTTGGTATCACTGTCCCAAGACATTTCAAAAATGTATATGAAACAAATCACAAAGTTATGATAGACAAACTGAAGAGTGATGTAGAGACCTGGCGAGTACTTCCTTTAACAATGATTGGTCGAGTCAACGCAATCAAAATGGTCACCTTACCCAGGTTTCTCTATTTGTTTCAAAATGTTCCAATCTCCCTAGCCCAGTCATTTTTTAAGACACTTGATTCAGTGATCATGCCATTTATTTGGGGGTATAAAGCCCATCGGATATCTAAAGCACATATCTGTAAATCGAAAGATGTAGGAGGTCTTGGCCTTCCCTGTTTTCAGCACTACTATTGGGCAGCCAACCTAAGGGCCTTAATGTACTGGCGTAGTGCATATCCCGAGGTATTGAATACCACCATTCCTGCATGGCTCGTTATTGAGCGGGATATTCAAAATTCCTCCCTTCCCGCTTTACTTTTTGCAGGAAATAAACCTATTAGAACATTTAAGAAATGTAACCCCATTATTGTTAATTCTCTTAAGATTTGGTATCAGATTAGAAAGATCTTCAAACTTCCTCAAACGTGTTCTCTTACTCCTATAGCCTATAACCACGCATTTCCTCCCTCACAGACAGATAAAACTTTTTTATCTTGGAAAGAAAAAGGAATTGTATCCATAAGTGATTTATACATTAACAATGTATTTGCTTCTTTCGCCCAGCTTAGACAAAAGTTTGGACTACCCCCTTCTCATTTTTTCAGGTATTTACAAGTACGAAGCTATGTTAAAGTAATATACCTAACTTTGAATCCTATAAACCCCCTGAACATCTTTATTATTGTATGACTTCTGAACTTAACATGAAGGGTCTTGTTTCTAAATTTGTTGAATGCCTAAATGACTCCAGAGTTCCTCCTACACAACATTTAAAGATGTCATGGGAAAAAGACTTGGGTATAGATATTTCAGAAGACTCCTGGGCAGAGGCCCTCCGCAGTATTAAGTCTTGCTCCATCAGTTCTAATTTTCAACTGATACAATATAAAGCTGTGCATAGATTGCACTACTCCCGTACAAAGTTACATTCTATATATCCCTCTGTCTCACCTTTGTGTATCAAATGCAAGTCCAATGAGGGGACATTAGCTCACTTATTCTGGTTCTGCCCAAAAATATGTAAATTCTGGTCTGAGGTCTTTTGTTTTTACTCAAAGTTACTTAAGAATGATTTTCCCCATGATCCCCTTGTTGCAATATTAGGCTGGGCCCCTTCTTTAGAGACCTTTAGCTTTAATCAAATCCAGACGATACAATATGGGATGACAATAGCGAAGAAGGCAATTCTGTTGATGTGGAACAAAGAATTTGTACCTAAATTTGAGATGTGGTTAGCAGAGTTTAGCAGTGTGCTACATATGGAAAAGATCAGATATGAAATTGCTGGTAAACCGAAGAAATTCTTACAGATTTGGAACCCCTTTATGGAATTTCTGGAAAGGGATGATTGAATTTGACATTTTGGATGCTCTAATGGGTGTGGTACTGCAGATTATATACTGTCTTGCAGGGTGCAACACCTAATTTTCCTCTAAAACTGGGTAATCATTGGTGTTGGCATTTTTATTGAAGTATTTGACTTTAATGTATGTGTAATTAGATGTTTATAATGTGTATCTGTACATATGTATGGATATTGTATGTTAATGTGGGTATGTGTACTTATACATGTATGTATAGGCATTTATCAGTTTTTTTATTTTTTTATTTATTTATTTTTTATTTTTTTTTATCATCATTTATTTGTTTGAATTATTTGTTACTCATTTGCTGGCATGGGGTGGGGGGTTGTTCTGTAAAAATGTGAAAAGCTGTAAATAAAATATTCAAAGTCCATCGAGAGTCCAGTAGAGAGACGTTCGGTGGATGTCCCTTCCTGCTATGCCTCCTTCAGCGATGTCTTCTGTCCCCAACGGGCTTCCAAGCTGCCTCCCCATTGGCCATGGGACTGTGCCATTGATCTGCTGCCTGGTGAACCAGTGCCCAAAGGAACAATTTGTGTGAGGAAAAAGCAGTGCTTACAACCTCATCCGAATACGTGAGGGGGACGAGTGGAAGGCCGCCTTTGTCACACCCACCGGACACCGACTCAAAGCCGAAAAATGCTCTTGTTCCATCAGCCCTCAGTGCAGTTCCTCGGTTATAAACATCGACCGCAGTGGCATCCGGATGGACGAGGGGAAGGTGGAAGCCAACACCTTTCACAGTCAAAGAACTCCAGAGATTCCTCGGCTTTGCCAACTTCTATCAACGTTTCATCCACCAGTACAGTACCATCTCCAGTCCACTCATCAGTCTCCTCCGTAACAAGCCCAAGTCTCTGTCCTGGACCCCATCTGCCACTGAAGCCTTCCAGACCTTGAAGACTACCTTCACCACCGCTCCCCACCCCGATCCAGAACTTCCCTTCGTCGTGGAGGTGGACGCCTCAACCACTGGAGTGGGAGCGGTCCTGTCTCAGCAGCAGGGGAACACACAGTCGTCTCCACCCATGTGCCATCTTCTCCCGCAAACTCAACCCGTCCAAGAGTCCACGTCATCTAACTGCTGGAAAGCTTCATCCTCTGCCCCTTCCCAACCACCTTTGGTGGATTTCCTAGGAGTGGATTTCATCATGGATCTCCCAGTCTCTGAGAACTGCACCTGTGTCCTTAAAGTGGTAGGTCGATTCTCGAAGTCCTGCCACCGTATCCCACTATGAGGACTACCCACTGCCCTGGAAACGGAGTTAATGTTCAATCACATCTTCCGATATTATGGTATCCCTGAAGACATTGTATCGGACAGGGGTCTCCAGTTCATATCCAAACTTTGGAAAGCCTTCTTCTCCCTCCTAGGTGTGATCGTCAGCCTATCATCAGGGTACCATCCCCAAACGAACAGGCAGATGGAATGTAAGATCCAGGAGATTGGCCTTTCCTCCGTACCTTCTGTCATGGCCATCAGGACTCCTTGAACCGGTTCCTAGGATGGGCCAAGTACACACAGAACTCGCTACACCAGCCTGCCACTGGCCTCACCCCATTCCAGTGTGTACTCCGCTATCAACCTCCCCTCTTCCTGTGATCATGGGAACCCTCCGATGTCCCTGCCGTCGATTACTGGTTCCGGGAGAGTAAAAGGGTCTGGGACTTTGCACACCATCAACTTCAGAGGGCTCTTCGCAGATGCAGAATGACAACTGACCTTCGCCGCTCAGAGGCTCCCACATTCCAGGTCGAGCAGAAGGTCTGGCTGTCAACCCGGGACATCAGACTGCGTCTGCAGTGCAAGAAGTTGAGTCCCAGATCCGTTGGCCCCTTCCCCATCCTGCAGCAGATCAATACAGTCATGTACAAACTTCCACCTCAGTACCGGATTCACCCCACTTTCCATGTGTCACTGTTAAAACCTCATCACCCATCTGTTTCTGTTTTCCCAGAGGGGTTACCTTGGAGCCCCCTCCTCCGCTTCTTCTAGAAGACGGAGCAGCATGCCAAGTCCAGGAGATCTTGGACTCCCGGCGTCGTGGTGGTCAGCCACAGTACCTCGTGGACTGGGAGGGTACGGCCCAGAAGAGCGATCGTGGGTATCCAAACACAACACAACACATCCTAGACCCGAGCCTACTTGAAACCTTCCACTCCTTTTGTCCAGACTGACTGGCACCTCGGGGTAGAGGTAGACCACCGCGGTGTTGGGGTCCTTGGCCCTCAGGAGATGGCTGTGGAGGGGGGGTAATGTTACAAGCACGCCAGGCTCCACCCTCTCCCAGACACAACGATCACAATCACCAGAGTACTGATTGCACGCATCTGCACTTCATCAGCACTGCAATCACCACCTGCACTTAAGCTCCACGCATTGACTCAGTCACTGTCCGGTCTCGTTTGCACATGCTCACGCTACTGCTTGCTTCCACGGACTTACCTGCACTACCTACCTGTTTTCCTTGTCTCCTAAGTGTCTCTTCGTCCTGTCTCCTGGCTCCCTGTCTCCATCGCTCCATCGCTCCATTGTCCCGATCTCCTGAGTTTCTGCAACAAGATGTACATAATCACCAATGTTATCATTCCCATTGGATTTACCCTGCTATTACTCACCTCATCTGCTCACTTCCTGGTTCAGTTCAATAAACTCTGTTTACACTGTCATCAGTTCTCCGTGTCACCTCTGTTTGTAACAGTCATATTTTTTAAACTCCATTGTTGATTTGAATAGTAAATGACTCTTACTGCACGCACAACAAAATCAATTTAAAAAGTACTACCTCACAAGCAGGGCCGTTTTATGGGGGGAATCTTTTTATTTATTTATTTGAAAATCTGGAAATTTAATTTAGACCCCGGTTCCTGCGGTCGAAAAGTCCCTCATTCCTGGGGAAAGTTCCCGTGGTGGAAACGCAGCTATAGGTTGCTTTTAAAAGGGGATCTAATTAAATAATGAACTAGTCTATTTTTGTGTTGAATAATAATATTTTTTATACATTGTTTTTGCTAACACTTGTCATTACCACCTTGTAAAACCTTTAAATGGGTTGATATAATCCCTCAATATCTGTGACAATATCTTGCAATTGATCATGATTGAGTGACACACAGGCTTCAACATTCAGTATACAATATATGCAAAACACAACAATGGTAACAATTCAATTTTATTTAAAGTAAATGATTAAGTACTCCCAGTAGTTATTTTTTAGTTACTAGAACTCTTGTGTAAACAGTGGTGGCAATAAATATTAGACCACCTGACAGATCTGAAAATATTGACAAAATATTGATAAAACAGCAAAAACAACAACATGATTTAATTTCATAATGTTCATGAAACATGCAGATGGTTAGCCTGACAAGCCAGACCCACATCAAGATGTTTGGTCTGGAAACTCTCCATAGACAGGGCTCAATCCGAGGGGCGGGATAAACGGTTGTCTTTTAAACTTCCTCTGCACGCGATAGGATAGCGCTACACCAACCAGAGCAACGTGAAGCAGAGCTAGATGACTGATTAAACTTTCGCCGCATCCGGTCGGCAAAACTCAGAACACATCTTCCCTTTTTAAGAATGACTTCAGTGCCATTCTTTGTTCTTTTCTAAGAGAAAAGCTTAAATCCATCTCTTCCAGAGTCGCGGTCAAAGCTGATTCGAAAGACCGCGGTTCTCCAGCTTCTGTCTTTACTAGTAGCAAGCAAGCGCAACTCTGCCGTCATTATGTTAAGCCCCGCCCACCGACTCTATACACAATGTGATTGGCCCGACCAGAGTTTGGTTTTTACAGCTCAGACGTGTATTGAGAGTTGCTAGATACTCGTGGCAGATTAGATTTGCTGCCGCTAGGGTGTGTCTAGATTTCTAGGCTAGCAGATGGTTGCAATGACCATCAAATATCAGATGAAGTGAGTCATACTGTTTTTATCCACTTATAAACTTTAATATTTGGAATGATAAATTGAAAACTTTAGTTCTGCAACAAAAGCCAAAGGCTTTTCTTTGAACGTACAATAGATCTGTCCAGTTTATTTTCCAACTCAATCCAAATGTGCTCTATGGGGTTGAGGTCTGGACTTTGAGGGGGCCAGGCCATCATTTTCAATGTTCCAGCAGATTCCTTCCGTCGCTGGGAGTTCCGGCAATAGTTAGAAGAATACTCCGGGTCATTGGCCTCTTGGAAAATAAATCCAGGCCCAATAAGATGACTCCCAGATGCCAAGAGTTCTAAGAATTTTGGCCACCACTGTATGCTAAAACTATTTGTCATGACAACATACTATTCATATTTCACTTAGATTTATTAAGGCAACCGGTTTGCATGCTTTTTAAAGTAAGTCTAACTAATAAGATTTTACAGTGTATTGGCATACCACCCACTCTAATGTACAATATGCATCACATGACTAAACATGCATCATAGTTTTTAAATACCAGACTTCAGACTTTCTTACAAAAATCTCAGTTTTTGCAGGACAAAATGTTTTGTCTCATTATGAATGGGAGGCCAAAACATAGAGAAAATGAAGTGCTTTTAAATGTATCTGGATTAATGTGGACAAATAAAAAGCCAAACTATATTGTTGGGGATCCCCAAAACATGCTTGTGATCCACTAATCTTGAAGAAGTGTGAGCATTAATATGTCCACGATTTCTAGAAGATGTGATTGCTTGAAATTTGCCTTAGCGTAAACAAGAGGATTATAATACATTATATGGTGAACCTCCACTGACCTGTCCATCACCCCTGCCTCATTATCTTGCTTCACAACCCCCATCCCACTATGTTCTCTACCGTGTTCCCTGCTGCTTAAGTGTTGGTCCATGCGACTTAATAATTCAGTGTCAGCGCTGCTGCACTCTGTGTGCGGAGCAGGGCTGGCTGACACGCTCCTGCAGTCTGTGCTCTGACAGAGAGAGAGAGAGAGAGAGAGAGAGAGAGAGAGAGAGAGAGAGAGAGAGAGAGAGAGAGAGAGAGAGAGAGAGAGAGAGAGAGAGAGAGAGAGAGAGAGAGAGAGAGAGAGAGACGAGAACACCGCAGAGTACACTGAGACAATCAAATACACACTCATACACGCACCCAGGGAACACCAGTCACTGCCCACTCGTTTTCTGTTCCCTCTGTCTCTTCCGAGCCTAACACTTCACCTCCTCTCTCCTTCACACCCTGGAGCTTCTTCTCTTGCAGTTTTCTGAATCGGGAAAGGATAAAAACAGGATCAGATCCCTCTCTCCAGCCTCCTGTGTTTCTTGACTCAAGCTGAAGGTGGAAGATGGTGGAAGCAGGGCCCAGTCGGACTCTACGATGGCCGGATTGGCGGCTGTCTGTTTGCCTGCTGCTTCTCTGCATGTTTGGGAACGCGGTGGGCCGCAAAGCTCCCAAAACCCCACGATGTCCAGCCACCTGCTCCTGTACTAAAGACAGTGCCTTCTGCGTGGATACCAAAGCCATTCCCAAGAGCTTCCCACCAGGAATCATCTCCCTGTGAGTATTGGAAAGATCATGTTTTCCTCTTTCTTCTGTCTTTTATTTCATTATATTCAAAGTAGAGAAAAGTTGTTTATACAAAATATTACTACTATCATTTCCTATGCTTTTACACTCACACACCATTTTTCTCACCAGCCGAACATGAATTGTGGAGTAAATGATTTATTGGTCAAAGACAGTTGAGTTGACCTATGTCACGTCAAGCGATGTCGTTATTCCTTTCGGCATAAAGGTTTAGCAGTGACATTTTACAATAAGGTTCCCCTTGTTAACATTAGTTAACAATATTAGTTAACATAAATTAACAGTTGTATTTGCACTCTGCAAAAGTTACATTTTTAAGTACAGTCACATTGGATGTTTACGTAATTTCAACTTAAATGACATTACACTGACTTAAAAAATTAGGTGAATCTTCCATAACATAAAAAAAGGTTGAAACATATTTAATTTTGATAAATTAAAGCAATTTAAAAGCATAACATGTCATTTCATTTTTTGCAGTGCATTAACTAATATTAAAGAAAAAATTCACCCAAAAAAGTATTGGGTGAATTCTGTCACCATTTACTTGTTTTTAAGTTGTTCCTAACCTGTATGAGTTTCTTTCTTCTGTCGAAGTCAAGTCAAGTCAACTTTATTTATACAGCGCTTTTAAAATGCCGATTGTTTTAAAGCAGCTTCACAGTATTAAGCAGGACAATATTGCAACTAAATTTGATTTGGCTGTACAGCCATTCTGGAGAAAACAGTGATGTTATCAGCTCATTTCAATTTATCAGATAGCGACAATGTGGGCAGATCGCTGATATAGTTGATATAGTTACTTTAGTAATTAATTTTATTTGGATATTTAGTTGAAAACTTAGATCAAAATTTTAGTGTCCAAAGGAACCAAAACTCCACCAGGGCATTGATGGAGAAAAATAAACCTTGTAAGAAACCAGACTCAGTTCTCCTCTGGCCTATTAACACACAGTGTATGATTATTATTCTGACAACCTTACAGGTCAGAAATCATATTAGATCGGCATATTTGAAAGATCAAGGTATCACGGCAGACATAGGTTTATTGAGGATGACGCATTGATTTAAAAATTAGTAAATAGGAATATTCCAAGGATCGGAATAATCACACCAGAGATGGGTTTATTTACGATGACGTGTCCAGTAAACTATTATTATTATATATAATTATTATCGAACACAAAAGAATATATTTTAAAGAATGTTGGTAACCAGACAGTTGGCGGCACCCACTGATTTCAATAAGGAAAAAATACTATGGAAGTCAATTCTACCATTAACTGTCTGGTTGCCAACATTCTTCAAAATATCTTCTTTTGTGTTCGACAGAAAAAAGAAACTCATACAGGGTAAGTAATTGATGACAACATTTTTGGGTGAACTATCCCTTTAACAAAGACTATAAATACTGTAAAAAGTGTATTGCTCATTATTATTTGATGCATTAGATAATGGGACCTAGATACCATAGATTCGCATTTTATATATATCGACAGTTCATATAACCTGTGAAACTACAAAAAGGGCAAAACAATAGTAAAGTAGTTGATTTGACTCTATATGTTGCCTTATATATTCCAAACTGATATTTGTTATTCACTGATCTCATGACATATTTGTTGTTCATCTTATGACATTGCTCACATTAGTGAGCAATGATTTTACTTTAGCCTGATCGTCACACAAATATGGCTTGAGAAGACGTGAAATATGGAGTCAAATGTACTACTTGTTACATAAGTGGGGAAAATATCTCTTTTAACAGTCTGTAGTGAAAGCCAGCTTATGTCTGCTGGAGACACAACCACAGAAACCTCACCACACACACACTTACTACCCGCAGACTCTCTCTGAGAGAACAGAACTAAAGATATCATTTAGATTTTCAAGGTTTTCCCTCAGTCTGTTTTTATGTACAATATTAATTTCACTGACGTTTTCATTTATAGTGTTTCCTTAAATACTATATGAAGACTTGCATTACCAGGTTTTTTTTTATTTTTAGGCCCTGTTTACACCTGGTATTACGATGCGTTTTGGTCAATCGGAGTAGATGAGGGAGACACATTGCCGTTTATACCTGGTGTTTTTTTTTTATCTCTTTTGTCCACTTTCAAACACTTCTGTCCTGATTTCTTGAAGGGGAGGGTCTATGGACAGGTAAATGTATGGGCTTTAGCAGATCTTTCGATTTACTGGACGAAATTAGAAAAAATTTACGGAGAGCATTCTCTTACGAGAGGAAAATATATTTACCAATATATTACTTGAAATATATTATAATATATTGTAAATACATGGAATAATATATTGTTGGTATTATACAATATATTATATATTCCTGTAATATATTGCAAAATATAAAAATTATTGCCACTTTCAATATATTGCAATATATTGGAGAATATAAATATTAAATCCCATATATGTGAATTTATTGCCTAATGTATTACATCATATTTTCAAATATACTGCAATATATTTTTGTTTCGTTAATTTCCGCTCTGACAGGCGCAAGAGAACATGGTGAGAGAACATTGTGCTTGGTATGTTTTGGTACCCTCACCCTCAAACCCTCATCCTTCCCTTGGGTCATTTTGACCCGAAACTTTTTTTTTTTTAATTGAGTGTTCATCGAAGTTGTCCAAGACCCTAGGACTTTTGTTGCACTTAAACCACGAATGCACAAAATAATTGACTGTATTTGAGGAGTTTTGTGGTTGGAATTTTAAAAAGTAACAAATTCCTCCATTGCGGGTCAATTTGACCCCCATAGGGATGAATAGAATGTGAGGAATGCTTCAGCACACATAGCTACCTAAAAAAAAAAAATCTAACAAAAATGCTCAAACTTTACCAAAAAATATTTTTATAATGTCTAAATGTTTATCTGAATGCATACTGAAGAGATGATTTCAAGAACTGGCTTCAGGACCCAGCGGAACAGCTCATTTGCTCCATATATAGAGCAGGAGTGGCAGACGTCATACCTGGAGAGCCACAGACCTGCATAGTTTTGCTTCAACCCTAATCAAACACCTGAACAAGCTAATCAATGTCTGAAAGGTTACTAGAAAGCTACATGCCATGTGAGTTTTATTAGGATTGGAGCTGAGGCAAGGGAAGGATTTGTTACAAAGTGCGAAGTCCCGTCTGGCTGGCGCACTTCCCATAATGTTTGTACGAATTAGGCCAGTAAGCAGACAGTCTTTAGTGGCTGTTTGAATGCATTCACGTGAGCGTTTACACTACAAAAGCAATCCATTCGAGTGCGTTTTAAACCACCTCTGAAAGTGGCCGAAAGTGGACAAGCTCAAAACATTTTAGACCCCATTTACACCTTTATTTAGCGTCGTCCAAATGTGATCTGCAGCGTAACTGCTCTGAGACACAAGGATGAGGACCCAAATGCAGCATTTAATAAAGGTTAATCCACAGACATAATAAAAAAGAGGTCATAAACACATGCAAACAATCCAAAACAAACACCAGGCAGGAAACTCTGAAAAAGGGTCAAAGGGTCAAATCCATGGAACAGAAAACCAGAAGCGCCCAGAAATGCAGTGTAACACATACAAGACTTTGCAAAGAGTGCAAGAGTTAATCAGGTTATAAAGACAGGAGTAAAGGTGCACTATGTAACATTTTTTCAGTAAAATATCCAAAAACCACTAGGCCAGTGTTATATATTTTATTCAGTTGAGTTCTTACTATATCCCAAATGTTTCCAACTATTTGTAAATTGTGAGAAAATTGCGATTTTATTCAATGAACTGAGGGAGTCGCCTGTCAATTGTGTCATATCTGCGTTCCAGTTTTATTCTGCACTGGTGACTGTGACATAATAAAAGTCCTGCTGCTGAGTTCTTATTAACAATCGCTTCAGCGGCCTTGCTCAGCTCCACAACACTCAGTCCTGCTCTGCTTCATATAGTAACGTTAATAACCGCATTGATTAACTTGATTACTGCCCGAGTCCTATCCCAATTCTTTCCCACCAGCTGTGAGGTGAAGACCACATGTCCCAAGATTCTGAGCTCAAACATGACGTCATAGAACTAGAGGTCTGCGCGGGACTGTTGTTTGAGTCCCGCTCCCGCTGGGGTTATATTCCACACCCACCCGTTTCTGATATATAAATATATACACTCTTTGTTCACCGCTGTCTGCTTAGAATAATTTTCTTCCTGAACCCGACCATCCCGCTAAATTTGTCCTGAATTTCACATTTAAATTTCCATGGAGAAAATAAAAATGTAGTCTGCACAAAAATTGTGTTTATTATTTTATGCACAGTATTGGGGTAAAAAAGGTTGCAGGGAAAAAAAAATGTAAAAAAATGTAAGCCCATTTGTTATATTTATTCATTTTGTCAAAATACAAAATTCGTAACATTTTGCTGTCAACACATGCTGTGCGCACAGACCCCGCAAATACAATGTATGACGCAGAAAGAACTGGTCCATGTGTGGAGTGCGTGCATAACGGTCCTGAGTGTAGGCTGTACTCCGGGTGGTTGATAAGATTAAGATTAAGTAAAGCGAAGATATGCTGTTCTGAAAGGACGTTGGGAACGTGTTATTAAATGACCGATCGCTCCAGTTCAAATTACACCAGAGTTATCGACTGCTACCGTGTACCGTGCTACCGTGGAAATTTAATCCTGAAGTACAAATTATCTGGTCGGCAGACCTCTACATCAAACTACGCCTTTGTTTTGAATAGGTGACCTCTAGTGGTCGGAAAAGTTACATAGTGCAGCTTTAACAAGGGTAAATGAGAATGTAAATGATAATGAGTAAGGGCAAAGGTTTCTGGGAAATGCAGTTCGTGGTGGAATGACAATGGTCTGGGGAGGAGTGCCCTCTGGTGGATATTCTGGGCACTCCAGCTAGTGATCGGGATATCATCGGATCAACCAAAATGCATCTTAATACCAGGTGTAATAGGGCCATATTCATGTCTTTATTTTGAAGAATTGTTTTTATAAAGGCCTTTAATTTTCTCAAGTTTTCACATGTATAGAGTTCTGAACTTGGAATAGTGCCCTTATTTTCAGACTGAGACTATTAAAGGGAAGAAAGATCTGTTCCCTACTTTTTAATAATCAAACAGTGAGATCCTTTTAGGTGTGGGGAGCAAGATAAAGTACTAAACAATATTAAGTATATAATCATCCCACCTGAATAATAACTTAAATCATGTAGCTAGACATCTGCTATTACTGAGCTATTACATATGCTATTATCAATCAATCAATCAACCTTTTATTTATATAGCGCTTTTACAATGACGATTGTTTCAACGCAGCTTCACAGTGTCAAACAGGATAATATTGCAACAAAATTTGATTTGGCTGTACAGTCGTTCTGGAGAAAACAGTGATGTTATCAGCTTATCTTATTTATCATATAGTGACAATGTTGGCAGATCCGTATTATAGTTTATAGAATAAGACCTAAATTATTAATTTTATTTGTATATTTAGTTGAATAACTTGGATCATAATTTTAGTGTCCCCAACTGAGCAAGCCAAGCCAAAGGCGACAGTGGCGAGAAACCAAAACTCCATCAGGGCATGATGGAGAAAAATAAACCTTGGGAGAAACCAGACTCAGTCGGGGTACCAGTTCTCCTCTGGCCGACAAACACACAGTGTATGATTATTGTTCTGGCAACATTACAGGTCAGAAATCATATTAGATCGGAGTATTCGAAATTTCTGGGTATCACGCAAGAGACGGGTTTATTTAGGATGGCACGCCGAATATACAAGAGTGTATTATAGAGGTATGCTATTACTCTTCCAAGAAGTTCCACCTGAAGGACAATTAAATGAGTGAAAACAACCCAACATACTTACATACAGGACTCTAATCAAATCTAAGGGCATACTACATAATCTTGAGGGGGGACGCTTTTGACTTGAGCCAAGTAACCACAAAGCAATCGGACATGAAACGACATATTATCATGCTGTCTTTCAAAATGAGATTTTTAGATGTTTTCTGAACTCATGACTTTTTACATTAAGATGACAGTAACAGCAACTACATTTGTGATGATGATGATAATGATGATAATGATGATGGTTTCTGCTGTTCTATCAGGACTATGGTGAACGCTGCCTTCACAGAGATTCCCGAAGGAGCTTTTTCCCACATGCACCTACTGCAGTTCCTGTGAGTACTAGATGCACAACAACCCTCCTCTGCGTTTTCTTATTATGGCCTGTGCGTGTTTGAAAGGGGAGTGAGATTTGCAGTGTTTGCCAGCTGCATCATGTCTGAGCAGTGTGTAGTGTGATGTGTATCAGTGACAGACCCTCCATTTACAGACTGCCCACACTCACACAACAACTGTGCTTCTGTCCTCCCTGTGTGCGTGAGAGAAAGACACAAGAGAGAAGTTTGTTTTCAAATGACAGCATGCCAGTTCTCTAGTCACTGATTCGGTAAACAAATTAAACACATTCTGCAATATCAGATTTGCAATGCTTGTAAAATAATTGTATATTATTTAAGTGCATCTGTCAACAGTTCTGTCCCATATAGTTAAATGTCATGAAGCAGGGCGAGCTTCTTTCTGACTGATATTTGAGACCAAAAGGCAAGATGTTCTTTCAACCACAAGAATTTATTGTGACTTGAATCATTTCCAGAGGGAGTCATACTAGATTTACATGGTAATCTTTCAGGCAATGCTGCTTTTAAAGTCCCCTTAAAGGGGTACTTCAGCGCTGGGAAGATGAATCTGTATTGAAAACAGGTCATTATTGTAGTAGAAATGTGAATTTTTTTTTGAATTTGGTGCCTTCTAGACTGAGAAAAGACAGAAAATGTATTTTTTTCTCATGGGGATGAAAGACTACAATTCCCAGAATGCTTCGCTGCCCTGTGAGGCCATTCCCAAAGCCACCTACTGGATTACAGTGACTGAGTTCAGAAAGTACAATACTGAACGTGTGTTCAATATAACGATCGAGTTGCCGCGTGAGTCTCACAGCACTAACTCAGATTAGGAGTCAGATTACATTTAACGTCATAAATGAGTTGATGAGCTCTCGTGATGAGAACTGAGGTAATCGCGACCACATTCGTTACATACATTCACAACGCGTTTTCAGTTCATGCCTTTGGAAGCTTAACTTTCATAGAAATTAATTTGAAAAGTTAAAACATTTACATTGCTTAGCATCCGTTTAAATTAATGCCTGTAGCTGAGCTGTGCTGTGAGTGTGATCTCCATTCCCCATGCGCGAGTTGAAAACATGAGGAAATGGCTCCCTCTGCTGGCTGTAGTCTTTAGCCTTTGGCCAAACATTCCAAAGATGACGCAAATATCGTCAATTCGCGCCATAGGAGGAATTTTTCCAGAAATAAAATGCATAAATCTCTCGTCTCAGGGGGTTATAAGAGGGGGGAGCACGATCATTTGAATATACTCCAGGGTTTCTACTGATACAAAGCCATATGCTAATCGCTGAAGGAACCCTTTAAAACTCATATTTGATCACCAAAAGGACAGATTTGAATGTGAAAATAATTTCTTCATGCCTTAAAATAGCTTGAATGTAACTACACCATTGCTTAATTTATTACACGAGAAGCCATGAATATGCAAATTATCCCCACCTCCACTCACTCAGCCCAGAGATCCACTCTCAACTTTACTTTCGTAAACGCTGCACGATGGTTTAAATCGGCCATATACGTTGTAAATATGATCAAAGATGTCTGTAAAAATAAATCTGCATTGTTTCTCCTTTTGATCTATCATTTAAAAAAAGTGCTAAATTTGCAAAAAGTTAAATAATTAAAAGAGGCCATCGGGGGGGAAGAGAATCACATTATGAAATAAATGTTTTTCTCCAGAACACGTTGGCCACAATTACTGGTACCCCTAGAATACTTTATGAGTAAAATATCTCTGAAATATATTACCATATTTACATTTTTGCACACTAGAGTGACTGAAAGGAGATCATAATCAAATAATAATATGGTTTTATAGAATAACACTGTTAAAACACGTAATGTGCAAAATCTGCTTCACCGTCGCTGCGCTGTCGTCATCATCATATAAAGCCCCAATGTGTCTGATTGGTGCCGTGGTTTCAACGGACTGGAAATGGGCTTGAATGGGCTCTTTGCCAGACTACTTGCAGCTGGAAGTGGTCTGGGTTTTCCCAGGCTAGTTGCCCGGTATATTGACGTATGAAATCAGAACGCTCTGATGTTAGGAGTCTGCTTTGGGCCAGTAATAAAGGCTTATGAAGATAATGTGAATACTCTGCTCTGTTTACAGTAAGGTTTTTAATAGTTTTTCTATTTAAATATGCGCTAAATGATCATCTTTGACCATTGCTACACGTCTCACAGCTTTTTTTCCATTCGTCAGCATTACGCTCTAGTTTGATACTATTACACACACGTCGTGTTTCTAAGATAAACCACTCCTTCTGTTTGATCATCCGTTATGCCTTTCACTCAGAAGTCAAAAAGATAGTAAAACCAAAGATCATTTTCAGGGACTGACATCACAGAATTTACTGCTATTGATGTGTGAATGATCTCTAACCGGTAAAAAGTCATTCTGGTAATTTACCGGTATTTTTGTGTGTAATGGGCTATTCTCTATAGGGCACAGCTGATTGGTTCTTCTATCAGTAGCCAATGAGCTCACGTCTCTACCTTCAGATTCTTGGTCAGCATTTGCTGTAGTAGTTAGCAGTGTGCTTTTAGAAACCCTCCACCTTCCCCAGCTCCATCTGTATAGATCTGCTACGGGTAATTGATGTATGCTTGTACAGTAGAGGTATGTCTTACTTGCTCACAGTAAATTAGCAGTAGCAATTCGGCGTACTTTCTCTGAAGAAGCAGTAATAACCTTACAGCAGCAGATTTATTCTGCTTTAGATCAAATATCCATTCCCATTCAACACTCGACAGATCCAACACTTGATCTATAGCTCAGTAAAGTGCAAACTCTTATCTTTGTCTCTCTCTTCTCGTTCTGTTCAGGCTGTTGAACTCAAACACGTTCTCTCTGATTTCTGATGATGCTTTTGCTGGTCTTGGACACCTGCAGTACTTGTAAGTATGTTTGGATGGATGGATGGATGGATGGATGGATGGATGGATGGATGGATGGATGGATGGATGGATGGATGGATGGCCCAATCAATGGTTGACACTAAAGATAGTTGAGTATGTTGTTGGGTATATTGATCACTTTTCCAACAGATGGACAGATTCGATGTTTCAGGATATATTCCGCATGAAACGTCCCTTAAGTCCCCCTTCTTATCTTTCAGTCTTCATCTCTATCCGTCTCTCTTTCTCCGCTGTCAGTTAGAATTTGATAACCTTTTTTTCCTGCGTTTTGCATTTCACAATGCTGAATCAACAGATGAGCCTCCTGTTGGAGGATGTGCCAAATTTATATTGATTCACTAAAGGTTTTGTGGTCATTTCTATAAATGAAAAAGCTGATAAAACCACTTTCCTTTACAGGTCTTTCGGTAGATGCCAAAAAGGACATTTCTTCCTAATGACTAAGTACCCTACTTGTAAATTCTAGCTAATATACTTTTTTTGCGAGCAACATATACATTTAATTATATAATGGTAGTGTTTACCAGTTACACCTCTAAAAATAAAAATTTCAACTTTTTGACAGTTTGTGTGTGTGTGTGTGTGTGTGTGTGTGTGTGTGTGTGTGTGTGTGTGTGTGTGTGTGTGTGTGTGTGTGTGTGTGTGTGTGTGTGTGTGTGTGTGTGTGTGTGTGTGTGTGTGTGTGTGTGTGTGTGCATCTTCATGAAAGTTCTGTTTCCTGTGAATCCTTCTTAAGATTCAGGTAGCGTTGTCTTTCAGACTAAAGCACTGGCAGCTCAATGACTGCAGAAAGAGAGCGAATGAGATAAAAGAGGGGGGGGGGGTGCTATTGCAGAAAGCTTTTAGCATTAATGAAAACGCCCACAACGTCAGTGTCATTAAGATAAAAGCTTTAAATAAAGCAAATGCAGCAAGGTTTGCAGAGGGAGGCAGGCGTCGTCTTCCTGAACTCTGTGGCTCTTGAATCCATCAGGGAACAGCATTATTATTACAGTAAATAGGGACGGAGAGGAGCTGCCATTTGATTCATATCCCTGTCCTGATCTTTTATCTTCCTATCTCAGATGCCACACAGTACTTGAATGACTTCGTAATGACTTCACCTGCAATTTTGCAAATATTTAACTTTGTGGCTGTTTGACAAATGAGTTGTTGGTTGAATTTATTTACAGGCCTTAAATTGTTCTTGCCTTACATGCCTTTTTCTCAACCTACTTTCTTTACAGATTTATTGAGAACAACGACATCCAAGCCCTGTCAAAGCACACATTCAGAGGACTGAAGTCTCTGACACATCTGTATGTATTGCTTCTGGGGTCAATTATCCATTCAAAAATAATAAATACATTTATAAACACATTTTAAATTGGTGTGCAGCATAGATGCATTGAGAAGTGATTATTTAATTCATGTTTAAAACATAGATAAATGTAAGAATACATTTTTTTAAAGCAAAATTTAAATGGAATTTGCAAATGGAAATTTATATTTTCTTTTTTTCATAAAATTTTGAAATGGATAAAAAATAGATGAAGAAAAGCAGTTGCCAAATTGATTTTTAAAAAAAGTTAAAACACTAAAATACAGCCTAAATAAGCTGTAAAATTATTTTATTGTTGTATATTTAATATTGAATTATTATTTAGTTGTTACACTTGTGCAACTTAAATTTTTAAACATGAATTGAATGACCAGTTTCAATACATTAAGACGAAAAATGTCATTTACTTCTTTTATCTTTTTTTTTTTACCTTTTAAAACGATTTCTATTATGCTATCTGAGGTTTGTCTTGAGCAACATAAATGTTCTTTTCACCTCTAATTTTAAAAGAGTTCAGGCTACTGATCTATATAAATGACTCTATACACACCGATCAGGCATAACATTATGTCAGGCTCTGTAATAAAGAAAAAAAGAAGATCCAAATGTGAGTCAACTTTTATTCAAGGTCCTCAGAACAGCAGGCAGGCCGAATACTGAAGGTGGTGGGTTGGGTGACGCAGGGCTGCAACTAGGGTAAAAATATGAACAGTCCAGAGAATCAAAAAGGAGCAATCAGGACACCAGAACAGCCTGCAACGATCTGACAAACACGACATGTAGGCACACACATTAAAAAGAGCGCTGAAACAAGACACAGCTGACGCAGATCACAATCATTCATAACAAGGTCACGCACTAGTGAACCATGTTCTCTGATGTGTTAGAAGCAGGGAAAATAGGCAAGCATAAGGATTTGAGTGAGTTTGACAAGGGCCAAATTGTGATGGCTAGACGACTGGGTCAGAGCATCTCCAAAACTGCAACTCTTGTGGGCTGTTCCCGGTCTGCAGTGGTCAGTATCTATCAAAAGTGCTCCAAGGAAGGAACAGTGGAGAACCGGCCACAGGGTCATGGGCGGCCAAGGCTCATTGATGCAGGTGGGGAGCGAAGGCTGGCCCGTGGTCCGATCAAACAGACGAGCTACTGGAGCTCAGATTGCTCAAGAAGTTAATGCTGGTTCTGATAGAAAGGTGTCAGAATACACAGAGCATCACATAGCCACAGACCAGTCAGGATGCCCAAGCCGACCCCTGACCCCGCCAAAAGCACCAACAGTGGCACGTGAGCGTCAGAACTGGCCCACGGAGCAATGAAAGAAGGTGGCCTGGTCTGATGAATCACGTTTTCTTTTACGTCACATGGAGGGCTGGGTGTGTGTGTGTCACTTACCTGGGGAACACATTGTACCAGGATCACTATGGGAAGAAGGCAAGAGGCAGTGTGATCAGCCTTTCATGGAAACGGTATTCCCTGGTGGCTGTGGCTCTTCCAGCAGGATAACGCTCAATCCAATAGAGCATCTGTGGGATGTGCTGAACAAACAAGTCCAATCTATCGAGGCCCCATCTCACAACTTACAGGACTTAAAGAATCTGATGCTAACATCTTGGTGCCAGATACCACAGCACTCTTTCAGGTGTCTAGTGGAGTCCATGCCTCGACGGGTCAGGGCTAATTTGGCAGCAAAACGGGGACCAACACAATATTAGGTCATAATGTTATGCCTGATCGGTGTAGATCAGTGTTTCAGACGCATTTTGAACAGAAAACTTGATAGCACTTTATTTTACAGTCCTTTTCTCCATATATATACTATGTACTTAAACAATAATAACCCTGAACCTGGTCCTGAACCTAACCTTAACCCATCCTTACATTACCAGTACTTTCTAAGGTAAGTACAAGCACACGTACTGTAAAATAACGTGCAACCGAAATATTCAGAGAATTGTAATTCACACCTTGCGGTTATGATGAGTTCATTGTACCTTATTTATTTGACTGAAGAATAGAGGTATGAATCTGCAGTCTGACATGATGTCTCTCTGATTTGAATGTTCTTCTCTCCTCTTTTTCTGTGTCAGGTCTCTATCCAACAACAACCTGCAGCTTCTTCCCAGAGATCTCCTCAAACACCTGGACATCCTCACAGACCTGTATGTACCATTTACCCAAATATGAATGAAGGACTGCAGGGCTCTCAAGTTTTGAACTGAGTTCAGAGTGAGATTTCGGCCGTGGGATTGGCTGGGTACGGGGTCTGATATGAAAAATGACAAATTCGTATAAATAAAATAAATATGTATTTAATTAGTGTGTTTGTGTGAGTGAGAGAGAGTTCAGAGACAATTCATGCCAATAAAGCTGAATTGAATTGAGAGAGAGAGAATGGTTAGTGTTGTTTATTGGTGTTGGTAGCAGGTTTTTGAGGCCTTCAGCCCAGAGCTTGGTGGCACCTTAGGCTAAGTACAAGACATAATTATAAACTGTCTACTTTTATTTGTGTACACTCAAAATAACAGCAAAGGCTGTGGATTATGGGAACGGAGCGCCCAACTCCAAACAGTCTTTATTTCAAATATGTATTTTGTTTATTAAAAGCAAAGTTTTTAATTTCAAAAGCATTTCTGAATTCAGTTAAAATAACAAAATGTAAAAAAAATTTTTTTTGCCACCATGCAAAATTTAATTAATGCTTGAATAACACCTATGTCTCCTTTCCATTAAAAATAATGGCTAGTGCGGTGATGTGGCATAATTTTTGGAATTGCTTGAACATGTTAAACACATCTAATTACATTTTAATTTTGCAACTGATATAAAGTATTAGCCTACAATATACAATTTATGTTTAAATTTTATGTTAAAACTAGTGTAGGAAATAGCAAATGTAAATTTGATTATTCAATTTGAATTATCATTTTGCTCCAAATGTTGCACACATGGTATGGAAAATGTAAATGTAAATTTTGAAATGCATTGCCATTTTACATATTGCATTGCAAATTTTATATCGCTACACTTCAGCTTCCATAAATAGGGGTGAACACGAATATATTTGATCTGTAATTAATGTTCGAAAAAAAAAATATATATATTGAAATTTTACTATATTGCTTTGCTGGCCTAAATGCATTAAATCCATTATGCATCCCTCTAAATCTCGCAGTTATAACTAAATCCACTGGGTGGTGCTGTGGAGCGTGTTAATAACTTGACTGTATTTGATCACTAGTGTCGTCTGCCTCGTGATGTTTGGAATTACTTAAATGAAAATGATCTTACAAAATGGAGTTACTTTTTATAAATTAATTAATGAAAGTGAGTTTAAAAAAAATCCCATCCAAACACCAGTGGAATGAGGACAGCTGTCCATCACTGCATTCACGAGTGCAGGTGAGCACAGATGTTCACTGAGTGAGAGCGCAATAACGTACATGATAGCAAAATGCATTTCATGCAAATCATGATTGAGACAAGGCTTCCTTTAAGTTTTGTTGAGGGATTAAGAACAGAAAACAAATTGATGTCAGAAACTTAACTTGACACCGTTATCTTTGTGTCTCTGCGTCTGTCATCGTTGCTTCTATTTGCCAACTAACGGTAGTTCAGCGAGCATTTGATTCAATGAGCGAGGCCGTGGCGTGAATCACAGAATGTGACGTTGGAATCAGAACGTAAACGTTCTTGGGTGGAGGGAATATCTATATCTTACCCAGATACAGCAAATCTATTTTATGATTGGCTGTTCGGTCTCTAATTTTATTAGATTAACTGGTGCGTGGCAGGGCCGTCAGAACTCTATGGGGAACTCGCTTGATTGATTCCTCTAATAGCGCGCGTGTTACCCTGGCGATTTCTCTGCGTGAGAAATACAAGGTGTGGCGTGTGAGCGTGTGAGCGGGTTGAAATGCGTGTGTCTCACGCCCAATGCGTGAGACTTGAGAGCCCTGGGACTGTCTCACTAAAGGTGTGTTCACACTTGGCATGTCTGGTTGGATTAAAACGAACCCTGGTGCGAATAATCTGTTAGTGCGGTTCATTTGAATAAGTGTGAACGCTGCATCTGAACCCTGACGCGCACTAAACAAGCGGACAAGACTGTTTCTAAATGAACTCTGGTGCGGTTTGAAATATGAATGCAACACAGACCAAAGACAGACTAAAAACAGGACATGATGTCACAGGCGTCAGAACCGCATTTTATAAGCTCTTCACGAGTTCTCAGCTGGTCTTAATACCATCATATGAAGCTACGTGTAACCCCTTCTGTTCGGACCGGGACTCGAACCCGGGTCCGCCGGCATGACAGTCAGACGCTCTAACAAGGAGGCTAAAGGCTGCAACCTCTAGCGTCAGTCGCTAGAGCATCTCTTGAGGTCAGAGGAGTGAGGTTTACTCACACAGCAACTTCTACTAGCTGGCCTCCGTTAGACTCACCCCCCTAAACCTCACTCCCATCCGGGTCACGGCACCAATGTAACCCCTCTTTTCTGGTTCGCTCTTTGTATCTCGACCCTCCCGGGAAGGACCACACGGAGACATAAACTGAGCTCACTCGTGTTTACTGAAACACATGAAATGACACCACAAAGATGTAATATACAGCTCATCCGGGTCACGGCACCAATGTAACCCCTTCTGTTCGGACCGGGACTCGAACCCTGGTCCGCCGGCATGACAGTCAGACGCTCTAACAAGGAGGCTAAAGGCTGCAACCTCTAGCGTCAGTCGCTAGAGCATCTCTTGAGGTCAGAGGAGTGAGGTTTACTCGCACAGCAACTTCTACTAGCTGGCCTCCGTTACATACGCACATACAACGAGCACTTTCTGTCACAAAATAAACGTAATAAAAGCAAACCAATCGGGTTATGAACATATCCCTATGTCTTTAGATACAGTATCTTTAGGTTTGGTGTTAAAATGGAACTGTGAACACAAAGTCGCTTTGGATAAAAGCGTCTGCTAAATGCATACATGTAAATGTAAACAAAGCGGACCAGGGCTAAATGTGTTTTTTTTTTTTTTTTTTTTTTGTCTGGTCCAAATGAACCAAGCAAACCAAACTGCAAATGTGAACACACCCTGAAATACATTACATACTTTCATGGCCCATTTATATGTGTGATAAATAGTAAGCAATATATTATAAAGACAATATTTTTCACTTAATGACTTATTTTGAAATAAATAACATGTATGCATGTTGTGTTAAACTATATTTTTGTATAGAGTTAACGTTCCACATCCCTGTAATAAGCAATTCCTCTCAGAATATAAACTATCAGTTATAATATTTTTTTTAATCTCGTTTATCTTTTTTACTCCTCTCTCTTCTCCTGGCAGAGACCTTCGAGGGAACTCGTTCCGTTGCGACTGTAAGATCAAATGGTTGGTTGACTGGATGGAGAAAACCAACACCTCCGTCCCAGCCATATACTGCGCCAGTCCTTTTGAGTTTCAGGGTCGGCGCATCCATGACCTCACTCCACGTGACTTCAACTGCATAAGTGCCGGTAAAGCCACTCAGACACTCTTAGCACAGATCTGTAATTCTGTCAAATATACTCTATATGGTCATATATGAGTATGAGGACACCCCCTTCAAATTCCAGGCCCCTTATTTCAGCTGAAAACAAATATTAAAATTAGTTAAACAACAGAGTGCCGCAAGGATGACGTATTTTCATAAGACAACATGGAAGTTCCTGTTCACATTGCCCTGCTTACAAAAGTTCAAAAAAAAAAAAATTTTCCATTGCCTTTACATTACACAAGTTTATAATCAGGGGTCAACATTATGGCCCAGTCAAATTTTTACATGACCTGCCAAAATTTTCATTGGCCCCCCGACAAAAAAACGAAATAAATAAATAAATAAAAATAATTATTGATCCATTGTGTTTGACACGTGCAACCTTAAAGGGTTACTTCAGCGATTAGCATACGGCTTTGTATCAGTAGAAACCCTGGAGTATATTCAAATGATTGTGCTTTCCCCCCTCATATCCCCGTGAGACAAGAGATTTATGCATTTTATTTCTGGAAAAATTCCTCCGATGGCGCAAATTGACGATATTTGCATCATAGGAGGAATGTTTGGCCAAAGGCTAAAGACTACAGCCAGCAGAGGGAGCCATTTCCGCATGTTTTGAACCCGCGCATGGGGATGGAGATCACACTCAGAGCTCAGCTCGCAGCTACAGGCACTCATTTAAACGGAGAGTTAAGAAAATGCAAAGGCATGAACTGAAACGTGCCAGACTAAACTCGCGTTGTGAATGTATGCCGCAAGCGTAGTCGCGATTACCTCAGCTCTCATCACGAGAGCTCATCAGCTCATTTATCTCACTCCTGCAGTTAGTGCTCAGTGCTGTGATTCTCGCGCAGTGACTCACTCCTTATATTGAACAGACACGTTCAGTGGCCTCATAGGGCAGCGAAGCATTCTGGGAATTGTAGTCTTTCATCCCCATGAGACAAAAATACATTTTCTGTCTTTTCTCAGTCTAGAAAGCACCAAATTCAATAATAATTTCACATTTCTACTACATTAATGACCTGGTTTAAATACAGATTCATCTTCCCAGCGCTGAAGTACCCCTTTAATAAAAATGCACAATGCCACTTTTAATTTTGATACCACAGCAAAAACTACTAGACCAGCTAATATAAATTTCAAATATTATTACATACAAGTAAACATTCAGTATTAAATAAGAACAAATAATAGCAATAGCACAAAATTATAAAATAGAACAAACATACAAATGAAATAAAGAGCTTTTCAGGATTTTCAGGTAAATCTAACAGTAGTTTTAGGTTCAGAAATTGAATAAAGTAATCAAATGTAAAATAACACTTCACTGTCTTCACTGTATAAATTAAATATAGACTAATCATTGTTAAAGTTACAAAAGTTATTCAGTCAAGAGTAGTGAGGGATTTTTTCTCTTAGTCTTTTGTTGTTTGATTAAAATTAAAACACAGACAGCAGGTTTATTAGGCATGCTGTCACTTTAAGAACCGCACGGATCCATTATACTGACACACACACACGTTTTTATTTATTTTTATCAACTGTTCAAGTTCACTTAAGACATAAACGAATACGTTGACTAGTGTACTCACCAAGACAATCCTTTTGACACATTTGTGAGTGTGTCCATTCAAGCACAAGAAGACGTGAAAGAGAACTCAATGCAGGTTTCTGGGCACATGTTTTGGATGCACACACACAACTTCTGATTTTCCTTTCGCGTCTTCTCACAATTGATCTGGCAAGTTTAAATGATAAACTTTCAAGCCGTCCTAGGTGTATATGACATTCTTCTTTCAGACAAACACAGTCAAAGTTATATTAACCATTGAGTCCATCCATCCTTCATAAATGTATATCTTTATTATTATTAGGGCCCAAGCCCTGAAAGGGCGCAGAGCCCTATTGTTCTTCTAAGGATTATTTGTTATTATTATTATTATTATTATTATTATTATTTTTTTACGCGACTATTTGGGCATTTTTGGGGCCCTTCCCATGCTCGAAAACTCTTGAAACTTTGCACACGCATCAGAATGCGCGGCCATCAGGGCCGGGCTGAGGCTGGGACCCGGGCGTGGCAGGGGGGCTCGACAGCGCCCCCTAAAGTGGGGTCTGAAAACATGGTCTATAAATCAAACCAACTTGCACGTACATATATGAAACTCGGTACACATATAGAGCTCATCGGGCCGAACAACTTTCGTGCTCTAAGTTATGCGTCAGCCCAACAGGAAGTGAGCTATTATGGGTTGTTCGGAAAACGCATGCTGTGGAATTTGCGATACTCCTCCTAGACGATTCACCCGATCAGCACCAAACTCAGTCAGCATGAAGTCAAGACACTGAGGATGCCAAATTGCGAGCAACTTTCTGATTTCTCAAACGGTTTGGCCGTGGCGAAGAGACGAATTTATGGCGAGAAAAAGGAAACAGGAAGTGTGTTATAACTTTTGCATACATTAATTCATTTTGATGAAACTTCAGCTGTGTGTTCGTTGTAAGAGGCCGATCACATGGATATGACTTTTGTGAGACAAAGTTATAGCGCCACCAACTGGCAGCAGGAAGTGTGTCACTTTCAAAATTGCTTTAAATCCCCATCTTATTTTCACCCGATTTATTTCAAACTTCATCAGTATAATGTCAAAACATGGCAGATATAGACATATGAATGGATTCCTGATTCTAGAAAAACTGTTGTCATGGCAATGTGTCAAAGTCCAATAATCTTTTTTGGTGTTTTTGAGACTCTTCACATGCTTGAAATTGCATGAAACTCAACACACACATCAGACATGCTGTCCAGAAGATGCAAGCAAAGATTCAGAAACGGGCGTGGTAGAGGGGCTCAGTAGCGCCATCTTTTGTCCAAAGCGGGGGGTTAGTTTTATCTACATTCACCAAACTCGGTATATATATTGTACATTTCGAGCCGGACAACTTTCTAATTTACTGTCATTAGCTCTGACCAACAGGAAGTCAGATAATTTGGTTGGAAGATAACAAGAAGTCGAAAGCGAGCTCTGAGTTTTTACCTTCTCCTCAAAAGCGATTCATTCAATCTCCTCCAAACTCGGACAACATGAAGCAAATATACAGAAGATGCTAAAATGTGAACGGTTATTGGATATCTCAAACGGTTTTCCCTTAGCAAAAGGCTAAAAAAGACAAAAGAGAGACACAAGTAACTGGTTCATAAATAAGGCTATACTCCCACCTGCTGGTTATTCTATATAGCACACTGTTTTTTTTTTTCAACACTTATGCTCTCACTTAAATGACCAATAGAGGGCAATATTGTATAAGTTTTCAAGCAAAAAAACCTTACCTCTGTGTGTGTGTGTGAATGGTTTTCTAGCCTGGTGGGGACTTAAACCTGAATGCACACAGACTCATGGGGATTTCCCAATGGGTACAAAAGCTTATAAATCAAACAGAATGAGTTACTTTGAAAAGGTGAAAATGCAGAAAGTTGTGTGATGGGTAGGTTTAGGGGTAGGAGCAGTGTATGAGGACAGTATATATGGTTTGTACAGCATAAAAACCATTATATCTATGGTGAGTCCCCAGAAAAAGATAGTGAACCAGACATGAGTGTGTGTGTGTGTGTGTGTGTGTGTGTGTGTGTGTGTGTGTGTGTGTGTGTGTGTGTGTGTGTGTGTGTGTGTGTGTGTGTGTGTGAGGGGCAGGGGCGGGGGGGTGAAGGGGGGTGTTGTGGATGGGGGGATGGGCTGAGCTGATTTGAGTTGCCTGCAGCATACTTCAGCATTACTACTGTGTGTGTGTGTGTGTTTGTGTGTGTGTGTGTGTGTGTGTGTGTGTGTGTGTGTGTGTGTGTGTGTGTGTGTGTGTGTTGTTCTAGCCTGGTGGGGACTTCAACCTGAATGCACACAGACTCATGGGGACACATGTCACTGTAGGGGCCTAAATTGAGGTCCCAATGGGTACAAAAGCTTATAAATCATACAGAATGAGTTATTTTGAAAATGTAAAAATTTCTTTTGTGAAATGGGTAGGTTTAGGGGTAGGGGCAGGAGGACAGAATATATGGTTTGTAAAGCATAAAAACCATTACGTCTATGAGTCCCCAGAAAGATAGTGAACCAGACATGAGTGTGTGTGTGTGTGTGTGTGTGTGTGTGTGTGTGTGTGTGTGTGTGTGTGTGTGTGTGTGTGTGTGTGTGTGTGTGTGTGTGTGTGCGTGTGCGCTAAAAAGATTACCTCTCAATGCTGTGCTTTGGCCTGCATTACAGGATAAAACATATTATTCTGGGTTTGAATAAAAAAATAAATGTATAAAACCAGTTTATTTGTAGGGCATTGACAATATTGTTTTATATAATTAGTTAAATAATTGTGTTAATACAAATAATTATTAATAAAACATAAATATTTAAAAAAAATTACTAACAAAGGAAAAAACACATTTAATTGTCTTTTTCAACAAAAAGTAATTGGTGTGTGTAACTTAAAAATGAGAAGATTAATGTTTAAGGACAAAAATGATAACCAATGAGCTACCGGTATATAGAATAACCAGAAGGTGGAAGTGTAGCCTTATTTAGTAACCAGGTTGGATATGTCCTAGGGAACACTGTTTTGAAGATAAAACTATTGTTGTTATTGCAAAACAGTGTTTTCAGACAGTGAAATAAAAACAATGATCTCTCACTGTCTAGATTTTGTGTCTGTCATTCCCCCTCCCCCCTCCCTCTCCCTCTCTCAGGATCACTCTGTGTGTGTGTGTGTGTGTGTGTGTGTGTGTGTGTGTGTGTGTGTGTGTGTGTGTGTGTGTGTGTGTGTGTGTGTGGAGGGGGTCTCTCTCACTCTGTGTGTGTGTCACCTTTTCTCTTGTGTTTTCATAATTTAACCCTTTCATATCATAGGCTATCACAAATATCTATCACTTTATTGTGAAAAATAAGTAAAAAACTAAAACATATATTATATCTTTAATTAAATACTGGTCTTCTGAACTTACAAAATTTTGAGCTGCAAAAAATATATTTGCACATAATTGAAAGTGATGTCCCAATACTTTTAATTGTTTTCTATAACATGGGCTTTAAAGAAGGTCATGTGCTGTGTTTGCAAAGATCACGTATGAAACCTCTTTAAACTAATTATTTATTGATAGAATTCAAATGGATAAAAAAAGTTAATTTCACATGATCTTATTAAAGTGCCTGTTTATAATAAACTTCCATAAATTATATGCACGCATATTACTCTTACCTGACACTGATATTAAAATCATTGTTGCGGTCTCTGTGATTTGGCTTAATTTATTTTTAAGAGAAGTGTAAGGATAATACAACTTCAGCATTTGGACAGTATTCTGCACTCATTTGAAATTGACATTTGACATCATCTGACATAAAATGAATGAATAAAATGTAATTGATCTCAGAGATGTGACTGTTGTGGTTCCTGGTCATAGCAGCACCAGTTGCTGCAGTTAATGAGGTGAATTCAAATGACTTTGACATAGTCCCTTTATTTATTTTTTCCCATATTAAATGCCTATTGGCCTGCTGTGCACAGTTAAGCTGATGCCACCGGGGTGGCGGTGCCCCCGGCTTGGGCCCGTCATCGCTGCTCGCAGCTTTAATTATCATTATTATCCCCCGGAGTCGTGTGAGGAGTAGGATTATGATGGATGGATGCACTTTTTGTTCAACCTTGTGGGCCCCGTCAATGACATTATAAAGTTTGGAAGAGCCAGGACATTTTTTTTTTTAAATAGCTCAAGAGTAAATCATGGGGTAATTTTAATTTTAATGTAAACTAATCCTTTAACCGTTTCTACATTGTCCTGTGCAGTAACTTGCTTTCTATAATTATTTACCAATACTTTTCAGGTTTTTAATAATTATTATCATACATTCATCATACAAAAATTACATAGTAATTGAGGCCAAAAGGCTACATGGAAGGCTTGTAAATAAATGTCACACCACAGGACTATTTTAAAACGGGGAAAAAATGTCAGTTCCAGAATTTAGGATGAACACTGACTAATATGAACCATTCTTCTAATCCAGATTTTGCAGTATATGAGATATACTCGTTCCAGTCTCTGTCTGTGGAGTCATACGAGTTCAACAATGACCAGTACATCGTTTTCGCTCAGCCCAACACTGGAATCTGCACCGTGTTCATTTGGGATCATGTGAACATGCTCTTCAAGACACATTACAACATCACGTGTGAGTCAAATGCTGTAATTAGATTTTTTATTATTTGATTTAATAGATAGAACCGATACAACAACAACAACAATATATATATATATATATATATATATATATATATATATATATATATATATATATATATATATATATATATATATATGGCGATATTCTCAGAAGCAGTGGTTACTTTTACACACAGTCTGGTTTCATGAGAGTGACAGCTCAATGTAATCTTTTCAGACAATTCAAATGTATTGTGGATTAGTAGGACTTCATCTTTTTTTTGTAATTTCACAATTACTTCTATTGTCTTTGAAATATATGGTTAAAGTGCATGTACTGTCGCGCATTCATGGTAAACTAAAATATACTTTAATGTCATTTGTTTTGAAACGTGCATGTCTTGTTCAAATATATTTGTAATTGCAATTTAGCACATTTAAAATATATTTACTTTAAATGTAATATTTAAAAATATCATAATTTAAAGTGTGCTTTAGTATGCGTTTCAACACATCAAAATAAGTAAACTTCTTTAAAGAACAACAAGATTATCAATACACAATGATTTGAAATGAACGTGGTGTGTTCCAGCTCGTTCTGCTGTCTACTGTAAACCTGTGGTCATCAACAACACGCTCTACATGGTTGTGGCTCAGCTCTTTGGAGGATCTCACATCTACAAGTATGTCTATGTGCACTGATTTTGTTATGGACTCTCTTGTAGTGAGCACAATCAAAACACTGCATTTCAAGGGTAAAGTTAGGGACAGGTGTGGTGGTATGGGTCAGTTTAAGGGTAAAGTTAGGGACAGGTGTGGTGGGATGGGTAAGTTTAAGGGTAAAGTTAGGGACAGGTGTGGTGGTGTGGGTCAGTTTAAGGGTAAAGTTAGGGACAGGTGTGGTGGGATGGGTAAGTTTAAGGGTAAAGTTAGGGACAGGTGTGGTGGTGTGGGTAAGTTTAAGGGTAAAGTTAGGGACAGGTGTGGTGGTGTGGGTCAGTTTAAGGGTAAAGTTAGGGACAGGTGTGGTGGTGTGGGTCAGTTTAAGGGTAGGGTTAGGGACAGGTGTGGGGGTGTGGGTCAGTTTAAGGGTAAAGTTAGGGACAGGTGTGGTGGGATGGGTCAGTTTAAGGGTAAAGTTAGGGACAGGTGTGGTGGTGTGGGTAAGTTTAAGGGTAAAGTTAGGGACAGGTGTGGTGGTGTGGGTCAGTTTAAGGGTAAAGTTAGGGACAGGTGTGGTGGTATGGGTCAGTTTAAGGGTAAAGTTAGGGACAGGTGTGGTGGTATGGGTCAGTTTAAGGGTAAAGTTAGGGACAGGTGTGGTGGTGTGGGTCAGTTTAAGGGTAAAGTTAGGGACAGGTGAGGTGGTGTGGGTCAGTTTAAGGGTAAAATTAGGGACAGGTGTGATGTTACCTCAAAGATTTATATATTTGCATGTAAATATATCCTCATGTATTATTATGACATCCCGTTGTTGTTGCCAGATGGGAGGAAGGTCCATTGCGTTTCGTCAAAATCCAGGACATCGACACCACCCGTGTCCGTAAACCCAACTTCATAGAGACTTTCCAGATTGAAGGGGACTGGTATTTTGCAGTAGTCGACAGCTCCAAAGCCGGTTCCACCAGCCTGTACCACTGGAACAGTAATGGCTTTTACTCTCACCAGTCTCTCCATCCCTGGCACAGAGACACTCACATTGACTTCCTCGAGATGGACGGCAAACCACGTCTCATACTTTCTAGCTCCTCACAGCCTCCGGTGGTGTATCAGTGGAACCGCAGCCAACGCCAATTCGTCTACCACTCGCAGATTACAGATTCAGGCGATGTGCAGATGGTGAAGCACTTCTGGATAAGAAAAGTGCTGTATCTCTGCCTCACACGCTTCATAGGAGACTCGAAGATCCTGCGCTGGGATAACCAGCGCTTTGTGGAGATTCAAACCCTGCCGTCCCGTGGCTCAATGGCCGTGTATCCGTTCAGCGTTGGAGTGAGGCAGTACCTTCTGCTGGGCAGCGATTATTCGTTCTCTCGGATCTATCTGTGGGACGACCTCACTCAAAGGTTCCAGCCCTTTCAGGAACTGAACATGCTAGCGCCTCGAGGGTTCAGCCTGGTCTCTGTTGACGATAAGGATATTCTGTTAGCAGCCAGTTTTAAAGGGAAGACCATGGCATACCAGCATCTCGTGGTGGACCTCAGTGCCAAATAGGCTTCTGGAGACGTTTTACTGGGGTTGTAAGCGCTTAAATGTCAAGAACTGCATCCTTTCCACATTTTTCTACATCTGCTTTCACACATGTATTGATTCAGTCATTGCTAAATACACTCTCACATCTCAATAAACATGTTAAAACGGATTACCCATTTGGGCCTTCAAAGCTAAATAGACATTACCATATGCATTGCGATAAATACATGTTGTCTCTAATAGGATGTACATTGTTCAGCAGTTTCATATTAAAAAAAAAAGTGAAATTATATATTATATTTTTAGACAGATGTTACTCCCTGATTCATGTATCATCATAACATGAAATTGTTGGTTACACTTTATTTGAAGGTGTCCTTGTTACAGTGTAATTATATATTTAAGTACTGAATAATATTAATTAACAGCATGTACTTACTATAGGGTTAGGGTAGTAGAAATAGGATTTGGTTGAGAGTTAGTTGTATTTAATTATGCATACTTTACTGTAATTTGCTATAGTACGTTCATGTAACCAAAGTAACAAAGACACTGTAAACTAAAGTGTTACCAAAATGTCTTTTAAAATATTGTTTTCAAGAAAAATAACATTTTCATCACTCAGTTGAGCTTGACTGTTAAGGCTTTACTATTCTATGCAGATTATTCTCTGAAAATGCTGAATTATTACTTGAGAACAAAACACAAAACTACTAATTGGTATGTCATATGTCATAAAACATCTGCTGTCATCAGCATGTATTGCAATAATTTACTGTGGTGGAAATGTAATTTATTATGCGTCAAAATAAAGTTGAAATATATGTTTGTCTTGCACTTAAATTACTTTTTTTTTTTTTTGCTTGCCATGATTAATATTATTATTAAAGGGATAGTTTACCAAGGAAATTCTGTCATTACTTAGGCTACTCATCCTTACACTGCTCCAAACCCATAAGGTTTCGTTCATCGTTTGAACACAGATTAGGATATTTTTTTATGAGATTTCTGTCCTTTCATTGACAGCTAAACAACTACCACTTTGATGTTTTAAAAAGTTAATTAAGAAATCATGACACTAATCCATATGAATTGAGTGGTTAAGTCCAAATTTTCCGAAGTGAAATGTTTGCTTTATATGATGAACATTACATTATTGTTTCTTGTTGAAGCTCAAAATTGCTGCGTAACACGAGAATGAACCTCATTGGTTCTTGCAGGTCAAGCAAACTTCTGTTTCCTACAACCGATATGTGAGTTGATGAATAAAAGCCTAAATTAAATCTGTTCATCATATAAAGTGAACGAGTCTCTTCAGAAAATTTGGAGTAAACCATTAAATTCATATGGATTAGTTTTATTATCTTTTAATGAACTTTTTGAAGCGTCAGAGTGCTAGTTGTGTAGCTTTCAATGAAAGAACAGAAATCTCTCAGATTTCATCAAAATATCTTCATTTGTTTTCTGAAGATAAACAAAAGTCTTACAGCTTTGGAATGACACGAGGATGAGGAATTAATGACAGAATTTTAATTTATGTGTGAAGTAACCGTTTAAATGCAGACTCTCTGGTTGGGGTATCTATATTGCATTATGAAATCTGTGATGAGGTAAATGTGTAAGTTTATACCGAATAAACAGTCAAATGTAATATATAGTGGAAAATACAAACTTCAAAATGGTAAGTAACAGCAAATCTCTGACCTTGTTTCCATCCTCTTCTCTGAAATAAAATTATTTAGTGAATTAATTATGTTCAAACGTCCTTAAAAATGTATGACAGAAAGCAATATTTATTCAGAAAGTATTTCTTGATAAAATAAAGATAAGTATACATTGGTATAGATTATATAATTATAAATTGTCGTTTGATATACAGCTCTGGAAAAAATATATGTGATGCCTGCAGGGGGCAGTGTGGGGTTTACAATGAAATAAAATTATTTAGTGAATTAATTATGTTCAAACGTTCTTAAAAATGTATGACAGAAAGCAATATTTATTCAGAAAGTATTTCTTGATAAAATAAAGATAAGTATACATTGGTATAGATTATATAATTATAAATTGTCGTTTAATATACAGCTCTGGAAAAAAATTAAGAGACAGATTGAGAAATCCATGTTAAGTGGTCTCTTAATTTTTTCCAGAGCTATGGATGGATGGATGGACGGATGGATGGATGGATGGATGGATGGATAGATAGATAGATAGATAGATAGATAGATAGATAGATAGATAGATAGATAGATAGATAGATAGATAGATAGATAGATAGATAGATAGATAGATAGATAGATAGATAGATAGATAGATGTGATTTGATACCGCGATTCTATCAAACGCATGAGCCAAATGACATATGCACGAATTCGTGTGTTAACGGTACTTTATGGTCTATTTGTGAAGTAACTGTTTATGAATGTGTTTGCATCTTAAGATTTTGTAACAGACAATATGACCTCGGTATCCGAAGTTGTTTGCTACGTTCCTCGATACACGCTTAATGTTATAAAATATTACATAATAAAATAATAGCCTATACGAACAGATCAATTTTGATAGCTTCAGTAATCAAATTATTTCTGTGCGTTAGCAACAACAACAAAAATATCTAATAATAATATTTGTAGCCAGCTTTGAGAATTGATCTTCCGTTTTTCGTTTTTCTCTTCGTCCCCCTTTGTTTTCCTTCTTAGCTATCCAATTTACTCAGTCGACGTTATCAATGTGTGTATAATGTGTGTTCAAAGGAGTAATTTTGTCCTAAACGTTTTGTTTACCTTTAAAGATAAATTATATTTTTTTTAAAGTGCGCGCTTGGAATGTTAACGTCTCAATGAGATGACGTCATAACAGCGCATGGCTGCATTCTCTAGCCATTCCTTGCAGACTTTTTGATCGTGATTGTTCGCTTGCAGTTTCTTTATTCACAATGTCACTGTCACCTATCAACCTGCTGGACAAAATCACTTGGTCCGATGTCAGAAAGAAGAAGATGTGCCCAGACAAAATTATCTGGCCCGTTGCTCCTGATGGCTATATACCTAACTCTGTCGTCAGGAGTTTCGCGCCATATCCTAAATTCAGCAGGCCTACTTATTGTGCCAACAAGGAGCTCCACTTAATAGCTCAAGTAAACGAAGACAAAACTCTCAAACTGAAAAAACGGTTCAACTATTTGCTCAAGGAGCAATTTATTCCCAAAGAAGTGCAACAGAATGAAGAAGTTAACAAAGACGGCTTGGAACAGAACGAGGAAGATCAAAAAGACGGCTTGGAACATGGCATACAAAGTGTGCATGAGGAAGCTGATATGGGAGCAAGCTTACAACCACTTCAAAGTGATGTGTCTGTGGAGACTAAGACCGAGGCCAAGTTTGCATTTCAAAGAGGTCTAGCCCAGAGACAATACTCCCTTCAGAACCGACAAAAGCTCCTGCAGCAAAATGCTACTTCTGCAGAGGAACTCCAGAATAATGCATCTTCTTTAGAGAAAGTCCAGATGAATGCATCTCCTGATGAGGAACTTCAGACGAATGCTACTTCTGTTAATAAACTCCAGACGAATACTACTTCTGTAGAGGAACTCCAGACAAATGCTACTTCTCTAGACGAGCTGAAGAGCGAGGACGATGGTGAAAAAGACTTTAGTCATCATCGTAAAGAGAAGAGCAGTGCTTCTCATACAAAGCAGAAAAAGAAAGTGAAGAAAGGACATAAGGCCAGCTTTAAACTCTCAGAAGATTTGTCTCTGAGCCCAAGTTTGCAGCAGGAGAAAGAAAAGTTGCAGCACGAGATAGATGAATTGCAGCAGGAAAAAGAAAAGTTGCAGCAGGAGAAAGATGACTTGCAGAAGGAGATAGCTTCTTCCATTAAGGAGGCAAAGAAAAGCTTCCAAGAGAGTAGACGTGTGCCAGGCGTTGGGGATCCGATCCAGAACAGGCGGCGGAAGAAAACTTTCTCCTTGAAGAAGTTGAAGTCATTTGTGCCAGCCCTTCTTCCGATGCGTGACAGAAGGCCTGGTTCTCTCCTCATGTACCTTTATAAAAGATCAAAAGCAGAATCTTCGCCTTCTGAGGATTAGACCACAATTTGAAAGTGCAAAAGCGAAAATAAATGAATGCATAAACAATAATTATTTATTATATTTTTTTGGCAATACATGCTGGTGAGAGCATACACTCGAAAAACTGGTTAAAAACAACCCAAGTTAAGTTGAAAATGGATTAACCCAGCAATTGGGTTGTTTTAACCCAACGGTTGAGTTGTTTTAACCCTGCAATTGGGTTGTATTGACCCAGCGATTGGGTTGTTTTAACCCAGCAATTGGGTTGTCTTATGCAACATTTAGCCCAATGTTGGATTAAATGTTGCTTAAGACAACCCAATTCCTGGGTTAACACAACCCAATTGCTGGGTTAATCCATTTTCAACCGAACTTGGGTTGTTTTTAGTCCAGAATTTTTTAGAGTGTGGTTAATGACCTGGTATATCAGTGTATTGTTCTCCAAATAATTCAACATTTCCAGAGAATAATCTGTGCATTAAGCTTTGAAGTTAAATCATTTCAAGATCTGATGAAGGCTATATCCTATAGGCTGCATCTGTATTGGCATTTTTATTGAAACAATGTAGTGCTGCTGCATGGCTCAAAGAACATTATTTATTATTGTCTATAATATTTGACATAGTTATGACATAGTTTGACATATCTAAATGTTAACTGGATTTGAAAATATAAATTCATTTAATGTTTTTTTAAATATATTTCTGCAGACTTAATATAATATGTCTTCTTAACTAGCCCAGGTAATAAAATTAGTTCAACATATATTTTTTTGCTCTTCCAACATTTTATTAATTGGCGTTTTAGAGTGTACAAATACTGAGTAAATAATTTACATTATACTTTAGTGCTTTTCAAAGTGATATTTTCATGTTTACACTATTTCAGTTCTTATCAAAGTGATTTATTTTACATGTTTACACTATTTCAGTTCTTATCAAAGTGATTTATATTTACATGTTTAAATTACTTCAGTTTAAAGGTCAACGTTGTCTATATTTACACATAGGCCTATACAAATACTGAAGTATAACTTCAGATATTTATTTACATTACTGCAGTGCTTTTCAGAGTTAATTTATTTGCGTGTTCATTCAGTGCTTATCAAAATTATTATCAAAGTTATTAATGTTTACATTTTTTACTGCAGTGCTTTTCAGAGTTATTCATATTTAGCCTACTTGTTTATATTACTTCAGTGCTTATCAAAGTTAATATTTCCATGTTTACATTACTGCATTGCTTATTAAAGTTGTTTCTAATTACTTCAGTGCTTTTCAAAGTTATTAACATTCATGTGTTTACAATTAAGTGATTATCAACGTTATTAAAATTTACATTAAACTATATTATAGTGTTGTGTTAGTAACACAATCTGTAGCATTATTCGAACGTGTTTTTATAATAAAGATCACGCCTTTATTAATAATGTCTTTCTTGAAACCCTTCCTGCTGATTCGTATTTAGAATGACCAAGAGTGCTTACTTTTAATGTAATATAAATCTAAAAATAATTTAAAATAAGTAGCCTACATAATGTAAGATTTTTTTAACTTCATTTAATTCAAAATCAAAAAAATAAACAAAAGCGTTGCAATTTAACATCTCAATTGTGCATTGTTTATTCCTTACGAAATAAAATAAAAATTACTAAATTTTAAATAAATATTATCATAATGGTGTGATTTGTATTTATTTTTCTCGTGTGACAAAATAATGAATTAGCATTAAGACAGGAACATCATACATCATCACTCCTCAAATGAATAAACTGAAAAAGAGGCTAAACAAATAAATCAATATTTTTAAACTTAAGGCAATTTACAGTGAAATTACTGCCCCTCCCCCACCCACCCACCCTCACACACACACACACACACACACACACACACACACTTTCTTTTACAGATTATATGTTTTTATTTTATTTTTATTCAGCAGTATTTTTTTCTGTATGCATCACAGTTATGCCTTTGACACGAGAATCAATTTAATGTTATTCTTCTTAATATTATATAAATAGTAAATACAAAACAAACAGTAATATTGTGAAATATTATTACAATTTAAAATAGCTGTTTTCAGGAAAAAACGATTGTCATTTAGAACAGCCTGATAGCAGTTTTCTTCCCACAGATTCCCATTGGCTGCTTTGCTGCTCCTGCATGCCACTTCCTACATTTAGGCTACTAAATGTTTTTGAGTAGGCTATTTTATTGATGCAAACGACTGTAAAAAAAATAAATAAATAAAAATAACTGTCCCTGTCCTATGAAGGCTATATATTTTATATTGCATTTTATTATTTAAAATTAAAAATCTTCAATATCAGTGACTCAGCCGGCCAGCACTTTCAAAAAACAACCCAGCAAATGGGTTAGTATAAAACCAAACAAGCCTGGTAAAAATAATGTGTTTTGTCCAATAGGGCTTGGGCGTCATGACGTCATTACTTGGCGTGGCGGCCATGTTGATGGCATACTTTACTACTACTCGGACTACTGTGCACTGTTTATAGACGTACTCCCTCTCAGTCCTGTGTCTTAATTTGATTATTTTGGCGTTATTTCAACTATGGTAAACCGTTGCTGCATTTTGGGGTGTAACAGCGCAACACATAATCACCATGGGAAATGTCGAAAATGGATTAGCTTTCCACCGCTTTCATGCTTGGAGGCGCAACCACGGACAAGAAGTAATAACAGTACGATGTGCAAAAAGCAAGAATTGTCACACAATCAGATGTTTTTTTAGTGTTTATTTGCAAGTAGTGCAACCTGAGAACACAGAAATGTGGAATGCTTCAAGGTAAAAGGTTACAAATAAAAAATGAACACAGAAAACGGAGTGCAAGTTGTTGCACTTTATATAACGGAGTGCACTTTATATAACAATAATAAATACACTTTTTAAAAAAATAAATTCTTTCAATACTATATAAGCAAATAAATAGGTATCTATAAAATAACAACAAAAGATACAGAAATGGAGGAAGTGCAAATTATAAATATAGTAAACAATAACATTGCAATAACAAATAAAAACGGAGGCAGAGCAATTTCTTATATAATAAAAATAATAATAATATATACGTTTCGGTTAGACTTTATTTCGATTGTCCACTTTAAACATTCTACTACCTATGTACGTTTTCAACAGCATGTCAACTAACACTAATTAGAGTATTAGTAGACTGTAGGTTATGGTTATATGTGTTGGGGTTCGGGTTAGTAGAATAAGTTGAATTGTAGTTGCAAAGTTACTTATAGTCAGTAGAACGTCTGTTGGGGACCAACAAAATAAAGTTTTCGTCGTCGTCGGTGCTCCGCTCTTTCTTTGGAAATTCATGTGGATCCAAAACTTTAACAGTTCCGATTTTGTCTCTATAGCGGTCCCTGCCTTCCCTATTTAACGTATCCCGGTAAATTCCACATCCCTTTCAGGATTTTAACATGTTTTTTTCTTTCTCCCAACTCTGCTTCTCCTCATTCGACTTGCTGTATGTTTACATTCGCGAGGCCATCAACATGGCCGCGACGTCCCAGAATGCAACGCGGCGCCCAAGCCCAATATTTACCCAGCCCTGATAGCCAAATAACCCATAAAAATGGTTGTTTTTTACCCAGCATTTTTAGAGAGGCTACTTCCCTGTCAACACACCCATGGGGGGCCCATAAGGGTTGGATATGGGCTGGTGAGTGGGCCCCAACTGGGCTGCCCAGATGGGGCCCAGTTAGTTTTGTCCGGGGGTTCCATGGTGGCCCCATGTGGGCAAGCCCAGATGGGCTGAAGGTGGGCTTCATATGGGCCCTAGCTAAAACCCACATGGGCAACCCAGATTTCTCCCATCTGGGGCCCACACTACCTGGACCCCATGTGGGCTGATTATGGGCCCCTGCTATTCTACCCATAATGGGCTAACAATTTCATTTTGGGCACTTATTTTACAGTCAGCCCATAGTTCTTTAACCCTTGTAAGGTGTACATTTTATTTTTACATCCAATATTACCAGCTATTTTATTAGACCCTTTATTAACCCACCACATTATTAGTCTTTTAAATCAATACAGCCTTAACAATTTATGTAAGACATACTTAACAGAAGTTTACTTTATACAATGTAAACAGATGTATACTTTACTCAATTACTAATTATATAATTTATGGTTCATATAAGCCATTTACCAGTGAGATCACATTTATGATCATTTAATTTTTTTTGTGAGAAACCAAGGAAATTCAATTGAAATTAAAAATAGAAATAAGACTTTCATTACTAGTGATTATTTCTTAGAACTTAATCAGAATAGGTGAAAGTGCTTGAAATGTGACAATTTTGTAACTTTGTGTGGGAATAGTTGGTGCAGAGACAACACGTGCAGAGATGCACACATACACACACAGAGATGCAGACGTTTTGGGGGGTGTACCGTGAGCAGTCATAAAAAATAAGTAATTTTTTATATTCTTTACTGAAAATGAGCCAAGGCCAGTGAGCATAATAAAAAGCTAATTTTTTCTTTTAGCAGACATTGAAAACAGGTCCCACAGACCCAAACACCTTGGGTTAAAAAAGCTACAATAACAACAAGACCAGTAATACAATGAATTCCCTTTTTATTTCAGTAAAATTAAGAAAACATTAAGAAAACTTGTGTTCAGTGTTCCTCACTGTCAGACAGGATTAGTTACTTTCCACCTCAAATGAACCTGAAGCCTGAATTCCTTGATGGGTGCCTGTCGATTACCCCCCCAGTCCCTAGCATCAATGAGCCATCTGGAGACTGCCTTCTCCGCATCTTTACGGGTGATTTGGCTGGTCATGGCGTTTTTCGTTAAGCCTCCTGCAAGAAACAAATATAATGGTCACTTACTTTATATGTGCCAACACAACTCTCAGCCAGGACTGTAAAGAAAACTATGTAAAGAAAAGAAGACCTGAGGTTGGATGGAGGCCGTGGAGGTAAAATCACAGATCTGAGGGTGGATGGAGCCGGTGTGCTGTAAAAACAAAACAAAAAAAAAGAATAACAAATTTGAAATAACTAATTATGTTGTGTTGGTTTAGCACAAAAAACTTTTATGCAAAAAATCAGACATTATGAATTTTTAAATACATTGTGGGACAGTCACTTTTTTTTAAACAACACACAGGTACTAAGTATGTTTTTGTTGTACAACCTAACATACTGACCTGAGGGTGGATAGAGGTGAAGGCCTGATGGAGTTGCCGGACCAATTGTCGTCATCCTCATCATCCGACAAAATAATTTGCCTAGAAGTGTATAATATACAAGCACAATCAATGAGTTAAATCAGTGAGTTCTTTTATCAAAGTATAATATATATATATATATATATATATATATATATATATATATATATATATATATATATATAAAACACCTGTTCAAGTTCAAGTTCAAGTTCAAGTTCAAGAGTTTTATTTGTCACATACACAGTTATACAGAATACAACCGGCAGTGAAATGTAAACAGGTCCGCTCCATGGACAGCAAATAACAATTAACAAAAAAAGCACAATAAATTATAAAATAGGGATAGGATAAAATAGGAATAGGATAAGGTGCTATATATATATACATATGTAGAATTATGAATAAATCAAGTAAAAGAAATAAGAGATGTGGAATAAAATAAGTGAGATAAAGTAAACTGGAGACTATAAAAATAAATCTGTGGATAACAGAAGTGCAGGAGTGTAATGTGCAAACAGCATTATAATGAGTAGTTACATGAAACACAAGAATAAAGTGCAGTGCAATATCAGTATGTGAGTTTGTTAATACTGAAGTGAGGTGAAGTCACATGTATTTAAGTGACAGCGTTCAGGAGTCTGATGGCCTGTGGGAAGAAACTCCTCCTGAGTCTCTCAGTTTTGGCCATCAGGCTACGGAAGCGCTTACCAGAAGGCAGCCGGGTGAAGTGGGGGTTGGCCGGGTGATTAATGTCCTTGATGATTTTTGTAGCTCTGCCTGTGCATCGTTTGATGTAGATGTCCTGCAGAGACGGGAGAGCTGACCCTGAGATGCGCTCGGACAAGCGCACCACTCTTTGCAGGGCTTTGCAGTCGTGACTGGTGCTGTTACCATACCACGCTGTGATGCACTGAGTTAGTAAACTTTCTATCGCCCCTGAATAGAAAGTTTTCAGGATAGCTGGTGAGACCCGGAATTTCCTCAGCTGGCGCAGGTGGTACAGTCTTTGCCTGGCCTTTTTCACCTGAGACTGGATATGTGCAGTCCAGGTCAGGTCCTCGGAGATGTTGACACCCAGGTATTTGAAGCTGCTCACTCTCTCTACTGGTGTCCCGCTGATCATGAGAGGGGAATATGACCGCTGCTGTCTCTTCCTGAAGTCCACAATCAGTTCTTTGGTCTTGTTCACATTCAGAAGGAGACAGTTGTCTTGGCACCATGATGTCAGTTGCTCCACCTCATCCAAGTATGCGGTCTCATTGTTGTTGGAAATGAGGCCCAGGACAACAGTATCATCCGCAAACTTGATGACAGAGGTGGAGCTGTGTGTGGACAAACAGTCATGCGTGTAGAGAGAGTAGAGCAGGGGACTGAGGACACAGCCCTGTGGAGCTCCCACACTCACGATGATGGAGGTGGAGGTGAACTGTCCTACTCTCACCACCTGAGGTCTGCCAGTGAGGAAATCTTCAATCCAGTGACAGAGAGAAGAGTTCAGGCCGAGATCCAGGAGTTTGTTAGTTAGCTTAATGGGAACTATGGTGTTAAAGGCTGAACTATAGTCAATAAATAGCAGTCTTACATAGTTCCCATTCTTGCTGTCGATGTGTGTGAGGGAGGAGTGGAGGACGTGAGAGATGGCATCTTCAGTCGATCTATTGGGACGATAGGCGAACTGAAGAGGGTCCAAGGTGTCAGGGATGGAGGAGCAAATGTTGTTTTTGATGAGTCTCTCAAAGACCTTCATGACTAAAGACGTGAGAGCCACTGGGCGATAGTCATTTAGGCAAGAGGGTTTACTGTTCTTAGGGACAGGGATGATGGTGGATTTTTTGAATGAGGTTGGGACCACAGATGTAGCAAGGGACTCATTGAAGATGGATGTGAGGAGTCCAGCGAGCTGATCAGCACAGGACCGCAGGACACGACCTGAAACACCATCCGGACCAGCAGCTTTCCTAACATCCACACGTTTGAGTGTCCTACGAACGTCATCCTCCGAGACAGAGATCACGTGATTGTTGCAGCTCTGAGTGATTCTGTCTGACGCGTCACTCGGCGGTGTCGCGCTGCCGCGATTGCCATCAAAGCGAGCGTAGAAAGAGTTTAACTCGTTCACAAGCAACGGATCAGCTCTCACTTCTGCAGAGGATTTCGTTCCAAAAGCACAGATGGTCCTCAGTCCCTGCCACATCCGCCGGGAGTCGTTGAGTTGGAAATAAGACTCCACGCGATCCCTATAACGGAGCTTTGCGGCTTTAACGGCGCGTCGGAGAGCATAACAGGATGATTTATAATCCCTCATATTCCCTGTTAGTAGACCGGCGTTGTATGCGGCAGTGCGGGCGTTCACTGCAGCGCGGATTGAACTGTCCACCCACGGTTTCTGATTAGAGTTTCTTTGTGTGCTGATTAGAGTTTCTGATTAGAGTTTCTCTGTGAGTTTCTTTGTTCCGCAAAGAAGATATTCTGAAGAATGTTTGTAGCCAAGCAGATCAAACATTCTTCAAAATATATTTGTTTTATGTTCAGAAGAACAAAGAAACTCATACAGGTTGTCAACTCATACAGGGTGTACATACAGGGTGAGTATGACAATTTTCACTTATGTGTGAACTATCCCTTTAACAAAACTCCCACAAAACTTGTCCTCCTGTGTCATTGGGAAATACAATTTTAAATAAATAAATGTAGGAAAAACCCTGGAATGTTAATGTTTGGTGATTTAGGCTATAAATCTGGGCGCATGTTTACAAAATATAATTAAATAACCACCTTAATGTGTAATGTTGACATTTGTTTTATTTTGACATGAAAACTTACATGTTAAGGGAGCAAACTGGCCCAAAATCTCAAAATTGATCACTGCATGAAAAAACGATGTTGTCTTGTCTTAAGAGGTGAATTCAAAGCGTAGCAGCTTCTCTGAAGTTACACGCGCGGTCCCGCGAGGATAACAAGGCAGGACACCGTAACCGATAAAACTTTGCTGACATTGACGTGGACTTTCATCAGTGTTTTTACTTTAATGGTAACGTTAAATGCAACAAGTGCAAACAGTACAATTCCACCAGCTGATAAAAGAGTAGAAATTGTCATTTTACAGCTTACTAATGCCTGTTCGACTCCCTTGCTAAGAAGTTTACAACCAAATATGTTACTTCGAAACAATATCTTTAGTCAGCCATTCAAAAAAAAAAAAAAGCTTAATTGCTACTGGCTTAATAACGTACATTAAACTCGTCTGTTCATCACCATTCTTTAGGTCTAACGTTAAGCTATAACGTTACCTCACGCGGTTTACGTTTAAAGTAAACTGCACGCTTGCGGAAAGAACACAGCTATTTCATCTGTTTATGTCTATGACGAGCCACGCAGACACTGTGCTCCTCCGCAGCGATTCCGGCCTGAAATAGTCCCAATATAAACACTTATTATAAATGTATAATGATTTAGGGTAAGACAAAACACAGTTTGAATAAATAATTGTTGGATGGATTGCAAATTAATGTTGTACATTCTCATTATAGAATTTTTGTAAATCTTAAAAGACAAAAAATGTTACAGACAGCAGCTAATATAATAAAATGTGTATAAAAGTGGCCCTAGCCCAGAGCCTATATTGTAAAAAATAAATAAAAAATAGCATCCATATCTGACATATCAATTTTGATTGGAGCCCATCTACTGCCCATGTGGGGCCCAACAACAAAGCCCACTCTGAGCCCATGCCCAGCCGAAGCCCAACTAGCCCAAGCGAGGCCCATGTGGGCCCCAACTGGACGTGTTTGCAGGGTTGTCTAAGATCCACAGTCTACTCTGATAACAAACTGAACTGAAATGTAGACGCACGCATTTTCTAGGCTAACGCTTTTTGAAGCGATGTAGCCTATTGTGAAAAGCGCAAATTGAGTTAAATTGAATAACGTGCGTTCAGAAGTGTCGTAAACCAAACGTGACATGTTTACTTTTAAAGATAAGCTCGAGTTCGCGCAGATGCTTTGACTAAAGCATTTCCAACAAGCGTCTGCCCGCTCCGCGATGATAAACGTGACAGGAACACACGCTCCTCCTCGTCGACACAACTGCCGAAAATGAAGAGAAATAGCTCCGACGTCAGAAAGCAGTGGACGCATCTGAACACGATGTTCTCTTATTCTTTCTGCGGTCCGGCTGAGGTCAGGGGTGTTGCGTCCAGTCTCTGGTCCAGCGAATCCTGCGCCAACAGGGGTGCCCGAGTTAAAGAAGACGGTAAGAATGAGCTTGCCAAAAGGGGAACAAATGTAAGAGCCCACCTGCGAGCACATCTAGGTGTGTCCCAGAACCAGCCAACACAGAAGTTCCTTCACAAGAATGCTTCTTCTGTAAAAGCGCTCCATAAGAACAACACAGGGAGGAGTGTGCCTTCAGAGGAGCTTGCGTGTGAACTTAAAAGAAAGGAACATGGCGAGAAAGCCTTGCTTCCAAGAAACATGCCCCAGAGACAGAAAAATGCCTTTTCCACAGAGAAGGCAAAGGGGAACCCACTGACCGATGACTGGTCTCTGTCTCCATGGGTGGAGAACGCCAGCGAAGACGAGTGGTTTGAGGAGTGGTTCCAGGACTTCACATGTCAAGTAGAACAACAGAAAGATAACAACTTTCAAGGCTGTACAAGACAAAATGCAGCCGAGTCTTCCCAAACCGTAGCGCATGCACTGCCAAAGACCGAGTCCTCCGTGAAGCAGTTCAGCTCATCTGTGCTGCCGTTTCCTCTGCCGTGTGACCCGAGGCCTGGTCCGGATAAAGCATCAGCAGAATCACTGTCTCAGAGAGCTCCCGAAAACACCAACCTGACAGCTGTAAAGCTAGCGTGCGCAGCTCAAGAATGATTAAAGAAACTAAATTCACCTGCACGAGGAAGATATTTATTTTAGCAGACACTATTAGGCCTATTTTTAAATTTCTGCCATAACAATTTTTTAACTTGTGCAACCCATCATCATTACAATCATTACATTTACATTACATCACACATATCATTACATTTTTTTCATCACAGCTGTTTACTGCATGCTCAGAGAATTATGAAAGCTTTTTTCCGCCACAGAATAAAACAATTTAAAAGATAATTGCAACTCTTTATCTCACAGTTGTGAGTTTATATCGCACAGTTCTGAGAATAAGTCTGAATTACGAGACAAAAGGTAGCAATTACATTTTAAAATTATTTTTTAAAATTAACTTAAGTTTTTGCACTCATTTTTAAGTAGTATTTTATTTTTTATTTTATTTTTTGAGTATCAATGTGTCACTTTGAGTAGAAAATTAACTCCAAATGTCACAAAATGGCAAATTAATAAACCCAATATTAAAAACAATGATAAAACATTGTAAATACGGGCTGGAAAACCGCAAAAAAAAAACAAAAAAACTCAACCGTATTAATTATTGAAGGCCCAGCGCATAATGGGAACACCAGTATCAGAAAACATTGCTGATATATACTCTTTAATTTCTGCAAGCTTGAAGTATGAAATTTACTTAACTCTGGCCTAATGATTTTTATACTTCACCATAGGATAATTCCATAGAGAATTGTGGTAAAAATGCATTAAATAAGGCTAAATAGGCTACTTGATGTTGTGCCTTTCTCATAAAACTGCTGAACAATGAGGAATAACATAATCACGATGCATATGGTAATTGTTAATTTAGCCTTTATTGGACTGGGCTATTGAAACCGGAGCCCATCATCAAACTAAATATTATTAGACCAACACCTGAGAGATGAAGCAGGGCCATGCAGACATTTTAAAGGGGCAGTAGCCCAAACCAAGATATTTTGTATTTACTTAAATGGATAGTTCAATCTAAATGAACATTAAATCATTATTTACTTGCCCTGTTGTTCTAATGCATTATGTCTTTCTTTATTTTTGGGTCATAAAAGAGGATTTTTTTTTTTTTAAAGTCCCACTTGCGTTTCATATGACAGTGTATAGCAACAAGCATCAAGCTTTAAAAAAAAGATGCAAAAGTATCACAGAATGATCCCATGTGACATGTGGTGTATATTACAAGTGTTCTGAGGTGTGTAAGGTTTGGTGAAAAAAAACAACACCACCACCAAAAGTAGGCCTAAACTAGATCAATATTAGGCATGGTAAAACATGGTGCTCGTGGTAAATCAAGACAACCAGATTCAAACAATAAGACTGTGGTAAGCTGGAGAACAATGATTGGTTTTCTGTCGATGAATCCTCCAAACAATCGCTCACCGCTCTAATAAAACACATCAGATATTAAAGTATTAGTTCACCCAAAAATGAAAATGATCCCCCTATTTACTCTCCCTAAAGTCATAGGTGTATGACATTCTTCTTTTAGATGAATACAATCAGAGTTATAGAAGTCCATAAAAGTGCATATATCCAATATATAACTCCACATGGATCCGGGAGGTTAACAAGGCCTTCTGAAGCAACACGATGCATTTGTGTAAGAAAAATATTCATATTTAAAACTTTACAAACTGTAATCTCTAACTTCCGCTAACTGTTGCACCCGTGTTCACGAGAGACTGCCGTTCCAGAACGCTCTGGGGAGAATATGCTTATTCTTGTGAGAAGCAAGTTTGTTGACATGAAAGGACATCCATTTGAAGATTTGAATCATTTGATACATATACTTTTTATTTTAATTAATTATCTCAAAATTTTTGTTTAAACACCCTCGTTTTAGACTTCTAATTCACAAACAGTGTTTTGTTTTACTCTATCCTCTGCACTTCTGCGTTCGTCACACTGGTTCTCTAATAAAGGCCTTCTGAAGCAAAGCGATGTGTTTATAAAGTTTTAAATGTGGATGTTTTTCTAACACAAAATAACGTTAAAGTTCAAAATGCTTACGCTATGTCTGACGAAATTGCACACCAGTTGCTCACCATGATGAAGCTTAAGCATTTCGAGTTTTAAATATAAAAATATTTTTGGATATTTTTCTAACACAAACGCGCTTTGCTTCAGAAGGCCTTTATTAACCTAATGTGTGGAGCAGTTTTATGATGGAAAGATGCACTTTTATGGATTTCAAAAAGGACCCAACAGTCACATTATAAAGCTGGGAACTCACAGAGATAGTATTCGTCTGAAAGAAGAATGTCATATACAGATAGGATGACAAGTTGAGGGTGAGTAGCCTAAATCATAGGCTAAGTTTCATTTTTGGGTGAACTATCCCTTTAAAGCGTCTTTGGTGTTTCCCTGGTTTCTACAAAATAAAACCAACAGAAAGACAACGCACAGTGACAGACGGTCTGTGTCCTGGTTAAAATTGCTTATTTTTCTTGATTTAAACATTCTTGGACACATTTGAGATAGTACACAAGTTAATAAAATATATAATAGCAGCATAATAGTGTTTTGTGAAGATTTTGCCTTCAAACTCTCGATGTCCTTGCAGTGACACATGTTTTCTGTTAGCCGGTTTCGACCGCGAGGTGGCAGTAAGTTTCCATCGGCGGTGTTACGATGACAGAGAGAGAGAGAGCGAGAAGAGAAGAGTTGTTGTCTTCCGGGTGAGGTGTTGTTGTTGGTTGTTGTCATCTCATCATTAGTGAAACGGTGAAGACGAAGCCTTTCGTGTCTCTCTCTCTCTTCCCCGCCGGTAATTTCAGCAGTATGTGGACTCCCGCCGATGGATGTCACGACAAACACTGAGGAGATTTTAGCTGAGAGCTTTATCCAGCTGCTTGAACGTGAGGTCTGAGATTGAATCTTAAATCACAGAATCAGTGTCTTATATTACATCACAGGGCATTATATATGACCGACAAAACGCTGTCAGTCATTTGGTTTGGATGTTTGGACTTTGCCAGCAAACCTGACCGCGAGAATGTGCTGAGCGCCTGGAAATACAAGCATATTTACGAGATAAACTGCTACAAGCTTGCTGACAACAATGCCTTACTTGCTATTATTCATCCAAAACGATTCTTGTATTTTAAAATTATTTAAAAGTAGAATATGCGTGATATTTTATATGTTTATATTATCTGGGATAAATTGAATAGTTGTACTGTTAAAGGAATAGTTCACCCAAAAATAAAAATTGTCCCATGATTTAAAGTTAACGTTACTCACCCTCAAGTCATCTTAGGTGTATATGACATTCTTCTTTCAGACGAATACAAGTTATATTAAAAACCGACCTGGCTCTTCCAAGTCTATAAAAGTGCATCTTTCCATCATATACTCCGGGAGGTTAATAAACTCCCAAAATGTCAGGTGGTGCAACTGTCCGAAACACAAACAGACTAAGAACACTATTTGAAAGTGTCTTAAAGGCACACTATGTAAGTTTTTTGTGTAATAAAATACCCCAAAACCATTAGGACAATGTTATATATTTCGTTGACTTGTGTACGTTATCCCAAATGTTTCCAAGAACTTTTAAATCCAGAGAAATCAGAGATTTTAACCGGGACACGGACAGTGTCACCTTTCAGTGACATATACTCGTGATTACCCTCGATGGACAGATGCACTTTTTTGGACTTCAAAAATGACCCAACAGTCACTGGCATTATAAAGCTCGGAAGAGCCAGGACATTTTTAATATAACTCTTGATTGTGTTCGTCTGAAAGAAGAATGTCATATACACCTGGGAGGACTTTAGGGTGAGTAAATACATTTTTGGGTGATCTATCCCTTTAATATCTGATGTGTTTTATTAGACAGGTGAGCGAATGTTTGGATCATTGATAGAGAGAAACTAATCACTGTTCTCCAGCTCAACACAGTTAGTCTTATTGTTTAAATCTGGTGTTCTTGATTTACCACACAGAGTACCATGTTTTACCATGCCTGATATGATCTCGCTTACTGCAGTGTGAACAAGTGCCACAGAGTAGCATTATTTCATCACTTTAACACACTCAAGTGTATCTAATATGATAAAACAGTGCTGCGTTACCACACACACATGAGTGGAAGAAGCGGAAGCGCTCGTCTGTGAGACCTTTCATATAAACACATTTTCATAAATATCAGTAGTTTTAAAGCTGTTAAGATCATTGGAAAAGTTTTGTCCAGCAATTTGTATATTCTCAAATGTCAGGGTGGCACAACTGCAAACATGGCTCTTTATGAATTGACAAGGTATTAACAGTAAAAATGATCATTTGGCAGTACACTTCAACCATATTTCAAAGACAATAGAAATAATCAGTAAATAAAAAAAAGATGTTCTTTAGTCTTTAATGTTAAAAAACACTATAAATTGAATTATAAATTGCATTTTCATTCAATTGTAAATAACATGCAGTTAAGTGTCTGAAAACATTACATGTATTTCACTCCGAAGTATATTATTTTAAAAGCCATTATTCACACTATAAGTACTGTTTTTAAAAGTATGCTAAAGTGTACTTCTTTTTCACATGGTGGTCAGTGATTATTTAAACTCTTTCATTTGCAGCACAATGTCAGTTTCAGTGCAGAAGAGGGAGGCGTGGTTTCCTCCAGACTGGGAGGATGACGAGCGGATGTCTTTCCTGTTCTCTGCCTTTAAAGAGAACCGGGATGTTGACTGTTCAGACTGGGATGGGAAGATAGACTTCTGGAGCCCTCTGATCGTTGATCACTGCCGGCGCCGCGGGTCGGTGTGTGTGAGTCTGCAGGACTTGAATGAGAGTTTCAGAAGGAAGGGCACTGTTCCTCTGGGCTTGAGTACTGTAATTCAGAGCATGATTCGGTAAGTCACTGTCACCTCAAGAACACGGGCTGCGTCCGAAAGCTTAGGCTGCTGACTTTTTGCCTCACTTTTTGCATCCTTATCAGGCAATGACTTCACAGGCAGTGTATGTACACAAAGACGCCTCCATTTTTTTCCTTCTGAGACATCGTAACATTGAACTACAGCAAAATAGACTGTGCTTTGGGGATAAATAAGTGAATTATTATTTAATTACTAAAATTTCTTCCTTGAAATTACATCAAAAGTGTAAAACGTTAAAGAAAAACATACATTTACACACAAAATTACCACCAATCGCAACGTTCAGATGCTGTCTTTATGTTTTAGCTCAGCTGTCACAAAATGGAAAGCACAGGATTGTGGGATATCAAAGGAAGTAAAGGGTACAAAACTGCTGCTTTGAAAAATCGATCAAATGAAGGTATTTCAGCAGACAGGAAGTGATGCTAACATGGGACATGCCTTGATGCCTTCCAACCTTGGAATGCCCCCTCTGAAGGCAACATTTTTAAGCTTTTGGACACTGCCAGTGTATCATAGATCATTACATGCAGGGTCTGACATTAACTTTTTTGCTCAGCAGTCAGCAGCCACTGTTAGATAGTGGTTTTCCAAAGTTACTAGCCACTGAGCATTTTCACTGATATCAATACCATGGGGAAAAACTGGCATTTAGATATTTTTTAGTCATCACATATTTTGTCAGCAGGTTTATTAGGCTGCTGTCACTTAAAGAGCTGATGCATGGATCCGTTATACTGTTACACATGGGTGTTCTTTCTCAAATGTTTATGTTCACTCAAAAAAACATGAATACCCACCAAAACCAGCATTTTGCCATTATTTGGTGTGTATTTAAGTGCAATAAGCAGCGGAAAATAACTCAATTTAGTACTGAGAGGTAGCTTTGTGCACACACTTTTTTTGAGTACAAAATTTGTGGGAATGAGTAAAATTATGCCCAATATGTGCAATCCCACGGCAAAATTCAAGACCTTTAACACCAACAATATTCACCCGGTGCAAATAAAGCGAGTGAGTGAGAGGAGGGGGGGGTGTGTGTCACTCGCTGTAGGAGAGATGAGAGAGAGAAAGAGACGTTGGTATCTTGACGTGTCTATTCTGACGAAAATGAGTATTGGAGGCATTTAAAATATTACAGTATCGATATATATCCAAAAAACTATATTTCTGACAACAGATTGCACTTAGTTTATTATTTGAGATGCCTTTGTAAAAGACTGCAATTGAAAAATGTATATATTACATATAGAATTCAGCCTGCCAAAGTGGCTAGTAGGAGTGACTGCGTTAAACGCCACTGCTGAAATACACACATTTGGTGAGTTGGCGGATGTTCATTTCAAGCCCTGGTTACATGTATTTACGGCAAGTAATTCAGATTGGTTTTATTGTCCTTCTAGGGGTGGGAAGGTGCAGAAAGAATCAGATTTTGCTGCAAACGTAGACTCCGGCTGGTTGTCGTGGGGTGTTGGGCTCCTGTTAGTCCGGCCTCTGAAATGGACTCTGTCGGCTCTGCTGGGAAGCGGGAGGGTCCCGCTGGAGGAGATGTTCGTTGTGATAGAACTGGTTAAGGTAAGAGTCTTGAGTCGAAATGTGAATTGAATATTCACATTCAATTCAATTAAAATAAGAAATGGTGTTATTTAACAGAAAAAATGATTTACCCATTAATACCATTTACATTTATACACCTCAAAAGTTTGGGGTGACTAAGATTAATTTTTTTTTTTTACGACATTAACGTTTTCTCTTGCAGGAAAAGGCTGCAGCACTTTTGGCAGCGTATCGAGGTTCCCCTTTAGCGATGCGGACTCTGCTGTCTTTCCAAGAGCTGCGTGCTCTGTCCTCTCACATCTGTGCGGATGAAAGCACGCTCTGCTTGGCTCTGCTTCAGCTTCAGAGAGAAAAACATGTCACCGTCTCACTCCATGAAGGCGAGAAGGTGAGTTTGTGTACAAGAGGGACACGTGATGTGAACTTTAGGATAGAAAGTTTATGTATTTTGGACATTCTGTAGATGCACAATGCAGATTAACCATTTTCAGTGAGTCCTCAATATAGAATCCTAGAATAAATGCTATAATCAATATAGAATAAGTCGTTCAAATGTCTGGGCTCAGTAAGATTTTTTTCTTTTTTTAAGAAATTAATACTTTTATTCAGCAAAAACACATTAAATGAATCAGAAGTGACAGTAAAGACAATTACAATGCTGTTCTTTTAAAATGTCTATTCATTAACCCTTGTGCGTCAATTAAAAAGTTACACATAGTAGGTCCATAGTCATACAAATTTAAATCTTGGGAGCACAGATTTAAGTTTTGCCATGTGTATGCCCATAAGTACCTTGCCCATAAGGTCACACAAGGGTTTAAACAAATCCTGGAAAAATAATATATTATGTTTTCCACAAAAAACAGTTTTTAACATATTATTCTGATAATAATCAAAAATGTTTCTTGAGCATCAAATCCTCATATCAGAATTTGTGAAGGATCACGTGACACTGAAGACCGGAGTAATGATGATAAATTCAGCTTTGATCACTGGAATAAATTACATTTTACAACATATTCACATAGAAAACAGTTATTATATATTATAATAATATATATCACAATATTACTGTTTTGATTAAATAAATGCATTCTTGGTTAGAAGACTTATTTTTAAAAAACGTAAAAAAAGTGTGTATGGTGTGTATGTATCCAACATTTCTTTCAAATTTAAAGTGCTCTTATTATTTGTCTCGGTCCTTTTAGCACATGTTTGGGTTCTGTTTGCTCTGCTCTGATGAAACTTTTGATCTCGTCTGTGTATAGCTGGTGAAATTTAGTCAGGCTGGACAGGGCCGTGTGTCTCCTGTCAGCGAGGTGGACCTGGGCATCTATCAGCTCCAGCGCAGCGAGAAGCTTCTGGAAGAGAGGGTGGAGGTGCTGGGACAGGAAGCAGAAAAGTGAGCCAGTTCATCCACAAAATGTATTAACATTGGCTACGTCCGAAAGCTAAAGAATGCAGCATGTCCGAATCCTACATCTACACCTATCACCTATCTACTGAGATGCCATCATCTGGTCGATCTTTGAAGGCAGTACCCAGTACACGCTGTATGATTTTGGGCTGTCTCAGACGAAAGATGACCAGTCATGGCGATTTCTGTGGTTGTGGCTCCTAAACACTGGTCCACCGCGTAGAGTACCGTGAGAGAGGTTCAAAGACCAAAGATAGCCTGCGATAATTTAGCATGATCATCTCACAGTGTGTTTGCTGCTAGCTATTCCCTAGCTATTACTGCATCCATATTCTCTTCTTTCTCTTCCTCAAGAGAAAAAAAAGCCACAATCGACAGTGCGATTCATCTTGCTCTATTTGTTCACCACTAACACATGCTGATGTCGTTTAATTCTTCTATACTAACTTGCGTTGTAGACTACGATTCAATAGGTGTCATCATCATACAGTTTACACACGTCGCACCCAGGTTTGTTAGATCCAGATTTATTAGATTTATAATGATCTTATTGGTTTTCCAAAATCGCATATTGTCTGTAGCAGGCATAAGTCCACTTTTGATTTAATTTCTAGCAAGAAATTGGTATTGCAGACGTAGTAATGAAAGTAGGAATGAAATGCACACTTAGTTTCTCATCCATCCATCCATCCATCCATCCATCCATCCATCCATCCATCCATCCATCCATCCAATTTCGAAATCATCCAACATTTTTCTTTAAAAATCCTTGTTTTAAACTTCTAATTTGTGGCCTACATTTTGTTTTGCTCCCTCCTCTGCACCTCCATGTTCCACAAAAACACATTGTTTTGCTTCAGAAGGCATTTACTAACCCATTTGAGTCGTATTGATTATAATAATAATAATAATAATAAATTTTATTTATAATGCACTTTATATTAAACAAAATCTCAAAGTGCTACAGAATTTAAAAACAAAAACAAAACAATCAACAACAATAAATAAATAAAACCGAAAAATAAAATAAAATAAATTAAACAAGTAGCAAGTCAATTAAAAGTCAATTAAAAGCTCTGCTAAAAAGGTGGGTTTTAAGACCACGCTTAAAAGTATCTATAGTCTGTGGAGTCCGCAGGTGGTCAGGGAGAGCATTCCACAGACTGGGGGCTGAAGAGCAGAATGCCCGATCCCCCATAGTACGGAGATTGGCTGTGGGAGTTTTGAGGCGATACAGGGAAACAGAGCGGAGGTTACGAGTGGCTGTTTGTGTGGTGAGGAGTTCCTTGAGATAGGAGGGAGCATCACCATGGATGCACTGGTGGGTAAGGAGAGAGATCTTGTACTCGATCCTGAACGACACAGGAAGCCAGTGGAGTGATTTTAGAATGGGGGTGATATGGTCGTATTTGCGCACCCTCATGAGGATCCTAGCAGCGCTGTTCTGAATACACTGCAGCCTCTGGAGATTTTTGCTAGGGATGCCAATAAGGAGCGCATTGCAGTAGTCCAGCCTGGAGGAGATAAAGGCATGGACAAGCTTCTCCGCATCAGCCAGTGATAGAATGGGACGAAGTTTGGCAATGTTTCTGAGGTGGAAGAAGGAGGTCTTACACAGGTGTTTGATGTGCGCTTCAAAAGTAAGCTGTGATTCCATTCTGACCCCCAGATTCGTGACTGAAGTGGAAAGAGGAATGACCTGATCAGAGAAAGCAATGCTGGTGATAACGGACTTCTGGACCTGAAGTGGAGTGCCGACTAGGATAGCTTCAGTTTTGGAGCTGTTTAGCTGCAGAAAGTTTTGCTTCATCCACGCCTTTATCTCATCCAGGCAAGTGATCAAAGTGGATGGTGTGAGGTCAGCAGAGGGAGATGAACTTGTCCTAAAGTAAAGTTGAGTGTCATCAGCATAGCAGTGAAAAGAAATCCCATGCCGGTTGATGAGACGGCCAAGGGGGAGCATGTAGAGTATGAACAGGGTGGGTCCGAGCACAGAGCCTTGAGGGACACCGCAGGTGACATTGTGTGACAGGGATGTAGCTTCTCCTAACGCAACATATTCAGTTCTCCCAGTGAGATAAGAAGAAAACCAGTTGTGGACCGAGTCAGAGAGACCAATGGTGGAATGTAAACGGTGAAGGAGGATGTTATGGTCAACTGTATCGAAAGCTGCAGTTAAGTCCAGGAGGATGAGAAGGGATGGGGAACCAGCATCTGCCGCCATCAAAAGATCGTTTGTGACCCTGACCAAAGCTGTTTCTGTGCTGTGTCCTGAGCGGAAACCAGACTGAAATTTCTCATAAAGATGGTTATGCTCCAAATGGACCTGAAGCTGTGCAGCAACAACTTTTTCCAGCACCTTAGAGAGGTATGGGAGGTTGGAGATGGGCCTGTAGTTGTCATTAACATCTGGGTCTAAAGTAGGTTTTTTCAGAAGTGGTCTGATGATAGCAGTTTTAAGAGATGAAGGAACATGGCCAGCCTGGAGGGAATTATTAATAATCTTGGTAATGAATGGACTTAAGACACTGAGGTTAGATTTTACCAAGGCTGTAGGAAAAGGATCCAGTGCACAGGTGGATGGTTTCATTTTTCTGATGATGTCCTCAACCTCGAGCTGTGTGATGATGGAGAAGCAGCAGAGATGTTGGAAGGTCCCTGGCTGTGGATCAACAGACGGGACAGGCAGAGCGGAGGTGCTAGATAGGAGCAAGTGGATGTTGTCTACTTTGTTCCTAAAAAAGGTCATGAACTTATTGCACCTCTCTTCTGTGGCTTCTGAAAAAGAGTGAGTTTGCGGTTTGAGGATGTGATTAATAGTGGAGAAAAGCTTCTTGGAGTTTCCAGGGTTATTGTTGATGATGCTAGAGTAGAACTGTGACTGAGCATCTCTTAAACACCTTGCGTAGGCCTTCTGATGATCTCTATAGGCTTGCCTATGAACAGTGAGTCCTGAGAGCTTGAGACGCCTCTCAAGTACGCGCCCAACCGTCTTCATCTTCCGCAGTTCGCTGGTGTACCAGGGTGCTGAGCGCGAGAAGGTGACCATTCTAGTTATGACAGGTGCGTGAAGATCTAGAAGGCTGCTCAGAGACTTGTTGTAGAAGTCAACCGACTCAGAGACTGAGGAGAGATCAACAGAGGAGAATAGCTGAAGGACTGTAGTTAAAGAGTCTTGGTTAATCTTTTTCAGGTTCCTGAAGCAAATTTGACGGGAATCTTTGGTAAGGGAAGAGGGGCGTGGCAGCTCCAATGAGATGGCCTGGTGGTCAGACACACCCAGATCATACACCAAGAGGTTTCTAATATGAGGAGAGTTGGAAATGACCAAGTCCAGAGTGTGCCCCCTAGAATGAGTTAGAATGATTATATGATGGATGGATCCTTTTTGTTTTTTTGGAGCGTCGGAAACTATTCACTGCCATTTCTAAAGCTGGGAAGAACCTGGATATTTTTGAAATATAACTCTGATTGTGTTCACCTGAAGTCATAAGCGCTATTTGCACGGGACAAGTATTATCTGGGGACCTCTGGTGATTTGTTATTATTGTAGAGGATGTCGGTGATCTTAATCCCCGTGCAAATTGGCCATGTCTGTAATTTGTAAAGTAAAATTTTCCCACAAATTACCTATCATATTTCGCTGAACACGAGGTCCTGTGAGTATAGTAGTCCCGTGTGAATCGTCATCTCTGTGATTTGTCCAGGATTAGGCAGATCGTATATAAAATTTTAACAAGGTTTTTATTTCCTGTGCGCGTTTCTACTTTTATCTTCCACGAAGAATGGAGGCTGCATTCATAATGAGCACCATTATGAATTCTCGTGTGGATTACTTTCACTTTAGAATAAGTACCAATTTGGGAGCAAACGTATTGAATGGTGTGTTTAATATTAATATTAATACTATTCTTAATGAATAACATAACAACAAAACAGTAAAATGACAAGCTCGCTTAAATGGCCGCTTTTACATTTAGCTTTGAAACTGCCGCTGGTCTGAGCTCAGTTCAGTTTTTTTAACTAAACTAAATAATTGTTATTACTATAAAACAATCAAAACCATATTGATGCATATCACTGTTTATAATTTCAAACAGCTATATCTACAACGAAAAAACATTTGCAAGTCTTGATATCATATCCGGGAGATAAGTCAGTAAATTTCAGTAAAATCACAAGCTTTGCTTGTCCCGTGCAAATGTGCCACGCAAAATTCAGATGTGGGGGAGTAATATCTAAATCACAGAGGTCTCCAGATAAGACTAATCCCATGCAAATAGTGCTATATACACTTAAGATGGCTTGAGGGTGGGTATTTTATGGGATAATTTGTATTTTTTGGGTGAGCTATCCCTTTAAACCATTATGCTGCCTCAGAGGTCTGTGTTTCGTGAAGTGCCTGTTTTCTGCAGAGTCATTCGCTGATAGACATAAAGTCAGCTGCCTAAGCTTTCGGACGCAGCTGTTATTCCGGTCAGGTGTCGCTTCTGTGCCATGATGGGTAATTTTCAATGGCCCTGCAAATAAATGATGTGTTGTCTAACGTGCAGGTGTAAGCAGCAGGCAAAATCACTGCTCAAAGAGGGGAAGAAATCACAGGTAAAAGCACGCTTTGTATTATACTTTTTGTGTTTCACGCCCTCTTATTGTAATAGGCAGGAAAAGTGATTTAACAAATTCCCACTTTGTCCTGCCACAGGCCCTGAGGTGTTTACGTGGTAGCAAGCGGGTGGAGAAGAAAGCGGATCGTCTGTTTGCTCAGCTCGAGACAGTGAAGGGGATCCTGGACAGGATAGCAAACTCCCAAACCGACCGCCTGGTGAGAAACACACATACACACGCACACACGCACACAGATGCATGGACAACTCGGTGTGAGTGACAGCACATGCTGTTGGCCGACACCAGTGAACACACACTCCTACCAGCCAGCACTGTATTGTACTTTTTTGCGAATACCATATTTTCCAGAATATATATACAGTCTTGTTCAAAATAATAGCAGTACAATGTGACTAACCAGAATAATCAAGGTTTTTAGTATATTTTTTATTGCTACGTGGCAAACAAGTTACCAGTAGGTTCAGTAGATTCTCAGAAAACAAACAAGACCCAGCATTCATGATATGCACGCTCTTAAGGCTGTGCAATTGGGCAATTAGTTGAAAGGGGTGTGTTCAAAAAAATAGCAGTGTCTACCTTTGACTGTACAAACTCAAAACTATTTGTACAAACATTTTTTTTTTCTGGGATTTAGCAATCCTGTGAATCACTAAACTAATATTTAGTTGTATGACCACAGAAACTGCTTGACATCTGTGTGGCATGGAGTCAACCAACTTGTGGCACCTCTCAGCTGTTATTCCACTCCATGATTCTTTAACAACATTCCACAATTCATTCACATTTCTTGGTTTTGCTTCAGAAACAGCATTTTTGATATCACCCCACAAGTTCTCAATTGGATTAAGGTCTGGAGATTGGGCTGGCCACTCCATAACATTAATTTTGTTGGTTTGGAACCAAGACTTTGCCCGTTTACTAGTGTGTTTTGGGTCATTGTCTTGTTGAAACAACCGTTTCAAGGGCATGTCCTCTTCAGCATAGGGCAACATGACCTCTTCAAGTATTTTAACATATGCAAACTGATCCATGATCCCTGGTATGCGATAAATAGGCCCAACACCATAGTAGGAGAAACATGCCCATATCATGATGCTTGCACCTCCATGCTTCACTGTCTTCACTGTGTACTGTGGCTTGAATTCAGAGTTTGGGGGTCGTCTCACAAACTGCCTGTGGCCCTTGGACCCAAAAAGAACAATTTTACTCTCATCAGTCCACAAAATGTTCCTCCATTTCTCTTTAGGCCAGTTGATGTGTTCTTTGGCAAATTGTAACCTCTTCTGCACATGCCTTTTTTTTAACAGAGGGACTTTGCGGGGGATTCTTGAAAATAGATTAGCTTCACACAGACGTCTTCTAACTGTCACAGTACTTACAGGTAACTCCAGACTGTCTTTGATCATCCTGGAGGTGATCATTGGCTGAGCCTTTGCCATTCTGGTTATTCTTCTATCCATTTTGATGGTTGTCTTCCGTTTTCTTCCACGTCTCTCTGGTTTTGCTCTCCATTTTAAGGCATTGGAGATCATTTTAGCTGAACAGCCTATCATTTTTTGCACCTCTTTATAGGTTTTCCCCTCTCTAATCAACTTTTTAATCAAAGTACGCTGTTCTTCTGAACAATGTCTTGAACGACCCATTTTCCTCAGCTTTCAAATGCATGTTCAACAAGTGTTGGCTTCATCCTTAAATAGGGGCCACCTGATTCACACCTGTTTCTTCACAAAATTGATGACCTCAGTGATTGAATGCCACACTGCTATTTTTTTGAACACACCCCTTTCAACTAATTCAACTAATTGCCCAATTGCACAGCCTTAAGAGCGTGCATATCATGAATGCTGGGTCTTGTTTGTTTTCTGAGAATCTACTGAACCTACTGGTAACTTGTTTGCCACGTAGCAATAAAAAATATACTAAAACCCTTGATTATTCTGGTTAGTCACATTGTACTGCTATTATTTTGAACAAGACTGTATATCCGATGCAGTTGACGCTAAGCACACAAAACACATACAAAGCTCAAACATTTCGATTTATGTCGAATAAGTGTGTTGCAGTTTATTTGTATAACGTATTTTTCACACACTGGTGGTATCAGTTTCGAACAAACTAAATGTGTTTAGGCCTGGTGTTTAGAATAAATGCCATTATAATGTATGTTTTATGCTTACCGGTAGATTTGTTCAATCGTTAAATGTCAAGGGTTTGTTGTGGAGTGAGGGGAACTAAACTTTTTTATAGTGTTTATAATGTTTGCAAAAGCTTATTGTTATTTACTGGTATTTAAAGTGCCCCTATTATGCTTTTTCAATGATATCTTCTACTGTGTTCAACAGAAGAAAGAATCTAATGCAGGTTTGGAACAACTTGAGGGCAAATAAATGATGACAGAATGTTAATTTTTGGGTGAACTATCCCTTTAAGGAAAATATAACTAGTTTTGTTGTTGATGCACACCACACATGTCAGAAGCATATTGATTATGCTAGTCTTAAAGGGGTGGTTCTGTGTTTTTTTTCTAGGCTTGGTTGTGTTTATGGAGCACAGTATAACATGTCTTAATACTTTTTTTTTTTTTAAACGCTTTATTTTTCTTATATTTGACCTTTATTCCCCACCGCTGTCTCCACTGTCCTTTGAACGACTCGTTTGCTTCCTGCTTCTGTGAAGCCCATCCCTCTGAAAAATGTAATGGTCTTAGATTGGTTAGATGGCCAAATGTAGTTTCCTGTATTTTTATTGGCTGAAGTGCCAAGCACAGGTTATCCGGATACGCCACGCCCCTTCCGATTACAGGCAGAAGTCACATCTGCGGAGACTAACAAGGGTTTATGATGTCACCAACCCAGGAAGAAGCTCGTTGTAGTCCAAACCGGCCGTTTTTGTAGGCAATAAACTGCCATAACTTTTAAAGACAATATCTCTGTTTGCATTGAACTTTCAGCGCTGTAACTTTGCAGATACTGTTTATGCTCAAGCAGCGACATTACACTTAGACTACAGTTAAAAAAGTCAAATCGCATGCAACCACCCCTTTAATGAAGTGTTTTTGTGTGTGTGCAGGTGATGCAGGCATACCAGGCAGGTGTTGCGGCTCTGAGAATCTCCCTGAAGGGTGTGACTGTGGAGCGAGCAGAGAACCTGGTGGATCAGATACAGGAGGTGATGTGTGGAAATGTTTGCGCTATGCGTGGCTGTAATAGTTTGAATATAGTTGTACGTCTATTGAATGAAGTTCTTTATTTTGCGTTTATGCTTTTTGCACAGTTATGCGACACTCAGGATGAAGTCAACCAGACTCTTGCCGGTGGGGTGCTGGATTCTGGTATGCAAGATTCACTTCGTGCATTTCACTGTGTTAATAGATACATTTACAGCTTAAAGGGCATTTCTGTATATCAGCCATCTCCAGAACGTGAGAACATTTCATGGGTGTGGAGTGTGTTTTGCTCTGATGGACATTTCTGCCTTGAAGGCTTCTACTATTCATTCATCAATGACAATACCAACAACTGAGCGTCTTCAGCATGAAGTTGGCTAAACAAGTAAATAACGCTTCATGTTTTCATAGGTGATGATTCAGAGGAGTTGGAGGAGGAGTTGAAGTCATTATTAGAGAACACGATCCTAGATAACAACGTGCTCCCAGTGGCCCCCACGCACCCCCTCTCTCCTCCCAGGAAAACGGGTCTCCCGGATGCTGATTTTCTCCAGTCTCTGCCCTCCGTGCCTGATTCCAGCCTGGGAATCACAGATGAAGAGTTGGACAGAGAACTAAGTCGACTCACAGTCTCTGACACAGGTTTTACTCTCTTCTTTTAGCTCTATATAGTTTCTATTTTTGAAATGTCACTAATTTGTGGTGTGTGGGTACATGATCCATTCCACCTGCACGATCCGTTTCACGCATGCGCGTAATTACGTAGTAGAAAACGTCACAGTTTTCCTACACTATCGGTACCTAATGAAACACTTGACGGCAAGGCGGCACAACTTGTGTCAACTAAAAACAAGTGTGTGGAAAACGTTATAGAGTATTTCAAACTGACAATGGAAATGACTTGAAAGAAGCATGTGTCCACACAGAAGTTTTATTTATGAGTAAAAATTCACACACACACACACACACACACACACTCCTTCCCTCACACACATACACAATCTCTCTCTCACACACACACACACAATCTCTCTCTCACACACACACACTCACACACACACACACACACACACACACACACACACACACACACACACACACACACACACACACACACACACACACACACACACACACACAATCTCTCTCTCTCTCTCCCTCACAAACACACCAGACACCATACACCCGGACTCTTATTCATGCATATGCTTTTAAACCATTAATGTGCAACTAGACACATAAGAGAACGCAGTGCACTACTGGCGCGCGTCTGTCAATCTCCTGTTTGTGTGTGACACGCACACTAGTTCACGAAGAGAGGCGCCTCAGACAGCACTTGAATGGACAAAATACAAAGTTGTTGAGTATCCTTGCAAGCACAGTTAAATGAGTTAAATGAACATAAAGAGTTGTGAGAAAATGGAATGCATGTCAGATCTCTGTCATGTGCGTCAGCTCTTAAATAGGGCTGGGACAACGCGTCGATGTCATCGATGACGTCGACGCAAAATATGCGCGTCCATTCGTCAGACTCAAAATAAAGATGGTGGCGCCGGAGAGTAGTAGCAACCATAGATATACATAATAAAGTATATTATGTAATTAAGTATATTATTTATTATGTATATCTATGGTAGCAACACGAGTGGCTCCTCAGACTTTCAGAAGTGCAAGGCTTGCGGGTTGGCACGCGGCGCGCACGGAGCAAGCGCTCTTATACACAGGTGCGCATGCACGCGTTTTGTTGTCACTGCTACATAAACAAATTTCTGCACACAGGAAGACAGATGTTTAAATTAAGTTACGGTACCGACATCCAGTTATGGTGTCCCGCCTTTGTTTTACTGTCTATTAAAGTCTGCCGCGTTTAAGTTACGGTGTAGCCTGTGCACTGTCATACATGTTTTCATAATGCAGAATATTCACTCAGCGCGCTGTCAGGCAGTTTGGGGCTGCCCACTGCACGAGTGTGTGCACTCGAATGCCGTGACAGCGTGAGCTCACGCATACAATCAGTAGTAACAGTTCGCAATTATATCCATATATCCTACCTTTTCTAGTAAACCCGATAAAATCCATGGCAATGAACGTCATCGGGGATGTTTAATCCACAAGCATTCTGAGAATTATTCCTACTTGTCGTTCACATCAATCTAAAAGTTGTCCTTTTAGGCTAGGCGATTTTCATTCAAAGATTTAAAAGTAATTAAGCTATGTAGCCTATTGTATCATTTTTTTTACTAGATAAAAACATTAAAAACATATTGCAATAAATAATTACTCTGTTTAGCGTATGAATGGGCAATCCGATCCAGTCAGTGCTGTCATTAGAGTGTGATAGCCAAACTTAACCCTTGATTAACCAGCGGCACTATTTGCTATTTATCTTATTCCAATCACATGCATTTTTACATGATTTGTTATTTGTTCTATTTTTTATATCTTTGCATTATATATGCAAATGTTTACTCATTAGAAATAATCTTATCTTGTTCATATAATTCAGTGTCAACTATCAACCTGTAAGTTTTGCTGCACAGCAATGAAGATACTCTTTACAAGACGTATTGTGTCCTTAATAATGGCATCAGAATGCAACCAAAGCACATGATGGTAATAAGAAGATGGCTATAATTAATTGTAAATCATCCAAAAATAAATGCCATGATCATTAGATTTTATACAGGTGTTACTATATTGATTTTGTAAAAGGTGATCAGCAACCAAATATTGATAATATGGAAGTTACTGCCTTTTGCCTTGGCATGACTCCACATTTTTTGCAGACAATACAAAGGCAGAGTGCAGTAACTTTAAAATAGGGTGTGTGTGTGTGTGTGTGTGTGTGTGTGTGTGTGTGTGCGTGTGTGTGTGTGTGCGTGTGTGTGTGTGTGTGTGTGTGTGTGTGTGTGTGTGTGTGTATTTTGTTATGATTTTATTGAATGCATTGTTCTTGTATAGTCTTTTACTTTGGAAATTTAAGAGCAATAAACATATATTGCAATGGTAAGGAATTAGTTTTTTTCATTCAGATAATTAAATCAACATATATAAATTGCTATTAGGCAATTAATGGGGAGATAATCGATAATCGAATCCGAATCGGACAGGAAAAATTAATCGTTAGATTAATCGATGCATCGAAAAAATAATCGCTAGATTAATCGTTTAAAAAATAATCGTTTATCCCAGCCCTACTCTTAAAGTGACAGCAGCCTAATAAACCTGCTGATTGATGTTTGTCATTAATGATAATCAAACAATAACAGACAAAGAGAAAATCACTCATTGCTCTTGAATGAATAACTTTTGTTCAGAACTAAAAATGTATACATGTAAATGTACGATAATTTATGTTTTAAATCAATTGACAGCACTAATATATATATATATATATATATATATATATATATATATATATATATATATATATTAGTGCTGTCAATTGATTTAAAATATAATATAAGGGATGGGTAACAGTGGCCGAGTACTCGAACGTGACAGTGACGATCAATCATGAAAACGATGATCGCCCTGACTTAAAAAAATATATTTGTATATTTCTCGGATTGGTTATTGCGGCATTTTGGACGGTAACTGAGGTCTGATTGGTTAGCGTTAGACAGCACACCTTCCAGACCGCAAAATAAAGTGAAACGGAAGCGCTGATGCCTGGAAGCACTGTGAATGATCATGAAATGTGCAAGATGTGCAGCGTTATGTCGTTGGACACCCGTAAGACCTCCGTTGAAATCCGATGGCTCAGAAAGGCCTTCATTGACACCAATGTCATTTCCTCTCTCAAGGCCCATAAAGGCACTAAAGATGTCGATACAAAGCCCATCTCACTACAGCGGCTCTACAATCATTTTATGAAGCGATGAGAATAGATTTTGTGTGCAAAAAAACTAAATAGCGACTTTTATAGTGATGGCCGATTTCAAAACACCGCCTCCTGAAGCTTCGGAGCGTTATGAATCAGCGTATCAATTTATGATTCAGATCGCATGTCTAACCGCCAAACTGTTGAAATCATGTGACTTTGGTGATGAATTGATTCACTGATTCATAACGCTCCGACGCATCAGAAAGCGGTGTTTTGAAATCGGCCATCACTATACAAGTCGTTATTTAGGGGTTTTTTTGCGCAAAAAAACTCTCGTATTCATAAAATGATTGTAGTGAGATGGGCTTTGTAACGACGTCTTTAGTGCCTTTATGGGTCTTGAGAGAGGAAATGACATTGGTGTCAATGAAGGCCTTTCTGAACCATCGGATTTCAACACTAATAAATTCCTTTGTGTTCTGAAGATGAACGGAGGTCTGACGGGAGTCGAACGACATGAGGGTGAGTAATTAATGACAGAATGTTTATTTTTGGGTGAACTAACCCTTTAATAAAATATTAATGCACCACCATAAATACATGCGGTTTATTATGATGGTGTTGATGTAAAACAATCTGAATCTGGTACGTCAAGTGTTCAGTTTGGTTTGACATCTTCAAAGTCAAGCTTGTGAGAAAATCCATCCATTGATTGAGTCAATCAGGTTAATTTTTGATTAAAGTGCATATTTATAGTTTCAGTTTAGTTTTTGGTCTTGTTTTTTATTACCTAAAAATAAGAGAAAATCATCAAAAAGAAAATATTTTCACTGCTCTTTTCCTCGTAATGTTAAGTGATTTATAAGGAAGAACACAAACGGTAAAATTCTCTTTCTTGCGAGTTGTTTTTCGTACTGTTTTCTTCTCTCTGCTTCGCAGCTGTGGCGAGAGGAAGCGTTTCCGCTCCGAGGAGGCTGGAGTCGGCACAGTGAGCGCCTCGGCACAAGCACAAGATAAAATGGGTTCATCGCTGTCTGCTAAAGAAAGCCATCAGATACAGTACATGTGTGTCCTTGCATTGTAAAAGCCCCACAGCGTGTTTATGCGAAGCCCTTATTCATGTTTGTAATAGCACGTTTATTTTTTAAAGAGAGTTTTAAGAGTGGCCTTCTTGAGTTTGTAAAGTCTGTACAATGTATTATTCTAATAAAACTACAAATTATGATGCCAAATAAACAATATTCTGTGTGCATGTTTTTTTGAGAAGCAAGATGCTCACTCAAATGTGTCTACATTATTTATTTTTGAAGAATATAGTGTGTTTTTTTAGGAACATATTATTATGTGAATATTAATATACAGTATACCTCTGTATAAAAGTTCTTCTGGGTCAAGTCTCTTATTTTAACCAAGGCTGCATTCTTTAGTAATATTGTGAATATTATTAATATTACAATTTAAGATAACGCATTTGTTTGATGGCGAATGTGAATCTGATCCTTCAAAAATCAGTAATATGCTGCTCAAGAAACATTTATTATCAATGTTGAAAACAAGTGCTTCATATTTTTTTTTGTGGAAATCAATATACTTTTTTTAAAGAATTAATTTATGAATAGTGTTTAAAAAGATATATATTTGTAATATTAATCCTTTGTAACATTTACTGTGCCTCAATTTAATGCACAATACAAGTTTTATGTTTTGTTTTAAATGTCATAGCTTTTGAACATTTGTGTACATCAGTCCAATTTAACGATATGTTTTTACATTTCTAAAACAATAAGATTGGACTTCATTTAAAATTATAAATGTGAGTGAGGTATCTATGATGGTTACATTATACTAAATAATAATACAAAATAGATTAGATCAATTTGATGGACTGTAATATTGGCTCTGATATAGTTGATAACACATTAAAGGTAATCAATTTTGGGAATTGTAAATAATGTATATAACTATATTTTATGATTCCTTGAATTAAATTACAAGGGGGGGGGAAATAAGCATCTCGTACTAAAAGTAATTTGTTGAATTTAATGGTTTAACGTGTACTATGGATGAATCGTGTATCCTGCAATATCTGTTTTGGCTTTCGTTTGATGTTTATGTATTTCTGAAAGTTGAATAAAAAAATGCGAGTGACGAATTGGAAACGCAAAATGACGTCAGAGTAGCGCTGTACACGCAAACGCAAGTTTCCGGCGTCGACGCGGACGCGCATGCGCACCAACCGTCTATACTACTGAGCTGAACTGTTGATCGGTTACTGCCGGGAATTAGAGCCTTTTCTCGGCCAAATTTGAACTATCATCGCTCACCACCACAGGAATTAAACTGCCATTTTTATGCGCTCCTCGAGAGGATTTCAAGTCTTGGACTCTTGAATTCATAAATCTCAGAGGATGGCTGTGCTATTGACGCATCCGTCCCAGATGTAGCCGAACGGTGAGAACATTTTGCTGCGTTCATACAGATATTTAAACACATCTGACAGCTTTTAATCCCTCCAGTCTGTCTCCACAACCGTACAGCCCTACTTTTAAGTATCAGACATCATTATATCATTAAAGCTGTTCTCGGCCTGGGAAACGCGCAGCTTGTGATTAGACGTTATCTGTGGTTGTGTTCAAAATCTAGTTGGCTCCCTACCTAGTTAGCATTAAGGTTGTGCTCGAATATGGGGTTCATAGGCCCATTTGAACGATCTTCTGCTGTCTGTCTATGTAGGGACAAATTAAATTACCTAGATCATAAGCCAAAGATAATAATTGTGATCTCGAGCCAGACTACAAGTGAACTTGAAGCGGTTATTTTACTTCCTGCTGTCTGTCAGGGCATGCCACGTCTCCTCTCCTCAGCACACCTGCACACGTGTGAAAGCCCCTGATGGTGATGATGATGATGATGATGATGACGACGACGACTTGAAGTATGACGTCATGGAGGAATACACCTGTATAGAGAGAGTTTGATTCGTCCATCTCACCTGTTCATTCACTCCAGCAATGGGAAGGCAAGTACAAAACAAGTCATTTGGGTTAAGGGGTTGATATCTGATGTATGTTGTCAAGTGGGTTGTTTAAGTTACGTGATATGGGATTTTCACTGTCACGAGATTAAAATAATATTACAAAGTAATTTTATCAGTATTGTCGTCATTTAAAATGCAGTAAATTATATGTCTGTCTTACATGGACCTGTTGTTATAAAAACTGCTTTGCCTTTAGAATTTAAAATCTCAAAGTTGTCTTATAGTGCGACTGTCTCAATCATGGTTCAATAAATGGCAACTTTTTTTAAATTAAAAAGAAAAGCATTCATGTTAATACATACCACAGGGATACTTTTGCTAGTGTCTATTTTAGTAAACATTTATTTTTTTTCATCCGTATATTTCTATAAGTGTAGGAACTTTATACATTTTGTCGTCCTCCGGTGTGACACCGTATCCTGATATTAAATCGGGCAATTCTTCTGTCAACTTTATTTAGTTGAAGGACCCCATTTTCAGGGTCATGTTACTGAGCCTATGACACGTCCTCATGCTTAGTTTTTGCCTCAGAATTGTTCAAATATTTTACCTTTTTTTGGATCTGGTGATTTCTGTTGTTCTGTTCAGTTCTGTTGTTGCGACACTCCTGTATTCTTCATTCTTTCTGTCACACCACAGGACACATTTCAGTAAAAATGTTCAATAAAAACAGTGAAAGAATTGATTTTTTTGAATTGAAGTTAGTGACACCTTATATTTTGTCAAACATCAGGCTTCACACTACACAAAACAACATGCAGTTTTTCTTCAAAAGGGATGTTCTGTTTGACCAAAATATGTTTTACTGCTTATTTTTCAACTACCCAAAAACATGATTGCCTTATTGTTATTAATGAAGTTTCTCCTGCTTGGAAAAAAACAACAACTTTAAATTGACTTGAAATAAGAATAGATGCTTTTTACTTTCTAAGTGCTCTATCCAGGAAGGGTCTTATATGATTCGTCAGTGCACCCTGTAGAAAACTCAATGAATCTCTTAATTTTAAACAAACATTTTTAGTTTGTCACAGCAATGATATTGGCATAAATAATGAATAAATGAAACAAAAAAACACCACCACCGTAGTCATGTGTATGTAACCATTATACATACTAACCACAAGCTGTAATCTTCAGTACAATGGTAACCAAAAAAAAAACCTCGGAAACCCGCCATGCAGATTTCACAACGGGTTCAAGTTGTTTACTCAAATTCGCTGCCTTGACCAACAGAAAGCTGCTTGGTTTGAAAGCTCTGTGAGCTGATCTTCACTCGTTGTTATACTGTTGACAATAGACAATGGACATTTTTTGCCTGTGAAGTTGTCCTCGCATCTTAAAGTCGGCATGAAACAGAAGTTGCGATTGTCTTTTCGTCCCAATTGTGACGTACAGCTTGTAGAGCGGGACTTGATTTTGATCCATTAGGAATTGATTGGATGGTTTTGGTTTGCTACTGGTTGATCCCATGTGAGTGACAGGTTGCCCCGCCCTCATCATCAGAGAAAATGTGATGTCTATCTGCTTACCCCCAGTGTATCCCAGATTGAGATTAGTTTGTTTCTTCAGTAGAACACAAATGAAGATTTTTAACTCAACGGTTGCCGTATAATGCACGTCAATGGGGTGTATTTCTATGAGAGTGAAAAACACAGACATACGAATCCATATTAAACCCTGCGGCTCGTGGAGACACATTGAGACACAATATTTATTTTTTTACCTCATATCAGACGAATCTCATCAAGTATTCCCAATGCCATTACTTCTGTCCAATAAGGTCAAAATCCCGGCGTGATGTGCCACTTTTTAGTGCCTACACGGATGAGTCGAATGGGGCATCTACGTAAATATATAATTGCGCCGCCCGGTACTTTGACCTTACTTGATGGAAGTAATGGCACTGGGGAACACTAGATGAGATTCGTATGATATGAGGTAAAAAAATAACAAATACTGTTCTCCGAAGTAGTAGGTCAGTGGTATGGACTTTTTGCAAACTGTTTTTCAAATCATATTTATTTGGATGTAGTACTCCATTGATTTTGGACAGCATCAAGGCCTGTACACACGGGGACGATTATTATCGGCAGCGTTTTTCGGCACGTCCGTGTGTTCACACCCAAGCGATTTTCACTGGCAATGCAGCGAGTGAGCGTGCAAATTCAGTAGATGGCGCTCCCGGTGCACAACACTATGCACCCACAGTGACAGGCGTTAGCAGCTCATCTTCTTCTTTGTCTACTTAGTTCCTCTTCATCGTATCAGTGTGTGCTTGGCAAGACCGTTTTGTACTTGAGCGCCACCAAATTGTGTTTTACTGTAACTTCAGCAGCTCCAGGCATGTGAACAAAAGCACCAATCTCATTGGTTAGACACCATGTCAAATCAAAACAAAAACTAAGCCAAGGCTTTTTAAAAATTATGCTTTTACGCCTGCCATTTTTCACGTTTGTGTGTGCGCACTCACATTGGCGCCCTTTTAGTCATGAGGCGTTAAACATTCCCAATTCAGTCCTAATGCAAAGCACGCTGAGTGAGGATTAAAAATAAATTTATGCGGTTTTAGTTAATGCAACAATGATTCATATCCTGTAACTTTAATTAAACACATTACAGTGGACTGGACACACTGTTTTAGCTTGTTTTAATTTAAAGCAGCACTAGGTAACTTTTCAACCTTCATAATATATTTTCAAGACTCTTGTGATAATACATCGACTTACAATAGGTTGAATGACACGTCTGCCATAGCTTGATGGGGTCTGTATCGTTTTTAATCGTACTTTTAAACTTCGGGTTTCGGGTAGTAACCCGAGAACAAAAAGAACTACAAAATTCGACTGCTTTACGGCATATACGTCACTTCCACCAACACACACACTTCCTTACATTCGGACGTGCGAGCCCAACTTTGTTCGTCGGATAATATAGTCATGTCCGAAGCAGCACAGACTAGGGATGCGCGATATACCGGTACTGGAAAAATACCGGTATATGTTTTATTTAAAACGGTACGATATTATGATTTGGCACATTTCGGTATATGCTGCTTTTCCGAAGTTCACCGCTAGATGGCAGCGCGCTACCCAAACTCACCCGAAACAACCGGCAAATGTGACAACAACAGATGAACAAAATGGATAAAGCAGTCGAATCTCACTCAAGATGCCCAAAACGAATGAATAAAGAGAGGAGTAGAAGTGACATTTGTAATGACTTTGCTTATAAAACTGATGAAGAACCATCAAACCTAGCCAAGAAGCATCTGTCACTATCCTGACTTTAGGACTTCTTAAGAGATCGACAGGTCAGTGGATCATTCAAACCTTCTCATTTAGACATTTTTGTTTTTTTAACACTGATCAACGCACACACAGCCTAACATAAGATCAAATATCACAATCTCCAATCTTCGTTTCAACCAATGACATTTAGATCTCATTATATTTGCACGCATACTATTGCACTATTTACATCCGCGTTAGACACAACCGACTGTGTTTAGGTGAATACTCACTAAAGACGGACATTTGTACATAATTCTGTGCATTTGACTGTTCAAGGAAACTTAATGTGTAATGTGCGAGCGTGACTAAGTGACAGGCGTGTGTGTGTGTGTGTGTGTGTGTGTGTGTGTGTGTCGTTGTTATAAGCTCATGTCTCCTGTAACTGTTATTACGAAATGCTATAAAATCTCTTGCGTGTTCAAATGATTTCCGTTCTCCATCCCGAGACGAGCGTGAAATGTTGAATCGGATTATGCAGATTGCTTAAGTGTAGTGCGATGTCTTTTGAAACCAGAAGCAATTAGCTAATTTTGAGAGATTTTTGCTGAAATTATTTCTCACAAGAAAGTTTTCAAATGACTGATTTGATGTGATAAGCTTCGCTGATTAATTTACTAATAAACATTTGTGGTAATTTCCCACTTTATAAACTCAAAACTTGCATAATTGTTCTCATTCGCGTGCAATATACCCGCGCTAATATCAGACCTTGTGGTATCGATTTAATATCGGTACTTCGGTATTAGATTGTGGTACCGTACCGAAGCCAAAATTGTGGTATCGAGCCATCCCTAGCACAGACAAATAAGAAAGAAAAGGTTTTGTTGGAGGAAGCAATAAGAGGAAACGAAAAAGTGATGTGATTAAAGGCAGGACGAGGATCAACATGTGACCAGCGTTTGCTCGTCGGCGTGAGCTGAAGGAGGCGTGCCCGACCGATGCTGTCCTGCTTGTTATGGTGATTACCTACCACTCAAACATTGAACTGAAGTATCATATAGATTCTGTAAAACAGTAACCAATAGACTACTATAATGACGCTGGCTTGTAAACGTGAGCATCGCGATTATTTGGCGTTTGAAAAAAATAAAACCCATGAAATTATATTCATATGACATGCTGAAACATAAGCCACTGACTGTACCTGGGATGAAGACATTTCACACGCGCCGCCAGAAGAACACCTGCATGTGAACTCCTCCTGCAGTGTTCAGGGGAACTGTTAGTGCTGCACCAACCCGCGGGGCGCTTTTATGAAGTTATCTGGCCCGCCCCGCACCACTGTATACGGGGTCCAACACTAGTTCAGGGTTATCAGGGTAGTCATGTCAACAAATGCAAGCGATGGCATCCCCTGTTGTAGGATGACAGAGCTTACGACAGTAGTTGAGGACATTATTTTTTCCCCAACTGTAGGGGGACCCCGAGAGCAAAAGTTACCAAGTGCTGCTTTAAGGGTTAGTTCATCAAAAAAATGAAAATTCTGTCATTAATTACTCACACTCATGTATTTCCAAACCTGAAATCAGAGCGAGATTTCTGTCAGTCCATTGAATGTCTATTTACCCAAAACTCTTGATGGTTCAAAACGTTCATAAAGAGATTGTAAAAGAAATCCGCATGAATTGAGCGGGGTTATTTGAAGTCTTATAAATGAAATCTGTTCATCATATAAAGTGAGTGTGTCTCTTGAGAAGATTTGGATTAACTGCTCAATTAATATGGATCTATTTTTACAATGTCTGATGAACTGTCAGAGTTTTGGGTGAATATACTTTCAATGGAAAGACAGAAACATCTCAGGTTTGTTCAAAAAATATCCTGATGAATGAGAGTATAATGGGTTTGGAACGACTTGAGAGTGAGTTATTATTGACCACATTTTTATGTGTGGGTGAACTATCCTTTAAGTAAATAGAGCAAGCTAAGAGGATCCAGTAACCATAGTGATACATTGCTCATCATGATTTCTTTCCCCTGCAGGATTAGTATTTCCTGCCTGTTTCCAGCATCCTGGCACTTCAGCCTGTCTCCGGTGGTGCTGCCCCGGTTCCTGCTGCCTTCATTCAGGCAGTTGCTGCTGCTGGGTCTGTTGGCCGGAGTGACGGGCCTGCTGTACCTGCTGCTGGTCACGGAGAAGGGCCAGTACAGCTGGCTAAGAGAGGACAGGCACATCCACACGTAAAGCGCCTATCAGTTCTGATCCCTTCTCTTTAGTGTTGTCAAGAGTACCGGCAGCGATACCAAATTAGTACTGAAGTTTTTAAAATGTGCGGATTTGAGCGCTGTTGAGCTGTAATCGTAAACACCTCTGACTGGCCATTGGGCTCACGCGCTCATCGTACGTGCCTGTGATTGGCTACAAGGATTAGCAGCGTTTTGAAAGAACACTGAAGTGTTTGAAAGCCAGAGCGTTTGAAGGCACAAGCAGAAGTCAACCAGTGGACCGGTAGGCTGATAGACACCTGCATTTAAACGTTCCTATCTGTGAAAGCGCTCTGTGAAAAGCGTCACTGATGTATTTTTTACAACATGCTTGTGCAGCGGTGATCGTAGTAGCCAATCACAGCCGTATTTGATGAGCGCGTGAGCACAATGGCCAGTCAGTGCTGTTTACGATTCCGCTCAACAGCGCTCAGTGCCTCATTTTTAAAATTTCAGTGCCTATTTGGTATCACGGTCGGTACTTTTGACAACACTACTCCTCTTACTTCTGTTACGGATCTCTCAGCAAAGCTAATCGTTGTGACCAATGTGTCTCCTTTAGACGTTTGGGTCGGGTGCCGGACATGGAGGCCACGGACACTAATAACCCCAATCTGAACTACGGGCTGGTGGTGGACTGTGGAAGTAGTGGCTCCCGCGTGTTCGTGTACACATGGCCCCGGCACAACGGCAACCTGCACGAACTCCTAGACATCAAGCAGATGCGAGACAAGCACAGGAAGCCTGTAGTGATGAAGATCAAGCCAGGTCAGTAAGGGAATGAATAGCTGCTTTTCCACTCTCTGGACAGTGCGAGCCAGGGCTTTCAACGGTCAGGGCTGGGCTAATAGCCTTGGGCCTGTAGCACTGAGCCCAAAACCACACTGTGTTTCACTAAAGTCCACCCATAACACCCCTCTCGAGCAATGTCACACAAACCCAACATCTCACCAACAAATGGAAGATTTATTTTTCTCTCTCTCTCTGCCTTAAGACACCAATGTTTTGCTGACCTTTTAAAGATGGTGCGGAAAGCAAAAGCTTGTATTATCATTTTGTCTGCGTCCCTGGCAAATCATGCCATTTATTATTTCTGGGTCTGTGCATCTACCTTGGGTAGTTTTGCCAAGTGCATAGTGTAAATGCAGGTATTGGATATTGTCAACAAATTGGAATTGGGCATCAAGACCTGCAGTGTAAATGCGGCCAGGGAGCAGGCGCCTTAATTGCTTTCAGATTGCAAAATAAAGTTAAAATCAAAGTTAATCTTTGTCATATCGGTAAAACAGAAAACCGTGTCAGCCTATGCCAATGATTGAATCGTTTTTTGTTTTTGTTTTCTTCTTGATTTTAATGTATTCTTCGTTTTAATTTGATAAACAGATATTAATTCTTAAATCCTATGATTTCGTCAGTTTAGTCTGCTGACTGTTTTCTGTTTTCTGTTTACTGTTTTCTCTTTAATATGGCCAGACAGATCATATCAGCCTCAGTTTAAGTGGCATGTGAAGTTGTAAACTGATCATCTCTTCCTCTTTACTGCTGTTTATTAAACATGAATGGACATCAGACTGACGGTAATACACCGTATGTTAAATGACAACTTCATAAAATGTGTCATGTCTCATGTAATTGCTGTGATTCAAACAGAAAGGCATCAATATAACAGCTTGTAAACAATAAGTCTGGCATGCACTATATTATTCATTATATCTTTTTAAACGTTTTTAAAGTAGAAACATAATTATATCATAAAGGTATTATAAAAAATATAAGTGTTAATTTTTTAATTAAAATAGCAATTGTCTCCTGCCAATTTTTACCTTTAATATTATTGTACTGACTGACAGGATTCCATGTGTGGATTACAGCTTTAGTTAAGAGATTTTATTTCCTTTGAGAAAAAATTGACATGTACTTTACCTGAAATACAGCTCTGGAAAAAATTGAGACCACTGTAATTTTTTCTTAAATCAGCATCTCTACAAGTACGGAAGCCCTTCCATTCCAATGTCTGTTGAATTCCAACACAGGCACAGGTGAATGAGGTGCTGATTAGGTGATCACCTGAACCAAATCTTATTTAAAAGGAAAAGTATAAAAAAAAACACTTCTTGTGGTCATCACTATCCTCTTGCAGTAGGACCAACTGGATGGCAAAAACAGTGATAGTAGTACCTCAAAAGTAATTGGAATCAGAAAATAACTATTGACCATGCCAAAAAAGTTGAAAAGGAAAGTTTTGAGTGAGGAAAAGAAGGGTTCAATTCTGGCTTTACTGGCAGAGGGCTACAGTGAGCATCAGGTTGAATCCATGCTTAAAATTTCAAAGACGACGGTTCATAAGAACAAGGTCAAGCAGCAGACATTGGGGACAATAAAGATACAGACCGGCAGAGGGCGAAACCAACTCCCTACTGACCAGAATGACCACCAAACCATTCGAATGTCACTCAACAACCATAGGATGACATCAAGTGACCGACAAAAAGAATGGCAAAAGGCAGCTAGGGTGAAGTGCACGGCGAGGACAGGTCGAAACAAGCACCTAGGGGCAGGGCTGAAGTCATGCTAGAAAAAAGCCCTTCATCAATGAGAAGCAAAGAAGATCCAGGCTGAGGTTTGCAAGAGACCATAAGGATTGGACTGTAGAGGACTGGAGTAAGGTCATCTTCTCTGTTTAGTCCAATTTTCAGCTTTGTCCAACACCTGATCATCTAATGGTTAGGCGGAGGCCTGGAGAGGCCTACAAGCAACAGTGTCTCGCACCCACTGTGAAATTTGGTGAAGGATCGGTGACGATCTGGGGGTGCTTCAGCAAGGCTGGAATCGGGCAGATTTGTCTTGTGAAGGACACATGAATCAAGCCACGCACAAGGTTGTCCTCAAAGAAAACTGCTTCCTTCTGCTTTGGCAATGTTCCCCAACTCTGAGGACTGTTTTTACCTGCAGGACAATGCTCCATGCCACACAGCCAGGTCAATCAAGCTGTGGATGGAGGACCACCAGATAAAGACCCTGTCATGGCCAGCCCAATCTCCAGACCTGAACCCCATTGAAAACCTCTGGAATGTGATAAAGAGGAAGATGGATGGTCACAAGCCAAAAAACAAATCCGAGCTGCGTGAATTTTTCCACCAGGAGTGGCATAAAGTCACCCAACATCAAAGTGAAAGACTGGGGATTCAAAATCAGGATTATTAGACACCAAATATTTATTTCTGAACTCTTCCTAAGTTAAAACATTAGTATTGTGTTGTTTTTAAAAATTAATGTGAACTTAATTTCTTTCCATTATTTGAGGTCGGACTTTATTGTTATTTTGACCAGTTGTTGCTTTCCGCAAATAAATGCTCTAAATTGCAGTATTTTTATTTGGAATTTGGGAAAAATGTTGTCAATAGTTTATAGAATAAAACAAAAATGTTAATTTTACCCAAACAAATACCTATAAATAGCAAAACCAGAGAAACTGATAATTTTGCAGTGGTCTCTTAATTTTTTTCAGAGATTTATATCCAAATGAATCTGTATTATATCGAAACGAAACTAAGAGCTTGTGAATTGAAAGGTGAAGTTATATATTGTTTGTAATATATTAGTATACAGTAATATATTATTTGCTGTCTTTTCAGGTATCTCCGAGTATGCATCCACACCAGACAAGGCCAGCGACTACATCAGCCCTCTGCTGAGCTTTGCTGCTCAGCACATCCCTAAAAACAAGCACCAGGAAACGCCTCTCTACATCCTGTGCACTGCAGGAATGAGAGTCCTGCCTGAAAGGTGTCTAATCACACACTCACTTCAGATGCGTGCTGTGGGAAAGCCGCCACCTGTGCTAAGAGATTGTGTTTGTTTGCAGTCAGCAGGAGGCCCTGCTGGAGGATTTGAGGACTGACATTCCTGTGAATTTCAACTTCCTGTTCTCCGACTCGCATGTGGAAGTTATCTCAGGCAAACAGGAAGGTAAGACCCACCTATGGAGTCATCAGTTCATAAATGCAAGGAATAAAAAAGATGTTGCACAAATCTCAACTACTGTGTAAAAGTTTGGGGTCGGGAAGATTTGTTAAAAAATGCAGTACAAATGCTGTGAAATGTTATTAAAATGTAAAATAACTTTTCTATTTTAACATATTAGAATAGTTTTTTTTCTGTGATCAAAGCTGAATTTTCAACATCATCCCTCCAGTCTTCATTTGCTGCTTAATTTCTGATTATCAATGTTGAAAACAGTTGTGCTGCTTAATATTTTCATGAAATCTTTGGTAGTTGTTTTTAGATTTCTTTAAAGCTACACTGTATAACTTTTTTAGTTTATTCTTAGCTAAAATCACTTAGTTCTTTCAAAAATATATGTGCTCATTAATGTATATTTACTTCTTTCAAGTAATAATGCATTCTCGTAATTTTATAATATACCATTGAAAATACATACGGGTGAGGGGTTCGGATGGCGGTCGCCATGTTGCCCCTCCATCTTGAAAGTACATTTGCCAAAGAGGGACATACCCGTAAATTCAAGCTTCGCTTTTCGCGTTTTAACACTCGATGGCACTGTGTCGAATGTGAAGAGGAGGATTGCTTGAGGCTCCTATATGATGATGGAGGATCACTCTTAAGCCCCTTTCACACTGCACGTCGGACCCGCAATATTCCCGGAACATTGCCGGGTCGCCTTCTGTGTGAAAGCAACCACGTCCCGGAATTGATTACCGAATTCGACCCGGGGCGGGGACCTAGTAACATTGCGGGATATGTATCAGAGTCGCCAAGGAAGCGGAAAAGAGAATTAAGACGGCAACGCGACAGGCAAATCAACAAGACAAAAGTAAATATTGGAGTGGCCTTTCCAAGATGGAAAGAGCTCATGAGGAGCAACGATTTTAAAAAGAACGCCGACATTTCCTGCTTTCTTCTCGACAGGTAATATTAATTCAGCCTATTTGTGTATATTGGAAGTTTTATTGTTGCTTGGCTAATTATATCATGGTGTGCTGTGCATAACGTTAACACTAGAACGACGTCTAGGATAGTTTTCCTCGCGTCAATGATGAAAAAGTATTGCTTACCTTATAACATAAATCCGTGTTCTATGACGGATAACATGAGATTAATATTTTAATTGCATTATAATTTGTTTGCCTTACGCTAGTGGTGTTGTACAATATACAGAATAACGATAGCACTGATAAAAGTTACTTTACTAAGAGCTTGCATTCGTCTGGGAACCTGATAGCTGATGTTAGCAATGAACTGGTTAAAAATAACGAAAACGTAAAACTATTATTCATTTTACATAGATTAATTTGATCATAGATCATTTGGTAAATTAAATAACTGCAAATTATAATAGTTTTCAAAAATTACCTCATCACTTGAGTTGACGCAACACTCACCGAAGAGGTCGAACTGGAAGCCATGACTAAATCGGCCACCGTAGGAGTTGAAACGAAATCGAAATTGAGAGGAGCAGAAACTATTATTCACTGGATGGTCATATACCTTTTCACCACTAGATGGGGAAAATATCACACAGTGTAGCTTTAAAGAATAGAACAGATTTAATTTGAAATGGGAATCTTTTGTAACATTATAAATGTATTTTAATGTCACTTTTGATTCATTTAATTTAAATTCCTTGCTGAATATATGAATTTATTGAAGAAAAAATCTCACTGGTGGCATTTTTTGTGCTGAATGAAAATCTGAATTCTCTGGAATTGAATGTATTTTCTATTTCTGCAGGGGTATATGCATGGATAGGTATCAACTTTGTTCTGGGACGATTCAATCATGTTGAGGATGGTAAGAGATATTGTGCCACTTTCTTCCCTTATAACATTAGCGTCCTACAAAATATTTTTTTCAGCTATACTTGTCTCCTTTCTCTTGTTTTTATATGTTCTTCTCTTGTTTCCCAGAACATGAGGCAGTGGTGGAGGTGCAGGTTCCTGGCAGTGACCAGCAGGAGACGCTGGTGCGCAAACGTACGGCTGGCGTATTGGACATGGGCGGCGTCTCCACTCAGATCGCATACGAAGTGCCCAAAACTGTAAGCTTTGCTTCTCCACAACAGGTTATTATCTGACAATTTCCCATATATTTGAAAGCTAAGTTTGGCTTTGTCATTCTCATTCTCTCATTCTTGTTCTCTTGTTACTCTGTGGTCCTTGACCCAGTCAGTGAAATACAAGGCCATGGTGAATTTTGCCGAACTGCCTTGGACTGAGATGAGCCTGCTGCATGCTCATATAGCAGCATGGTGCTTAAGCTCTGAGACGATACTAACCACTCCTCAGCATATTCATCACTTCAATACATTTGACCCCCCTCCCCCTCCTTAAGTTTTTTGTTTAATAAATAATTTTTAAAAAATTGTTCAGGACACGTGTGGAAATTTGCAACTTTTTAAATTCTAGCAAATAATTCATACGAATTTGTAGAATCTCATTCAGAGTAATGAATAGGATCCTGTTCGGAGTATCGCATTCTGAGTAATTCCGTTTAGAGAGATTTATAGGATCCTGTTCAGAGTAATTTGTAGGATCGCATTTGGAGTAATCCGTATGATCGCGTTCGGAGTAATTCATAGGATCCCATTCAAAATAGTTTGCATGACCGCATTTGGTGTAATTCGTAGGATCGTGTTCTGAGTAATTTGTACTTTCGGTCCAATGAACGTTAGCTTTAGGGGTGGACTTTCATGCCTAGTGTTTGTGTTAAACAACAAAAAAAATGTTCAGGTGACTATTTCTTACCTCTCTCTGACTCATAATTAATCAGGCTGTATTTCCTGCTGTACCTTTAAAGGCTTCTATATGTAAATTATATACGGTAACCCTGTTTATCCACTTTGGTTTATGATATGACCCCTTTAAACAATATTGGAACATCCATTTGACTTCAGATTGAGTGTGTGTGTGTGTGTGGGCATGTTTTTGCGACATATAAGGACACAATTGTGTATAATGACATAGGTATGACAGGTATTACAAGGAGAGGGTTATTTATAAGGACATTGGCCATGTCCTCACTTTTCAAAAGGCTTATAAATCATACAGGATGAGGTTTTTGAGAAAGTAAAAATGCAGAATGTTTCCTGTGATGGGTAGGTTTAGGGGCAGGGGCAGTGTAAGAGGATAGAAAATACGGTTTGTACAGTATAAAAACCATTACGCCTATGGAATGTCCCCATATGTCACAAAAACAAGTGTGTGTGTGCCATTTGGGTTTTTCTTTTAATATAATATTTGAACTAATTCTGTTTAATAGTTTAAGAGGAAATCTTTTCAGCACAAATCCTGATCTAATCTGATATAACAGGGTGCCTGCCATTGAAATCAAATGCAACCAGAGTGAAGTGTTCTTCAGTATTTTTCTGCATCTGATTTAGAGCTTGTGAGCTATTAAAGGGATGTTCTCAGATCTTTCAGCACCCTTGAAGCTCTATGTACGTCTGTCGATGTGCTGTCGAATGCCACTCAGTATTTCATATTTGAAACACGCCACAGATGCTTTTGATAGAGCTCCACTGGTTCTGAACCCTGGACATTCTTTTAAATGTACAAATATGACGCTGCTGCTTCTCGCTTTACTTGCTTTGCTGCCTCTGTGTTTAAAGAATCGTGCACTCCAGCCGCTCTTCAGAGCAGATCTGTATGCCCAGATGAAACCTCTGTTAACATCAGTTTTCCACAGCTGTCTTATATTTCTCTCTGTGCTACCAGGAAGAAATAGCCAAGAATTTGCTGGCGGAGTTTAACCTGGGCTGTGACGCTCACAGAACAGAACACGTGTACCGCGTATACGTCTCAACGTTTTTGGGTTTCGGAGGAAATGCGGCCCGCCAGAGATATGAGGAAAACCTCATCAGCACCACACAAATACAAAACAAGTACGATCAATATTTTTATTTTTATTTGAGCTAGACGATATACACTAGCAGAGCTTGACATTAACACCGCCAACGCACCAAATGCGGGTTGATTTCAGCAGTGGCATATAATATATACATTCTTCAGTTGCAGTCCTTTATAAAGGCATCTGAAATGTTGTCAGAAATATAGTTTTTTTTATACAGTTCGATATGGAAATATCTGAAATGCTTTCAATACTAATTTTCTGCAAAATAGACACGCAATACCAGCATATCTCTCTCTCTCTCCCCCCCTCTTGAAAAGCAAGTCACACACAAACCCTCCTCATTTGCTTTCTTTGTTTTATTTGCCCTGGATGAATCACTCAAACTAATGTCAAAATGCCAGTCTTGGCAAGTATTCACTTAAACACAGTCAGTTCTTTTTTAAGTGAATGTAAACACCTGAGAAAGAAAACGCATGTGTAACAGTATAATGGATCCGTACGTCAGCTCTTAAAGTGACAGCAGCCTAATAAACCTGCTGCATATATATATATATATATATATATATATAATATAAAATACCCAATGCCAACAAACCTCAGTTTGAAATCAGTTAATTGAAATCGACTGTTTGAATTGATTCACAGTAATTAATCAAACTTATGATCCTGAAGTTTAAATGACAACCAATAACACAACAGGTTAACTAGTCATTGGAAAATCAACAGTATTCATGATGTTAGATCATTTTGTGCAAATATATTGTGAACATTAGATCTGTCACCTAACATTTCTTGGCATTTTTGCATTGCTCTTAACTCTAGGCTCCTGGGTCAGCATCAAGGAGAGGGTGCAGACTCGCCCATCCTCGACCCCTGCCTGCCAGCCGACCTCCAGGACGAGGTGGGACCCCAGGACCAGAGGGTGCACCTGCGCGGCACCGGAGACTTCGACCGCTGCCGTCTGCTGCTCCAGCCGTTCCTCAACCGCACCAACGACACCAGCACATCACTTAATGGAGTCTACCAGCCACCCATCGACTTCCCCAACAGCCAGTTCTACGGCTTCTCCGAGTTTTACTACTGTACTGAAGATGTGCTGCGCATGGGAGGAGACTACAACTCCACCAAATACTCCAATGCTGCTAAGGTACACTGATGCCCTGGAACGCTAAATGAGGAATATTGACATATTAATGTTGACAAAAATTATTATACCTCAATATTTTGTCGATTATAGCCCTGTTCGGACGGTAATTGTTTCTTGTGGGGTCGTACGGTATTTTCATCATTTACAGGGTCTTTGATTTTATGCCGTCTGAATCCAGAATGTCAGTGTTTTTCTCCCACCACCTGCGTAAAAATCCCCGGCCAAATTACCTAAAGTTTTTTTACAAACACAAGGTTGTGTGGTGATTTAATTGCCGTCCGAATCCACATCTCCGAGTTTTCAAGAAGAGATAGCTTCAAAATTACCTGTTTATCCTTTTTGACCCCAGCGGAGCACCGTATCATTGCGCCTCGCTGTAATTCAGATGCATTTTAAAGATCTATAGCCTACTCTTTGTATTACTAAAAAGCTGAAAATATTCACACGAATAATCATTCATCACCGGTAGGTGGGACAACGCGTCGATGTCATCGATGACGTCGACGCAAAAAATACGTCGACGCAAAATATGCGCGTCGATTCGTCGGACCCAAAATAAAGATGGTGGCGCCGGAGAGTAGTAGCAACCATAGATATACATAATAAAGTATATTATGTAATTAAGTCTATTATTTATTATGTATATCTATGGTAGCAACACAAGTGGCTCCTCAGACTTTCAGAAGGCTTGCGGGTTGGCGCGCGGCGCGCACGGAGCAAGCGCTCTTATACACAGGTGCGCATGCACGCGTTTTGTTGTCACGGCTACATAAACAAATTTCTGCACACAGGAAGACAGATGTTTAAATTAAGTTACGGTACCGACATCCAGTTATGGTGTCCCGCCTTTGTTTTACTATCTATTAAAGTCTGCCGCGTTTAAGTTACGGTGTAGCCTGTGTACTGTCATAGCCTACATGTTTTCATAATGCAGAATATTCACTCAGCGCGCTGTCAGACAGTTTGGGGCTGCCCACTGCACGAGTGTGTGCACTCGAATGCCGTGACAGCGTGAGCTCACGCATACAATCAGTAGTAACAGTTCGCAATTATATATCCTTGCTTTTCTTGTAAACCCGATAAAATCCATGGCAATGAATGTCATCGGGGATGTTTAATCCACAAGCATTCTGAGAATTATTCCTACTTGTCGTTCACATCAATCTAAAAGTTGTCCTTTTAGGCTATAGGCGATTTTCATTCAAAGATGTAAAAGTAATTGCTATGTAGCCTATTGTATCATTTTTTTGCTAGATAAAAACATTAAAAACATATTGCAATAAATAATTTCTCTGTTTAGCGTATGAATGGGCAATCCGATCCAGTCAGTGCTGTCATTAGAGTGTGATAGCCAAACTTAACCCTTGATTAACCAGCGGCACTATTTGCTATTTATCTTATTACAATCACATGCATTTTTACATGATTTGTTATTTGTTCTATTTTTTATATCTTTGCATTATATATGCAAATGTTTACTCATTAGAAATAATCTTATCTTGTTCATATAATTCAGTGTCACCTATCAACCTGTAAGTTTTGCTGCACAGCAATGAAGATACTCTTTACAAGACGTATTGTGTCCTTAATAATGGCATCAGAATGCAGCCAAAGCACATGATGGTAATAAGAAGATGGCTATAATTAATTGTAAATCATCCAAAATAAATGCCATGATCATTACATTTTATACAGGTGTTACTATATTGATTTTGTAAATGGTGATCAGCAACCAAATATTGATAATATGGAAGTTACTGCCTTTTGCCTTGGCATGACTCCACATTTTTTGCAGACAATACAAAGGCAGAGTGCAGTAACTTCAAAATAGTGTGTGTGTGTGTGTGTGTGTGTGTGTGTGTGTGTGTGTGTGTGTGTGTGTGTGTGTGTGTGTGTGTGTGTGTGTATTTTGTTATGATTTTATTGAATGCATTGTTCTTGTATAGTCTTTTACTTTGGAATTTTAAGAGCAATAAACATATATTGCAATGTTAAGGAATTAGTTTTTTTCATTCAGATAATTAAATCAACATGTATAAATTGCTATTAGGCAATTAATGGGGAGATAATCGGTAATCGAATCGAATCGTAACCGAATCGGACAGGAAAAATTAATCGTTAGATTAATCGATGCATCGAAAAAATAATCGCTAGATTAATCGTTTAAAAAATAATCGTTTATCCCAGCCCTAATCACCGGTCAAAAGAGAAGAAAAACACGTACACATTTGAGACGAGTCGTTATTACGGCAGTAATTATCGTAGGTTCAATTTGCAACATTGTATTAACTTTTTATTTTAACAGGAGATTTAAATAATTAATAATTTCTTCTTATTAAATTAAATATGATTTTATTCTTATTATTCTAAGCATATGACATTTTTGCAGCAGATGATCATTCGACTGAGCACGTGAGCAGCGTTCCCAGGTGCGGCTCACATAACTCGCTCCTCCACCGGGAATAAATCATCATCCGAATGCACATGTTTTATCACTGAGGTGACATGCAAACGTATTTTTACGGACGTCCACATGAGAAACAATTACCGTCCGAATAGGGCTAATGATGAGGAGACAATATTTTGCTAAGTGTGTCATTGTGGCAGGTTAAGGACTGCTGTTGCAGCAGTGACAATGTAAAATTTCACATAAGTTTACATTTATTTTTACCTTTTTATTGGGACAATTTTTGTTCTTAGTTAATTAAATATAGCCTATGTATCAATTATGTCAAATTATTACATTTAATCAATAATTTCAATTAGAATAAAAAGACTCTATAGGGCTGTTACCAGTCAAATTAAATCAGTATCAATTAAATCCCTTTTTGCAGTACAGAGGAAACACAAAAGCTGTGTCTGAAGTGGCATTTAGGTGTATTTACACAGACTGTTTAATGCAGCTCAGACGAGACAAATGCATTTAACCTGCAGTTACAATTGCAAAAATAATGGTTTGATGTTTTAAACATAACACATTGATTAATTTAAAGTCGAAAAGATCCTTAAAATATGAAACTAAAACCACTAGTATGTGGCGGCAAGTCACTTTTAATTAATCATTCATTCACCAAAAACAGCGACATTTTGTCTAGTATGATAGTCACTTCATTTTGAGTTCTTGTTTGTTAAACTGTTGGATAAAATCAATACCGTATGATATTTGGAGGGGAAACAGCACACTTTGTGTAACTGCTTAACTATATCATGATATAAATACAGCTTAAAAGACGATACTCAATACAGGGGTTATTTTTTACAGCATTTTAATCTAAATGTGCTCTCGCAGTAGTCACACCTAAACTAAAAGGCTACGTCACGCAGTGTTAACTCTGTCTAGGCATGTATTGTTTGCACGTTTTTTGTAAAGCGAGAAACACTCGATAATGTTAGATTGCACATTATTAAAACCACAATTACTTTATTATCATAGACGATATACTGTATATCACACACCCCTAGAGGAAAGACAACCTTTTTTTTTACAGCAAGCGTTTTGAGGATCCCAAATGGTTAAAATTAAGTCTCTCCCAAGAATATAATTTTTTAAGTCGACATGAAGCAGAAGTTGCAGTAGTCTTTTCTTCCCTATTGCGATGTATATCTGAGTAAAAAGTCGTGTGGGACTTGATTTTGTGCATCACGAGTTTTAAGCTCAGGGAGTAAAACTAATTGGATATGCTGTTTGTTTTTAAAGTTATTATTGACCTGATCCGTTTAATTTCAGAGCTACTGTGCCACCCAGTGGAAAACCTTGAAAGAACGGTTTGATCGAGGTCTTTACGCTTCACATGCTGACCAGCATAGATTGAAGTAAGTTTAAAATACAACGTACGCCTTTATACTGCAGAGAAAATAACACATTAGTACTTTATACATAATTTAATCAATCAGTCTAGGAAAAGGCATAAATGAGCCTCCTCTCCCTCTTCCTGCAGGTATCAGTGCTTCAAGTCTGCGTGGATGTACGAGGTGCTCCACTCAGGTTTCACGTTTCCAGCGGCGTACGAGAACCTCAGGACGGCCCTGCTGGTGTATGATAAAGAAGTGCAGTGGACACTAGGAGCCATTTTGTACCGCACACGCTTTCTACCTCTAAGGTACAATATTTTTGCCTAGTTGACTTTAGCTGTACCTTTTACATAGTGCACACCATAAATGAGTACATCCCCTCTGAAACTTAACACATTCAGAAATTACTCTTTACTTAGAAGACATGTTAGTGTTCTGTAGAGCTCCAGGAAGTCTGCTTGATCATTTACCAAGGAAGCTTGGCAAAAGTATTCAGGAAAATAAGATTTTCTCATCAAAGTGATAAAATGGTGTGTTGCAAAAATGAGTAAACCCTCCTGAATGCGACTAAATAAAACTAAACTTTTGTCAACTTTTGATCAACAGGTAAGTGTGTTGAACCAAAACATTTAAAGAGAAGTCATTTATTGACAATTAAAAGTGTCATAGCCCACTGAATCATTCTCAGGCTTAATGCTGAAAACAATGGAACCACTCAGGAGACTTGTTTCTTAGCACAAAAGAGGACAGTGTTGCAAGAGGATTACCAAACCATTGTTTAAAGTGCGAAAATATAGCAAAAGTACGACAGAAATTCAAAAACAATGGACTTTATTTTGAGCTAAGTGATTTATTTATTTATTTATTTGCTAGACAAAGAGCAGGAGAAATACCTAGCAAGCGTCTGAGCCAGCAAAAGCTATGACAAGAGCGAGTGTTTATTATCTCAGAGTAAGATTCAGCCTGCAAAAGTGACATGCAAGGATTTTGTCCAGGCTGGAACTACCACCTGTAGCCAAAGCACAATAAAGTTAAATATAGCTGCAATTATCGGGGCCAAGTGCAGAAAGGACCAATGAGACATGCAAGCATGGTGACAATGGGTGCGTTTACATGCAAACCAGTAATCTGACAATGCAAGTAAACCGCGTTTACATGACTTTGTTAATAAACCGGATTATTTCCTTGTAGTGACGTCAAAAATAAAAATGTCCGTATATCTGACTCTGAGTTTTTCAAATGTTACCCCAGTTGTGATGTTAAATAAAGCGTGCGCCTTGTCAGCGGGAGATTTACGGCTCATATTATCCCTCATGCAGTTCCAGATGCAACCTTTTGACTGCACCTCTTCTACTTCTGCTACATGAGATGATGATAACAATACATCTTTATAATTTTCTGGGTCTTAAAAGAGTCTGCGTTTGTGTTATATTTGTCCTTATTTCATGCAAAACACAAGCTTGCTCTGTCTGGATGCATTTAAAGCTGTTCGATGTTCGCGTTTTTGTCGTCTATCACACATGCACACTTCAATAAGCCGACAGAAAGCAGGTTAATAAGTTTACATGCAGCGCGAAATCGAGGTAAGAGGCAAAAAACGACCTGTGTCAGCCGGTTTATGTTCACGCCGTTTATGACATTACTCCTATAAAAGAAAACGGGTTACCGCGTTTACATGACCATGTTCATTGTCAGCTTATTGGGCATAATCGGCTTAAGAACCTGCATGTAAACGCACCCATTGACAGATAAAAAGTTTGGCGTCTTTACACCAAAGCATTGCAGAGTTACAGCCTAAGGGTCAGCTTGGCATCATGCCAACAAATGTGTTGATGCATTACTCAAGAAAGGTTTGGTCAGTCAAAAAGCCTTTGAAAACTTTTTGTCAGCGTTGTCTGAGGATGATCTGAGCCAATTTTGGTGAAAATCAAACCATGAAAAAGTATGTTTTCAAAGAAAGTCAAAATGGCGGATAGGAAGTTCGAGCAAATATGCCATAATTGGTATCACTGTTCTCAGCATGACATTTAATTCTAATAAAATTCATTAAAATGTTTGTAAATGTCATTATAACTGTTTTCTCATAACTTTTTGAGTCCCTTCAGGACATGGTCCTATAACACATACCGAGTTTCGTAATGATATGCTAAAGCGTTCTTAAAAATACAGCATTTTAGGACAAAATTCAAAATGGCCAATATGGGAAAAGTGGGTATCATTGAAATGTCATATCTTTTGACCAATAGGTGGCACTGTAGTCTTCTTTTCTTTTAAACCCAAAAAATAGCAATTTGTGTTTTTCTCCCTCATAAATGCACAGTACATTAGCTACTAAACTTTCAGAGAACTACTGTTAAAAACGGCAGTTTTTTTCTTTTATTCAGCAAGGATGCATTAAAAGAAACACTAAAGAATATTTCAAATAAATAAATAATATAATAATATATATTTACATAATATATGAATGTTCTTTTGAACTTAACTCATCCAAATAAAAACTAAATTATAAAGCAGCATTTCTGATAATAATCTGATTTCTGATCATTCTCAAACATCAAATCATCATATGAGAAGGATTTCTGAAGGATCATGTGTCACTGAAGACTGGAGTGATAATGCTAAACATTCACATATTAACATAGAAAACAGTTCTTTTAAATTGTAATACAATTATACTGTTTTTACTGTATTATTTATCAAAAAATGCAGCCTTAATGTGTTAGTTCTCCCAGAAATGAAACTGTGATGTTTATCTGCTGACCCCCAGTGTATCCCAGATTGAGGTGTGTTTGTTTCTACAGTAGAACACAAATGAAGATTTTTAACTCAACCGTTGCTCCTATAATGCATGTCAATGGGGTGTATTTCTATGAGAGTAAAAAACACAGAAATACGAATCCATATTAAACCCTGTGGCTCGTGGAGACACATTGATGTCTTCAGACACGAAATGATCTGTTTCTGCGCAGTATTCCCAATGCAATTACTTCCGCCGAAGAAGGTCAAAATACCGGCACGATCATAGACATATTTACATCTATAGATATACTGTTGATATATGTATGTGTACATATTAACGTAGATGCCTCATTCGACCGCACAGGCACTAATGAAGAATGAATATATATATATATACACATACACACACACACACACACACACATTGATGTCTTAAGACACAACGATCAGTTTGTTTGTGTGAGAAACACAACAGTATTTATTCTTTACCTTATATCAGACGAATGTCAAAATACATGGATATATATATATATATATATATATATATATATATATATATATATATATATATATATATATATATATATATAAAAATGTTAAATGTCATTTAACATTTATATATATATATATATATATGCACACATACATATATCAACAGTATATCTATAGATGTAAATATGTCTATGATCGTGCCGGTATTTTGACCTTCTTCGGCGGAAGTAATTGCATTGGGAATACTGCGCAGAAACAGATCATTTCGTGTCTGAAGACATCAATGTGTCTCCACGAGCCACAGGGTTTAATATGGATTCGTATTTCTGTGTTTTTTACTCTCATAGAAATACACCCCATTGACACGCATTATACGGCAACAGTTGAGTTAAAAATCTTCATTTGTGTTCTACTGTAGAAACAAACACACCTCAATCTGGGATACACTGGGGGTAAGCAGATAGACATCACAATTTCATTTTTGGGTGAACTATCCCTTTAATGGATTTTTTAAACGGTAGTTTACACAGACTTGTCTTGAATCTAATATATGAAGTTCAAAAAAAAAAGTAAACGTGTACTTTTTTTTAACTTTCTGAGTTCACAACCCCTTTGCCCTGTAATTTAGCCTGAAGTGTCATTTTGCTAATATGAGTTCAGTGTCTCAGAGACAGACATGTAATGCTAGGTTTTTGCCACTTAATGATATTGCATGAAGCATGTTTAAAATCCTTGTTTGTGATTTTATTCCACATTTTATATCGCTATAAAGAGTATTTGAACTTTTTTTTTTTTTTTCACACAAGTGTTGTATCTCACAATTGTGAGAAGAAAAGGTTACTGTTATCTTTTTAAATGTTTCAACAAGCTTCTATATATACACAGAAAAAAAATCACATGATTAACAAAAAGTATACATTTTCATTCTGTGTACATTTCCTTAAACAATGCATATATTTTGAAAAAATGTCAAATTGTGTACATGGCAAAGTGTTGATCATTTCTTGTCTTTGGGTTGGTCAGGGACATCCAGCAGGAGAGTCTGAAAGCCTCTCACTCGCGCTGGCATCACAGCTTCTCCTTCATGAATAACCACTATCTCTTCCTGGCCTGTTTTCTGGTGGTGGTTTTGTCCATCCTCCTGTACCTGCTCCGCCTGAGACGCATACACAACCGCTCCACACTCCACCGGGGTGCCTCCGCTTCCGTCCAATGGCTGGAAGAGGGCCTGGGCTCACCAGACCTCCCTGTTACCCTATAGGGCCTGAAGCCTGTCAGTCAAACAACTGGCCAATCATGGGAGGAGGAGGAGAGCCTTCATGACACACCTCTCCGATGAAGGCAAAAAAACGAGTCCCTCTCCTACAGTCACGTCGGCCCCGCACTGGCCAGTTTTGCATTTTCCCAGAATGATTCGCAAGGGATTCTATATGACATTTTCAGCCAAGACCAGTGAACGTTTACTGTAATGTGAAGATTGCAGCTCCGAGAGGATCGCACGACAGCCTCTGATCAGCTGTGATGTCTAGTTGTTATTTATTGTGCGAGAAACGATGAGGCTGCCTTTTGGATTTTCAAAGTCACTTATCAGTGTGAAGCATTGACTATGCTTTATATACTGAACATGTCCCCAATTTAGATTCATACACATCCCAGTTTAGACGAGGTACTGCCGGCTGCTGCCTCAACTCAAGACTACGCATAATTGAACATTTATTAAATGATTTGGTTGTGCCAAAGAGAAACGGATCGAGGTTCATTTTAAAGGATGAATTTTAGACACTGAAGTCGGACTGCTCGGATATCATGAGAGAAAGCTAAACCGTTTTGGAAAATCCCTTTACATTTAGCACATTTAGAAAGTAATACGATTCAAAAGTTTGTCACTTTTTCTACCTAAACACTTTTCCATGTAATGTAAAGAGCAACATCGGTCTTGTTTTAAAAAGCACTAAGTTCATCCTGAAGGAATGTTGAGACTTTATCATTCATGTTAAAGGTCGAGTGGTAAATATTACAGTGTTACAGTGTCAGAATTACCGCTTTCTCATGGGTACTGCTTATTGCTCGTCTGTGAGTGTATATGATTGTGAGCATGTGTGTGTATGCGCACCTTGATTAAGTTTTTTTTTAAAGCCGTCACCCCTCAGACTTCACATGTATGTGAAGCTGTAAATGTCATTTAAACATGCAGAGCTCTATGATGAGAATCAGTGCAATATATTTCATGTTTTCTTGTCTTAGGGTTTAGATCACATCTTCCAGCTTCAATTTATAGAAAGGGTTCACCCTAAAATAAATTCTGGCATGTCCTCATTCACACACTCCTCCAAAACCATGTGACCACCTTCTGGTGGCTACACAAATAAAGTCTGAGGAATGTATTGATCACACTAAAGAGTAAGTTCACCCCAAATTTTTTTTTTATAAAAGTTTTTATTTACTCATTCTCATGCCGTTCCAAACCAGTAAGACTTTTGTTCATCTTCAGAACACAAATGAAGATATTTTTGATGAAAGCTGAGTTATCTGTTCCTCCATTGACAGCTACACAACTAGCGCACAGAGCATTTTAGTCCAAATTGATCGTTTTATATGATGAACAGATTTCATTTAGGCTTTTATTCACATATTAACATAGATCAGCAAACATAAGCTCAACCAAACCTGCTTGATGTGCGAGATGAAACATCATTGGTTCTTGCTAAAGCTCAAATTTGATGCGTAACACAAGAATGAACCTCATTGGTTCTCACACGTTTCAGTTTACCACAGCTGTGAGAGTTGATCAATGTTTATGTGTATAAAAGCCTAAATTAAATCTGTTCATCATATAAACCGATAGTGTCTTCAGAAAATTTGGTCTAAACCGCTCAATTCAGATGGATTAGTTTTATGATCTCTTTGTGAACGTTTTAAAGCATCAGATTGCTAGATGTGAAGCTGTCAAAGAAAGCTCTCAGATTTCATCAAAAAGATCTTCATTTGTGTTCGGAAGAGGAACGAAGGTCTTACGGGTTTGGAACGACATGAGGCTGAGGAATAAATAGGGTTGCAAAGTCTCCAGAAAATTTTTTGGGAATTTTTCAGAAACTGCAACCATATGACATAATTTCCATTTTTGGGTGAACTGTTTCTTTAAGATTTAAATTGGATAAAATAAGCACCATTAAAAAATAGTAGCACATATGACCATTAGACTATATTCAAACTATGAAGTGTTCTTTAAGTCAAACAATAGTTTTGAACACCAAAAATGAAGTCATTTCGGACTGTTTATCACACGAGCTATCATATGACTTCAAGCATGGCCACTTTAAAGACACTTCTCGTTCGACAGACACACTTCTCTTTTTTTTCTAATGAAAAATAATGACCGACGTGTTCTTTCAAAATTCACCCTTGTGAAGGTCTTGCATGTTTGGTGCAACACAAGAATGAGACTTTTCCTCGGGTGAACTTTTTTTTATGTTGTATGATTTTACATGGTACCATTACAATGCTTTTGTGGTTTAGTTAGGATGTATTATGACAGGATTCGGATGAAAAAAAGCTCCATCTAAAAGCCATTTGGGAATTGTCTGAATGGTAATCAGTGCCCTCAATGAATGTGTCGGTCCATGCATTTCAGTGCAAACTTGAAACTGTTTTTTTTTCTCAAAGAAATCCTCTGACGTGGAGGAAGCCTCTCTTTGGATGGTCAGTCACTGCTGTATATTGTTGGTATTTGTGAAAACACAAGTACCATATTCACACAAGCTGTTAAAGAAACATCAGTTCCTTCAATATTGCTGTTGTCAAAGATAAAGAGATTAAGAATTATAAGGGTGTTGTGTTTTTTCCTCTTAATGGTGCTTACTGAAGTGAAAAACTGAAAGCGGGACCCTTGCCTAGAAGACAAGTGAGTTCTTTACTGTGTGCCGGTGGTTTATTTACGATGTCCTCTGGACGGAGAGGTTAACCCCTTCTCGTTTTCACTTCTCTCAGAGTTGTAAAGAGTGACCGACCTCTGTTTTCTCATTCTTATGTTACTGAACAAACCTGAGCACATGTTAAATGACCGAACATGTGGTCCTCAGCTGTCCGAAGCGACTCCACTTACCAAGACGTCAGCTTTATTAGTCCCTGGAGATAAAAACAAGACCATCTCATAACTATTTTGTGTGAATTCGGATGATCTGCTTCCATCCCGGTGATGGATATGTTTAGGGGAGGATTTTCATAATTGCATTTTTCTAAAAAATCTTTCAAATTGTACAAACACAATCATGCACAAGCAGGAAAAAGAGACATGAGATCAGGAGAAGTTCAAATCAGCGTTTCCTTCAAATGGAGTCAGATGCTGAATTTCTGGCCCTGAGTCATTTGCATTTGACTTCAATCAATATTTAGTTGTTTTTCTGTCCAATATGCTGTCTCATATAACACATTTGTCTGCTCTATCTGGCCTGTCTTTGTGATTGAAGGTCATCGGCCTAAGGTGACAGAATGAGTTGTCTGGTCGTGTCAAGCTAGCTGTTAATCTAAACTGACTGAGTGTAAATGTGTCAAACGGAGACGACGGCTGTCTTCTGTATGAATAAGCAGTGTACTGAGCAGCACAATAATCAGTACAGTAATCATATTTCTCCAACTCAACAGGGCTGCTGCTGCATGTAAAAAAAAAAAAAGAGGAAATTCTGTCTTTAATTCCTCACCCTCATGTCGTTCCAAACCTGTCAGTCCTTTGTTCATCTTCAGAACACACAGATATTTTTGATTTAATCTGAGAGCTCTCTGACCCCTCCATAGACAACAATCAAGGTCCAGAAAGGAAGTAAAGACATCGTTAAAATAGTCCATGTGACTCTAGTAGTTCAACCTTAAAGGAACTGTATGTAAGAAATGTATTTAAATTAATCATAAAATGGCCCTGACATGTCACTAGACATTAAGAAATCATGTTAATTTCAAATAATTCACTGACAACAGTAGTCCGGCCATGATATTGTCATTTTAAAGTTGTTGTTGCAGCCCTCAACTGATGCTGATGTTGACATGTTGTGTTTTGGTCTGAAACTCCGCCCTCCACCTATCGACCAATCAAGTCAGTAGTGTTTCGGCATCCAGCTGCCAAATCTGCTCTCTAGGGATGCAAATAAAATTCTTGGCCGAAGCCGAAACCGAATAATAATGAAATTCTTGGCCGAAGCCGAAGCTGAATAATAATGAAATGCTTGGCCGAAGGCCGAATACCGAAAGCGGTGTTTCGCATTTTTTCCATTTATTTGGCAATTTTTTTACCATTACAATAATTAAATAGTAAAAATTTGCTTTTTACTATTTTGTGTTGCTTTTCAGAGAAATAAATCAAATAAAAAAAATACAATTTCAAAATATTTATTTAACACTGAACATTTTTTTAACATTCCAGCAGATATTATACAAACTAAGCAGAACATAACTTAAAATAAATAATTAGTAAAATAAAAAATATATTTTTATTTGGCCATCTTTGAAGCCCCCCTTCTTGAATAGCCTATGTTAGGCCTATAACTGACTGCTGAAAGAATGCAACTCTGTATGTCTACAACAACAAATGTGCATTGAATAGTGCAAAAAATGTGGATGAACCCACAACAAATAAATAACTGTCCTAGACATAAGCCTACTTAGCCTACTTCTTCAGGAAAAGTGGCATGTTCTTCTTTATGAAAAGTAGCTTCTCTGCTTTCTTACATGAAAGTCAGTTCCTCTTCTCATCGATGACATGAGATGCAGCACTAAACAGTGCTTCCACACTGCTGACATGTTTGCTGCATAAAGCGCGCGCCTCTCACTCTACGTGGGCTACTATTTGATTGCATCATTAAAAACGTCATTGTTTGGCAAAAATTATTCGGCCTTTTTACTTATTCGGCCAAATTAATAATTTCGGTTGCCGAACATTCGGTGCATACTGCTCTAGTTAACACAGCTGCAGATACAAAACGTCCCTGTAGATCCTGCAGCCAATCTGGCAACCTCGAGTCAGGGGGAGGGGGGTACACCGCTCTACAGTCTTTTGATAGTGATTGCAGTACCAGTTTTGGCCACAATCTTACATACACTTCCTATAATGTTATGAAGTGACAGGAATACTTTTTGTGTCCAAAAAACAAACAAAAATAACGACTTTATTCAGCAATGTCTTCTTGTCTGTGTCATCTGCAACGCTGCTGACGTAGTAAATACAATGCAGCGTTCGAAGCGCTACATCAGAACGCCGGCTTACTATTGGCAGACACTGTTCATGTGAGCACCACAATGCAGGAACTGGCCAATGGGGAGCCACAGAGCTCGGAAGCGATGCACTATTTCCATGAACATTTGTTGACAGATTAAACTTTCGCCGTATCCGGTCGGCTAAACTCCGAACACATCTTCCCTTTTTAAGAATGACTTCAGTGCCGTTCTTTGTTCTTTTCTCAGAGAAAAGCTTAACTCCAAGTCTTCCAGAGTCGCGGCCAAAGCCGATTCAAAAGACCGCCATTCGCCAGTTTCTGTGTTTACTAGAAGCACACAAGTGCAACTCTGCCGTCATCATGTTAAGCCCCGCCCACGGACTCTATACACGATGTGATTGGCCCGACCAGAGTTTGGTTTTTACAGCTCAGAACTGTATTGAGAGTTGCTAGACGACACTCGCGGCAGATTAGATTTGCCACTAGGGTGCGTCTAGATTTCTAGGCTATTAATATACCATAATTTAAATTATGTGTAAAATAACAAACTATAAAGTCACTATGCCTGTTATCTCTTTCTAAAGTGAGCTACAGTAGGATCATTGTGAAAAAGTTTCTGCGACAGCTCTCTGGCGCGGTGAAGGCCTACTATGCCATGTCCGAATTTCTCCCTTCATTTCCTGCTCTCCTTGCTTTAGTGCACTCAACTGCCATAGGGATTAGAGAATCAACAAATAAGTGAGGGATTTCAGACACAGCAACAGAGTCGACAAAGAGAATCGAGGAATGGACTCTTTTGGAGTCGACTCCTTTTAAACAGCAAAGACACAGACGAGAAGAGGTTGTTGACTCTCATTATGAAAGTAATTATTTTGTTGCTTCATAACATTACAGGATTAGGTATTTTCAAAATTAACATTTACTGATATTTTACTCACCCCCATCTCATCCAAGATATTCGTGTCTTTCTTCACAAAATGGACTTCAATGGCAACCAACGGTTGAAGGCCTAAATCTATGCAGTTTCAGAGGAATGGCTTTAGAGGCTCTGCACTGGGTCTTGTCTAGACAAACCATCGGTCACTTTCAAGTAAAAAGAAACATTTATACATTTTCTAACCAAAATTGCTCATCTTGCGCTGCTCTGCGACATCTGAAAGGTCACACGAGACGTAGGCGGAAGTACTGCCCCAAGCGAACATGCGAGGACTAATACAAACGCCCTGCAAAAACACTCCCATCTTCAACTTCAAAATCATCCGACATTGTTGTTTAACCTTTTTTTTGCTAAAGGACATTTATATTAGTCTTCACACGAGCACTTTATAAACACGGGAGCGGTGCTTCCGCCTACATCTAGCGTAATTGCGCAATCCGTGGTGTGTCGCAGAGCAGCGCAAGATGAGCAAGGTTGATGAGTTAGGTTAGAAAGTATATGAATGTTTATTTATTAGAAAATGACAGATGGTTTGTCTAGATAAGACTCTATTTCTTGTGTGGAGCCCTTCCTTTTGAAACTGTATTGATTTAGACCTTCAATGGTTGCCATTGGAGAAAAATCCTGGTATGTTTTCCTCAAAAAAAATTATTTATTTTCGACGGAAGAAAGAAAGACATGAATATCTTGGATGAGATGGGGGTGAGTAATATATCAGGACAGCACAATCATTTGAATATACTCCAGGGTTTCTACAAAGCCATATAATCGCTGAAGTAACCCTTTAACACACTTAAGTACACTTTAAAAAAAAAAAAAAATTAATCTCCAATAATGTCATATCATGATGTTTTAACAATCTTGCATGCTTAAAAAAATACACTGTTGACTATCATACTAAAGAACATGTATTTGACTGTAATTTTAATATTGGATTTAAAATGTATGTTTTTAAATGTACTAAAATGCAAATTCATCAACACATGTGTAATTACAAATGTATTTTAATACATGCAGGCACAAGTGTAGAAAAAACATAAGTATATTTTAACTGACCATAAACTGTCAGTACATTCTGAATGTTACAAAGACAAAAGATGTAATTTTGAAATTATTAAGATGTAAATACTTAAGTCCTATAGTGTGCCATAAACTCTACCCTTATGTACATGTAGTTATTCAATATTACTCAGTACTTAAATGTATAATTACACTGTAACAATGACACCTTAAAATAAAGTTTAACCATATTTTATTTCCATAATTATTACTGTTGTTAAAAGTATGTCTGTTTGTTTGTTTTGTTTTTTAACACATGCACACGTGTTTGTGTACATTTTGTGAATGGTGGTAGAGTTGTGAAATTAACCCTTTAAAACGTAATAATCCCTAGATCTCTTTTAACATAAGTGAGTCTTGATGTAAAACATTTCTGTTCCTTTACTAGGAATTTCCATCCTCAACAATGGTCATCATCAGAAATAATTTTCAAAAATAAAGGAACTTTGCACTTCCTTAATATTCCTTAAAAAAAGCATTTTCAATGGTAATGATGACTCTTCAAAAGTGAACAAAGAGAGTGTGTCTGAAACGAACGTTATTATAATCATATGAAAGCATATGTCCGACGCAGGCGTTTCTTGCTGCCGCCCTCATTCCTCATTAGACAGATGTTCTAATCTACAGGGTCATTAAGCTTGGCACCAAAATACATCTTGACCCCTTTAAACATCTTAGGCTACACAGTGAATGCTACAGCCTGATACAAATATTACAACGAGTCTATTCAAGAACAGAAGAGTTGGACTGTGCATAAGAAACACTCAGTCACTAGTTTGTTCTCAGTTTGAGGAGTGTGTGCACGTGCGTGCGTGCGTGCCGTGTGTGTGTGTGTGTGTGTGTGTGTGTGTGTGTGTGTGTGTGTGAAACTGGTTGGATTCGCTGTGTACCAGCGTTTAAAAGCTCTGCTTGTTTGCTTCATGTTTTCTCTCTCAGGCGGATCCTATGATCTGCTCACATGGGCTGTGATAGGATCTGATGAGGCGTGGTAGAAGTTAACTTATGACTGCTCAAAAGCTAAGTTGTTGACTACCAAGTTTTCTGTCTAGGCCTACCCTTGTGGAAAAGAAGTGCGCTTAATAGTACACTCTAAAAAATGCGGGGCTGTTTCAACACAAATTTGGGTCAAAAATGGACAAAACCAATCATTGGGTTAAACATTTATTTAAAAAAAAATATGACTGGGTTTGTCCATATTTGACTCAAATTGGGGTTGAAACAATCAGCATTTTTTAAGTGTATTTATTGTGCACTTGTAGTTAATTTTGTAGTTTTTTTTTTTTAACTGTAGCTACTTGGGTAGTTGAAAAATAAGCAGCAAAACATGCTTTTGTGTGTGTGTAAAGCACCACGTCTGATGTCTGAAGTTTGAGAAAATATAAGGGGTCAATTCGGTCACTGTTTTTTTTTTTTTTTTTCTCTTCACATTTGTACTGAAATGTGTCCTGTGGTGTGACAGAAAGAATGAAGAATACAGGAGCATCGCACCAAAAGACAACAGAAATCAACACCTTTAAAGCGGATGGAATAAAGTGAAATATTTGAACAATTCTGAGGCATGAGCTTTAGTAACATGACACTGAATGGGGTCCTTCAGCTAATTAAAGCTGTCTGTGGAATTGCCTGATTTAATAGGATACGGTGTCACACCGGAGGAGGACAAAATGTGTCAAGTTCCTTCCTATGCTTTTAGAAGTATATGGATGAAAAAAAACGTATTGTCATTTACTAAAATAGACACACTACTGACATTTGCTTTTCTTTTTAATTTATAAACGTTGTATTTTATCAAATCATGCTTGAGACAGTCACACCATAGGACAATTTTGCGAAGCTCAAAAATGTAAAACATCTAAAGTTTTTATATCAATGTAAGACAAACACGTTTAACCTACACACTAATAATAACACTAATAATAGTCATGTTTCTCTTGTGTGACAGTGAAAATGTGCGTCACGTCAACAACCCACTTATACAATATTAATGAAATAACACGTACTTAAACGTAACTTTCATGACTGTCAGCACAGTTAAGTACTCAATTTGTAATAATGTCAAATTAAAAGTTTTCCTTTTTAAATCATGTTTTAATCTTTTGTTGTGCTTTAAAAAAGTACCACTCATTTTGATGTGTTTACCGACATACTTGTCAGTATATGATTAATTTATTTTAAATTACAATTAAAGTATTTTAAATGCATGACATACAAGTTTCAATAGAAATTATATTAAAGTATATTTTAATTTACCATAAATGCAGTACACTTCAACCACATTAAAAATACAATCAAATTAATTATGACATTACATATAAATATAAGTCCTACTTAAGTGGTTCAAAAACACTCGATTCAACAAATTGATTTTAATACACATTTAAAGGTACACTATGTAGTATTTATCCACAAACCACTATTACCAGTGTTATATATTTTGTTCAGTTGAGTACTTAGAATATCCCAAATGTTTCCAAATATTTGTAAATTGTGAGAAAATTGCTATTTTAACTAAGGACCGGGACGTGTCAGCATAGCGTTTGAGGGAGTCGCCTGTCAATCGGGTCATATCTGCGTTACCCTCGGTTTTATTCTGCAGAAGTGCTTTTCTCTTAGCAGTGTGAACATGTCACAGCAGCGCCGAGCGAACGCACAGAAGAACGTCATAACATAATTTTAAACACACTTAAATGTATCTAATATGATAAACAGAGCTGCTTTACCTTATAATCATAACCGGAAGAGCGGATCAGTGCAGGCGCCCGGCGACTGTCTCCCTTCCCGTCATAATAAAAGTCCCGGTGCTCGCGAGCCGTGTGTTTGTTTAACAATCGCTCCAGCGGCCGTGCTCAGGTCCACAACACTCGGTCCTGCTCTGCTTTAGACTACAGTAACGTTAATAACCGCATCCATGAACATGATTTCTGCCCGAGTCCTATTTTCCACCGGCTGTGAGGTGAAGACCACATCTCCCAAGATACTGCGCTCACACTTGGGTTGCGTCCGAAATCGCATACTTCCATACTATATAGTATGCGAAAAACAGTACGCGAGCAGAGTAGTATGTCCGAATTCATAGAATTCGAAAAACAGTATGCGAAAAGTACCCGGATGGCATACTACTTCCGGCGAGATTATGAAGTGCGCATACGATGGACACTTTACTATCCCATGATGCCACGGGAGAGAGGAGCTGGCGTTATATTTGAAAATGGCGGAAAACGGAGATTCAGCTGTTTTCAAGTGTAAGTACTTTATAAACATTTTTATGTTTATTTGTGGTTAAATTGTATTTTTTTAACATCATATAAGTAAACGACTGTCTTGTTAGAAGTTTATATGATGTTGTCGTTGTTTAGCAGTTTAATGAGATAATTACACAACTTCAGTAAATTAAAACGATGTATTTCTCCTTTACCAGTGTTGATATTATCAAAATGTTGTTGGTTACACAGCAAACTACTGTTAACAAGTTTAAATTACCTCAGCTTGTCCATGTACGTTACCGTTAGCATTAATAAACTGACCATGGTTCATCACATGTTAATCTCTGTGTTGATTTTGCAGGGGCTGATGAACACCCACCCGTGTTTTAACCAAGAAGTGAGAGAAAGAAAATATTCCTTCGGCTACTAGAAATAATTGCTAAACAATGATGTTAATAAAGAAATCAAATGATACAGTGTCTCCTTTCATTTGTTTGTAAATTCACCGTCATGCTGTTTAGCAAGTTATATTACAAAACACTTAATTCCTAGGGCTTTATAGTAGCTATATTGTCAGTGGTAAATTGCTAATATATGGCCTTGAGTATTTTTTTAAAGCGTTCTGTATGTGTTGCTGGTTTTTGAAACAAGCTAATTGCACATGTATCTGACAAATATGCTGTCTAACTCTGAATACGAGTGCTGCACTATAGAGAAAAACACACTCCAGACACCATTAAAATGTATTTGCTTTATTTTTGTGTATTTAACTTTCAAATGGATACGTAGGATACAAAGCTTAAAATAAAATCACATAATTTTGCCGTACATAGCGTAAAACACCACCAAAAGGAAAGGTATTAAAATGTTTTTTATTATAGTGTCATCACGAGGAAAGAAGTTTAACTTAAGCAGCTTCGGTAAGTAACTTTCACAGGTTTCAAAAAGATCTAAAAGGACTTTGATAACTAGTAATCTCATTTATAGGGCATCACTTTAAAATAGTTCGATAACGTTAAAGTTATATGTTTCTTTTAAAGCGTGTACAAGATGAAGACTTTACGATCTCGGTAATTTTTGGATTTACTCGAAGTAAATAATTTGTAAAACATGAAGCTCAAATATGTGATATGTAACTATAATTTCAAATGTTTGGCACACAAATTCACACTCAGCTTAAGCCGTTGTGCCAGTGGTTGGTGGGTGTCGCCTCTAGGGACCACTTTAATCTTGTCCTTGTGGGGACATTTTCAGGTCCCCATGAGGAAAACATCTTATAAATCATACAGAAGGAGTTTTTTTGAGAAAGTAAAAATGCAGAATATTTCCTGTGATGGGTAGGTTTAGGGGCAGGGGCAGTGTAGGGGGATAGAAAATACGGTTTGTACAGTATAAAAACCATTACGCCTATGGAGAGTCCCTGTAAACCACATAGACCAACATGTGTGTGTGTGTGTGTGTGTGTGTGTGTGTGTGTGTGTGTGTGTGTGTGTGTGTGTGTGTGTGTGTGTGTGTGTGTGTGAGAGAGAGTTAGGAGGACATCTGGTGAAACCCAGATTCCCTGTATCATATGTGGTCACAAAGTGAGCAGATCAAGTGATAAAGTGAACACGGTGAACTGGACTAAGACCCTTTCTGAGAAAAGACACGCCTAAACTATCACTCTCTCACAGATGGAGCCATCGGGCAAAATATCTACATATCGTGTGGAATGACAATCATAAGAGTTCAATACACATCTGCGAAATGCTGAATAATTACAGACGTAATTACAATCTTTCATTTCAGCTTTGTTTAGGAACGAGCTGATTTGGTTCTTCCGAATGGTTCTCTCAAGATGATTCACAAATGCTTTTTAAACCACTCAAAATATATACGGAGTGATATGTTGGAACCACAACAGAATAACTGCTGTCAAATGTCACACACACACACACACACACACACACACACACACACACACACACACACACACACACACACACACACACACACACACACACACACACACACACACACACACACACACACACACACACACACACACACACACCTATAAAAAATATAGGCTATTTGACAGAATCTTTTATAAACCACATTTAACTGAAACATTCAATAACAAAAACTTAATAAACAAAATCATGTTAAAACCAGGAGTATTTCATTAACATTTATTTCATAACAAATGCTGCGTGATTGCTTATGAATTATTAACACACGATTAATGACTTAAATTAATAATGAATCATCAGCATTATCATTATCATATATCTAAATTAATTCAAACTTGAAATTTAGGCTATATTTATTGATAGTTCACCCAAAAATAAAAATGATGTCATCATTTACTCACCTTGACCTTCTGTTGAACACATAAGAAGATATTTTGAAGAAGGTCAGTAACCAAACAGTTGATGTTCCCCATTGACTTCAATGGTATTTTTCACACTACGGAAGTCAATGGGGACCAACATCTTTTTGATAACCAACATTCTTCAAAATATCTTCTTTTGTGTTCAACACAACGAAGAAACTACTAATACACATTTAGAGCAATTTGAAGGTGAGTAAATGACAGAATTTTCTTGAATGTATTTCATGTTTAATTCATACACCTAATCTATGCCGACCAATTACAAACATGATGTGTACTAGTAGAAAACACTCCTGAAAAGAAGAGTGTGTACTTTTTATTGGTAAACATCAGCTCTGAGCCCAACCTTCACTTCACCCTTTACCGCTCTCATCTTCTGGCGTGAGTTAAGCAGTGTTGCCAAGTCCGCGGATTTCCCACGAATAGGGCTACTTTTTACCTCCTGCCGCGGGCTGTTTTTCATGTCCGTTGTTTGAAGCAAAACCAATTAGCCTATGTGATATTTAGATATTCGGAGTTTGCGAATTTTACCAGGCGACCCTGCCAAAAACATAGATTTTACCCCCTGCAATGCGTTTTATACCGGGGAACCCACCCAAAACGCGACTGGGCTTGTTTTTGGCTAGTTTTGAGTAGCAATTGGGCGGGTTTTGCTGTGAAAACCTGGCAACCCTGCGCGCTACCGCTGCGTCACTGTGACGTCACGGCGTCGCCGGGATGACGATGTCGGTAGTGGTGGTAGTAATGTGCGCGCTCGTGTTGCCGTTTCACATCTCCGCGTCTCAGGCGCGGGTTTAACCCTTCCCAGGCCCGCTCTTCACGCATGGATTTGCGCACCGACACGGTCCTGGCGAGTCTGGAGATGTCGGAGGTGAAAAGCGACGGAGGAACGTCGGAGGGCGACGATTACGAGAGTTTGCCCGCTCACGCGTCCCTGGGCACGCACATGACAGCGGGCGCCGTGGCCGGAGTGCTGGAGCACACAGTCATGTACCCCGTGGACTCAGTCAAGGTAACTCAACTCAACACAACACAGCACAGCAGAGCAAGAGCAAGAGCATGCACATTCACCAACATGTGTCAGATGTGTTATTAGCAGCCCTGTCCGTAATCTCCAAGCTTACTTTTCAAAAAAAGTTAGGCTAGATCACCATGGCAAATCACTTGATGACTCAAACCTTCTCAAATTGGCCAAAAACAACAAACCAAGTTAGACCAACACAGTCGGCCACGCGTTTTGCTGTTGAAACACGTGAGCACAGCACTTTTCTACATTACAGCATGTTTCACGCATGCTTCAGTCACTGACAGCTGCTCAAATGACCTTCACTGCTGTAAAAGCCTGATATTTCTCTAGAGTCGGTCATTTCAAGTGTCAGGTAATTCACACATACAGTGCTTAGTGAGTCTATGTGCTACAATAGTGTCATAACTCCCACTGTAATAGATGCAAGTCATGCTTTGTGTACAAAAATGCATTCATTCATTCATGCATAACGTTACGTCATCTTGGTTGTGTGTTTATCAGCCTAGTAGAGACATACCTCTGTAAAGTAAGTGTGTTTAACTGCATTGACAGTGTACTTGTAGCTTACTTAAAAAGATAAAAGTATGTTTTAAAAAAATGGCACTAATAAAAAGTTCCTGCCTTAAAGCTACACTGTGTAACTTTTTTAGTTTATTCTTAGCTAAAATCACTTAGTTCTTTCAAAAATATATGTGCTCATTAATGTATATTTACTTCTTTCAAGTAATAATGCATTCTCATAATTTTATAATATACCATTGAAAATACATAAGTGTTGAGGGTTCGGATGGCGGTCGCCATGTTGCTCCTCCATCTTGAAAGTACATTTGCCAAAGAGGGACATACCCGTAAATTCAAGCTTCGCTTTTCGCGTTTAACACTCGATGGCACCGTGTCGAATGTGAAGAGGGGGATTGCTTGAGGCTGCTATATGAGGATGGAGGATCACTCTTAAGCCCCTTTCTAAATGCACGTCGGACCCGCAATATTCCCGGAACATTGCCGGGTCGCCTTCTGTGTAAAAGCAACCACGTCCCGGAATTGATTACCGAATTCGACCCCCGGTCGGGACCTATAGTAACATTGCGGGATATGTATTAGAGTCGCCAAGGAAGCGGAAAAGAGAATTAAGACGGCAACGCAACGGGCAAATCAACAAGACAAAAGTAAATATTGGAGTGGCCTTTCCAAGATGGAAAGAGCTCATGAGGAGCAACGATTTTAAAAAGAACGCCGACATTGCCTGCTTTCTTCTCGACAGGTAATATTAATTCAGCCTATTCGTGTATATTGGAAGTTTTATTGTTGCTTGGCTAATTATATCATGGTGTGCTGTGCATAACACTAGAACGACGTCTAGGATAGTTTTCCTCGCGTCAATGATGAAAAAGTATTGTTTACCTTATAACATAAATCCGTGTTCTATGACGGATAACATGAGATTAATATTGTAATTGCATTATAATTTGTTTGCCTTACGCTAGTGGTGTTGTACAATATACAGAATAACGATAGCACTGATAAAAGATACTTTACTAAGATTAGCTTATATTCCTCTGGGAACCTGATAGCTGATGTTAGCAATGAACTGGTTATTATTCAGTTCTATTATTCATTTTACATAGATTAACTTGATCATAGATCATTTGGTAAATTAAATAACTGCAAATTATAATAGTTTTCAAAAATTACCTCATCACTTGAGCTGAAGCAACATTCACCGAAGAGGTCGAACTGAAAGCCATGACTAAATCGGCCACCGTAGGAGTTGAAACGAAATCGAAATTGAGAGGAGCAGAAACAATTATTCACTGGATGGTCATATACCTTTTCACCACTAGATGGGAGAAAATATCACACAGTGTAGCTTTAAATTGAAGTACAATCAACTTGAATGTGTAAGTCATTTCGACTTAAATTTAAACTGACTTATAAATAGTTGAATCTTGGATAACTTAAGAAATTTGAAAATGGCTTTACTTGATTGTTAAAGCAATTTGATATCATATGTAAACAGTTAATAGACTGTAAAAAAGTTATAATAAAATTGTTGGTTTAACTTAAAAAAAGTTACCTGGTTGCCTTAAAATTGAGTTTATTGAAATTAAAAAAATTAGTTCATTGAAATTAAAATAGTCAATACATCAGAGGAGATTGTTTTAATAAATGGAAACTCAGGAAAATATTTGAATCACATTAATTATCTAAGGTGATTTGACAAAAGATGAAAAGTTGTGATGACATGACTTCTTTTTTACAGTGTATACATTGGCAATTCATCATTGCAAATTTGTTTAAAAAAAATATATATTTTAGTTTATTATAAATGCTGGTCGGTACATTCAGCAGCACACTTTAACTATATTAACAATAGAAGAAATGTTTTATTTAATTGCAAATATAGAGCATTTAGGTGTCTGAAAACATTACATTCAGTTGCACTTAAGTATTTTATTTCCGTACTACAACCCTCTACAATGCGAGTAAATCACTCGCATATGTGAACAAATTTCATGCTGGGTGACTAGAAAATGTCTTTAATTAGCCAATGACTGCTATATTATATGATTTCAGTCGCCTGTGATTTAAGTCGGAGGCAAAAAATGAGTTTAGCGCAGATATTGAGCACACTAAAAATTGATCAGTTAACTTTACTTTACTTTGCCAAGTGAGGAAATGGTTGCCTTAAAAATAAGTTCTTATAACTTATTTTTTTCATTTATGGAAGTTTATTACTTAATTTTAAGGGTTTTGTCACTTTCAACTAATCACTTTTTACTGTGTGCCTTCTGAGCTTTACACACCATCGCTTGACTGAGAGCTTCAAAGTCGATCATTTGCACGTTTTTAAGCCTTGCCAAATTAAACATTCAAGCGCAAGAACTTTGTGTGTTTTAATGTTAATCAAACATCAAAAGACTGACTGCAAAAAAATCACTCAGTGCTCTCGACTTAATAATAGGGTTGTGTACCGGGACCCGGTGCCAGTATGGCATCGCGACCTATATAACTGGTATGTAACCGGACCGAATCAGAACACAGATTTCACTGCCTCGTTTCGGTGTCACTTAAATTCAAACGTGCTTTCGCTATTGTTTGTAGTTTAATTATTTGTTCCTATTTTATTATAGACTGTTTAGTGGTTACTTAATTTATATTTGATATTATATTTATGTAAAATGTTTTACTTTGAATTGTACTTGCATTCATATAAATAATTTATTAGCCAATGGTGACTCGAGCTTCAGTGTGTCTGTAGGGTAGGAAGTTCTTAAAGTATGTTAAGTACTTTTGTACTTCACAAAAGCTTTTCCCAGTACACTTGTTACTGAGACCTAGAATAATCTGGGTGTAAGTGGGTCAAGACCATAATGGTGGTAGTTTATGCATCTCCCCTAGCCGGGGTGTGAACTTACAACCTTCTAGTTAGTAGCCTAGATCTTTGACCACTAGGCCACGGCATCCTTCAAAAGAGGACATTTATGAGTTTTAACTTAAAGGGATAGTTCACCCAAACATAAAACTGGTAATTTACTCATCCTCAAGTTGTTTCAAACCTTTACACTGTAAACAAAAAAAAAGTTGCCTGGTTGCCTTAAAATTGAGTTCATTGAAATAAAAAATTTGAGTTAATACAATGTACATTTTGGAGACTCAACAACCTTTATTCAAATATTATTAAAAGATTTTATTTTTTAAAAGAAGCATATTGGGTAATTGTGTGTGTTTTATTTGTGATGACGCAGTGAAACATGTCAAATTGTGCTATTTACTAGCCTGGATGCCAGGTAAACTTAGCCCCGCCCACAACATTTTTAGGTCTTGCAGTTCGGTCTGGCCTCGCTTCATAGAGGAGTAATTATACCCGAATAGAAACTGTTCGGACCAATGAAATCATCAGGGCGGGCTTTAGACGATGACGGACAGATGATCAACAGTAACGTAATCATCACGTCATCAAAGGGGCTTGGGTTATATTTGTTCAAATCTTAAACGGAGAGCTTGTTCGTATATGCATTCACCTTCACAATTTCTCTCTGAAATGATGATCATGTTGGGTAAGTGCTCTGTGTATCATTAAATTCTTTTATTTTTTTACAGCACCGGCAAAGATCGTTTATTCCAGCGCGTGCAGACAGGGTTGCCAAGTTTTTACAACAAAACCCGCCAACTGCTAGCCCTAAACAATAGCTTCTCGAGGGGTTCTCCGAAAGAAAAAAAAAAAGTGTTTGGGGGGTAAAATGTGTTATTTTGGCAAGGTTGCCTGCTAAAATTCGCACTCATGGGTCTATACATCACATAATAGTCGCTTCAACCTGCGGACATAGAAAACAACTCGCGGAAAAAAATGTGGACTTGGCAACACAGTGCAGTTGAGCTCTGTTGACATTTGACAACTAGCATAATGCGTCGCTTCGTTGCTCTGATTGGTTGTTGGTCTGTCCAATTGATGTCTTTCCTGGTTCGGTTGAAACGCCCCTATAATCACAGCCCAATGGAGCAGTTTCAGACTCATATTCTGACTAGAATTGAGTATGACCACGTCAGGCTAGCTATTTTCATGATTTATCTAATTTTTTATGTGGTTCAGATACAATAATATTTTGAGTTTCTATTTATTAAACCATTTTCCTTCATTGCATCAACTCAATTTTTTTATTTTAATAAACTCAAAATTTTAAGGCAAACAGGTTACTTACTAGGGCTGTAACGATATGCTATAAGAAACCGAAATCGCAATACGCAGGTCCACGAACCTGTATCGCGATGTGAGAAGGCAGAATCGCGACACACCCCTTCCAATTCCCAGAATTATCCTTCCTGTCCAGGTCCAACTTTTAAGTCAGCAGTATGGCAACATTTCAGCTACCCGGTGGAGAACAAGGATGGCAATCGTGTAGTTGACAAGACCCACACAATTTGCCGTAAGTGTTTCAAGAAGCTTCCCCAACCGGCTGGCAAAGTGGTGTGAGCGTGGCGTTTCTGTTGCGTGTCATCCGCGGGGCAGCTGTGTGGCGTTTTCTCTTTCTTTGCACACCAGAAGCGTGTCTGACGCGGCGCTTCTGTTGGTATTGATGTACAGGAGGCCCTATACTTCATGTTAAATATATATTGCCTATTGGTACCGCAAATAAAACGTCGGCAGTAGCCTATTGACCATGCAGATATATGGTATTGACGGCAAAATAGGCTACAGAATACTGTACGGAATAAAACTGTTTTGTCCCCCCCATATCGAGGTTTGTATCGTACCGTGGGTCAAAAATCGTGATACGAACCGAATCGTGGGTTTGGTGTATCGTTACAGCCCTATTACTTACTTATTTAAGTTAAAACAACAATAGTGTTTGGGTGTATGAAACTGTTTGTTTAGACATTCTTCAAAATATCATCTTTTGTGTTCAACACAACAAAGAAACTCATACAGGTTTGGAACAACATGACGGTGAGTAAATGATGACAGAACTTTATTTTTGTGGTAGCTATCTATGCAAGACAGCATGTCGGTCTTGTCAGATTAATTCATCTTTTTTTTTTTGAGGAACAAAAGATTATCTCAGTTTCCCCCTTGTTGTGCATGGGTGAAAACGTCGTCTCATGATGTTGAGTGGAAATGCCAGGGTGTTTTTGTGTGTGAGTGCACAGTGCAGCGCTAATCTTCGGACTAGCCTCGGTCCGGCTTTAAAACAACAGTTCATTCAAACGCAAGCCTGCCAAGCCAGCTAGGTCACCGAACAAAACAGTCCTTTGCTTCCAGTTCCTTATTGTAGATATTCTAGCTCTATCTCTTCACAGACTGGTACTCGGGACAAAAGTGTCCTCCTAACTTTGCCTTTTGGGAAACTTGCGAGTGAAAGTGATCTGTCACTGTGCCAGATTGCTCTCTGGATCTATTCTGTGGGACTGGTGTAGGCCATTGTCATTGTTTCCTTAGTGGCTGCCAGATTTCACTCGCGTTTGAGAGCCGCACACTACGTGTCTGGAGAGCACATAGCCACAGAGGCGCTCTAATGCCTAATGAACCAGACGCCCTGGACTTTACCTGGAAGGAACTGGGTTGTAATTGGTTTGTCGTTCATGGGTGTGTGTTAGCTGACTGCAGACACTAAGAAAGAAACTTGGTCAGAGATCACATTGGATGGCCCACTACGCCATTAGTAGGACAAAGGGCGAATCTCTCTCAGTCATGATGATGCTTATGAAGAAATCATTATTTGTGTCGTAAAGGAAGTGGGAATATTTTAACTTGTAATTTGAGATCATTACCAAATGTGTCCTTGTTGTCATTGCAAATAATCATTGCATGCTATAAGAAAAAAAGAATACAATGCGTATTTTTTTAAATAATGCAAGTCCCTGCATCTGAAAAAACAACAACAACCTTTCTTCATTTGATGACCTCCTCTACCACGTGGGCAAAAAAAGTGCTGTGTTTAAAAATAGTAAACAAATTACCATTTTTTATTTTTATGAATGTATCCAAACTACTTCACTATTATAATATAAGTAATTATCAAGACATTTTTTGGCTGAAGTATTTAAATATGTATATTCCATAAATGCCATAATGCACCTTTTCAATAATTAGCATGTTCTAAATGCAAAATTATTTTTGATATTTATATATATTTGTATATAGTTAATTAAGGTTGTAAAATGTCATGTGGTGCTACTCTCCCAAAACCTTACATTTATAATTTGAAAATTAATGACTTTGAAAGCTATATTTAAAACACTTTGTAAATAATGATAATGATGTGTATTTTCACAGGTATTTGCGGTCATAGCTATATGACTTTCTTCTTTCAGATGAACACAGTTATTTTAAACAATATCCTGGCTCTTCCAGCTTTATAATGGCAGTGAATGGTTACCGAGATTTTAAAAATTGCATCCATCCATCATAATCCATACGGCTTCGGGGGTTAATAAAGGCCTTCTGAAGTGAATCGATGCATTTTATTTTTCAGACACCGTATATTTGCCTAAATTATTCGCGATTGTTGCGTCGGTTATGTATGCTTTACTGACTGAGCATATGCTGTGAAATCTACAAATGCCTGTATTAGAGGAGGGCAATATGACCAAAATGTTATTTCACGGTACGATGCATGTTATTTCACAAAAATGATATACATTTAATCAGCATATCTGCAATGTATTGGGGTCCTAGCTCACTGAGAGATTTATAAACAAGTAGTAGTACTTTAAATCGATCCTAGATATAACTGGAAGCCAGTGTAAAGACCTGATAAACATATTACAAAAAAATAAACATATTACAACATATTACAAAAAAAGCACAAATAAATACAATTAGATAAAAGATATAAATGAAATAGACTGCTTTATTTTTTCAGGTAGGTCTAACATTCAGGTAAGAAACTGAATTAAAAAAACACAAAGTGGCTAATTAAATTTAAAATAACACTGGATAATGTTTTTTGCAAAAAATTGAATAGTTTCATAGAAAACCATTAAAGTTACACAAGTTGATCAGTCAAGAGCAGTGTGATCGTTTTTCTTTTTGTAGTTTGACTTTGAATGACTGCTGTCCCTTTAAGAGCTGCCGCACTCATGGATCCTGAACACTGTTCCTGTTACTCTTTCTTCATTTCTTCTTGAATTGTTTACAACTCTGTTTACATTAATACTCTTCAAAATGTGCACTGAGAATTAGTTTGAGTGTATTTGACCAATAATAAGCTGGAAAAAGAAGCAAATATTTGCACTTGTATGTCAGAGGGGGCTTTATTACGGTATGTGTGTGTGGGCTTCAGATGTGAGCATGAAATCTGCGGGGATTCGTAGAATTATGTGCAATCCCGCACGAAACACTAACACGCTGTCGTAAGGAAAAGTCCAGCAGAACGAGCGTTCGCCGTGTTCAGAGGGTTAACCGGGCTGAGTGAGAATATGCAGCTGCGCGTCAACTCGCTGTCGGTCGGAGAGGAGAGGAGAGCGCAACTGGGATCGATACTGTAGAAACTGAGCAGGCTATCGTATCTTTTCAGATATTTCAGTATCAATATTTTTGACAACACTAGTTGCACTGTGCCGACCCAGGCTTTTTAAAAGTGAAATAAATCTATACTTCAGAGCGCAACTAACCGGGCTTCCATGGCTAAAAGAACAAGCGGGCGCGTAAGCACCGGAAATCAGGTGACCATGGGAACCAAAACGTGCGTGTTTGGAACCGATGATCGGAACCGAAAACAAATTTTCTAAACGATTCCAATGGAATCGTTATTTTTTTAAACGGTTCCAAGTTAGAACCGGTTCTCGCTGCCCAACCCTACTGGTGGCAAGTGCTAGTCGCACCAGCTCTGCCTAAAGAGTGCTTTTCTGGGAAATTGGCATGTTTTAAAATGAATCTTTCCTTCCTTATCTTTACTATACACTTTATTGTGTCATTGACCCAAATACTATCATATCACAGTCTTATTGAGTCAATCAAATCCTGCCTTACGTTATGTGCTGCTTAACATTTACTTTTGCTTAAAAGGGCAGCACACGAGTTACATGTTGCAAAAGCCAATCGGTGTCTTCATTTTTAAAAGATTAATTCAATTAATTGAGATCAGAATGGTAAAAGTAAGTTGTTATTCCTCTAACAACAGAAGATAAGCTGTAAGTCTTGTAATGATTCATGTGACAGGCCTGTGGATCATTTGTCAAACATCCAGAAAGAGATTAAGCAAGTGCCTCCTCTAAGCTTTTGTCTGTTGAAAAAAAAGATTTATGTTGATCGTTAATCTTTGAAAAAAAAGATTAACGATGAATATGTTGATAAGTTACTGCTTATTATTTACTAGCTATTAAAGCTGGCAAGTATGCTTTGAACACAAAATCGAATGTAGTGATGAAACATCTACCTAAACTTGATGTTGCAAGCGAAGCCAGTTTCCGGAGCACATGTGTTTGTAGTAACTCCGGCTGTAGTGTTGTAATGATTCAGGCTTTGTAGTGAAACTGGAGTTTCCAGTGTGTGAGAGATTCTGGGGGACTTGCCAGCTGTACGGCACTTCCTAAAAGCATCTCTGAGGAGCGACTCAGGACACAGTCATGCTTTTCAATAAATGACCTTTATACACACACACACACACACAGTGTCTATCTGATCGTTCACGCTGGTGCTTCTTTTTCACAGTTTGAGAAATGAGGCGTCTCTCTCCATTTAAAGGCTGGCCCACACTAAGAGATTTTTAAAATTGTATCAGATTTACAAAAATTTGATAGACTGCAAACATGAGTTGACCAATAGTGGATTTTACTGATCGATAATTCGAAAATCGATAATTTTACTTTATCGATAACTAGATATTACAGGATCAGTTCACGTCAGAATGAAATTTTCTTGATATTTTACTCACCCCCATCTCATCCAAGATATTCATGTGAGAAAAGAAATTAGGTTTTTTGAGGTAAATCTTCCAGGATTTTTCTCCATATAATGGACTTCAATGGGAACCAAAATGTTGAAGGTCTGAATCAATGCAGTTTCAGAGGAAGAGCTTCAGAGGCTCTGCACGATCCCAGATGAGGAATAGGGTCTCATCTAGACAAACCATCGGCCATTTAAAAAAACAAACAAACACATTTATATACTTTATAGCCTCAAATGCACAACTTCGGTGTTGTTGTTCTTCATGGCATTGATATCATCACGTCGGAAAGGTCATTGTAATCCTTGACCATCAAAACATAGGTCATTTTCTCTGTTATAATGTTTGATTCAGGAGATATGATACAAAATACATAAGTTGTTAGGGTGGAAAGTAAAATGCTGCCATTTCGGAAAAAAATGTTCAGGACCCCAAAATGTACATGTGTACCAAGTTTTATGCTTTTGTGAAAAACTGAACATATCACCACAGAATATTTAGTTTTAGTCTAAATTAAAATGTCGCATTATGTAAGATTGTGAAGACCATTTAATGTTGTCTGTAGCACCACCCACTTAAATGTGTACCGTAGTTTTCCCACATTTAATCATTGAAAGAAACAATTTAGCAAGACTGATATTTCCCTTACGGCAGCGTTTGCTAATATTGTGAATATGATTAATGTACAGTAGAGGAAGAGGGTGATTCAGAGAGATTTAGCAATACCAGAGGAACCAGAATAGAGAAATAAGAGGCACGACAGAGCTTTTCCTCTCCAGAAACCAAAATAAACACAGCAATGCAAATGAACCACTTCTTTGTCCATCTTACACACAACACAAGCGTTGTGCTCTTTGTGCATTGCGTAAAGTGAAGATTGAAACGGTTAATGTTTAAATCAGTCTGGAGGCTGATAGTTAAACTCAATGTTTAATAGCAATGGCCACACACTTTTATAGATATTAAAGGGTTTTTTCAGCGCTGGGAAGATGAATCTGTATTTAAACTGGTCATTAATGTAGTAGAAATGTGAAATTATTTTTGAATTTGGTGATTGGACTGAGAAGAGACAGAAAATGTTTTTTTGTCTCATGGGGATGAAAGACAACAATTCCCAGAATGCTTCGCTGCCCTTGAGGCCACTCCCACAATGATTTGAATATACCCCAGTGTTTCTACTGATACAAAGCCAAATGCTAATCGCTGAAGTAACCCTTTAATATTGACTAGTGGTCGACCGATATATCACCAAGGCCGATTTTTGGCATTTTTAAATCTCAGCGTCAGCGTTTTTCTGATTGGCTGGAGTGTTAGAAGCGGGACTTTAATTTTGACGGGAGGCACTGAAAACGTGAGAACAGCAGCGCTCACACCGCTCTGTCTTCATTAGTTTACTGCCTCTGTTAAGCAGTCATATCTACAGGTCCTTCTCAAAAAATGTGCATATTGTGATAAAGTTAATTATTTTCCATAATGTAATGATAAAAATTAAACTTTCATATATTTTAGATTCATTGCACACCAACTGAAATATTTCAGGTCTTTTATTGTTTTAATACTGATGATTTTGGCATACAGCTCATGAAAACCCAAAAATCTCAAAAAATTAGCATATTTCATCCGACCAATAAAAGAAAAGTGTTTTTAATTCAAAAAAAGTCAACCTTCAAATAATTATGTTCAGTTATGCACTCAATCCTTGGTGGGGAATCCTTTTGCAGAACTGACTGCTTCAGTGCGGCGTGGCATGGAGGCGATCAGCCTGTGGCACTGCTGAGGTGTTCTGGAGGCCCAGGATGCTTCGATAGCGGCCTTAAGCTCATCCAGAGTGTTGGCTCTTGCGTCTCTCAACTTTCGCTTCACAATATCCCACAGATTCTCTATCAATCAACTTTATTTATATAGCGCTTTTACAATCACGATTGTGTCAAAGCAGCTTCACAGTGTCAAACAGGATAATATTGCGACAAAATTAGATTTGGCTGTACAGTCGTACTGGAGAAAACAGTGATGTTATCAGCTTATTTTAATTTATCATATAGCAACAATGTTGGCAGATCAGTATTATAGTTTATAGAATTAAATAAGACCTAATTCATATATTTTATTTGTATAATAAGTTGAATAACTTTAATCATAATTTTAGTGTCCCCAACTGAGCAAGCCAAGCCAAAGTCGACAGTGGCAAGGAACCAAAACTCCATCAGGGCGTGATGGAGAAAAATAAACCTTGGGAGAAACCAGACTCAGTCGGGGTGCCAGTTCTCCTCTGGCCTATTAACACACCGTGTAAGATTATTATTCTGGCAACCTTACAGGTCGGAAATCATATTAGATCGGATTATTCAAAATAATCCGACCCCCTCTATGGGGTTCAGGTCAGGAGAGTTGGCAGGCCAATTGAGCACAGTAATACCATGGTCAGTAAACCATTTACCAGTGGTTTTGGTACTGTGAGCAGGTGCCAGGTTGTGCTGAAAAATCTCCATAAAGCTGTTCAGCAGATGGAAGCATGAAGTGCTCCAAAATCTCCTGATAGAGAGCTGCATTGACCCTGCCCTTGATAAAACACAGTGGACCAACACCAGCAGCTGACATGGCACCCCAGACCATCACTGACTGTGGGGACTTGACACTGGACTTCAGGCATTTTGGCATTTCCTTCTCCCCAGTCTTCTAAAGTTTTTCAGCACCTGTAGCCCATTTCCTGCACACGCCTGTGCACGGTGGCTCTGGATGTTTCTACTCCAGACTCAGTCCACTGCTTCCGCCGGTCCCCCAAGGTCTGGAATCGGTCCTTCTCCACAATCTTCCTCAGGGTCCGCTCACCTCTTCTCGTTGTGCAGCGTTTTTTGGCACACTTTTTCCTTCCCACAGACTTCCCACTGAGGTGCCTTGATACAGCACTCTGGGAACAGCCTATTCGTTCAGAAATGTCTTTCTGTGTCTTACCCTCTCGCTTGAGGGTGTCAATGATGGCCTTCTGGACAGCAGTCAGGTCGGCAGTCTTACCCATGATTGCGGTTTTGAGTAATGAACCAGGCTGGGAGTTTTTAAAAGCCTCAGGAATCTTTTGCAGGTGTTTAGAGTTAATTAGTTGATTCAGATGATTAGGTTAATAGCTCGTTTAGAGAACCGTTTCATGGTATGCTATTTTTTTGAGACAGGAATTTTGGGTTTTCATGAGCTGTATGCCAAAATCATCAGTATTAAAACAATAAAAGACCTGAAATATTTCAGTTGGTGTGCAATGAATCTAAAATATATGAAAGTTTAATTTTTTATCATTACATTATGGAAAATAATGAACTTTATCACAATATGCTAATTTTTTGAGAAGGACCTGTAATACCTTATATAGACCTGGGGCCCGTTCTTCGTACCTCACTTAATATATCTGAGATGATTTGACAGATCCCAGATCTTCTAATCCTCATAACTGGTCTCTGGCTAATTCTCTGGCTAATTTGATTCTTCAAACAAATTTGCAGATTGGATTAAAATATCCGGATTAAGTTATCTGAGATTACTGCTCGTGCCTGTGTTCCCTGAAGAGGGCAGATGATCGATACTCGAAACAACGATCAGCAATGCAGCGATTGGCTGGAGTCAAGACAGCGTAATGACATCATATAATTAAAAAAGCCACCTGGCAAAAAAACTTGTCAAAGAAAAAAAGAAGAAAAAAGGAATTTCTGGACCTTTATAAGGAAACAGACAAACAACCAAACCAGCATAAAAGTTAGATAAATTAAATGTGCAATGCTTTGATGAACATGATTCCCAATTATTTATATTCACGATTTTATAATATTTGTACACACTTTTACGTTTTTATTTTAATGTTGTAATTTCATTTTTGATTCAATTTGAAGCAGATTTGTTATGTTGAAAATATTAAAATTTCTTAACAGTCAAGATCAAATGATCTGCATCTCTCGCGCCGCATCAGCCATACCATAATATCCGTCATCACTCACATTAATGCACGACGGAGATTAACTGCAACACGTGTGGAAACCTCCAATACAAATATAAAGTAATTATTCCATCACAATTCACAAATAAATCTCTCAACCGAGTGAGTATGTAATATGATTGTCGAATCAAGAAGTTGCCATCTAAAGTATAAGCATGTTTGTTTTAAAGATGTAATTTTTTATTTATTTTCATATTTCTAATTTATTAAATATTAATAAAAATAAATGTTATGTATATTATATATCAGCATTATATCGGCCATTGGTCACCATGCTCTCTAAGATATCGGCATCGGTCACCAAAAAAAAAAAAAAAAAAAAATATATATATATTAGTCTACATTTTATGCTTGTACTGACATGTAATATTTTGATTTATAATTCACAATCAGAATTTAGGGATATGTTGAAATGCTTTAAGGCAAATGAAAACAGCATTATTAATATAGTTAACTTTTTATTTTTACAATCAAATATTAGAAGAACCAGATTTTGTACATGGGTGACTATTAGCTCGGCCCATAACTCGGATTAAAGCTTTCGATTCTTCTTAGTGTCTGCTCTTTTGAACATTTTACAGTGTTCTGACATATTATCCATAGTTTAATATTTTTAGCATTTTGTTTTGAAAAGTTGTATTCAGGGTTCGGACTTAAAGGTGCTTAAAGTGCTTGAAGTATAGTTTTTGAAATTGAAGTCTATTAAAACTATTAAAAATAGCTTATGTTTATGAAGAGATACTTGAAAAGTGCTCAAATTATTGAAAAACTATTTATATATGAAATTATGGTTGATTTTTTTTTTTTTCCTGACAAAAGCGATTATAGTGTGTAAACTTCTTGTTCTTTTCAATGGTTCAATGGTTTTCAATGGTTAAGGGGATTAGTACGCTAACATTATTAAATAAAATATTATTTGACTAACAAAATTAGCCATTGCAAACTGTATTTAATTTATATTATTAAATAAGTTGTAGAAGTAAGTAGTATTTTTTTATATCTGTAGTTTGAGTTAAAAATCAAACAATATTTTAGTGCATTTTATGTGCTCTATTCAGGGTTCGGACTTAAAGGTGCTTAAAATGCTTGAAGTTTACACATTGTAGAAATTAAGCAATATTTTAGTGCAAACGAGCCATTAGAATTAGAGTATTATAAACATGATACAAATGTATATATTTTTGTAATAAATGTATTCCCTTTGCTCCAGATGCATATTATATATCATGCAATATATTATACAGCTGCTATCTATCTATCTATCTATCTATCTATCTATCTATCTATCTATCTATCTATCTATCTATCTATCTATCTATCTATCTATCTATCTATCTATCTATCTATCTATCTGTCTAGCTGATAGACAGGTGTTCAAATACTTATTTGCAGCTGTATCATACAAATAAATAGTTTAAAAAAATCATATATTATGATTTCTGGATTTTTTTTTTTAGATTATGCCTCTCTCAGTGGACATGCACCTACGATGACAATTTCAGACCCCTCCATGATTTCTAAGTGGGAGAACTTGCAAAATAGCAGGGTGTTCAAATACTTATTTTCCTCACTGTATATTTTCTGTATTTGAAAGTACAATGAGTACAAAAAACATGATTCATTAATAATTATAATCTCTTGATGTAAGCTATAAGCTATAGTTTTTATTGACGAGTGAAGTTTAAACCTGACAGTGGTAATCAGTTTAGAGCCGACAGACTGTGTGTGTGTGTGTGTGTGTGTGTGTGTGTGTGTGTGTGTGTGTGTGTGTGTGTGTGTGTGTGTGTGTGTGTGTGTGTGTGTGTGTGTGTGTGTGTGTGTGTGTGTGTGTGTGTGTGTGTGTGTGTGTGTGTGTGTGTGTGTGTGTGTGTGTGTGTGTGTGTGTGTGTGTGTGTGTGTGTGTGTGTGTGTGTGTCTAACTCTGTTAAATCAACCTGGCCCAAATGCAAGAGACACTCTCCACATTCACACCCTTCTGTATGTGTGAGATTACGACCTCTGCCCCGGCCCACCCATGAGCCACACACACACACATGTTGGTTTATGTGGTTTACAGGGACTCTCCATAGGCGTAATTGATTTTATATCATACAAACCGTATTTTCTATCCCCCTACACTGCCCCTGCCCCTAAACCTACCCATCACAGGAAACATTCTGCATTTTTACTTTCTCAAAAAAACATAATTCAGTATGTTTTTAAAGCTATTTGAATTATGAGGACATTTGAAACTACATACCCATGTGGTTATACAAATTTGTGTCCTCATAAACCACATAAATACACACACACACACACACACACACACACACACACACACACACACACACACACACACACACACACACACACACACACGGGCGGCAGTGGCTCAGTGGTTCATGTAGGTTGTCTACAAACCAGAAGGCTGGTGGTTCAATCCCCGTTTCCACCTGACCAAGTGTCGAAGTGTCCTTGAGCAAGACACCTAACCCCAGCTGCTCCCGACGAGCTGGATGGCGCCTTACATGGCTGACATCGCCGTCGGTGTATGAATGGGTGAATGTGAGGCAAAAATGTAAAGCGCTTTGGATAAAAGCGCTATATAAATGCAGTCCATTTACCATTTACACACACACACACACACACACACACACACACACACACACACACACACACACACACACACACACACACACACACACACTCTCATATAGCACATACTCACATTCCAATCAGGACTGTCACCTCTCTGTTTGGACAGACGTTTGATAGTAACCGGTTCAGTTTAAGCATTCATATAATGTCCCCTTATCACAGCTGCATAAAGCCAGTACACACTAAACAAACCTTGAATGATGCAAGAAAAATTATGAGAGGGGTTTCTAGCATATTTACTTCAGCTGCTCTTGAAACATCAATAATAATTAAAAAATCTAATACAAGTTATAGTGATATAACTTATAACCGGTCCTCCAACACCCAATTAGAGGGATAGTTCACCCAAAAATGAAATTATCCCATGATAATTTTCATTTTTGGGTGAACTATGACATCACTATGAACCTTTTAAGTGCTAATGTGTTCTTTAACTTTGCTGCCTCGCCCCTATCTGAACTGGACGTTTTGATGTGCTTGTGTGTTACTGCCTGAAGTGCTGGGTAACGCTCCAGTAGTTTGTAAAGTGTTGGGTCAAATGCCAGGAAAGGAAAGGTTTGCCAGCTCTCCCCCCGTTGATCCGGCCGCCCTGCCCCGTTTAGTCCTGGAGATTCCAGTAAAGTTGATTACAACAGGGGCAGTTTTCCCAGCTAATCTGAATCTTCCTATCTTGCCAAGACAGTGCAGAACATAGCTATCTGCTCAGCGGACATCCTACATATCTGTACTAGTACATCTAGTACATGTAAACTGTACATCTGTGTTTTGTTTCTCATATCAGTCTGCATCTGTCATGTTAATGTGTAATAATTAGTGGGAAAATCAGTCATTATTTGTTTTGTGGACTCCACTGTCATGTTTCGAGCTCGTCGTGTTCTAGTGCTCTGTTGATGGAAAGAACAGGAAAATGGAGGACACCAGATTTATGTATTGAATATATAAAATTTTAATAAAATGTAGCATCCCATGACAACCATGCAAGCATTCATCACACTTGAGAGCTTGCGGATTATTCTGGAGTTTTGGTCAAATACAGGCTATTTTTGCTATTCTATGTACACTTCAAATGGGTATTCATATTAGGGGTGCACCGATCCGACTTTTTCAGTCCCGATACCGATACCGATGCCTGGGCTTTATGTATCTGTCGATACCCGATACCGATCCGATACTATTGTTAAATTAATAATAAACTGTACACCTTCCTTGAAGAGACTAAAGGCACCAGACTTTACTAAATAAAGATAATAAGACAAAATAACAGATGTATGCAAAGTGTTGAATTCTTTTTTATTTAAAAAACAATTGTGCATTCAAATCTAAAATATAATTTAGGGCTTGACATTAAGCATGCTCATGTCTCTCCTTTCGAATAAGTAAAATGATCATTCACTTGTCCGAGTAAGTGTGTTTGTGTGTTTGTGTGTGTGTGTGTTTGTGTTTGTGTGTGTGTGTGTGTGTGTGTGTGTGTGTGTGTGTGTGTGTGTGTGTGTGTGTGTGTGTGTGTGTGTGTGTGTGTTGTAAATATAACTTATTCTGAAGCAATATTCACTCACAGTTAGTGTTCAATCAGCTTTGACATATTTCAAATCTGCATATTTGTGATATTTTACCTTTATAAAGGGCATTTTCCCCTAATCTTATTAAATATAAGCTATGCTTCAGGTTTTATATTATATTCTTAAATTTGATCTATACATTAAATTAAAATAAGACACTATAAGGATGTTACCAATCAAATTAAATGATTTACCCAGAAAAATTACTACTGCATTAAATAATGTTATGTGATTTGTATTTTTGAATAAACAAAATAAATGTTGAAAAATATAGGAAACTAAACCATCAGTAGGTGGCAGTAGGTGAGTCTTAATGAGTGAGTCATTGAGTCATTAATTCAAACGATTCATTCAAACGACTGATTCCTTTAAGAATGAGACAGTCGTTTACGAACAGGTTATTGAGTCTTTGATTCAACCACTGAATCATTCCGAACACGGGAGATGTGTTATGGTTCTGCTGTTTGGGACTTTGTTGCTTGGAATCTTTGTTTGGAACTATTTTCGCAGCTGAAATAGAACAAAAAGACTCAATATTGCATCTAAAATGCAAGTAACTAATGTTAATGATTGTTTATGGAGCTGTCATAGGAAATCAGTGACATTTTCAATCGTGATGGTATTCAGGAAAACAGCCCATTTGGTTGTGTGATGTTGTTGATGATGTTGTAACTTTTCATATGTTATAAAGATAAAACGTAACATTTTGAATGTTTGCCGAAATTACTGTGTGAGCGGCGCTTTTTTGATTTCTCCTCAAGATGTGCGAGCGTCAACAGCATGTCGTTACCGTCAGTTCATTACATTAGCCTTTATCCATATCCACTATCAGTCACTTACACTAAATTCATCCTTTGCATAGTGCAAAGTCAGTTGCTGAGCTATATTGTCCACTCCTTTAGTGTTTGCTGAGCTGCAGGAATGCAGCGTGCTTTTTAACATGGTGTTTCTGGATTAAATTGGTAGTATTGCCGACAGACGAACTAGTTGGCGTGGTAAGCATAAAATATCTCTACACATCCGTCTCTCTGGCTCGCTCCATGTTGCTTCGAGCATGCGACACACGTGAAACTGACGAATGACGTAGTTCTGCTGTGAAAAAACAAAAAAACAAACACCTGGATCGGCCTGTGGATCTGTTCATTTTTCCGATCCCCGATCCAGCTTTGTCGTCAGTATCGCGGCCGATATATCCGATCCTAATATCGGATCGGTGCACCCCTAATTCATATATCTAAATAACATTTAACATTCATCCTTCTCTCGGGTCATTTTGACCTTGAACTCATTTAAAAATATAAAATAAAATAACAATAATTAAAATCAGAGTTGGTGGCAGTTCAATTAAATCTATAAAAACTTGTCTACATGTGTGTTTGAATGCATGCTGAAGAGATAAACTCGAAAAATGACTCAGAAAAGGACCCAGCGGAACAGCTCCTTTGCTCCATAGATAGCTATAAGGCCTTCTAGTGGCAAGAGTCATGAAATATGTTAAATTATTACAAGAAGTTTGGCAACGACACCCAAATTAACCCAATGTGAGATATTGAGCTGGTTATTGTATGTAATGGAGTTATTTTGAATTGAACTGATCAGGGATAATATTATGAGCACCTTCCTAATATTGTGTTAGTCCCCCTTTTGCTGCCAACAGTTTCGAGGTGAGGCCTACGTGGATCTGACTTTTTTTGTTCAGCACATCCCACAAATGCTCGATTGGATTGAAATCTGGAAATTTTGCATTGCTCCATGGTCCAGTTCTAATGCTCACGTACCCACTGTTAACACTTTGGTCAGGGGTCAGCATGGGCATCCTGAATGGACTGCGGCTATGCCGCCCCATACGCAACAAACTGAGATGCTCTGTGTATTCTGACACCTTTCTATCAGAACCAGCATTAACTTCTTGAGCTGTTTGAGCTCCAGTAGCTCGTCTGTTTGATCGGACCACACGGGCCAGCCTTCGCTCCCCACGTGCATCAATGAGCCTTGGCCGCCCATGACCCTGTGGCCGGTTCTCCACTGTTCCTCTTGGAGCACTTTTGATAGATACTGTCCACTGCAGACCGGGAACAGCCCACAAGAGCTGCAGTTTTGGAGATACTCTGACCCAGTCGTCTAGCCATCACAATTTGGCCCTTGTCAAACTCGCTCAAATCCTTACGCTTGTCCATTTTCCCTGCTTCTAACACATCAACTTTGAGGACAAAATGTTCACTTGCTGCCTAATATATCCCACCCACTAACAGGTGCCGTGATGAAGAGATAATCAGTGTTATTCACTTCACCTGTCAGTGGTCATAATGTTATGACCTGATTGGTGTATATTGTATATAAAAGTATAATTCTAGGGATTTGGGTCATTTTGACCTGCAAGGGAGGGATGAAAGTGATGATGTTGTGAAAAAAAATACAGTACAGAGAAATCGTTCTCCGCTCCGCCATGTTTAAAGTTTATGGCTCATCCAACTCAGAAACTCTGGAATCAATTTCCCAGTTGTAAAATGTTTTGAGAGGGCATCCCAACTAGGAAAGTGGTATTTACGGTAATTCCAATAGCCTGTGAAGGCAGCATTTGAGTCTCCTTTTTCAACGAAGGAAGTTTGTTTAATCTCAGAGGAAGTGTAACCCATCGAGGTTTGGAGTTTCAAACTATATTTTCATGGCATTGTGTGTCTTTCTTGACTTATTTTGAGGAAACTACACTGGCTCAGTGTTTTCTGTGGCATATTCAGCCGCTCTTCTGCTTTTCATTCGCTAAAGCCCTTCAGAATGCACTCCTGTTCCTGAAATTGATTTGTTTTTAACAGCATTTCCGTTATAATAAAGCATATGCTCAGATTTCTTTTACAAAACTCTTTGAAATGGATCAGTTTTCCACACTACTCCTTGATGTTAATGTTTTCTGTGAGATCTCTGTTATCCATCTGGCTATTGAGGTTTGATGACGGGGGTTTATATTGAATAGTTTTGGGCTAATTAACTTTTCTGGGTGTTTGTCTAGTTCTCTTGTTGAAGAAGAGGTAATGAAACCCCTTTGATTAGCTGTAATCACACCTTGTTCAAAGTAAGCCGTAACCGGTCACACCAGTGTGTCTAGGGTTTAGGTTTAAGAGGTAGAATAAGATGGATAATGAGGAAAAAATGGGTGAAAAAGATTTACAAGCTTAAACTTGATTCACTTGGACTTTATGGACCTACATAAATGTCTCTTTCACTTCATCATCATATGCGTGTTGCAGCCTATTTCTCTTTTTTATGACATGGTCTAAAATAGTCTATATGTCTAAGTTGTATAGAGAATATATATAGTATATTAGCGGTGTAGCTGTTTAAATTACGCACAGTTTTGTTTTGATCACTGTTTTATGGTCACAGTCTAGTTCAGGGGAAAAAGAACTACTGTCAAATAAAAATTAAAAAATATAAGAATAAATAATCAAACAACAAGCAACACAAATACATACAAAAGAACAAATAAAATAAAAAGTGCTTTTCAAGTTTTTTAGGTATCTGCCAGTAATTTCAGGTACAAAAAGTAATGAAATGTAAAACAACATTGCATAAAATCTGTACTGCGAATAAAATGACAAAAGTTATTCATTCAAGAGCAGTGAGGGGTTTCCTTGATTAACATTAACACAGAGCTCAGGTATATTTGGCTGCTGTCACTTTAAGACATAATGCACGGCTCCAGTATACTGATACACATGCGTTGTCTTTTTTGACAAGTGTTTGGGTTCACTTAAGACATACCTGCTGTGTTTGATTGGATGCTTGCCAAGACGGGCATGTTGACAATTTTGCGTGAATTTGTGCATTCAAGCACAAGACTTAAATGCACAATGTCATTTTCACCGCGAGGGGTCACTCATTCACTTTCACCTCCACAGCTGGAAATGAATCCGACACGACTGACATTGTTCGAGTGGTTTTTGGATATCTTGTGCCTTTTAGGGTGCGTTCACACTTGTCATGTTTGGTTGGATTAAAACGAACCCTGGTGCGCACCAAACAAGCGGACCGAGACCGCTAAAAAGACAGGTCTCGGTCCGCTTCGAAACCAACTCTGGTGCGGTTCGATTGATATAAGAACACAACACGGTTCAAAGACATGTAAACGGACCAAAAACAGGACGTAATATCACAAGATGCGACGCATAGTCAGCCGATTTGACGATGCGGAAAGATCAGTGTATCCAAAATGAGTAACGTTAACGTTAGAGGGCAGGCGTAGAGCAACGAGGAAGTGCCTCATCAATATTTGGTCTGACGAGCATGTTTCGAAAATGCTAGAAGAAACGCTCAAAAAGCACACCTGGTTCTTCTCATGAAAGGACCCATGTTGTCCATTAGCCGGTACAGGCGACAGAACTGCGCCGTCTCTTTTGCATAAGAGACGCCCGTCTCTTTTCATCTTAAAACGGAGGAAATCCTGCTGCTGTTTTGAATGTTTTGAACATTTTATGAGCTCTTCATGAGTTTCTCAGCGGGTAAAAATAATGCCATATGTACGCGCATAAAATGATGGCGTTTAATCCGGCACACAGCATTGTTTTGAATGTTCGGTAAGCGAGCTCCTATGTCATATAGGCCGACCAATCAGGTTGTGACCGTCTCCCTATGCCTTTGGTTCGGTAACTTTAGGTTCGCTGTTAAAAATGCCAGTGTGAACGCTAAGCAGACCAGGACTATATGTTTTGTTTTCGTTTTTTGGTCCGGACCAAACTAACCAAACTACAAGTGTGAACGCCCCCTTAAAATAACTCAATATTTGTGCTTCGGACACTGATCATACTTACACACTCGTCTGCACACGTGCGCTATCAACATCCGGGTAATGACGGCGGACTGGTCATATTAGCTCATATGTTATTTTCAACAAGTATTATTAAAGTTTTTAGTTATCAGATTTAAGATTAAAGCGTGTTGCGAACCACAAGTTAAGCAAGCTCTATTTTATTAATTAATTAAAATGGTTCACAAATGATATTCAAAATGATATTCAAAGAATCAAAATGATTTTTAAAATACTTAGCCTACTTAAAAGTGTGGCATTCTCTCCAGAAGTATTGGTGGCAAAAAAAAAATATTTGTCTGAGCGGGTGTTTTTTGGACACAATAAGCTGCAGTGTGTGGATCAGGCTTTATTCTGATAAACCACAGCCTGTGCCCGTCAGACTGTGTGTGTTTTGATGATTTGTGCCAATTCATTCACATTAAACAAAGCATGTTTTTATAACCGAACTGAATGTTGGGATGGACGGCTTCTATCTCTGGCTACATATTGTTGGTATTTCCTTCCGTTTTTTGTTAATAATTGAACTCTCCTTTTTGTTTCGGTCACAAAATATCTATTTTTAGGGGTCTGGACATTATCAAAAAAAAACAAACAAAAAAAATATTTTGATTTCCGATTAATATCAGAAGTCAGAAAACAAAAAAAACGAGAATGGATCTTCATGATTTGGTCTTGTTCCTGTTTGTAAATATATATTTTGTTTCTTTGCATATCAAATGTTATTCTTTTTATGGGTGATGTTCCTCATAAGCTGCTCTGTTTCTGTTCTTAGACACGTATGCAGAGTTTACAGCCGGACCCAAAGGCTCAGTACCGCAGCGTGTATGGAGCGCTGAAGAGGATCATCCAGACTGAGGGTGTCCTTCGGCCTTTGAGGGGCCTCAATATCACAGTACTGGGGGCCGGCCCCGCACACGCACTCTATTTCGCCTGCTACGAGCGAATCAAACGCAGCCTTAGTGACGTCATACAGAACGGCGGCAACAGCCACATTGCTAACGGTAGGAGAAGGAGAAGTCTTAATGAGTGTCCATTGATTTCTGATTTTAGAAGGGATTGGGGCAAGGGATTGAGGGTTTATAGTTCGAAAGGTTCAGAGTGGCTTTTAAGAAGCGGAAAGGAAAGTGAAGTGCCCTCTTGTCTGGGAAATAGGACATTGTAAAAGTTTTTTTTTTCCACATTGTCACCTTTAGTCAATTTTTCTTCTTTTTTCCACTTCAGGTGTGGCAGGAAGTGTTGCTACTGTCCTCCATGATGCAATCATGAACCCAGCAGAAGGTATTCTTCTTCTACTGTCAATACTGTCAATAATAAATCATATATTTTAACGCTGTTATGAGCAGGGCTTGACATTACATTTTTTGCTCAGCAGTCACTGTGGCTATTGGTTTATCAAAGTTACTAGCCACTCATCATTTTCACTGCCATCGATACTATGAGGAAAAACTGCCATATCGATATTTTTAAGATTATCTCATAATCTCACGTTTATTAGACTGCTGACGCACGGATCCATTATACTGTTACACATGCGTTTTATTTCTCAACTGTTAAACAGCACTTACTGTGTTTACGTGAACAGCAACAAAATTCATCTGGAGCAAATGAAGCGAGTGAGTGAGAGGAGGAGGGTGTGTGTGTCACTCGCTCTCAGAGAGAGAGAGAGAGAGAGAGAGAGAGAGAGAGAGAGAGAGAGAGAGAGAGAGAGAGAGAGAGACAGACGCTGGTATCGTGTGTCTTTTCTGAGGAAAATTAGTATTGGAAGTGTTTTAGATATTTGAGTATCCATATGTATTTAAAAAATCTATATTTTTGACAACACTACATATGCATTTTTCAATTGAAGTCTGTCAAAAAAGTGTCGTTATATAGGCCTGTAAAATTCACCGCACCAAAATGTGGCTAGTAGGAGTGACTGAGTTACACAATGGCACTGCTGAATGCATTGTGTGTCATTAATCTTGATTACAGTCAGCATAGACTCGCCCATTTGCATTCTTCAGAGAGTTATCTATATGCTGAGTGTTTTGAGTTATAACATTTATATATGGTCTTTTTCTTTTCTGTTAGTGGTGAAGCAGAGGATGCAGATGTATAACTCTCCATACCGCAGCCTGTATGACTGTGTACTGACGATCAGTCGCAAGGAAGGACTGGCGGCCTTCTACCGCAGCTACAGCACTCAGCTGACCATGAACATCCCCTTCCAGGCCGTTCACTTCATCACTTACGAATTCATGCAGGAACATTTTAACCCAGAGCGCCAGTACCGGCCTGAAACGCACATCGTGTCCGGAGCGGCGGCCGGAGCCGTGTCGGCTGCCATAACCACTCCGTTAGACGTGTGTAAGACGTTGCTAAACACACAGGAGAACGTGGCGCTCAGCTCCGCGCACGTCAGCGGGCATCTCTCGGGCATGGTCAACGCGCTCAGGACGGTTTACCGGCTGGGCGGCGTGCCGGCGTTCTTTAAAGGCATCCGCGCTCGGGTCATTTACCAGATGCCGTCTACGGCCATCGCCTGGTCCGTCTACGAGTTCTTCAAGTACTTTCTGACCCAACACGAGCCGCACATCCAGGAACTGGGCAGGGACGCTCACAAGGCCAGTCCCACATGAGGCTCAATCAGCGGCCCATCCGATCCAAAGAGCCAGTGTGAAGATCAGCAGATGTCGGGAGAGGCCTTTGGCTCATAGGGGAATGTAGATACTCCTTTCATATGCAGTAGACACTCCAGTCGCCAACTTATTATTAATTTATTGGAAGAGTTTAATGTTGTGACGGGACTGTATGGACGCTGCACACTACAGAACGTTTCTTGTTAAACATGACGGAAAGGTAAAGATGTGTAGTTTTGTTTGTATTCTCACCCATAGATTTATGATGGGGATCTATATTTATATATGCATCGATTAAGACATAAACCACATTTCTATTTTATTTGCTCTTCTGGACTTTCCCATTTTTCAGGGGCTCAGGAGAGTTAGCTTTTTATTAGAATTATTTTTAATAATTGAAGGCATTGCTGAGTGATTTCTGTTGCGCAATAATCAGACCAATATCTACGGTTGTTCTGATTATTCCCTAATCACCTATGAAAGCTGCCTGGGTTTCAAACTATTTGGAATGGGACACACTGCTTTTTAAAACCTTGATGTGTTTTATCAAGAACAAATGATATATGGCATCTTCCCTGATTAATACATGTATTAGTCCGGGAAGACGACAGATTTAACTCGACTCAAATAATTAGAGGATGAAGCTACAGTAGATGATAATTCAGAGGTGTTGGCAATTGAACAATATCATTTTAATTAGACAGTTAAATGTCATAATGTACCCTGAAAAAGTCAGTTTTCATGCATTTAGCTTGTCCTAATATGATTTATACTCTCTACATTGTTTTTAAGATATTGAAATTTGATTTCCAAAGAATGAATTGGATACTAATTGAATCAAATCTCACTAAGCACTTCTTGAAACATGCTGTATGGATTCCTCTGCTTAAATGCATTCTAAAGGACTTTTACTTTAGCAATTTGTTAGACACAATTGCCATCGATATATTTATATAGGATATATATTTACATATAATTACAGGACACGATCTATGCAGTGGGTTTTGCGTCTTTAGAAGTTTTATTGCTCTGAAGCCGCAGTGGAAATCGCAAACCCAAATTGGAATCATTATTCCTTAATGAATTACATAGGAGGTTTCATCGCCGTTTTTCCTCCCCCTGGCAATCTCTTTCAGTCTGGGACCAGTTTATTCTGTTTCTTTTGTGTTCAGCCTCCGTGAATCTCCAGATTCAGTCGGCCATTCAGAATAGAGCTCGCCTTGTTTGCCAGAAATAGACCTTACTCAGAGTAGATGGCGTGTTTAACTTCTAATGAACAAAAGCAAGGCTGATATTAAGACACTGAAGGTGTGGGTTCTGCCATGAAATGTAAAGGGGAAGTTCATCCGAAAAATGTCCTCATTTACTCACCTTCACGTCGTTACAAACCCATAAGACTTCCGTTCACCTTTCGAAACTCAGATTAAGATATTTGTATTAATATTCTTCTTGTCCATCCATTGAAAGTCCAACCACCATTTTAAGGCTTCAAAACGTCATACAGACATCCTCGAAGTAATCCATATGAATCACCAGGTTTTATCAAAGTCTTCTGAAGAGATGCAAATGCTTTATATGTTGAACACATTTAATTTAGGCCTTTTTATGATATCTAAACACTGATCAACGCACATACACAGAGCACGTCAAATATGGTTAATGGACGCTGTGATTGCTTGACATGCAAGAACCAAGGAGGAACTTTTACAATGTTCTTGTTGAAGCTTGAAAATTTGGGTTTGATTTTCAATGGATGGTACAAAAAGCAAAGTTACCAGGGGTTTAGAATGTGGGTGAATAAATGACAGAATTATATTTTGGGGGTAAACGAACCGTTTAAATGGACGTTTAAAAGGTTTTACACAAAAAATGTCTTGAATGAGGACAAATATGTCACTTTTGTTTTTGTTCCTGGCAAATGACACATGGCACATGCTCTTAAAGGGATAGTTCACACGAAAATGAAAACTGCCATCGTTCACCCACCCTCTGGTTGTTCCGAATTTCTTTCTTCTGTTGAACAAAAGATGATATTTTGAATTTGAATTTCGCTTACCAGACGGTTGACGATAGCCATTGATAGTCCACACACACACACACACACACACACACACACACACACACACACACACACACACACACACACACACACACACACACACACACTGTGGAAGTCAATGGCTACCGTTACAGACATTCTTTAAAATATCTTCTTTTGTGTTCAACACAACTAAAACTCATACAGGAGTAAATGATGACCATTATTATTTTTGTGTGGACTATCCCTTTAAGACAGGGGTGTCCAAACTCGGTCCTGGAGGGCCACTCTCCTGCAGAGTTTAGCTCCAACTTTCCTCAACACACCTGCCTAGAAGTTTCTAGTATCCCTAAAAAGACCTTGATTAGCTGGTGTAAGAGTGTTTAATTGGGGTTGGAGCTAAACTTTACAGGACATTGGCCCTCCAGGATCAGGATTGGACACCCCTGCTTTAAGGTCTGTGAGGGATTTGCACTGGAATCACGCACAATAATCACGCAAGTGGAGGAATAGATTTGTAAATAGTGTATAGTATTTGTTAGAGTGTTTCGTTTTGACAACTTTGAATTTTAGCTCTTGATTGAGATGATGCCCATATGCAGGACGTCCTGTTATTGGAGGCACAGGTGAAACGCACACCAAAAGCATCCTGCAGCCTTAGCTCTCACAGCGCCGGTGGTTTATTTGCCCCTTCAGTGTTCTCTGTAACCTGTGCAGTGGACGGGACTGTGTGTGTGTGTGTGTGTGTGTGTGTGTGTGTGTGTGTGTGTGTGTGTGTGTGTGTGTGTGTGTGTGTGTGTGTGAGGGTTCCTGGTCTTGCCGTGAGCTGACTGGTTCAGCTGGCCGTGTTCTGTGTGGCCTGTGCCTTTCCTGTGTCCTCTCTCACTTCCTGTTCTCTTGGACTTTTGTCCTCAGAAGGGTTGGACATTCCTTAATGTTGGTCTGATGAGATTTATGTTTGTTTGCCTTTGATTAAATGCTTATTGGTTTAGTGCTTTATTTGCTTGTGTGTTTCCAGACCACTTTTTCAACTAGCATCTAGGAACCAAAGAAATCGACTCGTTCACTCACTACGTTACCGCTACAATATAGCTTTATATGCAACTAACTGAGGCGTTTCATTAGTCAGTCTTTTAATGTGTCAAATTGGGGAACAATGATGTCAGCGTTTGAGGTGTTGAGATGTGTGTATATATAGGCTAGTGGTGTGTTTTAGGGATTACTTTTTTTAGGATGCATAGGCAGTTCATTGTGACTGAGTTGGATGTGGTGATGTTAGTCATGATGGGGATGTTTGGCCTTTTTATTTGATTGACCAAGGATGAATTTCCGTTACCCTTTGGCTCCATGTACGGTGGAAACCCCATGGGTTTGTTTCCTCTGGGACCAGCATTTTTGAATGCGTTGTATCTGTAATTGCTCTGCAAAACGAGCTGTTTTAAAATACACATTGTATTTGACTCAGTATTTCATTTTTGTCATGTTTAAGGTTTTGCATTTGGGTCGAATATTAACAACATTCCGTTCGTTCTGTGTGTTGTTGATGCCTGTCTTACTGACGATCATCATTACGTAGGCCTATACCATGCATTGAGAAAACGGATGTATCGCTGTCTAATCCTAAATATTTGCCACATTAATTACAGTAAAGAAGTGCTGCAGTATTGCTCCTCTCAATATGCACCATGAACACATTCAGAAGTTGGCCGCTTTGAACGCACATTGTAGAAGTGGGAGGATTTTGATAAAGATAGTGCCATCTAGTGTACGCAAGTTTTTTTTTGTTTTTTGTTCTTGAAACAATGAAGAAATGTAAACTCAAAAACTGGTGGAAATGCTGCTACAGTTTTGAACACTGGAGCTGAAATAAAATGCTAAATTATCAAATGACTTTGTGTCTTATTCAGTAAAACGAAGTTTCTACCACTGTGTGACTGTATTGGTATGAAAACATTCTGCAGAGCTCACTGTATGGCCTGTTAATAAATAAACAAGAATAGGCTAATTTAATTCAGAAACACACACAAAAATGTAATGTTAAAAATATATATATATATATATATATTTTTTTTTTTTACATTTTAGTAAACATTTCTTTGGCTGAAGTTCAATTTCTATATTTAAAAAATATACATTTAAACAATTAACTTGGGGGGCCTTATGATATGATTTTATAGTAGGCTAGGTGCCGTCATATTTTGGGTAATTTAAGCGTAGGCTAGGCTAGGCTATAGGGAACTTATTTTGGAATGTAAAATATGAAACTGTAGTAGCTATGTTTCAGTTTATTTTGAAACTAAATATGTATAATATACACTTTTTGTTCAAAATTAAAACAATTTAAATAGTCAGCATACCACCACTCCTTTGATTCACAATGGTAAGCCACTTATCTTAGATCTGACGGTATGGTTTTGGGGGAAAATTGGGTATACACATCACTCTTGTCGTCATATCCATAAAAAGAGAAAAGTTTGGTGTGTAAGTGGCATCGGTTATTTCTTATTTGTCACAACGCGAGAAAGCTTGAGGTAAATCTCAGGAGAATCAACCGTTTTAAACAAACTCCGAGTCTGCTGGCAGAATGATAATGCGACAGAACTTGTAGCCTAATAAAACCAGAACTTGAAATGTTGTAAAAGCGGAGATGATGGTGTTTTTATTACTCAACAGGTGAGTAAGGTGTTTTATTGAAGATACATTTTTATAGCTCTCAAACAGAGTTGTTAGCATTATCTAAATGTGTGTGAAGTGAAGGGGGCATCCATCCGCACAGTAGGCAGATCCGAAGCACATCCAAAACAATGCTCTTCCGCGAAGAAGAAAGCCATGCAGTTTTGTTTTTTAACTGCTAAAGTTACACAGTGTACCTTTAATAAAAATAAATGCAAATAAATATAAATGAACAATTATTGCAAACCAATCATCAGCAATTAGGCTACTAGCCTATAAAGTTCCTCAAACAAAAAGTATAAACCTACATTATAAAATAAAGTAGGCTATGTGACAATCTGACATTTATGAAAAATGATATTCTGAGAACTCAGTTAAAGCGCAGTTATTCTGTTGACTCTTGTCTGAATGTTTGTTTGTGTGGATTTATTGCGTTCACGTCATCCCGAACCTGTTGTAGGCTATTACTTTTTTGTTGTTGTTTTTTTGGAGACATTAATCCTACGAAAATTATTCTAGTTTAAATTTCCAAACGAAAATTCTTATTTAAAATGGCTTGATTAGAAATAAATGTTCGAAAACATCCAATTTGCTGCTATAGAAAGCACACGTTTGTGTAATAGTGTGTAATTTCTCTATGATGTCAAAAGAGGGCGCTGTTGTCCAGAGTATAACTGGATGTTCACCAAGTCTTATATTGGAATTTGTCTTGTTGTATCTGTTATGTTAGAACAAGTAGAAGGAACTGGTTTTTGTGAGAATCAATGGGAGTGAAATTGGATTTATCAAACATAAATTAATAAACATTAATAAAACCTCAGTCATGTCACACATTAGGTATATAATGATTCATGGGTCAATTCAAATCATTCAAAATAAAATATAAATATTGTTCTGGCATCTTCAGGCTGCAATATTATAACTGCATGATAAATAAATAAATATTGAAATTAAGCACATGGATTTGGGTCTGAAAAGTCCCTTCTTTTATAACTTTTCCATCAGGAAATATCTCATGCCTTGTCTCATGCGAAGTTAAATCATTACTCAAACCATTATTACAATTACAATTATTACAAATATTTTGAATTCAGTTTCATTTTTTTAATTTAAAAAATGTTGGTTTGTAATTTTTCTTTGTTTTAGCAAACGCTTTACAATAAGAGATTAGTTAACATTAATGAATACATTAACTAACAATGAGCAACACATTTTATTAAATGTAATTTTTTTACATGAATTACAATTTAATGAAATATGTCTACTATATAGTCATTAATTAAGGTGTCATTTTTATTTGTATTTTTATTTTAGTACTTCATATTTAAATATTTTTGGCAGCTATTGAACTTTTGTAAATATTATTTTATTTAACTAACTTATTTAATGTTAATAATCATGCTATTACTCTATTAAATGTGTTGGATTGTGCCAAAAAAACAAACAAAATAAACGTTTCAATGAGAAACAAAAACACGTAATGCAAGTAAAATCAAATAAAAACATAAATGCGACTTTATGTCTCATAATCTAACTTGAAAAAATGTGTTTTACTCTGAGGTGGAAACAGGCCTCCATAAAATGAGGTTAGACAGCTTAAAACTTTGGCATAAGGTCATGCATCTTCCCCACCAAAGGTCTTCTAAGGTCTAAAACTCGCACTTGGCCAATGAATAAACGGCCATTTGTTAGTCCCATAATCAAATCAGCCAGAGAGACCCTGATGGAATAATCCTCTCAGGTATCCTCTGGATGACTCTCGAGTCGGGAAACAACATCAAACTGTGACACAACATGTCTGAGGACACGTACACACTCCCCACACACGGCTCTGTCCCTGTTTATCCTTTTTTGTTTTCTCTTGTCTGAGATGGGGGTTTATCCCGGAGGTATAAAAAGATAGTCCTCCATCATCCTGTGCTGAAATGTCCTCATAACCGTCCCCAATCTCTCCATCTGCACTCATCACAGATAACGCTGCGGTCAAGGGTCCAGGTCTTAAGTGTGTACTACATGCACACACAAAACTAAGACGTGCAGGAGACACACATTTCCCTCTCGTCTTCTGTACTGTTACATCCTTTCCTGAGCTTTACTACACCGACGATATGGGAGGAAATCTAAAGTTAAGATCTGACTACCATGATACTTAGAGGAATCATTATGGTTACTAAACTGAGATAGGACAGTTGGGATGCTTGTGTAAGGGTTTTTCAGTGGCAGAATAACTTTGAGCATTGTCTTATCAGTTTGGGCAAATTTGTCACGGCATATTGGTCCGCTGACAATGGCTGTCTTTGTGGAGGAGTCGAACACCGCCGCTGCAGCGGAGGAGGAGAGTCTGTTTGTTTTGCCAAGCCTCAATGGAGGTCATAATGGTCTTCCGACCACACTCTGCGCTCAATCTTGAGCCAATCAGAGCACCAAATTATACAGAGAGACTTGAGGGTTCCTGCAGACAAAATTAACTTTAGTCGCTCACATTCGATTTATTTTTGAAACAAAGCTTTAGAAAGGAAGTTAAATACGGGCGGTCAAAGATCACACACCTATCTGGCATACCATTATGACCACCTTCCTAATATTGTGTCGGTCCCCCTTTTGCTGCCCTGCTCATCCCTGACCCATCGTGGCATGGACTCCACTAGACCCCTGAAGGTGTGCTGTGGTATCTGGCACCAAGATTTTAGCAGCAGATCCTTTAAGTCCTGTAAGTTACAAGGTGGGTCCTCCATGGATCAGACTTGTTTGTTTAGCAAATCCTACAGATGCTCGACTGGATTGAGATCTGGGGAATTTGGAGGCCAAGTCAACACCTCAAACTTGTTGTTGTGCTCCTCAAATCATTCTTGAACCATTTGTGCTTTGTGGCAGGAGCGTTATCCTGCTGGAAGAGCCACAGACACCAGGGAATACCGTTTCCATGAAAGGCTGAACATGGTCTGCAACAATGCTTAGGTAGGTGGTACGTGTCAAAGCAGCATCCACATGGTTGGAGGACCCAAGGTTTCCCAGCAGAACATTGCCCAAAGCATCACACTGTCTCCGCCGGCTTGCCTTCTTCCCATAGTGCATCCTGGTGCCATGTGTTCCCCAGGTAAGTGACACACACACACCCGGCCATCCACGTGATGGAAAAGAAAACATGATTCATCAGACCAGGTCACCTTCTTCCATTGCTCCGTGGTCCAGTTCTGATGTGTATTCTGACACCTTTCTATCAGAACCAGCATTTACTTCTTGAGCATTTTGAGCTCCAGCAGCTCGTCTGTTTGATCGGACCACACGATCCCACCCACTAACCGGTGCCGTGATGAAGAAATAATCAGCTGAATTAGAATCTGTATACTGTAACGTTGCAGTTATTATTTTATACATGTAGAATTACATTTTATTTAAAGCAACTTACAAATGATGAGTATGAAAGCAGCAATAAGTGCAGTCGCAATTTCTTGTTAGTCTTTATTTTAATGTGTTTTAGTTAAACACTTCATTTTGGTGGTACAAATTAGAAATCCTTCTAAGCAGTCTATAAGTAACTTTTCAGCATGCCAACTATCTCTCATTAAAGTATTAGTGGAGTAGTAGACTGGTATGGTTAGGGTTAGTAGAATAAGTTGTAATGTAGTTGCAAAGTTACTTTTAGTCAGCAGAATGTCTAAAGTTATATTTTTATATACAGTATTTTTTCATATTTTACATCTAAAATGAATTTATCACAATATTTTTTTTAAATAATCAGTATATAAGTGTATAAGTGGTAACATTTAAAACTTTTGGAATAAATACAAGCCATGGATTTCTAAAATATTTTTTAAACTTTAAATAGCTAAAAAAACAAACAAAAAAACAATGTGTCTAAACGCTTCAGGGTAAGCTGTGCCAGTAGCTCTGCTGATTATGAACTTTGACTGAAAATTAATTTAAACCTTTTCCTATGAACACGTGAATTAAGCAGGGGAGAAAAAGACCTTAGAATGGGAGTAAGTGCTAAGAAACAAAATAATTTTCATTTGAAAAAATCAAACCATTCACATATTCACCAATTATTAAACATATATTGAATATATATATTGGACACAACTAGGTGCAATTTAAAGTATGCATTATTTCTATGGCCCTGTGTTACAGATACTTTCTTGTAAATTTGCATTTGACACCACACCAGACATCCTTATAAATAATATTGTGATCCTTTCTCTTATTCACTAACTAGTTGCTTATTAGAATGCATATTTCTAGGATATTGGCTGTTTATTAGTATTTATAAAGCATATATTAATGCATATTCTTTTTGAACATATTCTACATCCCTTAATCTCCCCAAACACATTCACTACCTTACTTATATTAATGAGCAGTAATTAAAGTTTAAGGCAAAAGCTATAATAGTCAATAGTTAGTTAATAGTGAGAATTTGACCCTAAACTAAAGGCTGACTGAAACTTTAAGTTAAAAGTGCCAGAGCTTACCCCACGCTATTTAAAACAGAAAGAATTTGCATTGCATTCTCATATTTTTTTGACTCGTATCCACTTCTGACTACTGTCTAATAAATCACTGATCCGACTCTGTATTTTGAAGAGCCAGTTTGACGACGTGTTTGAGGATGACGCTCCTACAGTCAGTTTACAAGACAATGAGTGATCTCATGTCACTTCAGCTTCTGTTAGTATTGTGTGCTTGTTGGGCAATATCAGTGTCTAAGTGTGCTCACCAATAAAGCATTTATTATTACGTACAAACATACAGAGAAAAGGGTGGAGTGAAATACATTCAGGGTGTTGAATGAGTGCTCATTATAGTTTCAAAAGCACTCTGAACAACAAGTGTCAGAAGAGTTTGATGGGTTATGACAGATTGTCTGATCTGATGACATCAGTCATCCACATGCAAAATACAATTTTTCTATAGAAAATAGTTTTTGTTTGGCAACAGCTGTGCTGAAAGGCCTACATCTGAATGCCACTACAATGCATAGCTCATACAGTATTGCTTAAATGTTTTGTAATGGCTCCTTTGTAACACGAGAGTGATCCTCATTGGATCTCGCTGAAGCTCAAATGTGCTGCGTATGAACTTCATTCATTCTTGCAGTTCAAGCGAACATACTTGAGCTTCCGTTTAGCCCAACTGATGTGAGTTGATGAATGTTTTATATGTGAATAAAAGCCTAAATTCAATCTGTTCATCAAAGTGATTGTCTCTTTAGAAAATTTGGACTAAACCGCTCAAATCATATGGATTAGTTTTACAATCTCTGAATTGTATGACGAATGTTTTGAAGTGGAAGTTGCGTAGCTGTCAAAAGGATCTTATTTTGTGTTCTGAAGATGAACGAAGGTCTTACGGGTTTGGAATGACATGAGGGTGAGGAATTAATGACAGAAATTTCATTTTTGTGTGAACTAACCCTGTAACAATTAAGGTAAAATATCCAAAAAAATGACCCACACGCATCAAAAGAATGAGAAGAAATAAGGGCGATGATGTCATTAAAAAAATGTCAAGTTATAGTGCTGCAGAGATATCAACCATAGACAGTAAAAGAAATGGACAGAGCGATCCCATTGACTTCTACGGCGTTAAGTGATGTCAGTAAAGGGGCACTCACTTCCTGATGGCTGAGCGAACTGCGCAGGCTCAGACTGAGCTTGAGGACGTAGATGTGACGTGAGCCTCCTGTCTGACAGCTGTAGGTCTTCTAGTAGTTGTGGAAAGTGAAATCTGAATCCCGTTGTTTAAATATTTTCTCCCGTTGCTTTTGGCTCACTACGGGCTTCTCCCCATTCTTCCCCCTTGACTTTATCAGACTTTATGTCTCCACGTCCCCCCGACTGCCTCATAGACAGTAAAAGATTGTTTCTGAGCGTCTCCTCCTGTCTATACGGTAATTTCTCAACTGTGCGACAGAGTCGCGTTGGTTATGACGCAATCGTTAGCCTATTTTTACAAAAACAGCTTCTGCGGGGCGATAGTGTAAGATACAAGGTAATGGAGCCTTTTATACATTGTCGTGTTTCTTTAGAAATAAACAATGGACAAATGGAGTCTTTAAACGCCTCTGATGTAAAGTTATTCACTGTCAAAGTGACTCAAAAATGAATGGGAGTCAATGGGATGCTAACAGCAGGTGATGGCTTGGTTAGCAATGGCCGCCCCTAGGGGTGGAACGCTTTCCGAGCGCTAGATTACTCTCTTGATATCAACCTTAATTAGCAGTAGCATTACTAGCCCCGGCCCGACAGGTATCGTAATACCAGTCTCGGCCATGGGAGGCGGTATGCGGGCAACATAAACACCAGCCAACCTGGAGTACTTGAACCTGATGTCAATCGTGTGGAAAGTACAGCCCACTACACTGTAAAAAAAATATTGTTGTTTTTTGTTGGTTTAACTTAAAAGAGTAAGTAACCTGGTTGCCTTAAAATTTTGAGTTTATTGAAATAAAAAAATTGAGTTGATACAATGAAGGAAATTTGTTTAATAAATAGAAACTCAAAATATTTTTTTATCTGAACCACATAAAAAATTTGATAAATCATGAAAATAGGACTATTTGGCATGCTTCACTGCGTCATCAGGTATAAAACACACACAATTACCCAATATGCTTACACAATCTTTTAATAATCTTTTAATAAAGGTTGTCGAATCTCAAAAAAAATTTCATTGTATTAACTCAAAATTTTAATTTCAATGAACTCAAAATTTTAAGGCAACCAGGTAACTTTTTTTCTAAATAATTTTTTACAGTGTACTTAATTTCAGTTCAGAGAAGAGAGTGGACGGATGGCCGAAGCCCTTGGCCCCTTTAATGTTTCTGATATGATAAAAATAGACGTTTTTACCTGACCGGAAAAAACGGAAGTGCGGGCGCCTGGCGACTGTGTCACGTCCCGTCATAATAAAAGTCCCGGTACTTGCGAGCCGTTTAGAATAGGCGCCCTCCAGTGGACGAAAAGCTGCATAGTTCACCTTTAAAAGCACTTCTTTTTCACAAGGAAATGTTACAAGACTATGGGGACCAGATTCCAAAGAGGACTAAATTGATCATAAAACCAAAATAAATGTAGTGCATATTAAATCAATAAGCCCCATAAATGCTGGTTAGTCCATAAAAAATATTTATTTTACTATTTGAATGCAGTGGCACAGTAATACTGATGTGATGAGGTCACAGGTTTTGTAGAGTAATTTATAACAGCTCAACTAATCAGAATCAAGGACCAGAACTATCTATTTCTGGGGTGGGACTTTGGCGTTGAACATGCTGATTGGTTGAGCTCACGCAGCATTGTATTTCAACCTAAAAGTCTGCTTCGGTGCGTGCAGTAAGGCCGGCTACACACTTGGCGTTTTATGTCTTTGCACACCAGAAACGTGTCTGACACAGCGCTGCTGCTATGTTAAACATAAATATACAGCCTACTGATTTACTATTCAAATCAACAATGGAGTTTAAAAAATACGACCAATGGACCGGCGACGAGGTTCAGGCTTTATTACGTTTATTTGCGGAGGACGAAATCCAGTGGGAACTGTAAAGTTGACGTATCTTTGACTAATCTGAATGGTACTTTAGACGACAGTGAAACGCAGACAGTAGCTGGTTTGGGCTGGGAAAAGTTCCTGGTACAAATAGTTTTGGGTAATTTCGGTGGAAACGGGGCTTAACTGTTACTGACGTGGTCATACTCAATTCTAGTCAGAATATGAGTCTTATGCTCCATTGGGCTGTGATTATGGGGCGTGTTTCAACCGAACCAGGAAAGACATCAAATGGATAGACCTACAACCAATCAGAGCAACGAAGCGACGTCAACAGAGCTCAACTGCACTGTGCTGCCAAGTCCGCGTTTTTCCCCCACGGATTATTTTCTATGTCCGCGGGTTGAAGCGACTATTATGTGATATATAGACCCATGAGTGTGAATTTTAGCATGCAACCTTGTCAAAATAACACACATTTTACCCCACAAACACCATTTTTTTCCGGAGAACCCCCCGAGAAGCTATTGTTTAGGGCTAGTAGTTGGCGGGTTTTGTTGAAAAAACTTGGCAACCCTGACTGAACACTTGCTGAAATAAATAATCTTTGCCGGTGTTGTAAAAAAATACAAGAATTTAATGATACACAGAGCACTTACCCAACATGATCATCATTTCAGAGAGAAATTGTGAAGGTGAATGCAGATACGAACAAGCTCTCCGTTTAGGATTTGAACAAATATAACCCAAGCCCCTTTGATGACGTGATGATTACGTTACTGTTGATCATCTGTCCGCATCGTCTAAAGCCCGCCCTGATGATTTCATTGGTCTGAACAGTTTCTGTTCGGGGATAATTACTCCTCTACGGAGCTAGGCCAGACCGAACTGCCCGACCTAAAAAATTTGTCGGCGGGGCTAAATTCGGTTGGCATCCAGGCTAGCTTAACTGCAATTTGAGGTTTTTGAACAAGATTTTTAGAAAAAAGTAATCGAGACGGCCCAATGAACCTCACCTGTAAACCTAACCGGCAGAAACAGGATTGCATTGCGAGTGTGTTAACGTCACCATTGCGTATTTTGGTGGCTCCTAATTCCTTTATAAATGAAATCTCTCCTACTTCAACTTCCTGGTGAGCATCCATATCGGTCATGCGTCTGATTGATACCCGTGTCTGTTCCACGCTGCTAAATGGCCTGTAACAGGGTTGCTGGTTGGAGCAATATGTGAATCAGTCATGATAAAGCCGACAGTCAGAGACCCAAGTCTGTGTTCCCCTAGCTCTCTGACCCTGCCTCAGCATGATTGGTCACTCTTGATGGGGTCAGAGGTCAGGGCTGGTGTGATCCTGTGACTGCTCTTGCCTGAGAGGGTCAGTCAGGGCACATACAATCACACACCAACACAGAGTCTCATACTCAGACATTTAAACATAAAGACACAGACACATGAGTCTGCTATGTTTGAAATAGGAAGGCTGTAAACAATCTTTTATCAGTATTAAGCTGGAATTCGACCCTTTTTCTCTGCCTTGAGTTGAAGAATGAAACAAACATGTGCTCTTCACGCTTGGTTGTACTCTAATCCATCCATTGTACACAAGCTCTCTTCGTGAACAAAGATTTTTTAACAGTATAACTGTCATAGCTTAGGGTTCATGAAGCATGTGTTACAAAAGGGAAATCTTCCATGTAGGCTATGAAGGTCTCACCTGATAGCGTCTTTGTTGAGATAAACATCATCGTGTCAATTACCAACCGCTTGCTCAATGAATATGATAAAAAAAATAATCAAAATTGCAACTGAAAGCAGAGGCTAATGGGATGTTATTTTGGTATTTGCTTAGGTAAGCAACACTACTATTATAGTTCATGCTGTTTGAAGTCCGAAATTTAAACAAACACTTAAAGGCCCACTGAAATCAAAATGAAGTTGAATGACAAAATGACAAAATTTGCATTTAGGAGATTGAAAACTTACAGTATCTCACTTCAGTTAAAACGAATCTCAGATTTTGGTGACATCATCGCAGACTTCACCTTCTCGTCAAATCTTCTGTCCAATCAAAATGCTCTCTAGAATCTAAAGCCCGCCCCCTAAATCGGTCAGTTGTTAACACACATTTACTAATTTCTACATAAAGGCACACAGCACACTATATATGTGATAGGAAACCATTCAGTGTAAATATGCTTTCATTTGAGGCGAATAAAGTCTGTTTTACGTTAGTTTCACACACCAACGGCTCTGGTCTAAAGTTAGACTACAGACACGAGAGCGTTCCAAAGCACTTCAGTGGGCCTTTAAGTATAGTGAGGTTTTAATCTTGCCCAAACTGTTTTGCTGGGTGGTATTAGAGGGCTTTTGGAAATTGTTCAATAGGCTGAGAGACCAGCATAATCTATCATATAACACCTTAGGAAACCCACTACCATCAACCTAGAATACCATAGGAACCACCCTAACAATGGTGCAGCAACCACCCAAAAATCCCTAGGAACCCCCTAGCAACCACCCATAACACCCTTGAAGGTACCAATAAGCAACCTTCTATAGCAAACCCCATAACACCCTAGAAACCCAGCAAACCTTCAAATTGTCATTTGAATTGAATTGACTCCGCCCTACAGGAAGTTGAATTGGAATTGGAATGACAGGAAGTGGAATTAAATTCCTGACAATTCAAAGAAATTCCACACAGTCACACACAACAGAAAGAATGTGTTGAATATCACACACATTCAACACTGCAAATAATTATATGTTCAAAAAGTTATGACAACGTATGTTTTTACATTGTTTTAACTCATCAAAATAAGTTAAGAAATGTTAAACTTGTTTTTATTAGTTATACAAGATGTAACTTAATTTTTTTAAGTTAGTTTAACATAATTTAAGTTGAAATGACTTAAACATCCAAGTCGATTGTACTGCAAAAGTTCAAAAATTGCCTTTTTTTTTTTACAGTGAATGTTAGGAAGGTTACTTTAGAAATGTAATCGCTTACTGTTATAAGTTACCCATTATAAATGTGGTTTGGATTACTTTATCAATGCAAAGTCATTTCCTTTTAATATGATTAACTGAATTACACATTTTACCTCAGTAATACAACAATAACACTTTAATAATTTATATATACATACATATATATATATATATATATATATATATATATATATATATATATATATATATATATATATATATATATATATATATATATATATATATATATATATATATATATAAAACCAATAAGTAAAAAACACTTCCTGGTAAAAAAAAAACCTACTTAATTCCACTTCCTGTCATTCCAATTCCAATTTAACTTCCTGTGGGGCGGAGTCAATTTAATTCAAATTACAATTGGGAGGTTTGCTGGGTTTCTAGGGTGTTATGGGGTTTGCTAGGAGGTTGCTAACTGGTAATATATATATATTACAACACTAAACCACAATTTTGGTAAGAAAATATACACACTATTTTAATTATCACCTTAATTTTATTATATTATTTTTTGGTGAAAATGTCAAGGCCCATGATTAATTTTTTACACTGTCACTCCTCAACCCTGCATACATTTTGTTCTAAAATAAAGATAATGATCAATTGAAATAAATTACTCCCTCATCATTGTTTAATTAGTTTTGTACCAATGTTATTTTAATTTCAAAGTAATAAAATAACACAAAGTTGTTGTAAATGCAGTTATCATTAATTCCAATGCAAAACTCACTGATCAACACTGATGATCTAATTCTCAATCGCTCCTCAAAGGTTTTATCATCGAGTCTGCAGCGTTCTGCTCTGAAGTGTCTTTCCTGAAACACTAAAGATTCTCTCAACAGGTGCAGATGAAGCTGCTATGGCAAGATGGACATGTATATTAATTTATTTAAAAAATTCTTGAATTTCTTCCTTTAATTCAAATTCGAATTGTAATTCTAGATCCTGTTTTTGACATCAATTCAAATTCAAGAATTGAATTGGAATTTAGGAGTCATTCTCAATTCAGTTCTGAATTGTGCACAAGCCTGCCCAATACCCCCTAGCAACCACCCATAACACCCTAGAAACCCCCTAGTAACCAACCGTAACATCCTAGAAGGTGCCAGTAATCAATCCTCCAACAACCACCCAATACCCCATAGCAACCACCCAGAGTACAATAGAGGGCCCCTAGCAATCACCCATAACACCCTAGAATGGTGCCAGTAATCAGTCCCCTAACAACCACCAAAAACCCCATAGCAACCACCCAGAGTATAATAGAAGCCCCCTAGCAATCACCCATAACACCATAGAAACCCCATAGCAACCAGCCATAACACCCTAGACGATGCCTGTAAGCAATCTCCTAACAACCACCCACAAAACCATAGACACCCCCCAGCAACCAACCATAACACTAGAATTTGCCAGCAATCAATCCCTTGACAACCACCCAATGCCCCCTAGCAATGACAAAAAAGGCAGGTCCAAGGCACTCAGTCAGATGTAAACGAAGGATAAGGAAAGAATTAAAAAGCCTTTATTAGGTATGGCTTAAGTCATTTTAAAATACAAGAGCCAACATGTTTCGACCAACAATGGTCTTCATCAGGGCAAAGCAACTCAAAGAATGAGAATGATACCAACTTATAAGTTAAACCCTACCCATAAACCGACAACATTCAATTAGCCTAATAAGGTCTAATACAATAAATTAACCCAATGAGGCAATTAGGTCTACAGGATTGGGGATACCAACGTAATGGGCAAAAAACTAAACAAAAACCCTTTATCATAGGCTACCTGGAGAGGAAAACAAAGGAAGAATCACAAATTAGAAAGAAACAAAACCCAAAGAGAGAAAAGCTAAAGTAAGAAATACAAAGCAAGACCATCATAAAGACAGAAAATACATCATAAAAATACTTGAACTCTATGTCCTCGTTCAGACCTGGATAACAAAGCGCATCCAGCTGATGGATCCAAAACAACTGGCGCTGGTTAAGTTTGCCGATCCTATCACCTCCTCTATCCAAAGGTCTCACATGCTCCAAAACCTCTATTTTTAGTAGGGATTCATTCTTACTGTGCATATATAAAAAATGTTGAGCCATCTGATAATCAGGATTACTGGTACGAATAGCATACTTATGCTCCGCCAATCGATCACGCAGACGTCTTTTAGTATGACTAACATAAAACACATCCTTACATGGGCAAGATAAGTGATAAATGACAAATGTGGTGGTACAGTTTATGAAAAAACTGTATATATACCCTCTAGCAACCACCCAGAGCACAATAGAACCCCCCTGGCAACCACCCATAACACCCTAAAAAAAACCTAGCAACCAACTAACCATAACACCCTAGAAGGTACCAGTAATCAGTCCCCTAACAACCACCCAATACCCCCTAGCAACCACCCAGAGCACAACAGAAACCACCTGGCAATCACCCACAACACCCTAGAAAACCCCTAGCAACCAACCAACCATAACACCCTAGAAGGTGCCAGTAATCATTCCCCTAACAACCACCCAATACCCCTAGCAACCACCCAGAGCACAATAGAACCCCCCTGGCAACCACCCATAACACCCTAAAAAAAACCTAGCAACCAACCAACCATAACACCCTAGAAGGTGCCAGTAATCAGTCCCCTAACAACCACCCAATACCCCCTAGCAATCACTCAGAGTACAATAGAAGTCCCCTAGCAACCACCCATAACACCATTGATCCCCCTAGAAACCACCAAGAGCACAATAGAACCCCCTAGCAACCACCCATAACACCATATATACCCCCTAGCAACCACCCATAACACCCTAGAAACCCCCCAGCAACCAACCATAACACTAGAATTTGCCAGTAATCAGTCCCCTAAAAACCACCCAATACCCCCTAGCAACCACCCAGAGCACAATAGATACCCCTAGCAACCACCCATAATACCCTAAAAAAAACCTAGAAACCAACCAACCATAACACCATAGAAGGTGCCAGTAATCAGTCCCCTAACAACCACCCAATACCCCCTAGCAACCACCCAGAGTACAAAAGAAGCCCCCTAACAATCACCCATAACACCCTAGAAACCCATAGCAACCAGCCATAACACCCTAGCCTAAATGCCAGGAAGTAGTCACCTAACAACCACCCAATACCCCTTAGCAACCACCCAGAGCACAATAGGAACCCCCTAGCAATCACTCATAATGCCCTAGAAGGTGCCAGTAAGCAATCCCCTAACAACCACCCAATCCCCCTAGCAACCACCCCAGAGCACAACAGAAACCACCTGGCAATCACCCATAACACTCTAGATACCCCTCAGCAATCGGCTATAATGCCCTAGAACAGGCATTATCAATTCACAGAAATTCAATTTGGCCAACTGAAAAATGTTGATGTGATCCGTCACTAGAAAAATTTCAATTGGGGCCTGAATTATTATAACGTTTTTTTTACAGCGTAATCAAACACACCTGAGCCAGCTAATTAACCTCTTCAGGATTAATAGAAAGCTCCAGGCAGGTGAGTTTAATCAGGGTTGGAGCTAAACTCTGCAGGACAGTGGCCCTCGAGGACCAGGGCTGAGAACCCATGCCTTAGAAGGTGCCAGTAAGCAACCCCCTAGCAACCACACAGAACACCATAGAAACCCCCTAGCAACCACACAGAACACCATAGAAACCCCCTAGCAACCACCCAGAACACAATACAAACCCTCAACAACCGCTCACAACACCCTAGAACCCCCTAGCATTCTGGTGCTGGGCTGTACATGTGCAAGCACCACTTTCATGTAGCAGAGATAGCCAAGATGCGATCAGTGGTCATGGTCATCGATCAGTTCTGTCAAGCGTCTGCTTAAAGCAAACCTGACTTTCTAGTGTACAAATCTAAGCACAAGCTCCATTACGACAGGTGATGTTGCGTACACAATGTTGTCAGGTCAGGTGTGGTTACTTGGAACGATATCTAATAATCATCATTGGAAAGAATGATGCCTCACCCCATGAATAGAGCTTCATGAGAGGTGAGGATGCCCTGCTGCTTGTTTTCACAGAGGGCGTGTGCTAAAAGCAAAATATAACAACAACAAGGCTCATCAAATTGTTGTGGTCATATGACGTGTTTCTTGAATGTCTTTGGAGGTGTTTTTAAAGAACACACCATAACAAAGAACTCTCCAAAATCAGAAATTTCCATCTGCTATGTTTTGTTCATTGATTGATTTCCTGACACCCTCTCACAAACCTGAATTTACCATCCTCTCCTCTCATAACCAGACCCAACGCCTAACACTGTTGTTGACTCTTGTTTGTTTGGTTTCTGTCTTCATCTTTCAGACTCAACATACAGGCTCTGTCACAAAACACAAAAAATGTCACTGGGTGTGAATCGTCACTGGTCTCACGATTCAATTCGATTACGATTATCATGCCAATGATTTAATTCGATATTATAATGCATCACGATTTGTTGCGTCCTCAATTTTCACTATTACTGCACATTGGTTTGAAGTGTAGTTCAGTGAATACAAGCAGTCAGATATACGGTATATGAACTCTCTTTTTAAGTGTTCTGCTCCAAGAAAGTAGCCTGGCTCTGCCCTCCTAAGTACTTCCGCTCAATTTTCATTTTCCTTCAGTACTACGTCTGGGACTGCTGTGTAGTCTTAGGTTTTCTCCGAACAAATTTTTACCGGTCCAATCAGCGAACAGAGGGAGTGGCTGAGAACGATGATGTTGATGTTGAGCGCTGGTTTGAGATGTAGTTCAGTAACGGCGCGGAGAAAGATGCAAACTAAACCATTCATTGCATTGTGGCACCGCTGCCGAACATCCAGAAGTTAAAGCCTGAGCTATAACAGTCTTTGCTGGGGTTTGTTGGTGGCCATGATGTTGTGGCCCTCCAACGGTAAATTCGGGAAAAGTTTGATTTTCCAGATCGCTTCGTTTGTGATGAAGGAGTTGGCTGAAGCTATTCGGACGGGAACTGTTTCTCGTGGGGTCGGAAGGTATTGCCATCATTTAAGTTACAGGGACTGGTCAGTTATTTTATTGCCGTTCGTCTCTCACCACCCGCGTAAAAATCCCCGGCCGAGTTACCGACTGCTTTTGACAAACGCAAGGTTGTGTTGATGTAACAGCTGTCCGAATCCACATCTCTGAGTTTTCAACAATATATCACTTCAAAATTCACTGTTTGTAATCATTTTTGACCACTGCAGAACACCATACGGTTGCTTTGCTGTTATTTGGATGCATTTATAGACTTGTATTTCCTTAAAATGCTGGCAAGTATTTAGAAGAGCAATATATTTCATCGCCGCTCAAACTAATTAAAATAAAAGCACTTAAACATTTGAATTGGTCTGTTATTTATAGCAGCATTTATTATCATACCAAGCATATGACATTTTATTTACAGCATACAATGATGTTACGGACCACGTGAGCGCCGCGTTTCCGATCACAAAACTCTCCTGTCCACCGTGGCGTGAATAAATCACAATCCGAATGCACAAGTTTTAGGTTTTATCTTATAGTTTTATTACTGAGGTGGCATGCACATGTGCACTTTTATTTTGTCGGATTTCCATGAGTGAAACAGGCGAAGGGCGCATGACATACGTCACGACCAAACGTTAGCGATTGGTTATGGCAGATCCAGAGTGGCTTAGGGCAGATCCAATAGTTTTAAACCTCAACAGGGTGCCCGCCTTCGCGGAAATAAACCCTTGTCAATGGAGAGGGGCCAGACTCTATGTACAAATGAAATGTACACTTTCTGAACATAGCAAACATTAAACACAACTTAAAGGGTTAGTTCACCCAAAAATGAGCATTCTGTTATTAATTACTCACCCTAATGTCGTTCGACACCCGTTAGACCTCCGTTCGTCTTCAGACAGAGATGAACATATTAGTGTTGAAATCCGATGGCTCAGAAGTCATTGTCATTTCCTCTCTCAAGACCCATAAAGGCACTAAAGATGTCGTTACAAAGCCCATCTCACTACAGTGGATCTACAATCATTTATGAAGCCATGAGAATTATTATTATTTTTTGTGCAAAAAAACAACAACTAAATAACGACTTGTATAGTGATGGGCGATTTCAAAACGCTACTTCGTGAAGCCTTGGAGCATTATGAATCAGTGTATTGATTCATGATTCGGATTTGAAAGAAGAAAGTCATATACACCTAAATCATGGGCTATTTTCGTTTTTGGGTGAACTAACCCTTTAAGGCAGCCTAAATCCGTGGAAGAACTGTGGAAAGTGGAAAACTGTTCTGTGGTCAGACGCATCAAAATAAAAAGTTTCATTTTTGGACTCCTTATCATCCTGACTAAATAGGAAAAGGACAACCTAATTTGTTATCAGCGTTCAGTTCAGAAGCCTCCATCACTGATGGTATGGGGTTGCATGAGTGTGTGTGGCATGGGCAGCTTACACACCTGGAAAGGCACCATCAATGCTGAAAGATATCCAAGTTCTAGAACAACATATGCTCCCATCCAGACATCGCCTCTTTCAGGAAAGACTTTGTCACGGTTCATGGATTCCCTGTCTCACTCTTGGGTGCGTGTTGAATGTAGGTGAGGGCGGAGCCTGGGATTGGCTCATCACGCACCTGTGGCTGGTCACCTTCACCCTATTTAGTCTCTCTGTTTCTCTCTTGTCTTTGTCAGAGCGTTGTTGGATGTTTCCCCTTGTGTCTCTGTGTTGGTTGTCGTTTCCCCCTTCCGTGAAACGCTGGATCCCTTCCCGGATTACCTCTACCGATCTCCCGAGTCACAGCTGCTCACAGCCTGCCCGTGTCGCCAACAGAGCCTCTCTCACTGCTCCGTCTTACCCGGACTTCTTCAGTGTTCTGAGTTTTGACTTCTGTGACACTATCTGTCAAATTAAACTGAGTTACTTGCAATTGAATCCTGCCTCTGTGAATCCGTTACAGAACGCTCTGACCAACCATGGATTCAGCGAGTATCAACGCCCTACTGACCAGCAGCAACGAGAGACTGGACCAGCAGGAGGCGAACTTAACTGCCACAGGACAGGCAGTACACACCTTGGTGGCACGGGTGGCCGAGCTGACCCAACAGATGCAACAACTCGTCGGTCCCACTGTGCCCGACCCACCGCCGATCCCCCACACACCATCTGCATCGCGGCAACCGGAACCACGTCTGCCTACCCCTGAGAGTTATGCCGGTGAGAGCAATTATTGCAGAGCCTTCCTTACCAAGTGTTCCTTGTTTTTCGCTCTTCAACCGCAGACTTTCAACACGGAGAGATCCAAGGTGGCATTCGTCCTCACCCTGCTCTCCGGACGAGCCGCACTTTGGGGAACGGCGGTGTGGGAAAATCAACATCCTTGCAGCTCTTCGTTCCAGACGCTGGCGGCGGAGATGAGAAGGGTGTTTGACCGAGCGGTAACCGGAAGAGAAGCGGCACGTCAACTCGCAGAGCTCCGTCAAGGTAACCGCTCGGTCTCGGATTATTCCATCGAGTTCCGCACCCTGGCCGCCGAGTGCAAGTGGAACGAGGAGGCACAGTGGGACATGTTCCTGCATGGGCTGGCTGACCGCATCCAGAAAGAGATTTTCATGATCGACCTTCCGGAGAAGATTGACGGACTGATCGAACTTGCGTTGAGGGTGGACACTCGTCTGAGTCGGCTGAGATCCAGGATGGAGTTTCAGCACAAGAGTGTCGAATGCCCTCAGGCCAACGCTGCGGAGGCGGTCAGCTACACCTTCGACCCGGAGCCCATGCAGGTGGGTCGAGCTCGGCTCTCCCGGGAGGAGAGAGCGAGACGGAGATCCCGTGGTCTTTGCCTCTACTGCGGCGGGACCGGACACCTGCTAGACTCCTGCCCGGTAAGAGGACCACGCCCGGCGGTAAGGAGAAGGCTACTGTCGGGCGGGATCTCCGTGGAAAAGACCTCATCCTCCACTCTCCTTCCGGTGAGATTGCTGTGGGCAGCCCAGGAATTTTCCAGCCCAGCACTCCTCGACTCGGGAGCGGAGGGTAACTTTCTTGACTCTGCCCTTGCACACAAACTCAAAATACCCACCATTGCACTTAAGAACACCATCTCTGTCAACGCACTCAACGGACAAGTTCTCCCTGACATTTCATTCACCACAGAACCACTTACACTGATCACGTCTGGCAACCACACTGAACTCATTTCATTTTTTATCCTGGACTCCCCTTTGGCTCCCATTGTCCTCGGTCACCCTTGGCTGGAGTTACATAACCCAAGGGTTGACTGGGGACAAAACTCTGTGTCTGCGTGGAGTGATAAGTGTTATGAGTCTTGTTTGGTGTCTGCTTGTTCGTCTGTGTCTCGTTCTGTTTTTCAGAGTGAGACGGTGAATCTGTCTAACGTGCCTCCGGAGTACCTCGACCTGAAGGAAGTGTTCAGTAAGTCCCGAGCTGCTTCTCTTCCTCCGCATCGTCCCTATGACTGTGCTATAGATTTACTCCCAGGTAAGTCTCCGCCTAAGGGCAAACTATACTCTCTTTCTATTCCAGAGAGGGAGGCCATGGAGAAATATATTTCTGATTCTCTAGCCTCCAAATTCATCCGCCCTTCCTCTTCTCCAGCGGGGGCGGGGTTCTTCTTCGTGGGGAAGAAGGATGGTTCTCTGCGACCTTGCATTGATTACCGAGGGCTGAATAACATCACGGTAAAGAATACCTATCCTTTGCCGTTGATGTCTTCAGCTTTCGAGAGGTTACAGGGAGCATCCGTCTTCACGAAGTTGGACTTACGTAACGCTTATCATTTGGTTCGCATCAGGGAGGGGGATGAATGGAAAACCGCATTTAACACCCCCAGGGGGCATTTTGAATATTTGGTCATGCCTTTCGGCCTTTCCAACTCCCCAGCGGTTTTCCAGGCACTCGTCAATGATGTGTTGAGAGACATGGTCGACCAATTCATATATGTCTACCTGGATGACATTTTGATTTTTTCTTCGTCTCTCCAGGAACATGTTCGACACGTCAGACGAGTGCTTCAGAGGTTGCTAGAGAATGGGCTTTTTGTCAAGGCGGAGAAATGCGCTTTTCATGCACAGTCTGTTCCTTTTTTAGGGTACATCGTGTCATCGGAGGGAATGCGCATGGATCCCGACAAGGTTAAGGCTGTGATGGATTGGCCAAGTCCAGATTCCCGTAAGGCCCTACAGAGGTTTCTGGGGTTCGCCAATTTCTATCGGCGTTTTATTCGCAATTTCAGCCAACTAGCCGCACCTCTGACTGCCTTGACCTCTCCCCGAACGACGTTCAGGTGGTCCGATACAGCCGAGGCTGTATTCGCCAAACTCAAAAGCCGCTTTGTTTCGGCTCCCATCTTAGTCGCCCCTGATTCCACACGTCAGTTCGTGGTAGAGGTCGACGCGTCAGAGGTGGGGGTAGGAGCGGTTCTTTCACAGCGCTCTCCCTCAGATGACAAGATGCACCCGTGCGCGTTTTTCTCCCATCGTCTTTCTCCTGCCGAACGCAATTATGACATTGGTAACAGAGAGTTGTTGGCCGTCAAGTTAGCGTTGGAGGAGTGGCGTCATTGGCTTGAAGGGTCGGGGGTACCTTTTATTGTATGGACGGATCATAAGAACCTTGAATATATTAGATCTGCTAAAAGACTCAACTCCAGGCAGGCTCGGTGGGCACTTTTTTTCGGACGTTTTGACTTTGTTCTCTCGTACCGCCCCGGGTCTAAAAACATCAAACCCGACTCTTTATCTCGTATTTTTGATGCTTCCGAACGCCCGGTTACTCCCGAGTGTATTTTGCCAGAGAAGATAGTTATCTCTACACTCACATGGGAGATCGAATCGAAGGTCAAAGTGGCCTTAGAAGGGGTAACGCCCCCGCCCGGCGGCCCACCGAGTTGTTTGTTCGTTCCGGAGGGGTTAAGATCCGAGGTCCTAAAATGGGGTCACTGCTCCAACATTGCTTGTCATCCAGGGGTAAACCGCACTTGCAGTTTAATAAAGCAACGATTTTGGTGGCCACTTATGGCTCGCGACATTCGCAGTTTTGTTTTGGCTTGCTCGGTCTGTGCGGTTGGTAAGACATCTAACCAACCTCCCCATGGGTTACTTCAGCCGTTGTCTGTTCCTTCGAGACCCTGGTCCCACATCGCTCTAGATTTTGTTACCGCCCTCCCCCCCTCCCAGGGCAAGACGGTCGTTTTGACCGTCGTGGACCGATTCTCGAAGGCAGCACATTTCATTCCCTTGCCCAAATTACCCTCAGCCAAGGAGACAGCGGTATCTGTAGTAGACCACGTCTTTCGGTTACATGGCCTCCCGATGGACGTGGTCTCCGACAGAGGTTCCCAATTTGTGTCCAAATTTTGGCAGGAGTTTTGTAAATTACTAGGAGCCACGGTTAGTCTGTCTTCGGGTTATCACCCCCAAAGCAACGGTCAGACCGAGAGAGCCAATCAGGATCTGGAAAGAGTGTTGCGATGTTTGGTATCCAAGAATCCTTCATCCTGGAGCCAGCAACTCTCTATGGTTGAGTACGCTCATAACTCGTTACCAGTGTCATCTACGGGCCTTTCGCCATTTGAGTGTAGTGTAGGTTACCAGCCACCTATTTTTCCTAGTCTGGATTCCGAGGTCGCGGTCCCCTCTGTTCACGCCTTTATCCAGAGGTGTCATCGCACATGGACCAGAGCCCGTGAGACTCTGCTCCAGGTGGGAGCGCGCACCAAGGCTAAAGCCGATCGCCACCGGTCTAAGCCTCCCGTTTACGTCGTCGGTCAAAAAGTGTGGCTTTCTACCAAGAACATTCCTCTCCGCTCCGTATCTAATAAACTTGCTCCCAAATTTATCGGCCCGTTCACTGTCACCAAGATCATTAGTCCGGTGACAGTCCGCCTCAAACTCCCTCCGGCGTACAGGAGGATTCATCCCGCCTTCCATGTATCCAAAATCAAACCTGTTTTTCACTCCCACCTTAATCCGCCAGTCCCGGTTCCCCCACCGCCGCGACTCGTAGATGGGGAACCAACTTATTCGGTTAATCGCATTCTGGATTCTAGACGGAGGGGACGCGGTTTCCAGTACTTGGTGGACTGGGAAGGTTACGGTCCGGAGGAGAGAAGTTGGGTTCCTGCTAGGGACATTCTGGATCACTCCCTTATTGATGATTACAATCAACAGGTAAGGTCGGCTGGGAGCGTCAGGGGACGCTCCTAGGGGGAGGGGTACTGTCACGGTTCATGGATTCCCTGTCTCACTCTTGGGTGCGTGTTGAATGTAGGTGAGGGCGGAGCCTGGGATTGGCTCATCACGCACCTGTGGCTGGTCACCTTCACCCTATTTAGTCTCTCTGTTTCTCTCTTGTCTTTGTCAGAGCGTTGTTGGATGTTTCCCCTTGTGTCTCTGTGTTGGTTGTCGTTTCCCCCTTCCGTGAAACGCTGGATCCCTTCCCGGATTACCTCTACCGATCTCCCGAGTCACAGCTGCTCACAGCCTGCCCGTGTCGCCAACAGAGCCTCTCTCACTGCTCCGTCTTACCCGGACTTCTTCAGTGTTCTGAGTTTTGACTTCTGTGACACTATCTGTCAAATTAAACTGAGTTACTTGCAATTGAATCCTGCCTCTGTGAATCCGTTACAGACTTTGACAAAGCCAGACCCCATACTGAATCAATCACAGCATCATGGCTGCATAAAAGAAGGATTCGGGTACTGAAGTGGCCAGCCAGCAGTCCAGATCTTTCACCCATAGAAAACATTTGGCGCATCATAAAGAGAAAGATGTGACAAAGAAGACCTAAGAAGACCCTTCTAAGCAACTAGAAGCCTGTATTAGACAACAATGGGTCAAAAATCCTATTCCTAAACTTGGGCAATTTGTCTCCTCAGTCCCCAGACGTTTTAAAAAAATAGAGGGGATGCCACACAGGGGTAAACATGGCCTTGTGTCAACTTTTTTGAGATGTGTTGATGTCATGAAATTTAAAATCAACTTATTTTTCCCTTAAAATGATACATTTTCTCAGTTTACACATTTGATGTGTCATCTTTATTGTATTCGGAATAAAATATTGAAAATTGAAACTCCCACATAATTGCACTCTATTTTATTCACGATTTGTACAGTCCCAATTTTTTTGGAATCGGGTTTGTAAATATGTAATACATCTTATATTACATACAATATGTTTTTTCATTTTCAGAGACATTAGTGCTTTCCAAAGCTGACGTTACTATAAGATCTGCCATTTTGCCCGAGATTTTTATCTTTGTCTCTAATTGTATTGCAAACAGACATTACTCAGAGCTTGAACCCGCAGATGTTACGGATGTGAGTAACGGAAACAACAACAAGTCTTAATCCCCACTCAGAGCAGGCCACACTCCCTTCAGAAAGCACTGTCACTCTCCTGATAATGGCTGGGTATGGACCTGTGCTAGACAGAGAGGGAGGTGAACCTTCTTTATCAGGGTTTCCAACACTTTTAATCCTTTAATGATGGAGCCAAAGTGGCTGAGACACTGGATCGGTTGGAGCTAAATGTTATAATCCTGTTTACCCCTAAACGGAGACTACAGCATCTTCCTCCCAAAGGCCGTTGCTTAGAGAACCGCCACACTGAGGAAAGAGATCAGGGGAAATGATCTAAAATGTTGTTGAGTGGGGAATGGTCGTGAAAGGTGAGCCATTGGAAGTCATGAATTGGTTGCGAGAGCTTAATTAATCTAACTGCTAATGTGTGTTGAAAGATATTTTAGCGTGATACCATGTAATTCTGGTGGATAGAGCATCTACACCCAAAGGGAAATAACTAAAATGTTTCTCTTTCACAGCTCAAGAGACGTGGACCTAGGAGAATTTAGTTAGTTATGCTTCTTTTACGTAACAGAAATACTTTGTCTCAGATGTTTTTCATAAAATGAAATCATACAGTAAAGGTATAAAGCTTTAAAATGAATGTGGATATAGGTAAGCTCAGATTTTTTGGGAAAATTTGATAAAAAAAAGAACCTAATTAATATTATACCCCGATCAGGCATAACATTATGAGCACCTCCTAATATTGTGTTGGTCCCCCATCTGCTGCCAGAACAGCCCTGACCCGTCGAGGCATGGACTCCACTTGACCCCTGAAGGTGTGCTGTGGTATCTGGCACCAATATGTTAGCAGCAGATTCTTTAAGTCCTGTAAGTTGCAAAGTGGGGCCTCCATGGATTGGACTTGTGTGTTCAGCACATAGGCCAGCCTTGGCTCCTCACGTGCATCAATGAGCCTTGGCAGTCCATGACCCTGTGGCCGGTTCTCCAGCGTTCCTTCTTTGGAGCACTTCTGATAGATACTGACCACTGCAGACAATTTTTCCTGCTTCTATCACATCAACTTTTATGACAAAATGTTCACTTGCTGCCTAATATATCCCACCCACTACACTGTAAAAAGTAATTGTTGAATCTACTAAAGAAAAACTTAACACACAAATGTACTACCAATTAATGATCTTTTAACATTTTATTGCTAACACTTCTGACAAATTTTTTATTGTGTTGATATAATGCCTCTATATTTGTGACAATATCAAACAATTGACCATGCTTGAGTCACACACAGACTTCAACATTAGCATGCAAAACACAACAATGGTAAAAAAAAATTTTTTAAAGACCATTACAAGTTCATTTGCTGTCATTATTGGGGTTATACTGATAAAATGGTAAAATAAAGCCAAAAATAATAAAACAGAGTTACGATTGCCCTGTGATTCATTTATTCATGCTGCAATGCATTCTGGGAGTACACTTCCTCAGCTCACAGATAGAATTATGTCGACTTGAATGGTTTAAGTAAGATCAACTTGATGCAGTTAAGCTTACTTAACTGAGTGTTAAGTTCAGCTTACTTGAGATTTTTAAGGCAATCAGTTTCCACACATTCTTCTAGTAAAATGAATAAGTAGACATTAAAAGAACTAGTTAAAATAACTATTTTGTTTGAGTTCTGCTTACAAACCCCAACTTATATATGTAAGTTGGCTGAACTTTTGAAATTGAGTTACTTGTACTAAGTTTTATGGTAACCTCTACAAGTACACAAGTTATCTCTACAAAGTAGAAGTAAGTAGTATCAAGTCAAAAATGATATGTTTACTAATTTGCTTGAACATTTTGAGGCAATCAGTAAGTAAAGTCAACTTATTACTTTTTACAGTGTAACAGGTGTCGTGATGAAGAGATAATCAGTGTTATTCACTTTATAATATTATGCCTGTTTGGTGTATATAAACGGAGAACTTTTATATTGTTACAAATAAATTCAGTTTCACATAAATGCGGTTCTTTTGAAATTTCTATTCACCAAATATCCTTAAAAATGTATTACAATCCCTATCATTTATTCTGATGATGACAAAGCTGAAAATGCAGTATATCAGAATTATTAACTAAAAATTCGATACTATAAATCAGATAAGTCAGATATATATTAGAATGATTTCTGAAGGATCATTTGACACTAAGACTGGAGTAATGATGCTTAAAATTCAGCTTTGATCACAGGAATAAATTATACTGTAATAGAAAACATTTATTCTAAACTCTAATAATATTTCATTATATTTTTTTTTAATCAAAAGAATCAGCCTAGGTGAGCATGAAAGACTTTCAATTGAAAATGCTATCATGCAGATATTGTGATGAATATGTCATAGTCTTTATTTTAAATCTATTTTTAATTGTATGTTGAATGCTGTGTATTCTGTAATACGTTTCAACAGATAGATAGCTCCACCCGTACTTGCGTGAGAGAGCAGTCTAGTTTGATTGGCAGGTGTTGGATGAGGTGGCTGACTCATTATCAAGTGGGTCACATGCTCCACCCACTCTGACCTCCACCTGTCGAGATTTCATTCAGATCAACTCGCTAGGCTCCTCTACACCCCAGTCCAGCAGCATGAGCATTACCAGGAGATAGTTCCAGAATAAACACTTCAAATAAACATTTTCATTTTCAATGTTCATGTTTTTTTTTTTTTACTCGATTACAATGCTATTCTTTTGGAGTCTCTAATAATCTTGTAGTGCAGGTAAGCATGAAGAGGTTGAAAGCTAATAAATTATGTACTGTACAGAAGTGCCTTGGTAATTACTGGGTAAGAACATTTTACATAATGCATTTTGACAAGTAGACAAAAAGAATAATTAAGGTGTGGCTTGACAGCCGGTTCATCAGAGAGAAAAAACTTCTTTGACATGAGCGACACAGGCCTGTACAAGTACTGTGGCCCTGACTATTGTCCAATTAAAGAAAGGTTCATCCAAAAATAAAAACTCTGCCATTATTTACTCACGGTCAGTCAAACCCTCTATGCTTTTTTCTTTAACAAAAAATACAATTTCTACATTTTTATTTTATTTTATATATAGGCTATTGCATTTTCTATCTCTATAAAGTACATGACGGTCTTTAATAATGCTTAGTACTTATCTGAGTATGTCACTACGTCACATTTTTAAAAATGTTTCTTATTGTCAATATGTGGCATTTTTGTGAAAAATTATGTTTTATTAATATATTATGCTATGTCCTCGTAAGTTGTGACTCAATTGTGTAAAATAAAAATAAAAAATGTCCATGAAATTACATGTATAGGCATTTTTTTAGGTTTCAGGATTTAGGATTTAACCTAACTTTGTTTAAAAATTATGTTATGAAAGATGTAACAGTACTACTTGATATACCATTTCACTTTATGCAAGTGAAGTTAATAAACGGGAGGAGTACGCCCATCTAATCTTTCAATTAATACCAAGGTATAAAACCAGCAGCTTACCTCTTCCCCTTTTTAGTTCCTGAAGCATCCCTCTTCCTCCCCTGCTCCTCCTTTTGTACAATTGTGCACACCACATTGGTGGTGGTTGAGGAGAGATCCCTGACATGAGTGCAAAGCGCTGGGTGTACAGTAGTACATATGAAAGCGCTCTATAAATGACTCATTCATTCATTATTTTATTCATTCAATTTGCCTGTTATAGGGGGGCAATCGGAGCACGGGTAGAATATACTCTCCGAGCCCCTCTATACCCGACAGCAAGCCAAATCTGTTTACCACTTTCACTAAGATTATATGGGCACACAAACTCGTGAATATGTGGGTAAATTGGCCATCCATGGGTTTTCCCATGCAATGCAATTTATACACGTTATCTAATCATATTAACGCGTTCTTGGAGCAACATGTAATGAAAGAAAGTGTAATAGTGGGCAACATTTTCATTTTTTTTTTTTTTTTTACGATATTTCAATTTAATATCTAACATTTTACAGGAACATTGATATGTAATTTCTTTCCCTATTCACTTGTTGCCTGATAAACTTAAGTCCTAGTCTCTTTATTAAGGACATTTATGAAATCAATGCCCTGTTTTGAAAGTCATATTTTGATTAGAAACCCCATAACATTTTCTTGTGATGTTGATTTATGACAAACAATAAGAAAATTAGTCAGATTTAAATGGTAATTACATTTGAGTGTTAAATTTGATCATTCAGTCATTTTTAAAGATCAGGAAGTTGTTGACAATGATAGTTTTGTGTGAGTTTGTGTGATTTTATTATGCACTTAAAATCTTTCCCCCTGGATTTCAGAAACTCAATATAGTTCAAAAACTATAATTATGCTAATTAAAATGATTACTAATGAAAATATATGAACTTAACTTAAAACATCTGCAACCAGTGGCTTTGCCTTTGGCATTGTCCTTTCAAAATGACAATTTGGGAGCGAATTTAAACAAATCAAGGCGGGAAGCACGTGAAATAACCAAGCGCTGGGTAGAATCAACCAAGCATTGTGACCCAGCAGGTTTAAACCGACGACTGGAAATTTGAAACTACCCAATGGTGTTTAAAATGTGATCAAATAAACCAACAAAAATTACCCAACAGTCTTAACCCAGCATTTTGTAAACGTGAGCATTGCGATCATTTGGCGTTTAAAAAAAAAATACAACCCATGAAATTATATTCATATGACATGCTGAAACATATGCCACTGTATCTGCACTCTAAAAAATGCTGGGTTAAAAACAACCCAAGTTGGGTTGAAAATGGACAAACCCAGAAATTGGTTTGTTTGAACGGGTCCATTTACTAGGGTTCAAACAACCCAATTTCTGGGTTTGTCCATTTCCAACCTAACTTGGGTTGTTTTTAACCCAGCATTTTTTAGAGTGTGGGATGAAGACATTTCACACGCGACGCAAGCAGAACACCCGCATGTGAACTCCTCCGTCAATGCTCAGGGCTATCATGGTTGTCATGTCAACAAATGCGCGCGATACATCCCCTGATGTAGGATGACGACAGTAGAGGACAATACTGTCTCCCAACTGTAGGGGGACCCCAAGAGCAAAAGTTACCTAGTGGTGCCTTAACATTCAACAAACAATACCCCATAATGACAAAGTGAAAGAAGTTTGTTTGAAATCTTTACAAATGTATTAAAAATAAAAAACAAACAAACAAACAAAAAATCACATGTACATAAGAATTCACAGCCTTTGTTCAATACTTTGTTGAAGCACCTTTGGCACCAATTACAGCCTCAAGTCTTTTTGAGTTTGATGCTCTAAGCTTGGCACACCTATTTTTGGGCAGGTTCTCCTGTTCTTCTTTGCAGGACTTCTCAAGCTCCATCAGGTTGGATGGGGAGCGCCGGTCCACAGCCATTTTCAGATCTCTCCATAGATGTTCAGTTGGGTTCAAGTCTGGGCTCTGGCTGGGCCACTCAAGGACATTCACGGAGTCGTCCCGTAGCCACTCCTTTGTTATCTTGGCTGAGTGCTTTGGGTCGTTGTCCTGTTATAGGATGAACCTTCGTCCCAGTCTGAGGTCCAGAGCGCTCTGGAGCAGGTTTTCATCAAGGATGTCTCTGTACATTACTGCATTCATCTTTTCCTCGATCCTGACTAGTCTCCCACTTCCAGCCGCTGAAAAACATCCCCACAGCATGATGCTGCCACCACCATGCTTCACTGTAAACTTCCCCAGATCTGTGCCTCGAGACAATCCTGTCTCTGAGGTCTACAGACAGTTGTATAATAGCAAAGATGCACCCCCTTTAGTTACTATTGCTTTGTCCAACAAGCTCTCTCCCACATGACAAGACTCTCTTACAACACTCACGTTTTCACACAGACAGGACAGAGCAAGTCTCAACTCTAAAATTTGTCTTTAAAAAAAAAGAAATGTAAACAATAAATGCTGTTTTGTAGCTCTTCAATGCATGATGACAGGTCGCTGTAACGCCTCAGTTAAAGCTGCTTGTGAACCGATCATCTCTTCCTTCTAGTTAATTTATATCAATTAAACATGAATGAACTTGAACGAACAAACTAACGAACAAACTAACGAACAAACTAACGAACTAACTAACCAACCAACTAACCAACTAACCAACCAACCAACCAACCAACCAACCAACCAACCAACCAACCAACCAACCAACCATTTATTTATTGGATATTGTCAGAAGTCAGCAGTGGAATGTCCTTGTATGGGAAACAGCTGCAATGAAACACTTCAGAAATTCTCCTTTTGTCTTCCAGAACAAAAGGAAGAAAGTAATTTAGGTTTAGATCTACGCATGGGTCAGAAATGGTATTTTTGAGTGAACTATCCCTTTATCTGTCCGTCAAAATTGTTATAAGAACTAAGGTTTGCCTGGTTTTCTGTAGACAATAACGAAAGCGCACATTTCATTCTCTCTGCCAATTGAAAAACATGTTTAACATATTTAAGAGAATGGCACTGAAGCCAATCCCAGACTTGTTTTCATATGACATATCACAATGAATTCCCATGTGTTTACGTGTACAATATGAGAACACTTTGATTTTAGGTGTAACAGCACAGTTTCACAAAGTGAGGATTTTGATACGAACAGACAGAAATAGATTGACACACAAAATTCCAGAGTTTCTCTGGAGCCAAGCCAAGTGGGTGGCATTAGGTGAACCCATGCTCTGTTCGCAGAACCCCTGTATCACGGCCCGCTCTTATCTCACAAACCAAAACAATGTCTCCACACAGATTACCATTATTAAGTGGCATGACATTGTTGTATAGATAGAAATATGCGGGTGGATATGTCCTGGTTGGGTGGATCCGCAAGCTTCAACGGAAAGAAAGGGGCTAAATCCAGAACAAGTTTGATGTCAGACTGCACCTGACAGGTTTGAGTTTTAGATAATAGCTGAAACCTGTTTCAATCAGTTGTAATGGGAAGTGGAGAATTTCTGCCATATCACTGATGTTTGAAATACTAAATTCATTTCCATCAATCACAGAACGAAACTGTTGCTCAATAGAAACATTCCTGCAGTAACATTAGTATGAAGTTATGCAGTAAGGCATGCAGATATCATAAGGACATTATTATATGATAGAATTGATTAAATGCTCATAAAATGGAGGTTGAATACACTATAAAAAATTTTTTAAAAAAAGTTGAAAAACCTTAAAAGTATATAAGGCAACCAGCTGCAGAACATGTTTGTGTTTTCTCAATGTAGGGTCAATAGTTATACAAATTTTGTTTGAGTTATCTCAACTTTTTTCATGTTAAATAGTAAATAGTTAGTAAATAAACTTTTATAGCTGAATTTGTCATACAAAACATAAGTTGTATTTTTACAGTGTAACTATATATACAGTTTATGTATATATAGTTATTAAACTTTCAATCTGAGTATATAATAGATTCTCTCTAGAGTACATAATAGACACTCTCCAGGCACTTAATAGGTACACCTGTTCAAATGTCTGTTAATGCAAATATCTAATCAGCCAATCACATGGCAGCAACTCAATTTAGTCATCAGTATAGTCAACTCATTTAGTCATGTAGACATGGATTTTGTCTTGGCACACTTTGAGCCTTTTAGTACCAAATGAACATTGTTTAAATATCTCTTTGTTAATTCTAAGCCATTCTTCTGATGGCTACTTCCAGCATGATAACACTCCATGTCACAAAGCTAAAATAATCCAGACTGATCTCATGAAATGGCGTATGTATGACAAGCCAATTCGTATGCCATTTTGGCGTGCTATAAAGACGCATAATCGCTTTTTAGCGTGTTTATCAACGCCGTTTCATTCTATCCCCCTACACTGCCCCTGCCCCTAAAACTACCCATCACAAGAAACATTCTGCATTTTCAAAAAAACATAATTTAGTATGTTTATAAATACATTTACCTTGTGGACACACACACACGCACAAATTCAGACACATTTTGAACGCGTGACTCAAACTCTTACCTAAACATACCCATTTGTGCATGGTAAAAAACAGGATATAACAGGCACATACGACTGCAGGCACAATTTATTCAGAAAGTACTAATACTCCAAGTGTTCCGAGGCCAAACGATTGATTTGTGGGAAGAAAATCCCCAAAAGCGATCAGAACGTTGAGTCCATCCACCAAAGATTAATAATACATTTCAAATATTGCCGCCGGAAGAAACGTCATGTCAGCTTTGACAGCATTGGCTTTCGTGTGTCTCGTGACCGATCACGTCATTCTAAACTTGTCGTCTCGTGTGTATCATTTGAATCAGAAATATGAACGAGTGCGTGTGTGTTCTGTTCACAAAGGGGCGCGATCATCATTTCAACAATTAAAACATTAAGATCAACTCTGTTCTTCACATGAAGATATCGTATGACTTCAGAAGCCTTGGAATGCAACATGAGTTAATACTTCTATACTGTTTTTTGATTCGTTTTTGCAATAAATACATGTGACTGTACATTTATATGCCTGTTTCGTGTTTTATATTGTTGAGTGGGTAGGTTTAGGGTTAGTTGCTCCAAAATATAAAATTAGGCTATAAATATTAATGCTGTGAGATCAGGTTGGCGGAATTACACGGAGTAGACATACACGCGGAGATGATGGTTTGTTTAGGCGTAGACCAAGCCTGCAGTCTCCCTCTCATTTACTGAAGCTTTCGCGCCTCGATCGCCCCCGGTGACCGGTCCCAGTATAGCCGCCCCTCTGTGATTTCTAATGGACGCGAGGCAAACTAAATAATAAAATTACACTTCAAAAATTTTCCCCCAAAGTTAGTTTATGTCACTGAAGGCAGTTATCATCACGATGATTTCAGGTGTTCGTTTTAAAAATAAGTTTAGTTTGAGTTAGTTATTTGATGCTATAAAAACGGGGGGTGTGACGTCATGATTGACAGCTAAGACTGACGGCTTCTCTGAGTGAAGTTGTCACTGAGGCACTAACGGACTTTTTTCGAAATTTTTGGGAGCAGATTAGAGCTTTAGCTTTAATTTCTACATTTCCATAACTGTTTATTTCACACCAACATAATTAATTGTTCTGCATCTGCGAGAGTGTGGGCGGGCTTTTGATATCGCGACTGCACTTCCTGCTCTACTTCCTGCGCTCTACTGCGCAACTCCGGTCCCGAAATCGCTACTGCGCAGACTCGGTCCCAAGATGTCCGCGCCGTGCAAGGCTGCCTGAAAGCTTCAAATATGGCAAGCGGAAACGGATGATGTCGAGTCGTCCATATTTTTTTAGGGTCTATGGCGTAGACATACACGTGGAATCACACGGCGTAAACATACATGCGGATAGCTCAAAATGCGTAGAGATAACACGCCACTTGCCTTTAGAAAGTGGCATGTATGTTTACGCAAAGTCATGAGGTCATGTTGCAATAATCTCAGACTGGTTTCTTGAACATGCCAATGAGTTCACTAAACTCAAATCACCAGGTCTCCACAGTCACCAGATCTCAATCCAATAGAGCAGGTTTGGGATGTGGTGGAACGAGAGATCATGGATGTGCAGCCGACAAATCTACAGCAACTGTGTGATGCTATCATGACAATATGGACCCAAATATATGTTTCCAGCACCTTGCTGAATATATGCAATAAAGAATTAAGACAGTTCTGAAGGCAACAGGGGGTCCAATGAGTGTACATCTAGTTGGCCAAGCCAAAAATGGCAAAATATTTAGGAGTCCTTTATGGTCTTAAACATTTAATTCTCAAAACAGAGGTCAAGAAATCTGCAATAATTGGACAAATACTGTATATAAAGTAACTTAGCCAGAATAGCCTTCCGAACTTGTAGACAGCTTTTTACAGGCAGAAGTCATTGTTGTTCTATACAATGCTGATGGCTTCAATCAGTTGAAAAATATCTTACAGTTTGCTTGTTTAATGTGAGACCAAATATCCACTATAGGGTCCAAATCTGGATTCTGTCAGGCCAAAACATGAGCCTCATAGACTTTCTCTCAAGCCACTTCTTGGTTTCTTTTAAAATTTCGGTAGGAGCATCATCTTGTTGGATAATAACATCTGATCATTCCTCTTTAGATAACAACTTTTCAGAAGCTAGCCATTCAGCAAAAATGTCCTTAAATGACTTTTCACAGTAAAGTAGCTTCCTCCATGCTTCATTTCTATTTCTTAGCCTGTTTTCGAAGACATCGCTTTGGAGCATCACCATATGTAACGGAAGCCAGCGAGTAGTCGCTGTGCGAGTAAACCTCACTCCTCTGATCTCAAGAGATGCTCTAGCAACTGACACTAGAGGTTGCAGCCTTTAGCATCCTTGTTAGAGCGTCCAACGCTCATGCGGACCCGGGTTCGAGTCCCGCTTGGAACGGGCAGTTCGAACAGGAGCGGTTACATATACTACTAACATTTCATTGTGATTCATCGCTCTACACACAACTTCCCATATTCAACCAAAAACCCCATTCTGTCTTTGATGGTTTTCATGCTATATTCGGCTAAATTGAGCTTATTTGGGGTTAAGACAATTAAGTATTTGTATGTTTTGCCCATCAACGTTCTTCAAAAATTCCTCCAGGTCTTGCAAACTCCTCAGTTTTCCAGCATCTTTTGCACATTTGAACCCTTTCCCGCAGTGACTATATGATTTTGAGATCCATCTTTTCACACTGAGGAAACTTGAGAGACTCAAACACAACTAAAAGGTTCAAACATTCACTGATGCTGTGATGAAGGAAACACGATGCATTTGGAGCCAGGGGGTGAAAACTTTTGAACAGGAATACATTTGCATGTTTCCCAGGAAGAAAAACATCTACAATTTACCTTGATCTTCAAATTTAACGCATAGTCTTTCCTTGTACACTATATGTAAACATCTTTTATGTAAAATATCTTATTCAAGACAGTACACATAAAAACATTACATGCATTTTTTTATGATCCTTCCTATTTTGGTAAAATTATTCACATTTCTGGCAAAGGGTGTGTACATTTTTGAGCAAGACTGTATAACCGGTGAGTGTAGTTTTACATTTAATGTATATAAGATACATAGTTTAAGTTTACATTCAAATGAACTCACAGTCAAAACTATTAAGTTTTTGATGTTCTGGAGCCCAAACATACCTAATGTTAACAGCCCTGTAAAAACACTTCCTATTGCTATTCATGTAAACCATACACTTACTGAGACATGCCTTTGTAGAATAGCTAAAGAGCTCTGGTTATGCCTGAGAGCTCTTTAAAGACAGATGATTGATGACCTATGGCAGCTACTTCCTGAAGAAAAACTATTGCAGACATATTGACAGAATGTAGGGATTTTTGTGTGTACACCAAAAAGAGCTTACATGTATCAGTTTAACATTCAGTTTAGGAGATCCTCTCAGACTCAGAGCCCTTTTCAAAACTGTTCTCATGACTCACTGATTAGGCCATCACTTAATCATGTCATCTTTCCTGGAGAAGCCTACCTGTATCCCTCAGACAACAGACCACCTTCGGTTCAGGCGGTTAAAGCCATTGCTCTGGTGAAGTCAACTTAAGTTGAATTGGAAAAGGATAGGGGCTTGAGATGCCTATCTCTTGTAGCAATGTTAAACTTCTATGTTGAGCAGGCCCGCATGCTTTACAAAAGATTCCTTCTCTTGATTTATCAGCTGGTATGGCTTGTGAACGGCAAGCGTTCAGGCTGAGGAATAATTGCAGTCCTTGGTAAACAATGGACAGCATTTAGGAATTAGTTCTTATATTAAGTGTTATGATTTCGAGATTTGGATGAATAAGAAAACTTTCACTGTCCAAGAAGTTCAAAGAAAGAAACACTTAAGAGCTACAGTGGGCTATAATACACTGAAAAATGGACATTAATGTAATTACGGCCATGTGTATGACCTTGCAACACATCGTCAAGCAAATTTACAACTATTTTACACTTTGGCAAATCAGTGGACGATAAAAGAGTTTTCTTGAATATAATTCTTTACTATTAGATCCATATTCTCGTAATTCCTCAGTCTTTTGAAAGAAATAAAAAAGTCAGTTCGTTATAAAAGTATGCTATCCGTTTAGCCAGATAAGAGAAATATGCATTTCAACATGTTACATAATAGGCTATTTACTCGAGATAAATCAAATGCCAGATAAAGGTAGTTTAATATTTGGCTTTATGTCCATGATGGAAGCTGGACTTCTTAAATTAATTTTACAAATGGAAATAAGTGGTCTAGATGGAGTGGGGATGAATGGAGATTTACCACTGGAGTTTGAAAAAAATATTTTTTATTACACAGAATACAAAGCTGTACACAATAAAAAAAACACCATAATAAAGAATACTATTATTATTATTATTCACAATAATCTGAGAACATTCCCAAAGTCCAGGTTAACATCCCTGTTATCACAGTGCTGGTCTCCATGCTCTCAGTCCGTGAAAGTCATACACGTAAGGCCGATACTGACAGGATTTGTAGACTGTCGCTAAAAGTGACGCTCTGAAAAAGTCCTCCTCTGTAGCAGCCATGGCGGTCGCGTCGGATTTCTGAAAGTATTCCTTGCTGTGCTCTGTGGTTAACTGCCTCCGTTTGGTTTTATATCTCCTGTTCTGGAACCAGATTTTCACCTGAGTCTCCGTCAGGTGTAGTGCGCTCGCGAGGTGCGCGCGCTCGGGCGCGCTCAGGTATCGCTGATGGCTGAACTTCTTCTCGAGCTCCAACACCTGCAGGTGCGTGAAGGCGGCGCGCGAGCGCTTCTTTTTCACGCCACCGCCCGTCATCTCTGTCGACGACGTTGTTTTATCCTCAGAGTTCAAACAAACCGAGATATCCGCCGAATCTGCCAAAGAAAGTACAAGATAGGACGTTAAACTTACTTTCTCACTGGAAAACTGGTCTTCAGTAGGCTACGCTACATACAATTCACATGTTTAGTTTACCTAAACGTTACATAAATACCAATAGCTGCATAATAATTTAGATGTAATAGGCTAATATATATATCATTTGTAGCCTCACTCTAAACAAATGTTGTGTTGTTTCAACGGTCAAATAGCCTATGGACAGACCCAACCGTTGTGTTTAAATTGGGATTCAAAAATGTAAACCAACATGTAGCCTAATTTAAAAAATGCTACCAACGGTTTAATATTTGACCGATGAAACAACTTTTTTTAGAGTGAGGACATGCAAACTGCCTGATCTCAACTAACTATTAAAGTAACTAATAATCAAACATATAGAAATGGATACAGAAACGGTAAACTCCTGCAACTAAAGTGCAATACCTGTTCGTTTATCTGCGCTGTCGGGTCTGTCGCTCTCAGCAAAGCAGAAGTCATCTTTTTTATCCTCTTTTAAGGATAAAATGTCTTCTATGAAAAACGATGTCAACTGCTTGCTTGAATCCGCCATCTATAGCCTATGTCGCCAAATTCCTGATAAAGGTCAAGGATAACGCGTCTTCCTCCTGGTTAGTAATTTGCACTTTCACTCTCCAGCTCGACTGCTTGACTCTGAATAGCGCGTGAGTGCTGTTGTCTTTTCTACTATTGGAGGAGCGCCCCGTGCTGACGTCATCGCCTCAAGCTCCTTGATGGCTAAAACAGACGCGTCTGCGTGGACCATCGCTCTGTCAAACACCACCAGACACAAGTCTCAGTCCATTCTTTACACGGTGGCATAGATATCTTATTTATAATGCTCTTTTTTCAGCAGTCCTCCTCAACTACAATTTAATATATTAAAGTAAATTACAATAGAAAAAAAAACATTAGGCTATACAAAACAAAACATTCTGTTACAAAATATTTATATTTTAAATAAATGCTTAATACTTTAACAATAAAATAAATACTTTTTATTTATTTTTTTATTAATCAATGAGTCCTGAAAAAAGTATTACAGTATCACACCTGTTTCCACCACTGATAATAACAGCTCAATCAGCATATTAGAAAAAATTAGAATAATTTCTGAAGGATCATTTGACACCTGAAAATTCAGCTTTAGTCACAGAAATAAAATATATTTTAAAATATATTAAAATAAAAAAATATTATATTACATTGTAATAATATTTTACAATAGTACTGTTTTTTTTGTTCCTACTCATTTCATAGTTTCATTGTATTGCATTTTGTAATTCGTTTTTTTTATTTATTAAAATGTTTATGTCTTAAGTCAGTAACACTATTTTAAGGAGATATAGTTACATTAAACCAATTAGTAATATTTATTAACTACATGTAGCCTACTGGTTATGGGTTAGTAAGCTATATGCAATTATGAATATTTTACATATGTTAAGTACATTAATGTGTAACTATGTCACCTTAAAATAAAGTGTTACTGATATTCTATGTTTATTTAAAATTCCCCTTTAAACATATAAGAAAAAAAATATCCCTGTTTAATAAACGCCACAGAGAGACCTTATTTATTACTGTTACACTGAGCCGCTCTGCTCCTCACTCTCAGTCAGTTGAGAATTTAGTGAGATTTATTGTGTAACAAGATATCAGTATTAGTCTCCTATCATCCCTGAATGTCAGGCTGGGGTAAGCCCTAAGGTCCAGGGCACCGGGGAATGTGTTCATAAGCAAGAGGAGGATCCACGGACAGGCAGGGTCAGAGTGGGTGGCCCTCCCCATGGAGCTAATGACTTCAACATATTTGGTCTCGGCTCCTTCTCCTGACCCACACGTTGCTGTAAGGCTGTTTGTTTGTTGTGCCCCCGTGCTTCTGTGTGACCCCATAGTCTTGGGCAGAGGGGAGAGAAGAAGAAACACGGACAGAGAAAGAGATGGAGTAAAGGGGGAGAGAGCAGGACGGGGAAAGAGGACGCACTGGCCCCAGGAGAGCGGGGAGTCTGCTTGGAATAACACAAAAGCTGAGCCTGACAAACGGTACTATTGTCCACCGGCATGACCTCCCACGATAATACTCCTGTCCATAGTTAACACACTTAACTAGCAAGTCTATGCCTATAGTGAGTGGCAATAGCATCCACTGCCATTGATATATGGATATATTAAATATAAATGTGCTCTATAACAAATATAATTATATTGTTTAAGATAATTAAAGGATAATGTGCATATATTACACCCTAATCTATCTATCTATCTATCTATCTATCTATCTATCTATCTATCTATCTATCTATCTATCTATCTATCTATCTATCTATCTATCTATCTATCTATCTATCTATACTGTACATACATACATATATACATTTTGAATATATGTATGTATACACAGACACAGACACAGACACACACACACACACACACACACACACACACACACACACACACACACACACACACACACACACACACACACACACACACACACACACATTTCTGTGTATAATAGGATATTAGGATATTTATAGAATGTATAATATATTTTTTATAGAAAGGGTGCTTTAAACCAATAAACACATATATTAATAATAAAGTAATTAAAATAATAATAATAAATATAAGTGTATTTTAATTACTTTATATATATATATATATATATAAATAATACGTATATATAAATAATAATAATAATAAATATAATAAAGTAATTAAAATACACTTATATTTATTATTCTTATTTATTTTTTAAAATACTTTATTACTAATATACGTATATATATCATTACATTTTTTATTTTAGCGATCTTAAAATGTTTTTAGTGATCATTAAAGGTGCTCTTGTGGGGGATTATATTTCTGAAAAGGAGAAAAGCTTAAGGATTTTTGAAGGTTTACCTCATTTTAGCTGTTGTCATGTAAACTTTGTATTTTAGATGTTTTTCATGATAGTGCTCACCTTGAATAATCTTGCTGTCTGTTACACACACACACAATCTTGCTGTCTGTTACACACACACACACACACACACACACACACACACACACACACACACACACACACACACACACACACACACACACACACACACACACACACACACACACACACTAGACTACCTGCATTGCTCATCTTTATTCTCTACTTCTTTGATCAAGTTTTCCTGTTTTGTTTATCTTTTGATGCCTATCTTAATTGCACAAACACATATTCATTTCCTTATTTACACTGCGAGATTCAGAGACTATGTCATGCTTTGGCCATACAAAACAAGCAGTAGTAATTGGATGAGCATTTCTTGCGGCTTGTGTAATGCAACTCCTGGTTTCTCTCCTGACCTCTTGTCCTTACGCTAACACAATGTGGAAGAGATGAGTTGCACCGTTTGCTTGTTTTGGGCCAGATGTGGGCTTGTTAGAATCTGACCCTGTCGACAGGAAGACATATGTCATACTTGCTATGTGAACTCTTACTGTCATCCGTTGTTGGGTGGCATCAAAGTTTTTTTTAGCACATAACGTACATATAAGTACACTAACATTAAAACGTTTGGGGTCAATATTTGAATGTAGTCCTCACCAAAGAAGGATTTATTTGATAAAAAATTAAAAAATACAATAAAGCATTAATATTGTAAAATATTATTTCAATGTTAAATAACTATTGTGATCAAAGCTGAATGTTCAGCATCATTACTCCAGTCTTCAGTGTCACATGATCCTTCAGAAATCATTCTAATAGGATGAATTTGCTCAAAAAACATTTGATTTCATCAATGTTAAAAACTGCTCAATATATATCTTTTCAACCATAATACACTGTTCCCTAGGATTCATTGATTAATAAAAAGTTCAAAATAATTTAAATGGTCTTTACTGTCACTTTTGACTCATTTGGACACTTTAGTTGTTGTCAAATAGAGATGTAAATAAGTTTGTAAAATGGTGCCCTCTTGTGGCCTCAAATTCTCTTTTCATTCTAAATCCCAAATGTCACTATTCCATACAAATATACTTTTAGTTAAAATTTAGGATGCCTTTTTTGGAGTACTATTTAGTGTAAGAAAACTATAGTGGTTTGCGTTTGATGATACTAATAATACACTTCCTGTGTTTTGGAAGTGTATCATGGTAACTGTATTAGACAAACTTAAAAATAAAAAAATGACCCCAGCTGCCGATGATACTATTTTAGAAAGGACATGTCTTCACTAATACCTGCCTTCAGGTTAGATTTCAGTTTTGACTAGGGTCTAGTTTGTGTTGGCTCACACTCACATATGAAGTAATGAAGTCTTAGAAACTTGTCAGCGACAGGGAAAAAGCTTGCACGTGCAGGTCTGTAGTTCTTTGTGTAGATCAGTGATCAAAGTCTTAAAATAATGTAAATGTAAATCGTGATTTTTATTTTTATATATATATATATTTTCCATCAGGTCTTCCATCAATGTAGCGACAACTATAACTGTAAGAGAAAAATGGAAAAGGTACTAGCTAACCCATTTGGCTTTAGTTAGGCAATTTGTGATTCAAATTAGGGGTTAAACACATATGAAAAATCAATATGGAAAATGTCTTTATATTCTCACAGTACATTTCCAAATAGGAGGGGATGTTCTTGTTACCTTGTTCTATAAAAGTTCTCGAAAGGTGCAGAAAATCCTGAACCAATACAGAACATTAGGGATGTTCCTAAAATGTCCCCTTTTGGTTATGAAACTGCTGCAGTTCAAGGTTCCTTGAATGACTTTAGGGGGACGTTCCACATAATGTCGTGACTCTGGACCGACTCGATCACATGATCCGCTCTGTGCTGTCGAGACTCTGGACCGGCTTGATCTCATGATCCGCTCTGTGCTGTCGTGACTCTGGACCGTCTCGATCACATGATCCGCTCTGTGCTGTCGTGTCTCTGGACCGACTCGATCACATGATCCGCTCTGTGCTCTCGTGACTCTGGACCGACTCGATCACATGATCCGCTCTGTGCTGTCGTGACTCTGGACCTGCTCGATCACATGATCCGCTCTGTGCTGTCGAGACTCTGGACCGACTCGATCACATGATCCGCTCTGTGCTGTCGAGACTCTGGACCGACTCGATCACATGATCCGCTCTGTGCTGTCGTGTCTCTGGACCGACTCGATCACATGATCCGCTCTGTGCTGTCGAGACTCTGGACCGACTTGATCACATGATCCGCTCTGTGCTGTCGTGTCTCTGGACCGACTCGATCACATGATCCGCACTGTGCTGTCGTGTCTCTGGACCGACTCGATCACATGATCCGCTCTGTGCTCTCGTGACTCTGGACCGACTCGATCACATGATCCGCTCTGTGCTGTCGTGACTCTGGACCTGCTCGATCACATGATCCGCTCTGTGCTGTCGAGACTCTGGACCGACTCGATCACATGATCCGCTCTGTGCCGTCGTGACTCTGGACCGACTCGATCACATGATCCGCTCTGTGCTGTCGAGACTCTGGACCGGCTCGATCTCATGATCCGCTCTGTGCTATCGTGACTCTGGACCGGCTCGATCACATGATCCACTCTGTGCTGTCGTGACTCTGGACCGACTCGATCACATGATCCGCTCTGTGCTGTCGAGACTCTGGACCGACTCGATCTCATGATCCGCTCTGTGCTGTCGTGACTCTGGACCGGCTCGATCACATGATCCGCTCTGTGCTGTCGTGACTCTGGAGCGACTCGATCCCATGATCCGCTCTGTGCTCTCGTGACTCTGGACCGGCTCGATCACATGATCCGCTCTGTGCTGTCGAGACTCTGGACCGGCTCGATCTCATGATCCGCTCTGTGCTGTCGTGACTCTGGACCGGCTCGATCACATGATCCGCTCTGTGCTGTCGAGACTCTGGACCGGCTCGATCTCATGATCCGCTCTGTGCTGTCGTGACTCTGGACCGGCTCGATCTCATGATCCGCTCTGTGCTGTCGTGACTCTGGACCGGCTCGATCACATGATCCGCTCTGTGCTGTCGAGACTCTGGACCGGCTCGATCACATGATCCGCTCTGTGCTGTCGAGACTCTGGACCGGCTCGATCTCATGATCCGCTCTGTGACTCTGGACCGGCTCGATCACATGATCCGCTTTGTGCTGTCGTGTCTCTGGACCGACTCGATCCCATGATCCGCTCTGTGCTGTCGTGTCTCTGGGCCGACTCGATCACATGATCCGCATTGTGCTGTCGTGTCTCTGGACCGACTCGATCAAATGATCCGCTCTGTGCTGTCGTGTCTCTGGACCGGCTTGATCACATGATCCGCTCTGTGCTGTCGTGACTCTGTACCGACTCGATCACATGATCCGCTCTTTGCTGTCGAGACTCTGGACCGACTCGATCACATGATCCGCTCTGTTCTGTCGTGACTCTAGACCGACTCAATCTCATGATCCGCTCTGTGCTGTCGTGACTCTGGACGGACTCGATCACATGATCTGCTCTGTGCTGTCGTGACCCTGGACCGACTCGATCACATGATCCTCTCTGTGCTGTCGTGACTCTGGACCGTCTCGATCACATGATCTGCTCTGTGCTGTCGTGACCCTGGACCGACTCGATCACATGATCCTCTCTGTGCTGTCGTGACTCTGGACCGTCTCGATCACATGATCCGCTCTGTGCTGTCGTGACTCTGGACCGACTCGATCACATGATCCGCTCTGTGCTGTCGTGTCTCTGGACCGTCTCGATCACATGATCCGCTCTGTGCTGTCATGACTCTGGACCGTCTCGATCACATGATCCGCTCTGTGCTGTCGTGTCTCTGGACCGTCTCGATCACATGATCCGCTCTGTGCTGTCGTGTCTCTGGACCGTCTCGATCTCATGATCCTCTCTGTGCTATCGTGACTCTGGACAGACTCGATCACATGATCCGCTCTGTGCTGTCGTGTCTCTGGACCGGCTCGATCACATGATCCACTCTGTGCTGTCGTGACTCTGGACAGACTCGATCACATGATCCGCTCTGTGCTGTCGAGACTCTGGACCGACTCGATCACATGATCCGCTCTGTGCTGTCGAGACTCTGGACCGGCTCGATCTCATGATCCGCTCTGTGCTGTCGTGACTCTGGACCGGCTCGATCACATGATCCGCTCTGTGCTGTCGTGACTCTGGAGCGACTCGATCCCATGATCCGCTCTGTGCTCTCGTGACTCTGGACCGGCTCGATCACATGATCCGCTCTGTGCTGTCGAGACTCTGGACCGACTCGATCACATGATCCGCTCTGTGCTGTCGAGACTCTGGACCGGCTCGATCTCATGATCCGCTCTGTGACTCTGGACCGGCTCGATCACATGATCCGCTTTGTGCTGTCGTGTCTCTGGACCGACTCGATCCCATGATCCGCTCTGTGCTGTCGAGACTCTGGACCGGCTCGATCTCATGATCCGCTCTGTGACTCTGGACCGGCTCGATCACATGATCCGCTTTGTGCTGTCGTGTCTCTGGACCGACTCGATCCCATGATCCGCTCTTTGCTGTCGTGTCTCTGGGCCGACTCGATCACATGATCCGCATTGTGCTGTCGTGTCTCTGGACCGACTCGATCAAATGATCCGCTCTGTGCTGTCGAGACTCTGGACCGACTCGATCACATGATCCGCTCTTTGCTGTCGTGACTCTAGACCGACTCGATCTCATGATCCGCTCTGTGCTGTCGTGACCCTGGACCGACTCGATCACATGATCCTCTCTGTGCTGTCGTGACTCTGGACCGACTCGATCACATGATCCACTCTGTGCTGTCAAGACTCTGGACCGACACGATCACATGATCTGCTCTGTGCTGTCGAGACTCTGGACCGACTCGATCACATGATCCGCTCTGTGCTGTCGAGACTCTGGACCGACTCGATCACATGATCCGCTCTGTGCTGTCGTGACCCTGGACCGACTCGATCACATGATCCGCTCTGTGCTGTCGTGACCCTGGACCGACTCGATCACATGATCCGCTCTGTGCTGTCGTGACTCTGGACCGACTCGATCACATGATCCGCTCTGTGCTGTCGTGTCTCTGGCCCGACTCGATCACATGATCCGCTGTATGCTGTCGTGACTCTGGACCGACTCGATCACATGATCCGCTCTGTGCTGTCATGACTCTGGACCGACTCGATCACATGATCCGCTCTGTACTGTCGTGACTCTGGACCGTCTCGATCACATGATCCGCTGTGTGCTGTCGTGAGTCTGGACCGTCTCGATCACATGATCCGCTCTGTGCTGTCGTGAGTCTGGACCGTCTCGATCACATGATCCGCTCTGTGCTGTCGTGACTCTGGGCCGACTCGATCACATGATCCGCTCTGTGCTGTCGTGTCTCTGGACCGTCTCGATCACATGATCCGCTCTGTGCTGTCATGACTCTGGACCGTCTCGATCACATGATCCGCTCTGTGTTGTCGTGTCTCTGGACCGTCTCGATCACATGATCCGCTCTGTGCTGTCGTGTCTCTGGACCGTCTCGATCACATGATCCGCTCTGTGCTGTCATGACTCTGGACCGTCTCGATCACATGATCCGCTCTGTGCTGTCGTGACTCTGGACCGTCTCGATCACATGATCCGCTCTGTGCTGTCGTGTCTCTGGACCGACTCGATCACATGATCCGCTCTGTTCTGTCGAGACTCTGGACCGACTCGATCACATGATCCGCTCTGTTCTGTCGAGACTCTGGACCGACTCGATCACATGATCTGCTCTGTGCTGTCGTGACTCTGGACCGACTCGATCACATGATCCGCTCTGTGCTGTTGTGTCTCTGGACCGACTCGATCACATGATCCGCTCTGAGCTGTCGTGACTCTGGAGGAACTCGATCGCATGATCCGCTCTGTGCTGTCATGACTCTGGACCGACTCGATCACATGATCCGCTCTGTGCTGTCGTGTCTCTGGACCGACTCGATCACATGAGCCGCTCTGTGTCGTCGAGACTCTGGACCGACTCGATCACATGATCCGCTCTGTGCCGTCGAGACTCTGGACCGACTCGATCACATGATCCGCTCTGTTCTATCGAGACTCTGGACCGACTCGATCACATGAGCCGCTCTGTGCTGTCGAGACTCTGGACCGATTCGATCACATGATCCGCTCTGTGCTGTCATGACTCTGGGCCGACTCGATCACATGATCCGCTCTGTGCTGTCGAGACTCTGGACCGGCTTGATCACATGATCCGCTCTGTGCTGTCGTGACTCTGGGCCGACTCGATCACATGATCCGCTTTGTGCTGTCGAGACTCTGGACCGGCTCGATCACATGATCCACTCTTTGCTGTCGAGACTCTGGACCGACGCGATCTCATGATCCGCCGTGGACCGACTCGATCACATGATCCACTCTTTGCTGTTGAGACTCTGGACCGACGCGATCACATGATCCACTCTGTACTGTCGAGACTCTGGACCGACTCGATCACATGATCCACTCTGTGCTGTCGAGACTCTGGACCGACTCGATCACATGATCCACTCTTTGCTGTCGAGACTCTGGACCGACTCGATCACATGATCCACTCTGTGCTGTCGAGACTCTGGACCGACTCGATCACATGATCCACTCTGTGCTGTCGAGACTCTGGACCGACTCGATCACATGATCCACTCTGTGCTGTCGAGACTCTGGACCGACTCGATCACATGATCCACTCTGTGCTGTCGAGACTCTGGACCGACTCGATCACATGATCCACTCTTTGCTGTCGAGACTCTGGACCGACGCGATCTCATGATCCGCCGTGGACCGACTCGATCACATGATCCGCTCTGTGCTGTCGTGTCTCTGGACCGGAGCTGCGGCGATTTGTGTGACTAACATGAAACCAGTCTCCCCCCCCCCAATGGAAAGCATATTCCCACTGTCTGAATTGTTCAGTATCCCCTATATATTGCACTATGTGCAATTCACCTTGTAGAAAATAGTAAATGTGTTAACAAATTACCATTTATAATATAGGGGACAGGGCTTCAGATTCTAGAGAGGATTTGATTGGACAGAAAATCTGATGAGAAATTGAAGTGAGTGATGAGTGATGTCATCAAAATCACTGATCCATATTGGCAGAAGTGAGAGACTTGAAGTTTTAAATGCTTATATCTTGGAGCGCACTAGCTTATAGATAACAGTAAGGCTAACATATTCATACCGAAAGTTAATTAAGTGCACTATCCAGATAACCATTTAAAAAGCACTTTTTCTTTTAGACATTTTCAGTGTGAAGACACAAAACATAATAGTGCATAAATACTCAAATTAAGATGTTCTTGTTGACTTTTTTGACAATGGCACAGGAAGTGCAAAAATGCTAATAGTGTAACTGGATCGTTCAAACAGCAGGGGGGGCCATATGACAGCATTTCATAAAGCTTAAAGGAGCACATTTCCCTGAGGGGGCAGAAGACTGCTCTGTAAGTAGGTTTTCACACAGTACTTTCATTTATATTATTTAAACAGAGTGATTACATCATGGATTTTCAGGACCAATTGTTTTAAACACCCTTGCCTTGCAGTTTTCTTGTTTTGTTTTTATTAATATGGGTCACACAGCTCATCTTTTCAGTGATAATCAAACCTTCTCTGTTGAGTGTATCAACACCCGTGTCATAGCAACATGAGATAATACTTGGCTTTGATGAGGTTCAGTCTCTAGACTTATGTTTTTGCATGCGACACGACTGGTTGGGGCAGAAAAGCTGGCAGTTGAGACGCAGATAAACCACAGAGACAGACAGCAGGGTGAAAGCTTGAGTGACAGAACCTCCTCATTCCTGCTGGGGTGATCCCTGAACAAACATCCAGCGCTTAGCTTCAGGCAAGAGCCTGCTCTACAGTCGTGTTTGGCACATATAAACCACTGTAGCTGGGATTTTAAACAAACATGATGTGATAATATTATGACGAGTGTAGGGATTTCTTTAACCTGACTAATGGATGGAAGAATTTAAGCTATATTTTACTCCTTCTTCACAAATCCTTATACCAAGATGTTCTAACAAGAACTTAGCTATGCTGTCTATAATAGAAAAGGGAAGTGTTTAGCCATTTCAGACAGGTTTGCTCTAACTATTTTTGGTAGCATTGTGCTATGTATAACGGTATTAGGTTCTATTTTTAAAACTGAAATTCTGGTATCTACTGGAAACAAAAAGACCAACACAATTCTATTGGAATATGTAAATATTTTACATTTTAGTGAGTTGGTGGCTAATCGAATCTCATGGCAGAGTAACAGTTTCATGATCTACAGCTAAATAGAGAGATCTTTGGTGAGAACTAAACACATATTCAATTACTACAGTAGTAATTTCTCACTAGAAATGATATCAGAAATGTAATATGTTGGTAAAAAAACGTACATTTACACACTAACTGACCCGCAAACGAAACTTCTGGACGCCATCTTTTTTCCCCAGATCAACTGTCACTGAATGGAAAGCACAGGATTGTGGGATATCAAAGGCAGCGAAGGACACATGAATGATGCCTTCAAAAATCGATCAGATGAAGGTATCTCAGGAGAAAGGAAGTAGAGCAAACATTAGATTCGGACATGGCTCGATGCCTTCCTGCCTTGAAATGTGTCCTCTGAAGGCAGCATTTTCCAGGTTTCGGACGCAGCCTTAATCTTGAGCTAAATGTCCTTGTTAGTTTTAGTCATATTTAGTCATTCACATGTCTTTTTTATTTAGTCACGTTTTAGTCGACTAAAAGTCTTGTCATTTTAGTCTAGTTTTAGTCAAAAGAAAACTCAATATTTCTTAGTCAAGTTTTAGTTAAAACATTTTAGTTATTTTTTACATAAATTATTTCTGAGATTATTTCTAATACCATTTCAGTCACATAATGTTTCACACTTCTCAAATATTGGTTAAATGTTATAATTACCAGACAAAACACACTTGATGAATGATTTTTGTTGAATGAAACACTTGACACACACACACACACACACACACACACACACACACACACACATATATATATATATATATATATATATATATATATATATATATATATATATATATATATATATATATATATATATATATATATATATATATATATATATATAAAAGAGCCATAGGAACCAAGTGGGTAAACCATGGTATTACAAATGAAAGTTATTACATTTCAAGCCACAAAATGACTCTAAATTTGCCTCTTTGCATTGGAATTCTCTATTTTAACCTTAATCAGTACGCCTACACTATAATATAAATATTTTAGAAAAGAAAATTATTTTAAGTGCTCATTAATAGACCATATTATTGCACAAATAGTTTTTACTACCGAAATATCTCCTCAAAATGTTCATTGCTGTACTGTTTACCTGTATAGTGAAGCTGTTGTCTCTTGGTTTGTGAGTTTGTGAGTTGTCTCTGATGGTTTGTGTGTGGAAAGGTCCGTGACCGCGTGCGCTGCAGAAAGATGAACGCAACTCTGTTATTCAAAGACTCTGGCTTTAACTGTTATGCCACATTAAGTGCGCCAGAACACTATTGTTTGAAGTTCGTATTAAACCTTTACAAATTTGGCGTGAGATTACTTGGTCAGAGTGAGAGCGTGAGCCAGTGCCTGAAAGCGTGTGCCTCACGCAAAATGCGCGACAGTTGCCAACTGTTGCTTCATGTAGTTTCGTGTTGCAGCCACAGGATGGCAGCGACAGAAGTCTGAGATGAAAAAGTAGAGAGGATTGTTGACGAAAATGAAGAGAGATTTTTTCGTAGTTTTTATTTTATGCTAAACATTTTAGTCTCGTCCTTTTTCGTCAACAATAATGCTATGTTAATTTAGTCTTAGTCAGTGTTTTTGGACATTGGTGCAGTCTCGTCATCATCTTCGTCTTAGTTATGGAAAAAAAGGTCGTTGACGAACATATTTCATCTCTTGTCTGACGAAATTAACAATATGATTGGCTCACTCTCTCATTCCCCATCATGAGTGGACACGCCCCCTACTGCTGATTGGCTCACTCTCTCCCCTCCCCATTATGAATGGACATGCCCCCTACTGCTGATTGGCTTACTATCTCATTCCCCATCATGAGTGGAAACGCCCCCTACTGCTGATTGGCTCACTCTCTCCTCCCTCATCATGAGTGGACACGCCCCCTACTGCTGATCAGCTCAATCTCTCTCCTCCCCCATCATGAGTGGACACGCCCCCTACTGCTGATTGGCTCACTCTCTCCCCTCCCCATTATGAGTGGACACGCCCCCTACTGCTGATCGGCTCAATCTCTCTCCTCCCCCATCATGAGTGGACACGCCCCCTACTGCTGATTGGCTCACTCTCTCCCCTCCCCATTATGAGTGGACACGCCCCCTACTGCTGATCGGCTCAATCTCTCTCCTCCCCCATCATGGGTGGACACGCCCCCTACTGCTGATTGGCTCACTCTCTCCTCCCCCATCATGAGTGGACATGCCCCCTACTGCTGATCGGCTCAATCTCTCTCCTCCCCCATCATGAGTGGACACGCCCCCTACTGCTGATTGGCTCACTCTCTCTCCTCTCCATTATGAGTGGACACGCCCCCTACTGCTGATTGGCTCACTCTCTCCTCCCCCATCATGAGTGGACATGCCCCCTACTGCTGATTGGCTCACTCTCTCCCCTCCCCATTATGAGTGGACACGCCCCCTACTGCTGATTGGCTCACTATCTCATTCCCCATCATGAGTGGACATGCCCCCTACTGCTGATTGGCTGCAAGTGTGTTCTGCATCTCAGTCCCATCCACTTTCAACAGTGTTTTAAGAAATCGCTTACTGCACCTTAAGATATTTTCTTTAAAAAGTATTATTTTCTGTAATAAGTACATTTCTTTATCACCTGGGAAGACAGAACTCTTACGTGAGCCCTGACGTGGAGCAATGATAGTTTTTGTGGCTTGAGTTAGTGTTGGACGTAATATTGATGTAAAAAGGTGTGACAGTGACCCATCTGTGTGGCTTTCGTTGTGACCCAGAGAAATAGTAATCACTCGATCACACAGACAAGCAGAGTGGATTAGCTTGAGACACTTGTTCACAATTAGATGGACTTAAGGGAGATAACAAAAGGAGGTATGGTGTGCCAGAAAGGTGAGGACATCTCTTCTACTCCAAATTAATTACTCTTTCCCTTTAAGAAGCAGTCAAGGTGATATAATGTCTACACAGTTTGCTCTGGACTGAGGCATCAAAGAACCCTCACTCAGCAGCCAATGATCCACTGGATCAAACCCTTCTCCACAAACACCAGACTCATTCAGTACACTTCACCTTCTGCACAATAAAAGCCCCACTGGGGTCATTTTTACAGGATGTGGGTGTACTCTGTATAGGCGACTGCAAATAGCAAGTAATTCAGAGAGATCTTTTCAAATTCAAATTCTGTCGGGCCAATTTTTTGTACCTTTGATGGCGGGATGATGGCATTGACGCTGAAGGTAGTCATGGCTTGTGGCTTAAATATGAAAAGCAAAGAAGAGGGAATGCATTTTTTGACATTGAGATTGTTAAAAATGCAGTTTTGCCGGTATTCCATTCAGTTTGAGTGCGTCTTGCCAGGGGACATGAGTGTGTTTATGTATGGAGACAGTTGAGTGATGTCTCTTAAGTGTGGACAGATGTGTGGCGTAAGCATTGTTAGGGAGCTTGCGAGTCTTTTTCTCTCTCTGTCTAGTCTTTATACTGACAAAATGTCCAAAACATCTCTTCCGATGCAATAAAAGCCCAGTCAGTGTCTGCCTCAGATGATGTTCTGTAGAGCTCTGGTTAATCTCGCATTTTGAGTCTGTCTCTGTTTAAACGCTGCCACTCTCCCGGTCCTGTCTGAAACTTTCTGTGTGCTCCAACAAGTTCCAGCAGCAGATTCAGAGGCCTTGGTGTTTTTCACATTCCTATTGTTAGTGATTTAACATTCAGATGCAGTTCCACTTTAGTTTATTCATGTCATCTTTTCAAGCTTATAACAAAAGATCTTAAAAATAAAAGGTTAATCTAATCTATTGAACCTTTTCCATCGTACAAAAGGTTCTTATTGCAAGAAAAGGTCAAATGTTCTTCACGCTAAGACAAAAATATGTTTAAGCACCCCCTGTGGTGAAATCAAGTTTTCAGTGTTGTTTATACGTCTGTGTGGTGTTTTTAATATGCTTTGAAGGTGCTGTATGTAAGTTTGTGACTCTACTAAAACATAACATCCAATGTTTGCAGATATTCAGGATACATGAGTTCACAAACTCATTTCTCTCTTCCCAGTTTGTTTGCATGGCAGCAATACGCTGTAATTCTCACATGCAAACAAACTGGATCAGAGATCACAGAGACCGACCTAAAAAGCCTCAGCATCCATTTACAAATCTCTATGAACGGAAGCATGTTAAAACGCGGATAAATCCACTAATCAACTTACGTAAGTCTCTTCGCATTCCATTGTCAATTGCGCTCGTTCCTGTTGTGTGTCCTCAAACGGGCAACCTGAGAGTCGAGTCTGAGGAGGGGACGGGGACGGGGACGGGGACGGGGACGGGGACGGGGACGGGGACGGGGACGGGGACGGGGACGGGGACGGGGACGGGGACGGGGACGGGGCAAATTATATTTTGAATTTGGGACTGCCCGTTTCAACTGTACCCATTTCAAATACACACTGTCATTCTTACATAGCACCTTTAATACAAACCATGTGCAAATTCATCAGTCAACGCCATTGCGGAGTATTTTCTCCTTAAAGCTGCAGTCTGTAACTTTTTTTGGTTAAAAATGAGCCAGAATCAATTTTTGAGCAAATACACAAGAAGCCAGTGTTCCAAACGATCTCCTTACCTTAGCCCGAATCACAACGGTAAGCTTGTAATAATGTGTTATCATTTGAGTGGTACTGGTTGATTTCCACGTGAAATTCAAACATTTCTTTGCTGTATTACATCATGTCAGCATAAAGTGTCCGGCTAGTAGTAGTAACGCACGTGAAGAGCATGTTCTTCACAGGATCATTTATATCCATTTCTCACAGCAGCTGGAATAATAAACATATCATTTTGAGGGTGGATTGTAATCCAGAAAGGTTCAAACGACAATCATCAGTGACAACTGGAGATTCACCTGTATTCAAAAGCAAAAGATTAGATTTGAGAGAAATTGAAATCTAGAAGTAATGCTAATACACACTAAATACACACAGTCATGCAATGCTAATGCTGTCAACATTAGCAATTTGAGAACAAAGTATAACAATACAAATAATTTGCCCGGTTTGATGTTATATGAGAGATCTTCCGTTGGAAGTGTGATTTATTGTAATGTTTTGTTCCCAAAAATGAACATGTAACTTACTTGATCAGATGACATTTTCCTGTAAAAATTCTTATTTAAGGCTATACTCCAAGACATAGAATCTGTGATTCTGAAGTAGAGTACACTGGTGACTGACAGCCATTCTGATACATGGACTTGTAGTGGAGCCTGTGTGAGTGTGTTGAGGCGGGGTTAATTCGCATATTCTTTGATCCATGTTTACTAAATGAGGCAAGGGTGTAGAGTTATATTCAACAGGAATATATATATATATATATATATACACCTAAAAGATTATTAGGAACAACTGTTAAATTTCTCATTAATGCAATTATTTAATCAACCAATCACATGGCAGTTGCTTCAATGCATTTAGGGGTGTGGTCCTGGTCAAGACAATCTCCTGAACTCCAAACTGAATGTCAGAATGGGAAAGAAAGGTGATTTAAGCAATTTTGAGCGAGGCATGGTTGTTGGTGCCAGAAGGGCCGGTCTGAGTATTTCACAATCTGCTCAGTTACTGGGATTTTCACACACAACCATTTCTAGTGTTTCCAAAGAATGGTGTGAAAAGGGAAAAACATCCAGTATGTGGCAGTCCTGTGGGCTAAAATGCCTTGTTGATGCTCGAGGTCAGAGGAGAATGGGCCGACTGATTCAAGCTGATAGAAGAGCAACTTTGACTGAAATAACCACTCGTTACAACCGAGGTATGCAGAAAAACATTCATGAAGCCACAACACGCACAACCTTGAGTCGGATGGGCTACAACAGCAGAAGACCCCACCGGGTACCACTCATCTCCACTACAAATAGGAAAAAGAGGCTACAATTTATACAAGCTCACCAAAACTGGACAGATGTTGCCGGGTCTGATGAGTCTCGATTTCTGTTGAGACATTCAGATGGTAGAGTCAGAATTTGGTGTAAACAGAATGAGAACATGGCTCCATCATGCCTTGTTACCACTGTGCAGGCTGGTGGTGGTGGTGTAATGGTGTGGGGGATGTTTTCTTGGCACACTTTAGGCCCCTTAGTGCCAATTGGGCATTGTTTAAATGCCACGGCCTACCTGAGCATTGTTTCTGACCATGTCCATCCCTTTATGATCACCATGTACCCATCCTCTGATGGCTACTTCCAGCAGGATAATGCACCATGTCACAAAGCTTGAATCATTTCAAACTGGTTTCTTGAACATGACAAAGAGTTCACTGTACTAAAATGCCCCCCACAGTCACCAGATCTCAACCCAATAGATCTTTGGGATGTGGAGGACCGGGAGCTTCGTGCCCTGGAAGTGCATCCCACAAATCTCCATCAACTGCAAGATGCTTTCCTATCAATATGGGCCAACATTTCTAAAGAATGCTTTCTTGTTGAAGCACCTTGTTGAATCAATGCCACGTAGAATTAAGGCAGTTCTGAAGGCGAAAGGGGGTCAAACACAGTATTAGTATGGTGTTCCTAATAATCCAATAATCAAAGTGAGTGTAGTTCTGGAAAAAATGAAGAGACTTTCTCAATGTAAAGTGGTCTCTTATTTTTTTTCCAGAGCTGTATATATATATATATATATATTTTAACAACAGGAAAACTGTTTAGATATGTCATTTTGGTGATCGAAGATGAGTTTTAGAGGATACAATATTGACTACAGCATGCAGGAGGACTTCAAGAGCTGTTAAATAATAAATACAAATAGTTCTTCCATGGCATCACTGCAAAAACATATTTTTGGAACTTTAAGTCTATCCTAAAATATTATTGAAAGTAATGAGACTTAGTGCAAAGTTATTGAATATCTTCCAATCAATTCATAATTTGGTTTTGTGACCTTGTTTTGTATTTTGATCCTGCAGGATTAGTGTAGGTTACAGTACTAGAAAGATGCATTACATTTTGTGGAACTTAAACATTTCCATACAATAGGGTTTCACCATTTCATAAATAATTAGATGGAATGAAGCCAGCTTAACCTTTAGCCCTTCGGCCAGTTCCCACTTCCTTTAGAACGGTGGAACACGTTTTTTTGTGTGTGTCTTTCAGAGTGACAAGACAGAAGTGAAGATCCAGGCCTCCTGTGTCTTAACCTTGTCTGTCAATGACTCACTGAGTAAGTCTCTGACCAGAACTCTTCCTGTAGAGCTGTGTTGTGCCACGCAATGGACAATGTCCCGCCACACACACACACACACACACACACACACACACACACACACACACACACACACACACACACACACACACACACACACACACACACACACACACACACACACCTTTATCTGATCTCTTGAAGTGGCCACAGTCTCCACTCTGTCTGCCTGCTGCTAAATACTGCTCTGGGCCACATACTCTTCCCTTATCTGAACTCAGTGCTGACGAGACTCTTGAGAGTGTTTTCTATCTCTGCCTCGGACCTATCCACCACAGTCTTAAACAGGAAATAAATTGCCCATTAAGATAGGACTGAAGTTACTCTCCCCCACCGCTGTCAGTGAAATGTTTCGGATTGCTCATATTCTTTTCATTAGGGAGCTACGTGTCTCACAAGCCATTTTAAAACTGAAGGTTAATGCACCATTGTAATTATTATATTTTATTCTCAGTTAAAGGGATAGTTCACACAAAAATGAAAACTCTTAATATTTACCCCCCCCTTAATGTTGTTCCAAACCTGTTTGAATTTCTTTCTTCTGTTGAACACAAAAGATGGAAGAATGTTGTTAGCCAGACAGTTGATGGGCCACATTGACTTCCATAGTATTTTTCGGCTACCATCAACTGTCACCAACTTTCTTTAAAATATCATATTATTATAAATATCTTCTTTTGTGTTCAACAGAAGAAAGAAATACATACAGGTTTGGAACAACATAGGCATGTAAATTATGACAACTATCCATTTAAGTGGAGTTATGGCTTAAGAGTAACATTTATATAGCTGAGGTTGTTCAGACTGCCAGCAAAAATAAAATTTTGGCATTTCCTGATTTTATCCAGATGGATTTCTGAAAGTCTGAACAGCCAAAAACAAACAAACAAACAAACAAACAAACAAACAAACAAACAAACAACAACAACTGAACTGAAATGTTGTTTTGTTTTTAACACAATTTAAACGACAACAATCAAAACGTGATTTTGTAAGAATTTTAATAAGGCTCTAAAAAGAAAAGACTAAAAAAAAAACCCCACAAACAAGTGTTATTTGATCACTTATTAACAGTGCAGACAGTCTGCCTGAAAAGATCTTATTTTAGTAGAAAATCCGATTTGCCTGCAGTCTGGTCATAGCGGCCGTTCACACCCAGTACGATATCAATAACTATAAATACAACCAGCTATATTAGCGTCCACACCCGCGGATATTGTTCTGTTTATTCTAAGCGCGTGCTTGTCTGCAGCTTTAAATGAGCTCGTTACAGCAGGATTGATTCTGATTGGATGACAATCAGCTGGATAAAGTCGTTCTGAAAGTAATTACAACGGTATAGTTCTCTATATTATTAAGAACGATATTTTAGAACGTAGAACTATCTTCGTTGTCTGTATAGTTCGTCATTGTGTGAACGGAGCTTTAGAAGAATTAGGCCTATAAATGATCTGAAATTAATTTTGTAGGCTACACATCAAGGGTGTAGGTTTGGTCTCAGCTTTGGTGGGGACATCCCACCAGGTTTGCCCAGATTATATGGTCTATTATTTATGTTACTGAGTATGGAAATGCATTAATAAGTCTATTAATTTATGAGGCTCTTCAGTTCAAATTATCCAGTACCAAAATAATAATACTCTTTATTTTCCAAGTTCATAATGATTTTCAAAACTGATTTGGAAAAAAAAAAAAACATACACACAAAATGACTTATTTGAAATATAAAAAGTGATTGTGGACTGGATATTTGTTTTTACCTCTAATCACAGTCTTGGGCATGGCAAAGATTAGTAACAACTTTAGCTTTGATGCATTGTTAGTTTTTGTGCAGCATCAGATTTTTCTCCCTCATTTACTGTTCGTGGCTGTTCGTGCCCCATTGACTTCCATTATAGCCACATGTTTTGATTGGAAAGCCATGACACCATATAATCAGGCATTCTTGATTGTTTGTGGTTTTCCCTGTTGGGAAGAGGTAAAATGTGTAATTTTTACAGTATATAACCAGGTGGCACCATTAACCCTTTAGATAGGCCTGTGCTGAAAAGCTTAGTTTCTAGCATTTGTATAGAGTTTAATAACTGCATATAAATGAGGGATTAAAAAAATGTAAATCTGATGCTGCACACAAACTAACAATGCTATTACTAATCTTTGACATGCCCAAGATTGTGATAAAAGGTCAAAAAATATCCAGTCCACAATCACTTTTTATATTGAAAATAAGTTGTTTTGTGTGTATTTTTATTTCCAAATCAGTTTTGAATCCGTTTTTGAAAATAATTTATGAACTTGGCAATTAAAGAGTGATAAGAGTGACAATTAAACAATGACAACAGCTCAACAATAAACATGGAATCAAGTATGTAAACTTGCAACAGAACACTTGCTTGTAAACGCGGAACAATTCCGTGTTTCAAGGGACGGGTGGCAGTTTCATTTGTTTCGTCCTGCATGTCCGTCGGAATCGATCCATATAGCAGCATGAAGGAGTTCGCTAAAATATTGGTGGGGACAATTTTGCCACTTTAAAATATTGATTGGGACTAGTACCTAGCGTCCAGCTGTTTTAATTATCCTTGTATTAATTATTAATTCTTACACATGGTAGTCTTATTTCTTATATGTTAGGCATCACTATTTTAATTCATTTCAATGTAAATCAAAGGGGGAAAAAACACTTAAGTTCTAATGGTTTCCTTTAAAAATACCATAAGAAACATTACAAACCATCAAGCGTTAACCTTTAAAACCATGCACCAGCAGCAAGTCCGCGGATTTCCTGCAGAGTTTCTCCTTGTAAACTGCTGCGTGTTGATTTTTCTTCGCGGTTAAATGTTTGACATATGAAATGCATGTATTGAAATATTAGCAGCTTTAGGCTAAAGAAAATGCATGTGTCTAATTTAAAGTGATCTGTTATCCGAGGTGAAGCTGGTGTCCGTCCATATCAGATAAAAATCCGATCGGTTGGCTGACAATGTATCGATTTAAACAATATGTGTTATTTTAAGGCAGACACAATGAGCTAATTGAAGTAATGATAGCCTAGAAAAACAATAGCATTAGAGTGTTGTAGCCTATATAACGCATACCAGGGACTGTAAAATGTGTATTCTGGGTGTGGGAGTGGCATGTCTTGAGTTTTGACATTTGTATGGTCACTGGGCTATTTTTGATTGGCCTTTGGCTGGCACTCTTCCTCCTGAAGGGTGTTTTGGGCAATATACCATTAGGATTTAATGTTTTTAACATGCCACCAATAAATGCACCAATCCACACCATTAGTTTCCATTTAAACCAATACAATTCCCATTATAACCATTAAACATTCTAAGAGTTTCTAGTGTGTGTTGTTTTACCTGTTGGGCCCTAAATGGGCAACATTTTCCTATAGGGTTGCTTTATCAGATGCTATCACAGGTTGCTCGCAGTCAGATTTGTCAGATTTGTTCGTGTCCCTGACAGATCTGGAGACAGGGCTGAAAGAGTGCCGGCGTGTCTGCGGCTCTGTTTACTCTCAGCGCAGCATCCTGAGCACTCGGACTTATCGCGACGCTTCAATTGTTGTATCTGTTTGGCTAATGCGAGTGTAATGACAAGCTCATTGGAAAGCGTTAAGATTGGGAGATAGTTTTATTTGGTTAGTTTATGATGTTACAGAGAACTGCAGTGTCTTGTCTTGCTTAACTTTTATCACTTTGTTTAATCGATTTGACTAACATTAGTCCTAATCTTCTAATATATTCGTGTAAAATATATATTTTAAAGATGTTAATTAGAATAGAATCATCAGAACAATAGTTTTTTTTATTAGGTTTTTTTTTAAAATACAAAATAAAATATTTTGCTCCAACTTTATATTAGGTGGCCTTAACTACTATGTACTTACATCAAACAAATAAGAAATGTGTTCTCATTGTGTTCATATTGTATTGCAAAACACTTATACATATTGAGGTGGGATATATGGGTAAAGTTAGGGACAGGTGTGGTGGTGTGGGTAAGATTAAGGGTAAAGTTAGGGACAGGTGTGGTGGTGTGGGTCAGTTTAAGGGTAAAGTTAGGGACAGGTGTGGGTCAGTTTAAGGGTAAAGTTAGGGACAGGTGTGGGAGTGTGGGTCAGTTTAAGGGTAAAGTTAGGGACAGGTGTGGTGGTGTGGGTCAGTTTAAGGGTAAAGTTAGGGACAGGTGTGGTGGTGTGGGTAAGTTTAAGGGTAAAGTTAGGGACAGGTGTGGTGGTGTGGGTCAGTTTAAGGGTAAAGTTAGGGACAGGTGTGGTGGTGTGGGTAAGTTTAAGGGTAAAGTTAGGGACAGGTGTGGTGGTGTGGGTCAGTTTAAGGGTAAAGTCAGGGACAGGTGTGGTGGTGTGGGTCAGTTTAAGGGTAAAGTTAGGGACAGGTGTGGTGGTGTGGGTAAGTTTAAGGGTAAAGTTAGGGACAGGTGTGGTGGTGTGGTGGTGTGGGTAAGTTTAAGGGTAAAGTTAGGGACAGGTGTGGTGGTATGGGTCAGTTTAAGGGTAAAGTTAGGGACAGGTGTGGTGGTGTGGGTCAGTTTAAGGGTAAAGTTAGGGACAGGTGTGGTGGTGTGGGTCAGTTTAAGGGTAAAGTTAGGGACAGGTGTGGTGGTGTGGGTCAGTTTAAGGGTAAAGTTAGGGACAGGTGTGGTGGTGTGGGTCAGTTTAAGGGTAAAGTTAGGGACAGGTGTGGTGGTGTGGGTCAGTTTAAGAGTAAAGTTAGGGACAGGTGTGGGGGTGTGGGTCAGTTTAAGAGTAAAGTTAGGGACAGGTGTGGGGGTGTGGGTAAGTTTAAGAGTAAAGTTAGGGACAGGTGTGGGGGTGTGGGTCAGTTTAAGAGTAAAGTTAGGGACAGGTGTGGGTCAGTTTAAGGGTAAAGTTAGGGACAGGTGTGGGGGTGTGGGTCAGTTTAAGGGTAAAGTTAGGGACAGGTGTGGGGGTGTGGGTCAGTTTAAGGGTAAAGTTAGGGACAGGTGTGGTGGTGTGGGTCAGTTTAAGGGTAAAGTTAGGGACAGGTGTGGTGGTGTGGGTCAGTTTAAGAGTAAAGTTAGGGACAGGTGTGGTGGTGTGGGTCAGTTTAAGGGTAAATTTAGGGACAGGTGTGGTGGTGTGGGTCAGTTTAAGAGTAAAGTTAGGGACAGGTGTGGTGGTGTGGGTCAGTTTAAGAGTAAAGTTAGGGACAGGTGTGGTGGTGTGGGTCAGTTTAAGAGTAAAGTTAGGGACAGGTGTGGTGGTGTGGGTCAGTTTAAGAGTAAAGTTAGGGACAGGTGTGGTGGTGTGGGTAAGTTTAAGGGACGTGTCAATTGTAATTACAAATTTAACTAGAAATTATTTTCAGATGTAATTACATGCAGATTTTTTTTTAAAATGTAAGTACAATGTAAATATACACAATAAGTGCATTGTATCAGATGATTTATTAAATGTTAGTACGTTAACGCCACCTTATATAAAGCGGGTCCAATCTTTCTTTCTTGCGTGTTTTCTTTGTTGCTTTTGTTTCTTTCTCATTACTCTAAAATTTTAAACACAACTGAATAAACCTGACTTTATATGGTTACCCATACCAACGAAAAAATAATATATATTATGCAAATTCGTATTAGAATAACTCTGAAACTGAACATCGTCATATAGTGAACCCTGCGATTGCTACAGTTATATAACTGCAATGACTGCATGTCTGCTGCAACACGAACGAGCTCGCATTTTTTAATGTTTCTTGTGAGAATAAAAACAAAATCCAAATAATTTAACATTCGTTGCATTAACACTTTAATCTATCAAGCCTTAGGCCTATGTTTCAGAAACTCGCCGATTATTACTTTCGGTGTAAAATAAATTAACTTGAAATATATCTGCTTCCTATTATTTGAACAGCAGTATTTAATTGTCCTATGCTAGAGCGTTATTTCACGTCAATAACAACCGACACCTCCTATCTATCTCACGATAAAGGCCGTAGTCCTAATTTAGCGTTCTTGAAATATCTCAGAATGACTGAAGCATGACAACATCTCACTGAAGCTTAATGCTATTAAATATTTAGTTTTTATTTGGTGATGTTTGTTTTGTAAACCACTGATATAAAAAACAATACTATATATATAAAAGCAGACAACATTCTGTTAAAGTGTTTTCCCCTCCAGCAGTGCCGTTGGGTTAAATAGTCTTAATCCAGATCCTCTCTCGTGTCGGATTGATGCCAGGCGCGTCTCACCAAGTTCTGATCCCATCCACACTTCCCGTCGTCAAATTCACATCCACAAAGTGGTTCGGTATTTGACTTGTGTTGGCAAACGAGGGCACAGAGGTGAAGTTACAGTGGTACGGGTTATTTCCATAGCTGTTGTAATAGTTATTGTAGGGATATGATACAGTGACATTGTAAGGAGCTCCATGGCAGGGTTTTCCATCTCGCACCAGCACGGGCACCGCGACCCTCCGCGGGCCGGCCAGCTCCAGACTTTTGTCCTGCCGCTGTCTCTTGCACTTGTACCTCCGGTTCTGAAACCATATTTTGACCTGTGTGGAGGTGAGCTTCAGCACATGGGCCAGGTGGTCTCGCTCGGGTGCGGACAGGTATCTCTGCTGCTTGAAGCGTCTTTCCAGCTCAAACACCTGAGTCTGAGAGAAGAGCACTCGGGGTTTCCTGCGCAGCCTCTGCTTCGGCTTCTCCCGGGCCGTCTCGTCCTGTCTACCATTATAACTGGAGTCGTCAAATGGACACATGCCTAAAAATAATAGTCAAATATTTAGTTTCTAAATGCATTATGAAGTGAAATGCACTGAATGAAGGGGATCGTTATACAAAACAACAATAATTAATAGTACAATTAATATCTATTTTTTCTAAATCCTCCCCAGTCATTTCAATGATAAGTGTCATATTGTACCAGAATTTTGATCAGTCAGTATGTGCATTCATACATACAATCCTAGTTTGGTTTTAGAGACAATAACATTGTAATTATTATAATACAAAGGTTCTTGAGTGGTTCTTGACAGATGTTCAGTGAAGAACCACTGCTGGCTTATATAGTTGGATCTATTCTTTAGAGGTTAAAGAAGACTTCGCCCTCAGATCAGTGAATTCGTTTCGGGGTTCTTGAAGTTATACACATGACGTACTTTTTTTAAATTTAAATTTTATTTGTATTATAATTTATTTATTTATTTTTTATTTTTTATTTTTTTGGCGGTGTAAAAAATAACTAAAGAAACCGTTAGTTTCCTAAATCCTTAAATTTGCAGTATTTGACAGTATATTTTTAGTTAACTCCTTGAATTGCACCCCTAGTAGTACAAATTCCATCAAATTGAATTAAATAATCCTTACATTGAATAATCCCCCTTATTATTTTTTTCCAATTAAGAATTTTAAAGGAGTAAACAAAATAGAGCTTAAATATTTATTTTATAGTACTACATCTTAAACATATATTATTTTAATATATGAACGAATCGCAAAACTAAATGGTTCAATACCTTTCTCCATAACAACATTACAACAATGTGTATAAATCATAATGGAGAAAGGGAATGAACAATTTAGTTTATGTGATTTTTATAATATGTTTCAATTTAAGTTTAAGATGTATTCAAATTGTTTTATTTAGCTCTAGTTTATTTTACTCATTTCAAATTCTTAATTCATAATGTGAATAATATATATGGGTTATTCAAATCAATTTGATGGAATTTTACTATCAAACTCTTAAAAATAACCTTTATGGCCATTGATGGTGCCATGAAGAACCTTTCCATTCCACAAAAGGTTCTTTATAGTGCCAAAGGTTCTTTAGGTTATTAAAATGTTCGTCACAATAAAAAGACACAAACCGATACTTTAAGAGCTGTTGACTAAAAGGTCGGAAACAAAAAATGATTCTTCTATGAAATCGCTGAATCCCTTCGCTGAGTGTAATTGAAATGCGTAAATCTTAAAAAAGAGGCTTTTTTGAGTTTATGAAAGAAGACAATTGGAGATATAAATAATAACTACAGAGATCCTAATTGTTAGATCCTACTTGTTATAAATATCCTACTTGTGTCGTCGTTGGGATCCATCTCCTCCTCCGTTGGAGATCCGCAGGAGCTTCTGACTATGTCAAAGTCATGTGAATCGAGCGCGCACTTGAGCGGTTCCCCCGCGCCCGAGCCCGCGCCCGCGCCGTGCTTCTCGGGGCTGTAGAGCAGATCCAGACTGCGGCTCAGGGTGCTCTGCATGCACTGGAGCTGAAGCGACTGCAGCGGCACGCCGTCCTGCTCCACACCCATCAACCCGTGCGGATTCAGAGCGTGCTGCTGTTCCAGTTTCAGGATGTCCTTTACCGAAAACGGAGTCGAGGTTACGGGACTCGGAAGCATCGCTCGAGAGATTTGTGTGGGTGCTTGAAGAAAGGTGGAAGAAAGGTTCACCTTTTCAAACGCAAAGCAACATCAGTCGACTCTGTAAAGTTCCAGATGTCCCCAGGTAAGCAGAAGAACACGGTCTGCTTCTCCTCGCAGAAGCAGCACTAGATGAAGAATAGCTTCTCTCTTCCTCTTTCCGCTGTTGAAGGTGCGGAGAGAAGCGCTCTTATCTAATAGAGAGCGTCCTTATCTCCGACTGACCCCTCCCATCCTGTGCGTCCCATCATCACCTGTACGAACTCACAACAGCTTTGGGTTGTTTTAAAAAAAGTCTCCGATAGAGGATCGTTGTGATTGAAATGCCCTTTAATGTTGAATTAAACACGCTTACAAATAAAGGTTCTTTGCTTTCACGAAAAGCCGTTGACATCCCCCGAAATCTTGACGTTCCTCAAACGATTCTTTAGTTTAATCAAATGTTCTTCACGACTTAATCGTAGTTCTTTTAAGAACTGTTCACTTAAAGATTCTTTGTGGAACCTAAAACGATTCCTCTATGACATCACCGTGAAGAAGAGAGAGAGAGAGAGAGAAAAAAAGAAACCTTTTGGAATCTTTATTTTTAAGCGTGATTAGTAAGTGCACACTAGGCAAGGCAAGTTTATTTGTATAGCACATTTTATAATTATTTAAAATAGTGATGACATATGCATGAGAATAAAGAATACCATGTGTACGAATTCAAAATTAAAAACAAGGATAATTAAAAAAGTTGTAAAGATAATAAAAAATAAAATACAATAATAAAATAAAATGGTCAGATCCACAATAGTGGTCTTAAATAAAGATAAAACATCCTTCAGTTTACAGTCTACTGTACATACATGCATCATCTTAATCAGATCACCTCTCCTTCATTTTTTCCCCAAACCATAACATCCATTTCAATCACTCTTCCCTGATTTTTACTCAGGAACCTTCTTATTAAACCCATTTTCACTCATCTTTCGACAGATTTCCACATACTCACTATTGTAAAAAACAAACAAAACAATGTAAGCTCACACTGTAAAAAAAATCCCCGTTAATTTACAGTAGATTGCAGGCAGCTACTTGACCTGTAGAATGCTGTAATTTTACAGTGGACCTACTGTAATCTGAAACAACAGTTAAATACTGTAAAAAATATTACAGTACTGTGCTGTAGAAAATATAGTCTGTACAGTATAATACTGTCAGGTGTTTCCCTCCCGTTATAATGTTATTTTAGTGTTCCTGCTGTAATTTTCATAAATGGTTTAATACTATAACATTTATTAAAGTACTATCAAATGTGATATTTATATTGCAACACTACTGAGAAACTGACTAAGAAACTGATGATGTATAATTTACATTTTAAAACAAAAAACACTGAAAATTGCTGGCAAACAAATGGCTCAGACAAAAGATAACTTTAAAAGATGCTTTTATTAAAGCTAATAACATAAAATCCATTCATAGAATGACAATATTTCAGCTTCACCAGTGAGGCTAGGCTGAACAGAACATAATGCTGTGACTTTGCCCCACTCCATGAGTTTTTTAAGACGGTGACTAAAGATTCACAGTTGTTGCCTTTTTCTGCACATGCGTCCCTGTCTGCTTGGACACCACCTTTGCCTGGCTGGCTTTTGTTCCGCTCTTGGGGTTCACACAAATAGAGCATCTACAATATAATTACACAGAAATATAACATATTAGTTAGGTAAGTAAATATTAATTTTACTTTAGACATAAACACACTGCATTCAAATATAGGCCTAAATATTCTAGGTTGTTGACATTATGACAGTATTTGCATCAAATTTAGTTTACGTTTGATCTGAGGCATTAAGAGACCTGAGTATCTTAGAGTAATGTAGACAGCACTTTATAACTTTGTCAGCAGTATTAAAGGGATAGTTCACCCCAAAATTAAAATGTTGTCATGATTTACTCATCCTCATGTTGTTCCAAACCTGTTTGAGTTATTTTCTTCTGTTCAACAGAAAAGAAGATTTTTTAAAGAATGATGGTAACCAGACAGTTGACAGACCCAAATGACTATCATAGTAGAAACAAAAAATACAATAGAAGTCAATAGCTACTCTCAACTGTCTGGTTACCAACATTCTTTAAAATATTCTTTGAATACAGAAAAAGAACAACTAGAGAGTATGTTTTATTCTGTTTTATTGTTTTATACTCCATGCTTGCTTGTGACACTTACCTAGCAGTATCAGTGGACGCAGGGAGGGTCAGGGTGTGCTCAGCATCTGCTGCAGTGGCAGATATCTGTAGAACAGAAAAATGGTGGCCTATGTAGTGAAATGAAAATGTGTATACAGTCACAATAGGCATGAATACTAAACAAGTGGAATACTAAGCAAAACTCACATCAGCACGGAGTATCATTGCCTCTATGTGTGACACTTGATGGCTGAAAACATAGAAAAATGTATTATGCACTCGGGGATACCACACTTTGCATTCAGCAAAAAACTATGAGCATTACTGGGGGTCTTACCACATATGTTGCACATTAGCATTTTTATACTACAATCCACAGACCTACACAACAAAATAATCTTACCATTTTAACACAGACAATCTTTAATCTCTCAACGAATGGTAGGACTATGTAAAACAGAGGCAGCCAGCAGTGACTGCTAGTCTCATTGCTTTAGTGCACATTTAAAACAAAAAAACAATACCTGATGTAGATTCGATAATAAATCAAGTCAGTTACAAAAGAACACTTTTTTTCAGTTTGCATTTACCTTGATAAATTGGTGAAGTGAAAAGCCACATGCTGGTGATGCACCGTCGTCTGATGTGTGCTGGCAGGGTCACAATCGGAGCAAAAATTCTTCCTTAATTTAATCCTCTTCTCATTCTTCTTTTCTCACAATAAAATATTAAAGTAATGTAATGTTAAACCTTAAATGTTATGGTAATCCTTTTTGGTTGCACGCCTGTTGATGAGATGTGATGCTTCCTGATTTTCCTATGAGTTGTGAGCAGACTCAAGCATGTGACTATAATATAAAAAATACTGTAGTATCCCGTAAAACTGAACAGTAGCTTGCCGTTATTCATTTGCTCGTCAAATTCTGCCCCATTTACAGTATTCAGCTGTATTAATGAAGAACGGTAAATTACTGTACAAAATGTCCCGTATTTTTACAGTAATTTTTTACAGTGCAGGTAATAACATTTAAATGAACAGATTTTAATTAATTTATTAAAAACATGATTCAATAGGATTATGCCTGACTATTATAGGTTACAAAAACTTTAAGGCTATAAAGTAAATGCAGGTGAACGAGTGTTAGTTCATATGAATGTTAAAGTATGAAGGTGTTCTGGCTTAAAGTCATTATTCATAATTATGCATAATTTTAGTTATTAGGCTACTAGTTACCACATGTAATGTAACGTGTAAATACATTAAAATAAAGTGTTACCAAAGGTTGTAATGCTTTTCGATGGCCTTCTCTTTTAAGAAATTCATAAGACTGTTATGGAAGAATTTAAGATTTATTCATAACTTTTGTTTCAATCACTTTAAAGAAACCGGGGAAGAAAATAAAAATAACTATTATTTAGATTCTAGGCTATATTGCATTTATGCTATACAGGGAGCGCAATTTTATTAACTTTCATAAATACTTTTCACAATACATACCCCCCACCCCATGTGTATTATGTCATTTGATCAGTGTAATGTGTATGAGCACCAGAGTCCAAGACACATTTCCCCATTGGGGACAAAAAGGTGCATTGCATTGAATTCAACCGCATACATTTTAATAACGTATTATTGAATAGCCTATATGTATTAACAGCGTATTCATATACAAAGCGGTTGCATTTAAGATATTTGGTTAAATAACTTAATATTATGCCAACATGTTCCTAATTACAGCAGTCTGCGGGCCAGCACTTCCTCCACTCGTCCTCCTGAAAGCATGGGGTAAATTGGTTTGTGCTTCGGCGAAGCAAAGTGGATGTCCGAAAAGGTGACGCCGACACTGACATCCAACAGGCCTATTAGTGTACACAGGCCACAACAAACAGAAACCCTACACCTGATGTAGTCTCTGGCGCCAGCCTGCGATGCTTGACTGAGGTTCAGACGCCCACCGGATCACACACACTTCAGCTGTCCGTCCATCACGGCGCAAACCACAGCGATCGTCCTCTGTGAGCTGCGTGCATACAAACGCCATTTATTTCCAGCTAAGCATTTTATTTTTCATTTTAATAATGTAGGATATGTACTTCGTTTTTAAAGTCCGCGTTAGGTTAAAAAATAGATTTTGACCAAATCAATACAGAACATGTTTTTTCAAATGAGAAAGTCAGAAGATCACAATTAATATTTTTGTGGCTGGTTATATTTTTCATATGCATGCGAAAAACAATTACATTTTAACGTAGCCTATTGCAATTACATGACAACGTAACTTTAAATCTATATGTTAATCTATATTTAATTTAATTTTCTAAACGTAAGAGTGCTATTTTTACATGTTAAGTACATCTTTATATATGTAATTTAATAATTTTATTGTCTTTAAAAAGTTAAACTGTCAAAATGGTTAAAGCATTTATAATAAACTAAAATATAGTCCAGTTATTTCTATTGAAATGTGGGTTACACTTTATTTTAAGGTGTCGGTGTTATAGTGTAATTAAGCATTGTAAGAACTGAGTGATATTAATTAATACATGTACTTATATAGGGTTAGGATTAGGGGTTGGTTAGTTGCATGTAAGTATGCATAATTTATAGTTATTATATAGTTACATGTAGCCTAACACGTATGACTGTAAAATAAAGTGTTATAACGTTACATATATTTGTAATTACACATTCGTAATGAAGTTGCATTTCACATTTAAAATATATTAACTTTAAATATGAACTTTAAACACATTGCAGATAAAAATTATACTTGATATACTATAAATGCAATAATAAGTCAACACAAAAGATAATTCAAATCTAATTATTTAAAATATACTTTGAAAGTAAAAGTTTTAGTTTGACCTTTAAGTGCAGTTTTTTAAAGAGACAGTCATGAAAATACACGTACGCAGACCTTTATTTCATTAATATTCTTTTTAATAATAACATTAATAAAAAATACAATAAAAGAGGGGTCTGAACTAGATTATTTGTCGTTTGTGAATTCTTTACAACAAAATAAAACCACAATATATATTTTTGTTCAAATAATTTTCTAACAGGCCTTGAGTTGTAAACAAGATAACATCAGTAAACTAAAAAAGACTTTAACAAATTAATCGCAATCGAATATTTTTCATAAATGGCAGGTCGCAAAGTTGGAGTGTTTTTTACTTTTGTGTTTTTTTAATGTTATTTTACATTTACAGAATTTGTTGAACGAAAACAATGGTTTGTTATTTTCATATTTTTAAATGTTTTACTGTTTCGTTAACTGTTGATTTATGTATATTCACGGAAAGTCATTCTATAATACACAACATGACAAGGCAACTTACAGTGTGGCAACTTCTACCACTCAAAGAAACTGATCGAAACATTTTTTTTTCGGGAAATTATTAGTATATTTTTAATATATTATAATATATTTTTATAAATATATTCTATATAAATATTTGTGTTGCCCATTATTTTTGTAATGTATTTTGTTAAGTAGCCTACTAATATTTCTTAATTCATAGTTTTCTTGAGTCATCATTTTCTCACCTTTTGTCACCTTGGCGCTACTATTGAAAAATACAAATATATGTGTGTGTGTGTGTGATGTGTGCTTGTTTTAATTCCAGAGAAGGTATACTTACCTAAAGTTTAAACACATTTACCATGGCTATTTCCACATGTTAGCATTAACAGAATGAAATAAATATAGGCTATGTGTCAGTGACTACACAAGTCTAACACAAACTGTCGTCCCCGAGCGCGCGCACTTTATTCTCTCAGCGTCATGACGTGCGTCATGTGACGTTAGACAGTCGTTGGCTGAACCAGCGATATGTCACTATCTCTAATAAATAGTTTAGAATGCATTTTTCTTCTTCTACAGATTCTCGGTAGTATGTTGTAAAATAACACTGACCCATTTTAATACACCTTACCTCTTTATTAATTTAAATGGGCCTTTGTTTTTCTTTTTCTTATTTATAAATTATGTCCAGTAAGCATATAAAAATGGACAAACCCAACTTAGCTTGTTTATAACTTAGCATTTTTTAGAGTGTAATCATTCAGTAATATAGCCTAGGCTATAATAAAATAAAGGTGAGAAACAAATTCAGTGTTTAAAATGTGCCCGGGCTTTTAACTAGGCTAGTAGAGCCTGCATGTATCTCCATTGAGCGGTGTTACAGAACAGCTTTGATCCTGTCACTCATTGCTGAGGTAATGACCATAATTGCGCATCTCTGTCCCGGAAAGGCAGGGTGTTCATGAGTTCTGCAAATTTGGGGCCCCATGCAGCATTCATAAAACTCAACGAATCCTTTGGCCTCTGAGCGAGGCTGATGGGCTCCATCTCGCTACGAATGACGGCAATGTAACGTAAGACGGGAGTGAAGTAATAACCGTAATTAATCATACTGTAAAAAAGAGCGCTGATGGCAACTGAAAGGAGACACTCGCCTCCGAGCCCTGTCTTTAAACAGTTAGTCACCGGAGAACTCCATCAAAACGTTACTCGAGATTCAGTTGCTGTGCAATTCTGAGACCTGTAACCTCATACAGCGGCGGACTCCTGGAGGAGTGTGTTTTGATTGACAGCTCACACGATGAGAGGCCTGAATGAAGAGGGAAGAGCTGTGTAAGTGTTTGTTTCCTGTTTCTAATGAATGCATGATTTCGCGGGTTATTTCATGTGAAACATTACATACATGTATCCAAATGTGTCAGATGTTGCTGAACTAGGCCGACAGTATATTCTTCACACTTAACTAAATGGTTGTGAATTCTGTTAAGTCACTGCAGTCACACTTCATATGGTGATAGGTGCATATTGTGTAAAATAAAGCAATACAGGCTAGGCTAATCCCCGCGAATCCCTGGTTTACAGTTAGGCTAATTTACAGTGAAAACCCCCCTTAGCATAAAATTCACTGTAAACGGCTTATTGCTTTATAACACGGTTACCACAGATTGCAAATATTAAAGCCAAATTAAAGCTGCAAGCAGCGATGAAACTGCCCTCACACTCCACCGCCGCCTGGTGGTCTCAGAAAAACAGTGAATAGTCGGCGACATGCATTTAAAGGGGCGATGAATGGAGAAATCAACTTTCCCTTTCCCTTTTGATATATATAAAAGGTAATGGTAATATATCCTGTATGTTTCAGAGCTGAAAACTTCCTTGTTAGTCAAAGAAAAGCTTTAATAGACACCAGGCCCAGAAAACTATCGTGAGCTTCATCCTTACGTCATTGCGCTAAGAAACGCCTCCTCTACAGCAAGTCTAATCCAGTCAGTCGCACCGCCCACCGACTCATGGAGCTGGTCGGATCACTATCCAGCAGCAATAAACATGCCGAAGAAAATAGCTAGATATTGTGGAAGAACACAGTCGCTGCATAAGCTTCCTTCGGATCATAAAATTAGGAATGTGTGATTCTTCATTTATTTTTAATGAAGTTCCAGCTCACTTCGCTTCATTTCACTGCAGAAACATTTGTAATCAAGTCTCAGGTGCTGGATTTGCAGACATATTGAGATTAGAACATAATGTTGTGCTTTCTATATTAGATCCGACAGGAATGGTGCAACACACTTATGTGAGTAAAACATCTTATTTATATGTAGGCCTAATAGTAGTCCCGGGGCTGTGTGTTTTCCAGACAGGCTACTAAAATGTACGCCCGTCGGCAGAAATTGTTTCTTGATCTGGGCCCGCACGTGTACATGTGTGTGTGTGTGTGTGTGTGTGTGTTCGAGCTTATATCAACCTACGTCCGGGCCATGTAATACAGAAATAACATTCCAATCACTCGAGGGTGGGTGAGAAATAAATCATTGTGCTTGTTTGATGAAGACGTTTACGATCCCTGTGGTCGAGAGAATCATTGCAGTTGCCGCTTTAATAATCTCTCCCTCATGTGAACTGAAGGGGCATAGATATGACAGCGGAGCTGAAGCTCATTAAATATGCAAATCTTCTCCAATCCTAGCCGTGGGCGTTTACTTCAGAGTCTCCAGTGCGTCACGCCCAACAAAACCCACCGTTCAGGAGACAGCCTCAAAACCAGTGTAGACAATAGCCTATTACTTATTAGTTATGATGTTTTTAAATGTAAAAACCACACAAATGTCATTAGTTGACTTCAGACAACAGTATAAAAAAGAAAAAAAAGCCAGTTCATGACACCTTTAAGCGGGAAAATATAGGAGAAAAATGGCAGTCATTTCGATGTGCCACACTTCCTTATGCCAGCTTTGACTATTTCTGAATATTGCCATAGTTGTCTATTATCAAACATGTGAAGTTTAGGGAAGATCAGACATTGAATCAAACTTCCTGTTTCATGGCATCAATCGCACACACTTAGCCATGTGTTGCATGATTTAACATGCTTCTAGCATGTTTGGGACTTGATCGAATATTTTAAGGTGTTTCTGGGAGTGAGTTACAGTGTGAAGCATGCCATTTCCTGTTGCCAACAGGTGGCGCTATGACTAATAGAATATTGGCATGTGTCCAGGCCAGGACTCTTATCAAATGTGAAGTTTGGGGCAGATCGGACATTGCAAATGTAAATGCTCATTAATCTCATTAACGCCGTTCAGTGAAAATGATCTTCACAACTTAATGTCGCAAAGTCCTTTAGATTAGACTGACCAAATATGATGTTAATCTAAATAAATCTCTAGAAGGCTTTGTTAAAGTACAATGTCTAGAAATGGCAAACAATGTTTATATATCTCAAACTATAAAAATATCTCACTTCCTGTTGGAGTTTAATATTTTGTTCTTTACTTTTTTGTAGGTATTGGGTGTTACATGTGTCTACCAAATTTGATACTTGTAATTTAAACGTAGCGTGTATTGCGCTTAATTGAAATTCAGTAGGTGGTGCTATTGAGCCATTTCACCACACCTAATTCTGAAACCCATATTAGACGTACATTTTCATAACTTCTGATGTGTTTGCTAAGTTTCATGAGTTGAATAACATTTATTTTATCGTCATCACAGCACTAGCCTGACGTGGTCATACTAAATTCTAGTCTTAAACTGCTCCATTGGGCTTTGATTATTGGGACTTGTTACAACCGAACCAGGAAAGACCTCAATTGGACAGACCTACAACCAATCAGAGCAACGGAGTAAATGACGTATGCTGAGCAATACATAGTAATGGCAAGTACTTAGAATAGAAAGGTGTCAGAATACACAGTGCATCACAGTTTGTTGTGTTTGGGGCTGCATAGCCACAGACGAGTCAGGGTGCCCATGCTGACCCCTGTCCACCGCCGAAAGCAGCAACTGTAGGCACATTAGCATCAGAACTGGACCACGGAGCAATGGAAGAAGGTGGCCTGTTCTGATGAATCACATTTTCATTAAATATGCAATTCAATAGTGAAGACTTTTATAAGGACTAAAACTTTTTGTGTGAACACAGGAACAAAGACACAACTAACAAATGAGCGCCGTCAGTACAAGGGAAAACCCCTTTCCTGTACTATCCTCTGTCACTCAATCTCTCTCTCACAATAACACAAGCTTCAATGAACAATATCAATGTGAACAACCATATGTTTACGTTACTAAAAGTGGTTGCTAGGGGGCGGTGTGCAGTGATACACAGAACCGTTTTACAAATATTTTACATATTGTATTTCTTTAAGGACTTTACATTTAGCACAAAAACAATTGCCATGTGTGTTTGTGTGTCACTATGTTGCCATTCATCTGTTTAATGTGAATGTTGGGATATCTCATAAAAATGTTTGATGGAAATGCAGCATAAATAAATATATGTGCATAAATACTACATATGTGCTAAAAAACGTTTGTGCATAATTGAGGCGGATAATGTTTTTATTTGATAAGAAGACATGCACATGAACTATATGCTGGAAATATATTTAGCACATAAATTCCTAATAGCGCAAAAAAAAAAAAAAAAAATTGTCCTAACAGGGGATGTGATTGATACAGTTGGGCAAAAGTTCTCCCACTTAAAAAGATAAGAGAGGCCTGTAATTTTCATCAGTTGTCTGATTTTTAAAGAATTTGTTTGCAAATTATGATGGAAAATAAGTATTTGGTCAATAATAAAAGTTAATCTCAACACTTTGTTATATACCCTTTGTTGGCAATGACAGAGGTCAAACATTTTCTGTAAGTCGCCGCAAGGTCTTTACACACTGTTGGTGGTAGTTTGGCCCATTCCTCCATGCAGATCTCCTCTAGAGCAGTGATGATTTAGGGCTGTTGCTGGGCAACACAGATTTTCAACTCCCTCCAAAGATTTTCTATGGGGTTGAGATCTGGAGACTGGCTAGGCCACTCCAGGACCTTGAAATGCTTCTTACGAAGCCACTCCTTCGTTGATCGGGCGGTGTGTTTGGGATCCCAGTCACGTTTCATCTTCAATGCCCTTGCTGGTGGAAGGAGGTTTTTACTCAAAATGCATGGCCCCATTAATTCTTTCCTTTACATGGATCAGTTGTCCTGGTCCTTTTGCAGAAAAACAGCCCCAAAGCATGATGTTTCAACCCCTATTCTTCAGGGTAGGTATGGTGCAACTCAGCATTCTTTCTCCTCCAAACACGACAAGTTAAATTTTTACCAAAAAGTTCTATTTTGGTTTCATCTGACATTCTCCCAATCCTCTTCTGGATCATCCAAATGCTCTCTAGCAAACTTCAGACAGGCCCGGACATGTACTTGTTTAAGCAGGGAGACACGTCTGGCACTGCAGGATTTTAGTCCCTGGCGGCGTAGTGTGTTACTGACGGTAGCCTTTGTTTCTCTGGTCCCAGCTCTAAAGGTCATTCACTAGGCCCCCCAGGTAACAAGTGCAGGACAGAGGAGCCTCTTAAAGAAGAAGTTACAGGTCTGTGAGAGTCAGAAATCTTGCTTTTTTATAGGTGACCAAATACTTTACAAAAATTTTACAGCATAATTTGCAAATAAATTCTTTAAAAACCAGACAATGTGATTTTCTGGATTTTTTTAGTCTTGTAGTCTATAGAATACTAATTTTTAGTCTTCTTTAGTCTTTTAAATCTTATAGTTGAAGTATACCTAGGATGATAACAGGCCTCTCTCATTTTTTTAAAGGTCCCATTCTTCGCGATTCCATCTTTCAAACTTTAGTTAGTGTGTAATGTTGCTGTTAGAGCATAAATAATACCTGTAAAATTATAAAGCTCAAAGTTCAATGCCAAGCGAGATATTTTATTTAACAGAACTTAAATTTAACTAGAAAATTCTTAAAAATTAAGCATCACCATGAGCAGCACAACTGATAATAATCATAAATGTGTGTTGATCATCAAATCGTCATATGAGAATGATTAGTGAAGGATCATGTGACACTGAAGACTGGAGTAATGATGATAAATTCAGCTTTGATCACAGGAATAAATTACACTTTACTATATTCACATAGAGAACAGCTGGTTTACATCAGAATATATATATATATATATATATATATATATATATATATATATATATATATATATATATATATATATATATATATATATATATATATTACTTTGCATAAAATCTATGGAGACTTAATGCACAAGTGTTTGTAGTAAACCAATCATAAAACTGGCATAAAATATAGGAGAAAAATATTATAGATATTAGAGGTTATTGTTCAGCAGTGTATTTGATATCTTACCAAATTAAAAGCAAGAGATGCGATAAATTATATCGGTCCAAAAAATAAATAAATTGGTATTACGACATTTCTGTCCCCCTCACTCCTGAAAAGATGGCTACGCCCCTGGGTACACCTGCACACATTACCAAAGCAACCAGAAGGACCATGATATCCCTGTTCTTAACCAACAAACTCGCCTGACCTTAAGCCCATAGAAAATCGATGGGGTATTGAGAAGAGATGATGCGATATGTCAGACCCAACAATGCAGATGAACTGAAGGCCACTATCAGAGCAACATGGGCTCTCATAACACCTGATCAGTGCCACAGACTGATCGACTCCATGCCACGCCACATTGCTGCAGTAATTCAGGCAAAAGAAGCCCCAACTAAGTATTGAGTGCTGTACATGCTTCATCATGGCACCTGTTAGTGGGTATATAGAGAGGGGTATATTAGACATCAAGTGAACATTTTGTCCCCAAAGTTGATGTGCTAGAAGCAGGAAAAATGGGCAAGCATAAGGATTTGAGTGAATTTGTCAAGAGCCAAATTGTGACAGCAAGACGACTGGGTCAGAGCATCTCCAAAACTGCAGCTCTTGGGGGCTGTTCCCGGTCTGCAGTGGTCAGTCTCTATCAAAAGTTCTCCAAGGAAGGAACAGTGGAGAACCGGCCACAGGGTCATGTGTGGCCAGGGCTCATTGATGCATGTGGTGAGCGAAGGCTGGCCGTGTGGTATAATCTGATAGCTAACCCCGGTTTCTTTTACCTCACCACACAAATTTGTATTTTGTTAGAGTTTTGATGGGCCAGCTTGTATTTTAACAAAATAAACCTTAGCCAGAATTCTTTTTCTGGAGTAAATGTGATGCAAGTTTCCATTGATAAAAGGAAAACTCCATTATAAGTTCATATAGGCCTACACAGGGCCTATGCCAATCCATTTGAAGGAAAATCAGTCTATATTGCTGTTAGTGTATCTGTAGCCACTAGATGTCCCTGTAAGTCTTGTTATTGCAGTTACATCTGAATGACTACAGAACACTGATGCTGGAAAACCTGTTAACTTATCTCTGCATTTAATTCTCTCTGTGTACAAATACATTTAGTCAAGATTAAATCTGATTTATTTTTAAACTAACTTGAAACATTATTTCTCAAGATAAAAATGTAATACATACAAAAAAAAATGTTTCAGCATTTAACATTTGTTAATGCACTATGTATAAAAACAATGAGCAATGTATATATTTTACAGTATTCATTAACCTTTGTTAATGTTAGTCAATCAAAATGTTCATGTTAGTTCACAGTGCATTAATTCATGTTAACAGATACAATTTTAGATCTTAAAATTGTTTTAGTTTATGTTGAAATGATCATTAACTATGATTAATAAATATTGTTTATTGTTAGTTCATGTTTACTAATGTTACGAAATGAAACCTTATTGTAAAGTGTTACTAAATCAAAAACAGAAATATTAAATGGGGTCGCAATTGACAAATTTATAACAATATAAATATATATTGCCTTAGCTGTGAAAAATATAAACACAATTTTAAAATATGTTTTAGGGATAGCCTGCTTATATAAGATTACACACTATGGCTACTTTGTTCATTAAAGAAATCAAAGAAAAATATCAAAGAAAGGCTTTACTATCCTAGAGATGCACCTGGCAATTCTCACACAGTCTATATGAAACCCTTCCACAAAACATAGCGAACACTGAACCCTGCTGGTAAGAATGCACTGAAATTGCTAAAGATAAAGATGTGTGTTTTCTGAGAAGTGATTCATTTGAATGATGGAAGGAATTTCTCAACACAGCCATTATGCTGTCATCCTTTCTTTATAGATTCTCAAACCAGTGCAAAGAGATCAAGGAGCGGCTGCTCTTCTTTCAAACAGGGTTTACAAACACACATCATTAGATGTGTGTACACAAATTTCTATAGGTGAAATGTCTTACATAATTGCATACTACTTTCACATTTAAGGGAATTCTGTTTAATTCATAAAATATATTTAAAATTAAAATTAAAACCAAATTAATTAAAAGGTACTCTATGTAACAAAAAAAAAAAAAAAAAAAAACGAATGCATTTTGCAGAAGAACATTATTTTGTTAGTGCTTTACATAACTATACATATGAATATGAGCATTCACAATAGATAATGCTTTAACCACAAATAACTCTGAGAGTGACGACAATTTATCTGTCCAACTAACTACCTTACAGTGCGTAATAAAAATGCTGCATCATTTCAAATCCCTCAGTTCTCTCCATCTCTGAAAAGCCCATCCAATGTTGATTCTTGTTTTATAACGAGCTCTGTCATGTTCTCTTTTCTCCAGCAGACTCTGCATTGTTCTGCGTTTGTTTAAAACATGATTCCCTGGAGTTTGGAGATTTAGGGTGCGTTCACACTTGTCATGTTTGGTTGGATTAAAACAAACCCTGGTGCGATTGCTCGTTTAGTGCGGTTCATTTGAACATATGTGAACGCTGCCATCCGAATCCCGGTGCGCACCAAACAAGCGGACCGAGACTGCTAAAAAGATGGGTCTCGGTCCGCTTCCAAATGAACTCTGGTGCGGTTTGATTGATATATGAACGCAACACGGACCAAAGACATGTACACGAACTAAAAACCGGACGTAATGTCACAAGATGCGACGCATAAGTCGCATAAGTTGCTGATTTAACGATGCGGAAAGATCAGTGTATCCAAAATGAATAATGTACATTAGAGGGCAAACGTAGAACAACGAGGAAGTGCCTCATCAATATTTGGTCCGACGAGCATGTTTCGAAAATGCTAGAACAAACGCACAAAAAGCAAACCTGGTTCTTCTCATGAAAGGACCCATGTTGCCCATTAGTCGGTACTGGCGACAGAACTGCGCCGTCACTTTTGCATAAGAGACGCCTGTCTCTTTTCATCTTACAACGGAGGAAATCCTGCTGCTGTTTTGAATGTTTTGAACATTTTATGAGCTCTTCATGAGTTCTCAGCGGGTAAAAATAATGCCATATGTACACGCATAAAATGATGGCGTTTAATCCGCCACACAGCGTTGTTTTGAATGTTCGGTAAGCGAGCTCCTACATCATATAAGCCGACTAATCAGGTTGTGACCGTCTCCCTATGCCTTTGGTTCGGTAGGTTCGCTGTTAAAAATGCCAGTGTGAACGCTAAGCGGACCAGGACTATACGTTTTGTTTTTGTTTTTTGGTCCGGACCAAACGAACCAAACTAACCGAACTACAAGTGTGAACACACCCTTAGTGGCTACATGTACATGTCTGTTTGGTTGTTGTTTCAGTTGTGTTTTCATCACTGTCACATGTTCTTTTATCTTAGTTTCCCACCACTTGTCAGTTTCCTAGGTTACCCTCGTTAGTTAAGTTTATCCCTGTTCCTCATCCTTTGTCCGGAAACCTTTCCATTATGTTATAGTGTGATGTTATCTGTCTGCCTACCTTCCTTAAGTTGATTCACAATTAAAATGGACAATGGAAATTGATTATTTGGTATTCGTCTTCCTGCCTGCGCTCGGCGTGACAACTAACCTATATGAACATCAAATTTTCATTTTTGGGTGAACTATTCCTTTAAAGGGTTAGTTCACCAAAAAATGTAAATTTGATGTGTATCTGCGTACCCCCAGTGCATCCAACATGTAGGTGTGTTTGTTTCTTGTGAATGGTGTGAATGGGTAACAACACTATAAGAGTAAAAAAAAAAACATGCTTAGACAACATGCACAAAAACCCTGCTGCTCGTGACGACACATTGATGTCTTAAGAAACGAAACTCATCGGTTTCTGTGAGAAAGCGAACAGTATTTATGTTATTTTTTTACCTCATATCCCGACGAATCTCATCTGGTGTTCTCATTCGCTATTACTTCTGTCTGATAAGGTCAAACTGGTGCAATCATATATATATATATATATATATATATATATATATATATATATGTATATTAATATTAATATTATTATTAATATTTTTGTATTATTATTCTTGTGGAAATCAGCATTATGTCACACATTTGGACAAAAGTGTTTTAGATCATTCCTACCTACCCTACCTTTAACCCTTGTGTGGTGTTCATATTTTTGTTACTCAGCCAGTGTTCGTGGGTCTGGTGGACCCGCTGCATTGTTGGGATTTTAATTCAACTCAATCTAAAATTTTATGTTAAAATACTCAACAGATGTTTACTTCATCCCAATTACAAGCAATATAAACAGCATATATGGTTAATATTTTCTCTTAACCTTTGTTAGATCACATATAAGAATTGCAACCTTGTGTGGGAACGGCAGGTGTAGAAACAAAACTCACTATTGTAGCTACTCTCTCACACTTCCACACAATCTCTCTCTCACACACACGCACACACACACTCATGCGCACACATACACACACACACACACACGCACACACAACCATAACACACACATGCATGCAACCCCCCCCCCCCCCACACACACACACACTATGTGGTGTATGGTTCCTCTCCATAGGCATACTGGTTTTTCTAATGTACAGACTGTATAATCTATCCCCCTACACTAACCCTACCCCTAAACCTGCCCATCACAGAAAACTTATGGCATTTTTTGAATTTCAAAAAACACCATTTAGTATTTTTTAGTATGAGGACACAGATATCCTCATAAACCATGTTTACGTTGTAATACCCATGTCATTATACACATTTGTGTCCTCATAAACCATATACATGAACACACATAGACTAACAGCAGGCCCTGACAGGAGGAGGACAAAGTAAAGGGACACAGGACCTACAATTCCCACACTTTTATTAGCCCCGGGTCCAGTGGACCCGAACATCTTGTGTGTAATATAAATGTGTAGGGGGGGTGTACAGTGTGTGGTCATTGAAAATGTGTTCTGATATATATTCCTCACAGAAAATGAGCCAAGGCCAATGAGTCTCAGTTTAAAAAAATAATTAATCGTATCATTTTTCTTTCGATAAAAAATGAAAACGGGTCCAACAGACCCGAACACCATACCAGGGTTAACATGGATTGAATATTGCTAAAAAGATATTTCGAGGGATTCAATTACAGAGCTTTGTAATGTTTTATATTTTTGAAGATTTTCAATAAATACAACCCCAAAGCATCTTCACTTAAGAACTTAACACATTTCCATTGTTTATGCACCCTGCAGTGTGTACTCAGCACTCAATGCCATTTAACTTACTGGTGTTAGTGCTCTAATTTAGTGCTGTAAGTGCCACAAGCATAGATTAAGTGTGGCATTGTCATAAATTTAAGCCAAGCCGAGATGCTTGCCAGTGTTACAGAAAGTATAACGTGTCAAAAAAAAAGCAATTGAGAAGATAAAGGGGAACACTTGAGAAATCCTCTCTCCAGTTTCAGGCAGATGCCGGTGATTTAACAGATAACAAAACATTATCTCTCATTACGGTTCTTGTCTGTCTCCCCTGCGGCTGACTCCTCGTTGCTGCTGAGCTGGCTTCATTTCCATTACAATATATCTGTGTTAGTCATGTTGTTGCAACCATAGACATCACACTCCGAATTTAACTATTTTTTATTTTTATTTTTTTTTGCCGTCAATCACAGTTCATACCCATTCATTCTGAAAAGGCAAGTCACTTCTGGTTGCAGTTGTGTGAATTGTGGAGGTCACTTCGATATCTCCATTGGGTAACACTCTATAGGGTCCAATTCTCACTAGTTGCTTACTAGCATGCATATTAGTAGGATATTGTCAGTCTATTAGTACTTATAAAGCACACATTAATGCCTTATTCTGCATGACTATATTTTACATCCTCCCCAATACCTAAACTTAACAACTATTAATAATAAGCAGTAATTAGGAGTTTATTGAGGCAAATGTCATAGTTAATAGTGCGAATTGGACCCTAAACTAAAGTGTGACCCTCAATTGTTTTTCCTAGACAGCAATTGGATTAAAATGGGGTGAGTTTTGCTTACGTCTCCCGGTTCTCAGATTTTTCTGATAAGAGATTGAGATCTCAACAGGGTCTCAGACTGTGGTCAGATTTGCTAAGACCAAGCTAACAAAATATATTCTAAGAATGTTTATCTAACTTTCTATCTAAGTTATAAAAAATTAAATAAAAACATTATTTCTGAATGTTCCTTGGACGTTTAAAATGTCAAAAGTTTTTTTTTAAATTTAAGTTACACTATGGGAGCAATGCTTTTGAATGTTCTCTAAATGTTCTGAAACAAACGTTTCCACAAACCTTTAATAATCAACTTTGAGAGAACCTTGCCAGAAAGTTAAACAAATGCTTTTTAGACAAAATGTTTAGAAAAAAACTTTCCATTAGTGATTTTTCGTGATAACATTTTGAGAGATACCGTTGAATGAACGTTCCATTTGTTACCGGAGGAACAGTTCAGAGAATGTTCCCTTTTAGAAGTCTGCAATTTAAAGTGATTTCATTTCTAAATGAATTGACCTTTGCCATCCACATTAATTTTATGCATTTATATTTAACCCTTTAAGACCTGAAGGCATTTTTAGAGTTGTTTTTCTTTTCTGAGTGACGCACACAAAAGTAAAGACTCCTAACTCCCAATCCATAGCAATGAGAGTCAAAAGGTAGGTATTGCTTGATAGAACACTTTTTTTTTATTTTAAATTTTAGATAATGAGAAACTGACAAAAAAGAAATAATTTTTGTCATGATTTTACGTATCTTTCTTATTTGACATGCAATAACTCAGGAAGGAAATAAGGTTCTTTTTTTGGTGGATCTTCCCTTCATGTGAGCTGCATCTGGATCAAATGTGGTGTTTGTGGGTTTGTGGTGATAGCATTAAGTAATCAAAAGTTACAGCATTTGTAACCAAGGAAGCCTTCTTGATTATCCCTTGACACCCCCTAATGGGTATTTTTTTTAATTGTTCCTCCATGAGGAATATCTTTTGATCGATGCAATGCATTATGTTGAGCTCATTTTAATCATGAGAATCTTAATATGTCTGTATCTGTAAATAATGCTGTGCCATTTATTACAATTCATAGTTTTCATGTGACGTCACAGCCTGAAACTCCACATGGGGGGCAAAACAAGGCATTCCTCCAATGCCCGCAATTTATGTTTCCAAGCTTGTACTGAGTACTGATGTTGTAATAAAGAGATTTTAAAAGACACCTTATTTCCAATGCATGTACAGGCGAGCAGATGATCCTAGAATATAAATGCAACACACAGTTTCTCATTAAAAGACAACGTGATCTCATAAAAATACCTGAGTATTTTTACGTAAAGTGTGATTCTACTACACGTACATTTACTAACGTTTTCACACACAATAAAACGTACAATACTGACTTATTAACAGCACTAAAATGTACAATATTGACGTATTGACAGCACTAAAATGTACAATATTGACGTATTGACAGCACTAAAATGTACAATATTGACGTATTGACAGCACTAAAATGTACAATATTGACGTATTGACAGCACTAAAATGTACAATATTCACGTATTGACAGCACTAAAATGTACAATATTCACGTATTGACAGCACTAAAATGTAAATTATCTACGTATCCAAGTGTGTACGTGTAAGTTACCAGGCTCCCATAAATCGTGGCATTAATATTGTTTATTTTATATCCAATAGTCACATCAATACATGTTTTCAGTCACATTTATTAAATGCATTTTACTAAGTTAATCAACCTAATATAAAATAACAGAAATATAAAATAACATTTTGCTCTCGTGACTTCTGCTACAAACTCATTTCGGATGACTAGATAATGTTAAAAGAAGACCGTCAGATCAATAACATTCTTGCCAACCATTTTGTAGTATTTAGCTTGTTGTTTGCTGTGAGACATAAAAAGGCATTTTCTCCTATTCAGCAACTGGCGATCACAACACCAAAACACAACATCAATTCACAAAACACAACACTTTATTCGTTCGCTGTAATCTAAATCGTTAGAATCCATATGTTTGCGAGAAACAAATCCAAATTGAGCCCGGTGATCTTCATCTCCATTAGCCTTCCATTAGTCTTCATCTCCTCTCAGTAGCGCGACGGTAAACATCAAATCTCGCGCTCATTGTGAATTCAAATTTAAAAAACGCGCCCTCATGAAGCGTTACGACATGATTTACGGCAGTGGCATCGAACGCTCATTGGCTTTCGCCTGCTTCGTCACAGATTTTGACATGCCGTGTTTCAGTCGATTTGTATTTGAAATGGGAAACGCGCAACTTCACGGAGAGAAGCCGGATTAATATTTTCATTGATTAATAGCTAACATTCTGCTCTGTACCTCATACAAAACTATTAACGTTATATACCACCAGAGAGGACTGCGACTGCAACACATCTTCATTTGAACTACTTTTGGTACCACTTTTGACATTTTTGCAATAAATAAATTATTGTGATTACACTGGTCTGTCTGTTATGCTTTGATTTATAACAGTACGTTGTTTTAATAAATGCTAATGGGTAGGTTTTAATGCTATATTGTTATCAAAATCGTAATTTTCCAACGTTTTACCTTTTATTTTCTTTATATTCTGTATTAAATTGGTAGGTTTAGGTTTGGGGTAGTGTTAAGGGATTGTACATTAATCAATAAAATGGTCAAAGGGAAATTATATAGATATCTTTATGATATATTAAAAAAAAAATGTTTTTACCAGTATAAAGTTTTGTATTCTTAACAAAAAAGATTTCATGATGGATTCGTAAATATTTTACGTTTTCTGGCTGTAAAAATGTAATAATGCTACGTTTAAATGTTGCAAATACGTCTATATTTTACATTTTAGTCGATCTCCGGCTCTGGCGGTAGCACTTTTAGCATAGCTTAGCATAGATCATTGAATCTGATTAGACCGTTAGCATCTCACCAAAAAAATGGCCAAAGAGTTTTAATATTTTTGTTATTTAAAACTCGACTCTTCTGTAGTTACATCGTGCACTAAGACCGATGAAAAAGAAAAGTTGTGATTTTCTAGACCGATATGGCTAGGAACTATACTCCCATTCCTGCGTAATAATCTTTTTTGATGTTTGATCTTTTCATCGGTTTGATTGATGTTTTCATCGGTCTTAGTGCACGATGTAACTACAGAAGAGTCAAGTTTTAAATAAGAAAATTATTAAAACTCTTTGGTAATTTTTTGGAGTGAGATGCTAACAGTCTAATCAGATTCAATGATCTATGCTAAGCTATGCTAAAAGTGCTACCGCCAGAGCCGGAGATCGGCTGAATGGATTGGAAAACGGTAAAATTCAACTGTTTAACTCTAGGGGAGTTGGAAAATTAGACTTTTTTCAAAAATAGTGGGGTGTTCCTTTAAGTGCTTTGCCATAGAAAACCATTATCAAGAATTAGTTGACCATTTAGCTGGTTGCATTAATATTCTGGGCTCATCTGCTCGCCTGCATATAGTGTGCATCGTCAATAAGTTGTATACTGAATTTGATCTTTTAAAATTGGTTTAGAACATTACAGTGTTTGGTAAGCTGCAGCAGGTGCTGGATATGGATCACAAGAGCCCAAAATTTGCATTTTGCGCATATATTTTTGTTTTTCCTCTTTTGTTGATGGAAAATTGACAGGCCTGACCTGCAGCTCTATGGATGTTTTACCCTCTCATGCCAATCACGTGACTGAAAACTGTGAATAGACCTAATAAAGATACAGCCTAGTAAAAATAAGCCAACATGAGATTGTTCTGTTCTGCAGGAGGAATCGGCATGTCTTGACTGTGGTTAGTAAGTGGGGTGCAAATGACAGCTTGTTGTCCAGTGTGACACCAAGGTTTTTGGCTTTGTGTGTGGGTGAGATGGTTGAGTTGTCTATTGAAATGACAAGGTCTTGGCAAGGCTCATTCTTGGCTGGAATGAACAGTTTTTGATAAATTCCGCTTCAGATGATGCCTGTTCATCCAGAGATGTTTGCCATGTATACAGGGATTTGTGATTATGCCTAGTTGTTTGAAGTTGGAAAATAGAGTATTGAGTATAACTGAGAACATCCATAATATTCGATAACGTTGCTTAAATTTTTACTGTCAACAATTATCTAATTTCTGACTATTTTTATGTTAAATTTTAGGATAAATACATAAAAGAATCTAGCCAATCCTCGGGAACTACAAAAAACGGTCATAATTGAACTCATGTTGTTCCAAACCGCATTTTCTCTTTGCAACAGTTTGAAGAATTTTTCTGTGCCACAATCAAAGTCAGCACATCCAAAATAACAGGGGCTGGATCATTGGGCAATAAAAAACATTTTGATATTTGCATTTCTTGAGGACGTTTCTTTAATAACAAACAAAATATATTTTTACATTCATGCATTTGGCAGACGCTTTTATCCAAAGTGACTTACATTGCATTCAAGGTACACATTTTTACATTATTGTCAGTTCGTGCTTTCCCTGGAAATCGAACCGATGACATTGGCGTTGCTAGCGCCACGCTCTACTGGTTGAGCTACAGGAAAGCGTATAGCAAATGATACACTTTAAAAAAAATATTTAAAAAATAAGTTACCAGGTTGCCTTAAAATTTTTAATTCATTGAAATAAATTTTTTTTGAGTTAATTTTAACAAGGTTTGCAATGGATTACGAGAAGAAGTCTCTGATGAATGATTTAATGATACTTCCCAAGCCTGAGGCAATATGCTTATTATGACTGCTTTTATTAAATGGGTCATACACTGCATTGTTTTATTGTTTTATAATGTTTCCTGGATGCACTTATAATGTTAGCATGACTTTCACATCAAAAAATGTCATAATTTAGAAATAAAAGGCATTTTCCTACTCTGATATGAGCGCTCTGTTTGAAGGGGCGTGTCTGCTGTGAGACTTCAGTGTAAACGCTCACTGCTGTGATTGGCTGCTGTGAGACTTCAGTGTAAACGCCCACTGCTGTGATTGGCTGCTGTGAGACTTCAGTGTAAACGCCCACTGCTGTGATTGGCTGCTGTGAGACTTCAGTGTAAACGCCCACTGCTGTGATTGGCTGCTGTGAGACTTCAGTGTAAACGCCCACTGCTGTGATTGGCTGCTGTGAGACTTCAGTGTAAACGCCCACTGCTGTGATTGGCTGCTGTGAGACTTCAGTGTAAACGCCCACTGCTGTGATTGGCTGCTGTGAGACTTCAGTGTAAACGCCCACTGCTGTGATTGGCTGCTGTGAGACTTCAGTGTTAACGCCCACTGCTGTGATCCTGTGTCGTTCTTCTCTCCTCATCATCTCACTAACACGCCAGTGGGCGGGGCCAAATATGCAATGATGAAGTAGGCGTTGCTCTTCTTCTGCATAAGCGGACTTTCACCAATCTAGGATGTTACACATTCCACAATGAGTCGTTCTCTGGGCTTGGTTTCAATAAAAGCTGTTTTTGGACTAATAAGGAAGTTTTCAGTTCTGAAACTTACAGGATAGTCCTATAGTATGAAGATCTCTTACATGTCTCAGTTCATGACCCCTTTAAATAACATTTGATTAAAAGCAAGAAATGTAATTCAATTGTACTATGTACAAAATAATAAACTTATTGTGCATGCAGATTATATTTTAAGTTTTTAAAGGGTTCACCCAAAAATGAAAATGTGATGTTTATCTGCTTACCCCGAGTGCATCCAACATGTAGGTGTGTTTCTTCAGTAGAACACAAATAAAGATTTTTAACTCCAACCGTTGCTGGGTGCCAGTCATAGACTGACAAGCCGGACCCACATTAAGATGTTTGGTCTGGAAACTCACCATTGACAGCTCAATCCGAGGGGCGGATAAACGGTTGTCTTTCAAACTCCCTCTGCACGCGATAGGATAGCACTACCACCAACCAGAGCAACGAAGGTGAAGCAGAGCTTGTTGACTGATTAAACATTCGCCGTATCCTGTCGGCTAAACTCCGAACACATCTTCCCTTTTTAAGAATGACTTCAGTGCCGTTCTTTGTTCTTTTTTTTAAGAGAAAAGCTTAACTCCAAGTCTTGCAGAATCGCAGTCAAAGCTGATTCGAAAGACCGCCGTTCGCCAGTTTCTGTTTACTAGAAGCACGCAAACGCAACTCGGCTGTCGCATCGTCATTATGGCCCCGCCCGCCGACTCTATACACGATGTGATTGGCCCGTCCAGAGTGAGAGGAACACAGCTCAGAAGGGTATTGAGTTCCTAGACGACACTTGCGGAAAGATTAAATTTGCTGCCGCTAGGGTGCGTCTAGATTTCTAGGCTATGCCAGTCATATACTGCATGTGAATGGGTGACATTAACAGTTCTATCAGAGCAAAAAAAACATGCTTAGACAACATGCACAAATAACCCTGTGGCTCATGACGACACATTGATGTCTTAAGACACAAAACGATCAGTTTGTGTGAGAAATCGAGCTGTATTTTTATATCATTGTTTACCTAAAATACAACAGTCTGAAACGTGCTTCACTTTCGGTAAGGTCATTATCCACGCTCTGGATACGAGCCAGAGCGTGTGTTATTGACCAGGAGGCTGGAGGTTATTACCTGTACATTTTACAGTAAAATACTGGCAGCAGGGTTGCCAGCCAGTTACTGTAATTTTTACAGTAGCGCTTCTGTAATTTAATTTACAGAATTTTACTGTATTCTTTGATTATTGTTGTCTAAGCATGTTTTTTTTTTTTTTGCTCTCATAGAACTGTTAATGTCACCCATTCACCCCATTATATGACTGGCACACAGCAACGGTTTGAGTTAAAAATCTTAATTTGTGCTCTACTGAAGAAACAAACACATCTGCATGTTGGATGCACTGGGGGTAAGCAGATAAACATCACATTTTTATTTTTGGATGAACTAACCCTTTAAGCTAAATCAACGAATTTATGATACTGGTTTATTCTTTCAATACACACGATATGTACAAAATAATAGTGTTTGTGCATCAATGTCTGTAATGTGTGCTATTCAAAATGTAGTCTACTTAATATTGGCTAGTCGCATCCAATAAATGATCAGCGAATGAAACTGATCAAAAACACCATTAACTTAAGTGAACAGCAGGTAATAATCAGCCAAATGCATTTACACAAACGACTTTATTCAAATGATTAATTGATATAACATGACACTGAGTTGTTAGAAAAGAAATACGTAGTGACATCAAAACGTTCAGCTATGTGATGTTCCTTAAATAGGAAGTCTGTCTCTTTACAGGCATTTCTACACCTGTGAATCGCATCAACCTTCTTGGACACCATGCACTTTTCTTAGCATTCTTGGCTTTTGCTCCGTACATCTGGAAAGAGTAGGTTACATCATTTCACAGTCCCACGAACAGAGAAATAATAAAATAATGTACTTGCTGTTTTTCCGGTGTTAAATGGAATCGTTTGTGGAGACATGCCAGTGTGGACACAGATCACAGCGTGTGCATATGTATGTTGCTTTTGGGGTTGTGTTCAGTAACTGGAGAGAGCTTCACATGGCCTTTCCAATATGTAATACTACAGGAGCTGTCACATTAGATTTGGGCAGCTGAAAACCAAGAGCTTTTGTTTGGACAGTTAGCCACAAATAGCAGTGTGGTAATGATGGTCCAATTAGGAACTGTGACTGCACCCTGGATTGAATCCCTATGTCATTTTTTACCACTGCCCTCCATGCACTCCTTTCTCCTCTTTATAAATCCCTGCCTGTGATGTGTCCAGCTTTAGTGTTTTTGTTTTGAACAGAACAATTTAACCCAAGCATTTCCCTTGAAATGGCACATGTGAGACAAAGTAGACGGTGCTAAAATGAAGATTAAACCACTTTTGTGCAGCTTTACATTACATCAATACACTCTAAAAGCTGCTGGGTTAAAAACAACCCAAGTTGGTTTAAAAATGGACAAACCCAGAAATTGGGTTGTTTGAATGGGTCCATTCAATGGGTTCAAACAACCCAATTTCTGGGTGTGTCCATTTTCAACCCAACTTGCATTGTTTTTAACCCTGCATTTTTTTAGAGTGTAAACTGTAAAGCTATAATAATGTGATACATTTATGTTTTACTTTTACAGGGTGTTGGCTGTTATTGCATTATTATATTTATATGCTAAGAAAGTCCACTCTGTTTAAATCCTGGCCTGGCCTCTCTTCCTGTAATTAGGAACATATTTTGTGTTGATTATAAAGAGACTGCTCTTTTATGTGTCTTTGTTAAATGTCTTAAGTTAGCTAGTTTTATTTGTGTGTCATTCTTATCAAGTCACATTTTATTACCAAATCATACAATAATTGTTTTTTTCCTGCAATGCCACCCCTGAATCAGTAGGGGTAGCAGACCCCATTATGAAGACAGCAACAAGCCCCAGACACAAATGATATTTAGTACATGAAAAGCATCTTTGAATTTCAAGTGGTCATTTGTTATCTTTAATATAGTCACCCCCAAAAAATCAAGATGGCGCTGTTGTTTGTGGCTTGCCGTCTGTTTCTCCCAAGGTTTATTTTTCTCCATCATGCCCTGGTGGAGGTTTGGTTTCTTGCCGCTGTCTCCTTTGGCTTGGCTTGCTCAGTTGGGGACACTAAAATTATGATCTAAGTTATTCAACTAAATATACAAATAAAAATAATTAATTAGGTCTTTTTTTAATTTCAAGTAATTTCGCTGCTTGTAGTGTTCCACCGGCAAATTCTTTTAAATCTTCATACTTTAACTGATGCACTCTTTGTACATTGCTCAAAAAATTAAAGGAACACTTTGAAAACACATCAGATCTCAACAAGGAAAAATATTGTGCTGGATATCTATACTAATATGCAATGGGTAATGTGTTATGAATGAAAGGATGCCACATTGTTTGATGGAAATGAAAATAATCAACCTATGAATTTAAAGGCTGAAATCAAACATAAATGAAGTAGGTGTAAAAATTTCATGAAGCAACTCAAAATAGTACTCAGTGGTTTGAATGCCCCCCCAATGTTTGATGGATGGTGTCCTGGGGTATTTCCTCCCAGATCTGGGCCAGCGCATCACTGAGCTCCTGGACAGTCTGAGGTGCAACCTGGTAAAGTCATATGTCCTGAAACAATGTCCCAGAGGTGTTTTGTTGGATTTAAGTCAGGTGAGCGTGGTGGCCCTTCAATGGTATCAATTCCTTCATCCTCCAGAAACTGCTTGCACACTCTCAACACATGAGGCCGGGCATTGACGTGCATCAGGAGGAACCCAGGACCCACTGCACCAGCATAGGGTCTGACAATGGGCCTTGCCTTGCCTTGTCTGTGCATCCATCATCACTGACCCACCACCAAACCGGTCATGCTGAATGATATTAAAGGCAGCATAACGTTCTCCACGGCTTCTCCAGACCCTTTCACTTCCTGCTCTCATCTGTGAAAAGCAGATGGAAAGGCTGCCAGTGGCGGACCTGCCAATTCTGGTGTTCAATGGCAAATTTTAATCAAGCTCCATGGTGCCGGACAGTGAGCACTGGGCCCGCTAGAGGATGTAGGGTCCTCAGGCCACCCTCTCAAAGTCTGTTTCTGATTGTTTGGTCAGAGACATTCACGCCAGTGGCCTGCTGGAGGTCATTTTGTAGGGCTCTGGGAGTGCTCATCCTGTTCCTCTTTGCACAAAGGAGCAGCTACGGTCCTGCTGATGGGCCAAGGACTTTCTACGGCCCTGTCCAGCTCTCCTAGAGTAACTGCATGTCTTTGTATAGAAAGCCTCTATTTTAAGACCTGCTGTACTGCACAGATCTAAATTAATTTCACTCATTATGACATCACATAAGACATAACAGAGGATGTTTGCATGATTCCTCGCAAAGTCAGATATTTTGAAATACTGTAATTATGTGAATGTGAATATTGGGATCATGTACTGTGTGAGGCGTCTTTGTGCACACGCGTCGGGATGAGGATGAAGTTTGAAGTTTGAAAATAACTTTTCATTGGTTGAGACTCATGCCATCAAGAATTCGCTATGAATATTCACAAAGTTGGAATGCAATGCTTTACAAAAATAACAAACTTTTATGGAAACGCCAGTCGCCAAGCAAGCAGATAAAATGCTTCTCTAGTATCCATGCTGCTACACACACAAGCCTGCCAGTCTCGGTGCTCTCTAGTTCCTCGGTTGCAGCACCGTTTGACTCTGAGGTAGACTGTTTGATTATAGGTCTCCCTGTAATGGCTACAACAATTTTGTGTGTTTGGGATGCACAAGTCACCTATTTCCCTCGAGGCAGCGGTGGCAGGTTTCCTGAATTCTCTTTTTTTGCAGATGTTTCTGGAAATTCACATGATCTCTGATGCCTTTGTTATGGCCACGGATGTTGTTGCTGAACTCTCCCTGTTTTCTGATGCCTGAGTTTTTTTTTTTGAGGGTACAGTTTCTGAACTTTTCTTTTCCTGACAGCTCTGTTGAGGCCATGGAGGCCATTTCTGATTTCTGTGTCCCCTGATGGTTCTGTTTTGACTAATGAGGCTGTTTTTGAACTTTCTGTGTCCCCTGATTTTAGTGTATGTCCAGCTGCAACCACAGAGACCGCTTATGAACTCCTTGTCCGTTTAGAAAGGACATCTCTCCTGAACTTTCTGCCAGCCCTGTCATGACTAAGGAGACAGATTTTGAACTCCCAGCCGGTCTCTCTTTGGCTTAGAAGCCAATACTAACCTGACTGTTCCTTCTGTTATTCACTACAAGAAAAAAAGGTACATTGCTGTCACTGGAGCGGTACCCTACGGTATTAAAACGAAAATGTACTACTATATGTACTTTTAAGGTACTCATATGCACTCATAACGTACTGATATGTAATGTTTTGTGGACTTTTACCTTAGTTTCTGTTGTGTGTTTTGCTTTGTAGTTCTTTGTAGTTTTTCATGCTGATTTACTTCTTCAGGTGTATTTTATTTGTTGCGCCCCTTGTTACCTTGTTTAGCTTCTGTATTTATAGTGCTTGTGTTCCACCCGTGGTTTATCAGTCATTGTGCGTATTGATGTGGTTTATGAGTTCTTGTTTCTTTTCTAGTTTTGTCATTAAATGTTCCTGCACTTAGATTCGCTTCCCCGCTCATTCTAAACTCTGTTACACAAACACTATCTTCTGATCTTGCGTCACCTGATCTAAATCCTGAGGAGCTTCTTCATTGTTTTAATACGGTTTGCACCACTATCTTAGACTCTGTGGCCATCACAAACAGACATCACAAATCTACCCCTGAGCCATGGTTCAATAACACCACTCATGCATTGAGATAGGCATGCAGAAGGGCTGGAAGAAAACGGAACAAGGACAAGCTTCAGATATTTATATGGAATTTTAAAAGACTCTTTTATTAAATATCAGAAGGATGTGTGATCAGCCAAGCCGTTGTATTTATTGGCTCTTATAGGCAAAAATCATCACAATCCTACAGCACTTTTTAATACCGTCAATGCTGTGTTCTGTCTGTGTTTTATTAATAAAATAACTGAGATTTGACAGATTTGGCTGTCTGCGATCCTGATGGCTATATAATATACTGGTGTCTTTGGCCAGTTCACACCTATTTCTCTTTCTTTCTTACAAGAAGTTGTAAAAATACGAAAACCTACTGGTTCACCCTTAGATGTGTTTAATGTAGCCGGCTTACATTTTATTAATTTAAGTGCCTCAAATTAGCAACTGCCCCTGACTATTTCAAATATGCATCAATAAAACACAGAATTAAAAGGCTTAATTTAGATTTTTAATTTTATCATTACATTTTTGCTAAAACAGTAGTTCTTTATCAACCCCAGAGTTTTTATATACATTTGAATCAGGTTTTATGAAATCTCTTTCTACTGAGACGGCTGTCTTAAAAGTCACCAACTCTGGGGATGCTGCTGGTTCCTTTAGATCTGAATGCTGCCTTTGATACAGTAGATTACAATTTTCTTTTGTCCCGCCTACCTCAGGTGGTGGGCATAAGTGGTTCTGCCCTAAGCTGGTTTCAATCATACCTTACCAACAGGAGTTTTTCACTCAATATAGGGCAATTTTGCTCTGGTTCTCTTCCTTTGACTTGTGGCGTCCCCCAAGGCTCTATTTTAGTCCACATACTGTTCTCTCTCTATATGCTTTCATTTGGTTATATCTCTGAGAAGTATGGTATTCCTTACAAAAAAGAAGTATACTTCAAGTTATTTTATAAAGTAAACTTAAGTAATGTTCAGGTATATTTTTAAGTATACTTTATGTAGGAAGTATACTAATATCAATTTGTACTAGTAGTACACTTATAATTGTACTATTTCAATACTTCTTGGTGGCTCACTTTTAGTATATAAAAGTATATGTTTAAGTGTACTATAAGTGGTACAGTAGTAAACTTTAAGTGCACAACTACATTTCTTATTTGTACTGCCTCTGCATTAGAAGTGAACTACAAGGGGGTACGTTTCATAAAGAAAGGCAAAAAGTTGATCACAATGATCACAACACAAATAGAGTAGATGGAGTCCATCAACACCCCACAGCTTCACAGTCGTTTCCTCTTCATGTTTTACACATTCATTCAATAACATTTGGCAGTTTTTGATTTACATCTGTTTAATGTTTGATGATTGCATTATTTTACACGCTATCACTTGTTTCAGCTTCTTCTTCTCTTGTGTTTTGATCAGCAGATTCTGATTAGAAGATGTGTTATAGCGCCCCCTAACATATAGCAGTGAAAACAGGGATAGCTGGAAAATTCAGTCAATGGTGTGGAAAGAGTAATGTAGAGTTGAAGTAAATTCATATGTACACTACCAGTGCTGATGCTTACACACACATTCAGATATGCAGAATTAGGAACATATCTGTTTTCTATTAATATCCTAATTACAATTTTCAAACAATGTAAGTTTTATAAGACTGCATGTTAAACTATGAAAATTTTTACATTTAATCATCAACTCAATCAAAAGATTAAAGCTGCAGTCCGTAGTTTTTCCTCTTTGTCGCCATCTCTGTTCGAAAACTGCAATTGGAGTTATTAGCGGAATTATCAACTTTACGTGCGTAGTGCCCCAGTCGGCACAACGCGGAGGAATCAAATGTTTTGAGGAGAATGTGCAGCTGTCAGGAGAAGCGCTGTCAGTCACCGCGCCGGTGTGGATACTGTCATTCACAATCACAGACTTTACTGTTTGAAAGTATTACCGACATAAGAATGTCATCTGAACAAGTAAGTAGCTCATCCTCTTTTGTTCTGACCAACTAAGGAGAAAAAAGCATTGCAATACATGATATGATAAACGATCGTTAGATTAACCATCGCGATGATATCTAACGATCGTTTATCATATCACGTCACACTGCAAATTATACTTTTTCAAATTGTTAATGTTATCAGGATTGCGTGACTACATGTAATGTGTATTAGGGCTACCTGTAGTAAAGTTTCCATTTCTGTGCAGTCTAATTTCTAATCGTCATATAGCAACACATTAATGTGGAGTGCTGTTTCATGCATACTGAGCTTTTTACACTGTTAAAGACTTGGATTCCCATCCTAAACATAGACAAAGTTTCAAAAACTAATGTTGGACGTTTGATGGAGTATTTCTGTTTCAAAAATACTCCTTCCGGTTTCTCACAAGTTTCGGAGAGTTTTTTTCGAGCATGGCTTGGCTTGATGTTAATAGATCGGAAGGTCCTTGTATGGGCCGTACGGGCTCTTCTCCCGGTAGGGTGAGCGCGCGCGTGACTAGAGCGAGAGAGAGGAAATGCACGGCCAAAAACACTCTCTCAGGTGCAGATCCACTCGTCCGTGAACACTTCAGTCGTTATAGTCCATGTCGCGCTCCACTTTATTCCTATGTGTGACGTCGAGCGACTTCAACGCTTCAGCACAGCATTCCGGGAAGGCAGCGCTGCATTTGAACCGATTTGAACGCAGAAATGACGGGAAGCTTCACAACATCGCTTCAATCGCGTCGCAAAGTGGATCTCCACGGTCACTGCTGTCACAGGACTTCACCAAATCATACCAAAGAAGTGTGTTTTTGACAGAGCGGTCCCAGCGATAAAGGTTCACAGTCGGTGAGTAAAACTGCTTCAAATGTCGTCGCGTGAGTAAACATCAGTAAACGACACGATCGCGGGCTTCGTCATTCAAATGCGCTAACGGACTTCATTGTTGTTCTATATATAACCAATGTCAACCAATGTGCAGCATCCAAATGGATAATGCGACGGCAGCCATATTGTGCCAGAACACACAACACACACCAGATCATTGGTGGAGAGGAGACAGGGAGATGAAGCCAATCAGGAGAGGGGGGTGATTAGGAGGCCATGATGGACAGAGGCCAATGGGCAAATTTAGCCAGGATGCCGAGGTTACACCCCAACTCTTTTTCCGAAGGACATCCTGGGATATTTAATGACCACAGAAAACCTCACAGAGTTTAACATCTCATCCGAAAGACGGTGCTTTTTTGACTTTTTTTGACAGAGAAGTCTCTTCTCTCTTTTACCAATTTTGAAATAGTGATCCATGCTTTTATTACCACTTGGCTTGACTATTGTAACTCTGCATTTGAGAATTCTCTACTTTAAACTGTCTTTAGATGGTCCAAAAAAAAAAGGGTTAGAAAACGTGAGCATATTATCGCCTGTTATATGGCCTTAACATTGGCTACCTGTGGACTATAGAATCGATGTTAAAATGCTCTTATTGGTGTTAAGTCTCTATTAGCACCCTTATACCTCTCTGATCTGTTGATAGATCATTACCCATTGAGAGCTCTTAGGTCTGCCAATCAGAGGCTTTTAGTTGTTCCAAAAACCAGGCTAAAATATAGGGGTGATCGGGCATTAGCCACAGTCACTTGTAAACTTTGAAAAAGCCTGCCAATTCAAATCAAAACAGCCCCCATCAAAGTTAAAATCATTTCTATTTGATCTGGCAAACGATCTGTGATGTGATACCATTCTCTAATGCTCTGTTTGTCCACTAAGTGTATTTCATGGATATGTTTGTTAGTTTTGTCTTCTAGCACAGCAAATTGATCAGATTCATATACATTTTATAGAAAAATGTCAGAATTATGTAGAAATTGTCTGATTCATAAATATATGTCAGATTCACATATATACAAAATGCAAGATCTAGGTATATATAGAAATGGTCAGGTTCAGATACATAGAAATGATCTTATTCTGATATAGAAATGGTCAGATTCACATACAGTATATAGAAAATATAAGTCGGATTATAGAATTTGCATACAGATTTGCATACAGTATACAAAAATGTCAGATTCACATACAAAATGTGTTTCAGGTATATAGAAGTTGTCAAATTTATGTTTATAAAAATGCCACGTTCAGAAATAAAGAAATGGTCTGATATAGACATATTGTTACAAATGTGGTGTAGATGCCAAACTCACGAAGGCAATGGAGAACTTGGAACAGGAATCTTTAAACGATAGTCAACTCAGGAACATACAAACACACCACATGACCGTCGACGGACAAACACTGAGGGGAAACTAAGAACTAATGCTGCCCACGTGTTATCGGAATGATCATAAATACGAGTTTCCGAGGTAACAATTGCAAATGAACGCCCTCTGATATCGTGTTTACCACTGGGAAGTTCGGAAATAATTTTGATATTCAAGCTCTAGAGATGGGCGTGGCATAACCGTTAAAAATGGAGGATGGGACACGAATTTATGCTGTGGCAGGTATTTTATGTTTTTTTCCCCTGCAACAATTTCATTGTCTTGTCTTGTCTTGTCATTAAATTAGAACATATTTACATAAATGAATAATAATTTGAAGCATATTGTGTATTTTAAACACATTGAAAATCACATGTAGTTGACCATCATTCCAGAATAGTAAGCAAGCTGACTATCTAGATAGTGTGGTAAAAGTAGCTATACAATAGGATTATGTATGGCTGAAAACTATTACAATTTTAATCTTTAAGCAGCCTTATCTTGTCTACATTATGCCTTTATTGTGGTAAACAATATGCTTTCATGTTGTGCTGCTAGTGTTTTCGCCAATGATTTTCATAAACATATATGGAAAAAGTAAGATTTAAATATGAAAAGTCAGATTGATATATAGAAAATGTCAGATTTGCATACATAAAAATGTCAGATTCACATATATGCAAACTGTGAGTTTCAGGTATAGACATTGCTCGATGCTCATAAGTATATGTAAAATGTCTGCTTTGCCTACAGTATGGGAAAAGATCAGATTAATATAGGCTACAGTATAAAATGTCAGATTCGCATATACGAAATGTGAGTTTCAGGTAGGGTGAATTCAGGGTGATTGGGACACTTTTTGCTATTGAGATGATGACTTGGAAAGCTTTTCAATAAATGGTCTGGATGGCCTGGTGAGTGCACTCGCCATAGTTTAATTTAAACAGAGCAAGGGTCAATCTGTTTTCTATGAAATGTCCATCTTTTAAAACCCTGCCAGCTCTCCACTTGACATGACAAGAGTGTTGATTTCTCACCTAACTTTCTGGTTTCACTGATCCTCACTTAACCTTATAGAAGCAGCACATAAGTGGCCCATTAAAGTGTGAGTGCAAGGCCATTGCTAGTACACATATGTATGTCTGCTATGTACTAGCTACAGCATTTACTTTTCTCTTGAGTGTTTGGTATGTTTTTTAGTGCTGGCTTGCAGATCCAGATGTGTTCTCCTTGGGGAAATAAAGAATATTTGTTTTCTGGTTCCTGTTGATAAGAAGAAAAAAAAGACTGGTTCTCAACTTCTGTGTTTTTTTTTTTCTTTTTTTTTCTTTCTTTTTTTTCTTCAGATTCTAGACTTTTTATTGGACATAAAGCTAAAGAAGTGACCAAAAATTCCCCTCCAAAAAATAATATAATGTAAGAATGTAGAGCAGGAGAGGCCACAGGCTCGTCTCAGTAATTGTGATGTTAGCGTTGACCAACAGAGGGCACTGCTTGCCATAAGCAGCTTCAAAACGTCTTTTCTCTTTCTATACTTATACTTTCTCATGGTAGTTTTTCTGGTGAAAACCACACTCAGTGAACAGTGATTTCATTGTGTAGTAATTCAGTGCAGTATTTTTGGTGCTCACTTATTGTTTTATTGGTTCTGTGAAGACTAGCATTAGTTGGAGGATAACAAGAGTGTTGTAAGTTTTACATTTTGAAAAGACTTTACAATTCATAACATTTAAGTGTGTTGATGGTGTGTAAATGTTATATGGATTAGTATTATAAGGTATGATTTACCAAAGTTCATAATACAATGACAGTTACACATGTAATAACAATAGAGATTTTATTAATATAGTCATCCCTCCCTTTGACCCTTCAGAGAATTGATGAATGTATGGATAGTCATTGCTGCAGTAGAAATGTCCCGAGTTTTCATTTAAAGTTCTTAATAAAAATATCATAATCCTTGGCCTTTTAATTGAATTTATTTTTGCTTCAGTAGTGTTTAAAAACAAACAAGGCTCATGATGTCACATTCACTCTTATAGACAATGCCAGATTCACATTTATAGAAAGTAACATTTACATATACACCGATCAGGCATAACATTATGACAGGTGAAGTGAATAACACTGATTATCTCTTTATCACGGCACCTGTTAGTGGGTGGGATATATTAGGCAGCAAGTGAACATTTTGTCCTCAAAGTTGATGAGTTAGAAGCAGGAAACATGGGCAAGCGTAAGGATTTAAGTGAGTTTGACAATCGCCAAATTTTGATGGCTAGACGAGTATCTCCAAAACTGCAGCTCTTGTGGGCTGTTCCCGGTCTGCAGTGGTCAGTATCTATCAAAAGTGCTCCAAGGAAGGAACAGTGGAGAACCGGCCACAGGGTCATGGGCGGCCGAGGCTCATTGATGCAGGTGGGGAGCGAAGGCTGGCCCGTGTGGTCTGATCAAACAGACGAGCAACTGGAGCTCAAATTGCTCAAGAAGTTAATGCTGCTTCTGATAGAAAGGTGTCAGAATACAGAGTTCATCACAGTTTGTTGTGTTTGGGGCTGCATAGCCGCAGACCAGTCAGGGTGCCCATGCTGACCCCTCTACACCGCCGAAAGCACCAACAGTGGCACGTGAGCATCAGAACTAAACCACAGAGCAATAGAAGATGGTGGCCTGGTCTGATGAATCATGTTTTCTTTAACATCACGTGGATGGCCAGGCGCGTGTGCATTGCTTACCTGGGGAACACATGGCTCCAGGATGCACTATGGGATGAAGGCAAGCTGGCAGTGTGATGCTTTGGGCAAATGTTCTGCTGGCAAACCTTGGGTCCCGTCATCCATGTTGATGTTTCTAGAGTTCATGTAAATGTACCGAAGTCATGCATATTGAACCGCTTAATGCATTTGTTGTATGTGTGTAGCTACATATGGTGGTTATATCGTATAAAATGTGTAAAGGAGTCAAAACAGTGCCAGGAATCCCTCCTTCACACACACAAACTAAGATCTGCTGCGAAAAGATGGTTCTGACGACTGCACCAAACTGTGATGGGCAACATCATGACAATGATGAGAGAAAACTGGTGGATTTGAGCATTCTGTCCTTTTTAGGATCGCATCTTGTGACATCATGTCCTGTTTTTGGTTCGTTTACATGTCTTTGGTCCGTGTTGCATTCACTTATCATTCAAACAACACCAGAGTTAGTTTGGAAGCTGAGTGAGACCCATCTTTTCAGCGCTCACGGCCCTCTTGCTTTATTCAAATGAACCGCGCTAACAGAGTAGTCGCATCAGGGTTTGTTGTAATCCAACCAAACATGGCAAGTGTGAACAAAATAATAAAAGTTGTGTTCATTTGTGAAGATTATCATGATGAACCAAACATATAAGAATCATATTATCTTTTTTTTTTTTTGTGCAATAATCCAAAAGCTTTTGAAAAAATCCTACCCTTTTTTTCTTAAGGAACCTGATGCTGACAACAAATATCATCACTGCAGTGCTCTATAGTTGTCACATAGACAACCACCTGGCAAGTTACTGAATTAGCTCAATCACATGTTAAGATGCTCATGGCTTTGACATCAATATGGACACACCCCAGTTTTCATTTCAGCAATATGGCCTCCAATTTAGCATCATGACCCACTAGTTGAGACTGCTATGCACATCTTGCCAGTACAGTGTAATGAAAGTCAGCTATGGTGAGGTTAAAAGTCAACCATATTCCAGCTAGAAGAGCATCCGGGATCCTAAATATCAAATGTATGAAGCAGCTTTCATGATGCTTGAGTCGCTGTTAACAGTTGTCGCTTCTGGCATGATAATCTACTTGAGGTGTTTGCGAGTGAGTGAGTTAAGTGAATGACTAAATAAGTGGAACATGACTGAATCAATGTTGAGCTCAAGCTGCCGCATCACCTACTCCTGAGCTTGTGCAGAAAATGAGAAAAACCCTTCAGGACTCGTCCAAATTACCATGAAATTATCTCCCTCCCCACTGCTAGAGATAGCTGCTGCCTCGCTCTGCCTCGCTTCAGCTCGTCTCCCTTGCACGACTCGCTTCCTTTCCTCAGGCCTCTTTAGAGAACAGAACCGAACCACTTTGCAGTTTCAGCGTGTTTGTGAAGTGAGTTTAAGAAAGTTCATATCTGAAGGCATGAGCACCCCTTGTCTCTCTTTGGGGACAAGGGGCCCTGTTGCAGATTGGTCACACTCAGCATGTATTTTAAGCATCTTTAGGACTGTCAAGCAGAAGATCATTCCATAAGTTTAAAAAGCACGACTCTGTCCATCTATTTATCCTACTCTACACAAACACCATACCCATATGTCCTTGCTGAAGGTTTCATTTAAAAACCAAACCCATTAATCCTTCCCTCTATCACTATAACAGCTTACACTCTTCTGAAAAGGCTGTCCAGATCCTTTAAAGATCTGGGCTTTGTGCAGGCCAGTCAAGTTCTTCTTCTAAAATAAATTGTTTCTACATGAACCTCGCTTAGTGCTTAAAGCTACACTGTGTAACTTTAGTTTATTCTTAGCTAAAACAATTTGTTTTTTCAAAAATATATGTGCTCATTAGTGTATATTTACTTCTTTCAAGTAGTAAAGTATTCTCGTAAGTTAATAATACGCCATTGAAAATACATACGGGTGAGGGGTTCGAATGCCGGTTGCCATGTTGCCCCTCCATCTTGAAAGTACATTAGCCAAAGAGGGACATACCCGTAAATTCAAGCTTCACCTTTCGGGTTTTAACACTTGATGGCTCTGCATCAAATGTGAATAGGAGGATTGCCATGTTAATCTTGGACTAAATCGGCCACCGTAGGAGTTAAAACGAAATCAGAATTGAGAGGAACAGAAACTATTATTCACTGGATGGTCATATACCTTTAGATGGGGAAAAATATCACACAGTGTAGCTTTAAGGGTATAGCCCGCGGGAAAAGAAAAGGGCCCTTTTTCAAAATGTTGCCGGGACGAAAGCATCATAAGTCAAATAATCTTAGAAACAATTGGTTCCAATGTTTTTTACGATTTACATCGTACATCGTTACATATATTAAGCAGCAAATCAACATTTTGTCTTCAAAGTTGATGAGTTAGAAGCAGGAAATATGGGCAAGCGTAAGGAATTGGTCCAAATTGTGACTGCTAGACAGTTGGGTCAGATCATCTCCAAAACTGCAGCTCTTGTGGGCTGTTCCCCATCTCCAGTGGTCATATCTATCAAAAGTGCTCCTAGGAAGGAACAGTGGACAACCGGCCACAGGGTCATGGCCGGCCAAGGCTCATTGATGCGGGTGGGGAGTGAAGACTGGCCCGTGTGATCGTCAGTAAACAGACGAGCTACTGGAGCTCAAATTGCTCAAGAAGTTAATGCTGGTTCTGATAGAAATGTGTCAGAATACAGAGTGCATCGCAGTTTGTTGCATATTGGCAGTAGCGTACTGCGGAGTTAAGGACAGGGCCTTCACTAACGATCAACACACACCACGCCGCCGCCATAACACCACAGACCACACACACAGATGTTACATACAGAATACAAACATACACATACCGTACACTGTATGCACTACTGTTACGAACCTCGCTTTCAAAGTGCTCGTTGGAAAGGGGGCAAGCAATAAAGGGACACACGAGTAAAAAGACAATTTGACTCTTTATTGATAGACCTACAACTGCACTCACATGTCACTGTTTAAGCATCAGGTGAAATTAATCAAAAATAACTCAATGAAACAAATACTCTTAAACAAACAAACAAACAAACAAACAGAAACTCGGACCAAAAAGCATATCAAAAGACACAGCAAAAACACAGCTTGTCAGCTAACATTACCTACTTGACATGAGGATGCACACAAAGCTGATTTGAACGCAGCCCGTCACCCGCAGCGGCCATAGCTTATTTCACATAGATTGCTCACAACCCGTGAAAAGTTAAAATGGCTGATGTCATCAGCGGGGGGTCGCTGGGCCTCTGGGGCGTTCTATCACTTCACATCAAAATTTGATTGGCTGCTGATCCACGTCAGTCAAAGTTATGATCTAATGGAAAATGGCAGCTTCAAGGGAAGGCTAGATATTCTACTAGTGCTGATCCATGAAGCTGTGACATATGGAAAATACAGTTCAGGTTCACAAAAAATAACCACATTCTTTCTGGAAATATAATGGTAACATCCTGAAATAGACAGTAATTGCATTTAGACACGTTCAGACACACATTCACTTAATTTGATTATGAAAAATATATATTTTTGATTTTGACAGGGCCAGCAGAGAAGACCCTGATGGCCCTGACCGCCCACCACTGGGTATGGGGCTGCATAGCTGCAGACCAGTCCGGGTGCCCATGCTGACCCCTGTCCACCGCTGAAAGGGTGTCTGGTGGAGTCCAGGCCTCGACGGGTCAGGCAGCAAAAGGGGGATCAAACTAATATGAGGAAGGTAGTCATATTGTTAGGGCTGATCAGTGTATGTACATGCACAAGTAATTAATGTGCAAGGAAAATCTGTTATTACTTTCTACTTCTTGGGTATAATACATTTTTAGAGTCAATGTATTTTAATGTAGATGTTCTTTTTTTGTAATTCTCCTTTATTGTGGACACTCCTATTTGTCATTGACACTGCCACACATTTGAAAGCATATCATTCTCTAAAATGTCATTATATAATGTAGTGTTAACATTTGTTTATAGGAATGGCTGGAATATCAGTCATTAAA